>NC_140934.1:9527262-10727262 GCF_014529385.1 Adiantum capillus-veneris
AATCTCAGCCAAAGGAAAGAGAAGTTATCACTATGTATGGATTTCAAACGGGCACCAATGTACATTGAAATGGTTGAGCAAAAATTATGGATGACAAAACTTCAATGTGATGCACCATTGGAAACTAAATGGGAAGCTTTCAAGAAAGCTATTTGTTCTTGTGCGGAAGAATGCTTTGCCATAAAGCATCTCCATGGTATCAACAAAGATAGATCACGCAAAAGGTGGTTTGATAAAGAATGTCAAGATGCTCGAAAGTCCTTGATAAAGCTTGATGCAACTATGGACAAACACAACTATCAAAGTCATTTGCATACATACAAGGCATTGAGTCAAAAGAAGAGAAGAAGATGGGAAGTAAAGCAACAAGAATTTCAAGTCCAAGAAAAGGCACATGCATGTGGAAGATTTTGGAGAAACTTGAGAGGCAAGCGGGTTGAGAATTTTGGTAACTTGAGTCTAGTGGATATGTACACACATTGTAGGCAATTATATGAGCAAGAAAATGCTGAAAAAATGCCATTTTATGGTTCACTCCCATGTATGCCCTCTTTCTTTACTATTGAGGATGTATGCGGTGGGCTTGAAAAGTTGGCCACTCGCAAAGCGGGAGATCTTCAAGGTATCAAGCTGGAGATCATCAAATGGACGGGAGATTTTACCCATGAGTGGATGTGTGATATGTTCAACCTTGCACTTCAACATGGTATGCTTATGATTGGAGTACTAATTTGGTTAAGCCTTTGCATAAAGGAGGGGATGTAGAGAATGTAAGCAACTACCGGACTATAATGATTGGGTCTCTTATGGAAAAGTTGTTTGGGTGCATAATGGAGATGAAATTGAGTGATTGGTCTGAAGAGAATGACAAGCGTGCAAAGGGACAAGCAGGTTTTCGTCGATGCCATAGCACCATTGATCATCTTGTCACTCTTCGTGTTCTCATGGAGGAAAGTCGATTGAAAGGCAAGCGATTGTATTGTTGTTTTGTGGACTTTAAGAAAGCATTTGATATGATTCCACGTAACAATTTGTGGAGAAGGATGGAAGAACTCCAAGTGCCAAGTGAGTTTATGCTTGCGGTTTCTCGAATCTATGACAAGGTGATTTGTCAATTGCGCATGGGAAGAGAAATTTCAGAAATTTTTGTAAGCACTATTGGGGTTAAACAAGGATGTCCATTGTCACCAACTCTCTTTGGTCTATGCATCGATCAATTGGAACAAATGGTACTTGACTTTATGCAAGAAGAAGGCATTGAAGAGGTCACTATTTGCAATGAGGTAATCATGCTTTTGTTGTATGCGGATGATGTAGTGCTTCTAGCACACTTTAGAAGATGCACAAAAGCTTATGGTTGTCCTTGAGAACTTTTGCTTGCATAGTGGGATGATTGTAAATGAATCCAAAACAAAGGTTATGCTTGTGAAAACCAACCATAAGGAGAAGCCATGCATTGTGTACAACAATGAGACACTTGAAGTTGTTGAGAGCTTTAAGTACCTTGGCCTTGAGGTTCCATCCAATCACAAGTGGCATGAATGTGCTATGCGTCGTTTGGAAGCGGGAAAGAGAGCATATTATGCATTTGAGAACATGTGTAATGCGGGAAACATCAAGTGTTGGGTTCTCAAGAAGTATATTTTTGATACATTGGTGACACCGGTTCTTCTTTATGGAGTTGAAGTGTGGGGCGGGAGCATCTCAAAGTCTACTTGGAAAGAGTTTGAGAATGTCCAAAAGCGTTTTCTTACAAACTTTCTCCAAGTTAAGACAAAAACACCATATATGCTCCTACTTCTTGAGTCGGGATCTCTTCCAATTGAGGTTATGGGCATGGAAAGGGTTGTGGAGTACATGATAAAGATGCGTCAAAACCCCTCACATCGACTTCCTACAATTGCATGGGAAGCAAGCAAAAAAGTTCAAAAGACGCATAAAAGCAAGATCTTGAGCACGGGATGGATGCAAGACATAAAGAAGTGGTTTGGGAGATGGGATGCATTACACTTGCTACATGATGCTTCAATTGACTCTCAAGTGAATGAAACTTTTCTACAACGCCAATGTATTATGGCTTGGGAGAAATCCGGTGGGTCACGTTTCATACATTACACCACCTATATTGCCCCCAACTACAAAACCATGTTCTTCGCTGAGAGAGGAAACCGTACTCACACTTACATGCTTGAGCCTATTCCCTTGTCCGTGATACGCACTATTGCAGCGATTCGGCTTAGCTCCCATTTCCTTCGATGCGAGATAGGGTGTTGGGGCAATGGAGAAGAGTCAAATCGATTGTGCACATTATGCTCACTGCAAGTTCAAGAGTCTGAGTACCACACACTACTAGAGTGCTCAGCTTTTGGTCACATCTGAACTTGCTTCTCTCACATTTTCAGCCATAACTTAGACCTACACACTTTCCTCTCCCAGCCAAAGTGTGGGCTCTCCATTGCGACTCTCATCACTACAATTTTGGAGCATTGAGAGTCACTCATCAGCCATACACATACTACATCACATGTAACTTTGGTCCCATAGGTCATATTTGACCTCCGAGGACGATAATAAAATCTATCTATCTATCTCTCTCTATCTCTCTCTCTCTCTCTCTCTCTCTCTCTCTCTCTCTCTCTCTCTCTCTCTCTATCGGGGTACTAACGGCGCGCAGAGACAACCAAATACCGGCTGCAGATCTCTCCACGCACCTTTAGTACATTCAGGAGACCTGCCTCTCTCTCTCTCACTCACTCTCTCTCTCTCTCTCTCAACAGTACTAAAGGCATGCGTAGAGAGTTGCAAAGAGTATGTTTTTGTCTCTGTGCGCCTTTAGTACAAAGAGAGAGAGAGAGAGAGAGAGAGAGAGAGAGAGAGAGAGAGAATCTATGTGTGTCTTTTGGTGTGCTTTGGGGAGAGAGAGAGAGAGAGAGAGAGAGAGAGAGAGAGAGAGAGAGAGAGAGAGATAGAGATAGAGAGAGAGAGAGAGAGAACAAAGACTTGTCATGTTTCCTGATGAATAGGATTAAGGTCCAGTAGGCAGAAGAGGCTAAAACCAGACCTAGAGCTTGAGCCAGGATTCCAGCCTTTGTAGGCTCAGTTGCTTAATGTTTCTGCCAAAAGAACTGTTGACTTTTGTCAGGACATTGATGAAGAATAGTCAATTGGTGAAGATGAGTCAGAAAGGTCAACAGGCCTAGAGGATCCCTCACCCTCTACAGTACTTGTCAAGAAAAATACAAGAAAGAGGAATATAGACTTCTAAGATGATGCAGATCTCCCAAAAAGCAGTCCTTGTGCAAGTAAAGGTAAAGCCAAAGAGGATGTGCCTTCTCTGGAAGACCCAGCTGCAACTGATGAGAGGCTATTCGATTTTGCAGCATCTTGTGGTGTTGGGGACAAATATGATCTAGTTCATTCTATATTTAACCCAAAATTTGATATTGAAGACCTTTTAGCTCAGCACAGTGAATTCTTGCAGTCCTATAGAGATAAATTTGAAGTGATGGTGCAGGTAGGGAGGGTTGTTCTGCCCAGTATGACTATTGTGCATTTAAATGACTGCGGTGGAAAGGGACAAGGACTGAAGAAGTATAGGAAATTACCACCTGCTTTCCGACATTCAGCCTGCCCTTTGCACCAAAAAGAGTGCAAACTTATTCAGGAATCCTTTGGCTTTATGATTTACCTGAACAGCCTGTTTGGATTCCTCATGCAGAATCCATATGAGGTGTTAGAGGAGCAGGATGTAGCACCAGACGAAGAATGCGAGGAGACAACACATATACAAGAAGTCGAGGAGGTTGAAGATACAGTCGACCTTGAGGTTGAGGCAATTGAAGTACAAAGAAGTAAGATGCTCTCTATGAAAACCACAGAAATCAAACTACCCTTGGATGTCAGTAACTTCACTGAGAAGCATGCTCAAATGATGCTGCTTGTTGTGCCTAACTTCAGGATTGGAGACAGGACCTATATCTTTTTACATGATGTGCAAAGCATCTTTTATTTAAGGGAGGACTTCTCCCTGGCTAACATTTCCAGAGTCCAAGAGGAGAGGAGTGGATTTGTTTCAGAGGATAGTAGTGATGATGAGGCAATGGAAACATCCAGCAATCCAATGGAATGCCTTCGAAGATGCTTTGAGAAAGCTGAAAAATACAAGGAGACACTACCTGATGAAGCCACCTTCCAAGCAATAAGACAAAGCCTAAGACCATTAACAAGTCACAAAGAAGTGGAAGACTGGTTTAACCATTTAGGTCAGGGGTCAACTACATCTGTAGACCTGTGGCACGAAAACCTCTTTCTGCAGGATGAGAGCTTCATGGTAACTCACTCTCTCTCTCTCTCTCTCTCTCTCTCTCTCTCTCTCTCTCTCTCTCTCTCTCTCTCTCTCTCTCTCTCTCTCTCTCTCTATGTGTGTGTGTGTGTGTGTGTGTGTGTCACTTACTCAGACATGATATGTGCATTCTTGGATTGCTGACAAGGATGACTTCCTTCGACGGCGGACTCGAGAGTATCGTGGAAGGGATGCGGCCCTAGCACAGTACCTTTCAAAGCTTTGCGAGTCGCCGATAGTAGTTTTCCACAATTCCATGTCACAAGAGGGTTCAATAGCAACTTACACATTAAAGACACTATCACGCTTCTTGGGTGGACCCGTGCTGCCCAAAAGTGCAGATAAAGTCATTCTTGTGGACAAAGTGTTTGCCGGAGATTGTTTTGGATATTGCCCAGGCTATATAGGTGGTCGAGCAGCGTATTACTACACTTACACAGCAATGGCACTAGCTCTTGGCAGACAAAACCCAGATGAACTTTTAGAGTATGGCAAATATCTCATGATTCGTTACAAGGGTGATGTGCCAAAAAACAAAATTGAACCTTCAAATACTTGATACACTTCAAGTAGCAATTGTATAAGATCATGTATTACAGAAATTTTGTACAATGTCATCCACTCAGAGTATCTTTCTCCACTTGTGGTTCACATACACCATTGTCTCTCTCCACCTTCGTTGACTTTCACGAGCACCGGAGTTGTTGTATGCCATTGATCTTTTAACTTTTTGTTGTTGTAAATGTTTGATGGCTTGTGTTGTTGGCTGAAGAGGACAAGACTTCTTTTGCCTGCATTTGATGAATGATTCTACGATAGAAACATTCAAATAGTTCTCTCAAACTATTAGCCTTGATTCGAGAGCCACCATGTCGTGTGTGCCTGAAATAAGCATTTCTCGCCATGTAATGAGACTTTTCCATCCCTTGGGTATTCCATATTGCCGGGTTCCCATACTTTTGTGTAAACTATGGTAAATGATTGAAAATGATGTACTGGATATGAAAACAGATTACTTAGAATGTTTTACACTCACATAGTTACACATAAAAGAGAATCAAATACACAATGCCATGTAGTGAGTAATCTGGGTGTCTGTCCATGCTGTCTTGAATGTTTTACACTCACATAGTTACACATAAAAGAGAATCAAATACACAATGCCATGTAGTGAGTAATCTGGGTGTCTGTCCATGTAGTGAGTAATCTGGGTGTCTGTCCATGCTGTCTTGAATGATTTTTTGAGAAGGTTGAGATTCTCCTTGAACTTGTTCATATCACCTTGTGACCAGTCATCTTTGTCGCACATCAAAAATAGAATGTCTATTGATTGCCAAACCTCAGCCTTCGCGTTACGAGTAGTTGGTTCTTGATCTTTGACTGCAATATGTAGCTTTTTCCAGCTCTGATACTCTACCTTGCTAACATAGATGTGTTATATATTTTTCCATGTTTTGTTAGCTTCGGATCTCGTACTCCTTGGGGTTTAGATAAAAACCTCTGTGCCTTCACCCCACCGATGGATGGTTTGCATGGGACATCCTTCTCAGCAGTTGATCTCTTTTTATCCCGCTGGATTTTCACATTGCCACCATGAAGCCCCATATCCGACAATACCAATTCTAAGCACTGCAGGGCTACTTGTCGCTCTGCTGAGTTCTTAATTTTCCAAGCAAACCCGATATATAAGTAGACCAATTTCTCCACAATTCTACAAAGGGCATGCATTGTAAAGATGTGGACATTCACAAGTGGTATTTTCAAAACCGGTCTAAAAGCAAGGTCCTCAATGTGACGTGTTGGAGCTTTTCTCCACCACTTTGGGTCCATGACCTTTGCAGGCTCCATACAGAACAAACACGGCAACTTTGCCATTGCACCCATTCCACAATTATACATGCACTTTAATGTTTTCAGGTCACCTGCAAGATGCCACTGAACTTGAAAGTCTCCGCTTCCATCCAGACATAGTATCTCTCCCTGGTTAGTCTGTCGATCAATCACCTCCGAAATATTAGTTCGATGGAACACCCAATATAGAGTCTCATGATCTTCTTTCTTTACCTGCAACACAATATAAATGAGACTTAAGTAGATGTGAACATTTGAGCTTAGCTGAGAATCTCGCTTACCTCAAACGCACCAAGCCACCATATGTTAGATTCTGATTGAACACTAAAATACAAAGGATCATCGTTGGGACACTTTAAGAGGGCTCTATTCATTAAAGTAATAGTAACACGCTCGAGCTTTTTCTCTTAAACAAGCTCACACTCATCCAGTTTTAACACAAAGTATAATACCCCTCGTGACTCTTCAAATGTCATGTTGTAAAACTCCACCATTCTCTTCTGTAACATCTGCAGGTCCATAAAAATAATATTGAACTCATCATATGCCATGTTTGCTCCATGGCCACTGTAAGTTGCTTTAATATGAAAGGGTTGTCCAAGATAGTCTCGTTGTGCCTCGTTAAGCTGAAGCCTCTCTTTCCAAACACTTGAGGCTGATGGTAAAAGTTTGGATTTTATACCCTTCTTAACAAAGATGGATGAGACAGATTTTTGTATAGCCGAATATCCTCTTTTGCTTACACCAAGTGAATCAAGTGTGCCTTGTATCTCTTTTGGAGGCGTTGAGTTCTCTGAAATAAAGCGGTCCACTACATTTTGTTGTAGGACCTTAAACTTCTTGTCATGGACTATATCTGCTGCCAGGCTTCTACTTATAAGTGGCTTCAATCTCTTTCCTATATTGGATTTGGGGTCAATGTTTTCCTTGTCAGGATAGATTGAATCTCTACATGAAGACAGTGCATAAGTAAATAATAGAAAATTTACTTCACTAACATTATTTAGGCACATGAAAACAATGCATAACAAGAAAAAACAAAAAGATTACTTAACTAAGACAATTTAGCCAACCAAGAAGCATCACCTTAATGCTCAGATTCTTTTCTTGAGACCTCCGGATGCAACCTGCAATGTTTCAAGATTGCGCAATTTCTTCTTTCGGATACGACCACCCAAGATGGTGTCCTTCATTTGACAAGTTCGTACCTTTCCTTTCAGTACCTGTACCTCTGTTTTGTGTTGCAAAATGGTAACCTGATCTGTAGAATGTAAATGTGAAAGACGAACAATCTCACATTGTTGAGCTTAGAGAATGCCCTTATAAAGTTTCAGCTTCCCTTGTAAGAGATTTACAATAACCCAGAAGGCCCTTTTCTCCATCACCAACAAAGTGTTGGGGTATAAAGCCCAATGTGGTCGCCCAGGTAAGTGGGCGGGCCGCCAGGTATGTACACATGTTCTTTTGTAAAAACCTAATAAGAACTCACTATGCTCTACACATTATAGTAGAGCGAGTTCACCATATCGTCGTGCTCTTCTTCTCACACTCTCTCTCGCGTCGCACTTTCGCTCATACTCCTTCAACAGGTATCAGAGCTCAGATCGAGGCTCGGGGCAGCACTGCAGGAGGCTAGAGTCACCAGCTCAGATTGGAGTGAAATTCGATAGGCGAAGACACGGCCCCAAATCCTGTGGGTAGACCCGAAGGACTCGGTGTTCTCAAAATTTCATATTGAGGTCATCTCGGCCACCGTTCGGCTTCGACAAAGGTCTGCGCACGCCATTTTCGACTACGTGGTCTCGACGGGTGCAGATCCGACTCTGCAAATTTGGGGTTTTCGGCCTACGACTGCAGGTGTTGAGGATATCGACACTCCCAGAGTGTTGATTTGTGGCTGTCTACACATCGAAGGACGGCTCGCAGTTCTTGGAGGCGTGTCACATACGACACGGGCGCATCTACACACAGACTGTAGGCGACATCCACTAGTTCATCAGGTAGCTTGTGTTTGCTGCTTGATATTCCAGATTTCATCCTTACATTGCAGGTACATCCACATGGGATGTATTGTCAGAGATGATGTATGTCTGTTGAGGGTTTGTTGGCTGTGAGTCACGCAGCAAACAACCGCCGCAGCGGTTACAGCATACAGTGGGAAATTTGTGGATGTATGACTTTGTGGGAAGTCTATGTACTGTCAGATTTACTGCAGCCTTTGTTGAGGGTCGAGTGAGGTTTTATTGAGCGAATGTTGAGATCCTTTCGGTGATACAGGTCTTGGAGCGATCCCTCGAGCACCCTTAGATAGGCAGCTAGGGTGTATTGACTGTGAGTTAGACAGTTGGGATTGCATCTTTGCTTTACTACTGTTGAGGCATTGTCGCAGTCTATGCTTACAGGACAGTGACAGGACAGTCAGAGACAGTACAGGTGCAGGACAGGTTTACCCACAGCTTACAGTGTTAGAGAGACAATGGTTTTTTAAGCTGTTTTTTGGTCTGTTTTTAGTACACCATAGCCATTTTACAAAGGAGACCTTGCCAAAATTTCTGCAGAATCTGAAGCTTTCTTGGTTCATTTGACAGGTTGATATTGGTTCAGAGGTCAGTTTACAGGGGAAACTCTGCCGAATTTTTCCCAGGAAAGTAAACTACTATGAAGCGTAGCTATGGTTGGATCACAGGACACTGCTCTTTACAATATCAAGAAGCTGGATGGAACCAATTTCCCATTGTGGAAGAAGCAGATTTGGCACGTGTTGGTACAAAAGAAGCAGATAAAACCTGTAAAGCTCAAAGGGATAAAACCAGAAGATATGGACGAAGATGAATGGAGCGAAATGGATGAATTGGCACTTTCTACCATTATGCTGACTTTGGTAGAAAGCGTTTACTTCAATGTAGCAGACGAGATGTCGGCTTATCAAGCATGGTTAAAGCTGAGTGATCTTTATGAGAAGCAGAGTGCAGCTTCACAGGTATACTAGCTTAAGAAGCTTGTTGACTTGAAGATGAAAGAAGGGACACCTATGTCCAATCATCTGAATGAATTCAACACAATCTATAGTCAGTTGTCAGCTCAAGGTGTCAAGTTTGATGAACCTGTTAGAGCTATGTTCCTGTTGATCACATTGCCGAAAAGTTGGGACACTTTTCGCACAGCTTTGAGTAATTCTGCACCTCCAGATGGTTTGAACATAGCAGGTGTAGAAGGAAGTCTGCTTACTGAAGAAACCAATAGAAAGACAATGGACAAAGGCAAAGGAACAGCCTTAGTTGTCAGGGGAAGGACCAAAGAAAAGTACAAAGGTGGAAAGAGGAATCAGTCTCGTAGCAAGTCCCGCAGTGCTAAAGGCAAGAGTGGCATAGAATGCTACCATTGTGGCAAGAAGGGTCACATGAAAAGAGACTGCAGAGAATGGAAAGCAGAAAAAGGCAAAGAGAAAGCTGAAGACCATGGTGAGAAGAACAAGTCCTCGATGAAGATTCAAGAAATAAATGTGACAAACACTGTTGCAGAGGATGACAGTCTAGTGTCAGGAGACATCTACTTCTTGAAGAATACAATGGACTCAGCTCTTCTTACAGCATCTGATGGAAATGCACTGAGTGACTGGATTATAGACTCAGGGGCATCACTTCATGTGTCTCCAAACAAGGAGTGTTTTACCTCTTATGTGACCACTAAAGATCATGTTCGGCTAGGCAATGGGCAGACATGTGAGATCTTAGGTGTTGGAGATGTTCAATTGAAGTTTCAGAATGGCTCTTCTTTCACGCTGAAGAATGTGAGACATGTTCCTGCAATTACAAAGAGCTTGATCAGCACAGGTTTACTTGATGATGCTGGCTACGTCACCACTTTTGGACGATATCCAAGGGTTCTATGATAGTAGCACATGGAGTAAAGTCTGGAGGACTTTACATGATTTATGTATCAAATGTCTCTAAAAATATAATCAATGTAACCGAGCAGCCGAACGTTTCTTTGCGGCATAGCCGGTTAGGACATATGTCCAAGAAGGGAATGGAAATCTTGTCTCGTTCCGGTTATTTGCCTGGCTTTTCATTTAATGATTTTGAATTCTGTGAACATTGTCTGTATGGTAAGCAAACACAGCAGCCACATAAGCATAGAAGCAGTAGAAGAGATACATAGTTGGCACTTGTTCATAGTGATTTGTGTGGACCTATGCCTAACCTATCTCTAGGGGGAGCTTCTTACTATATGACATTTATAGATGATTACTCGAGGAAAGTATGGGTTTACTTTCTCAAGCACAAGGATGAAGCGTTTAGTGTTTTCAAAACGTTTGTGACACTTGTGGAGAATCAGAGTGGCAAGAAGCTTAAATGCTTACGCACTGACAATGGTGGAGAGTATGTTTCAAAGGCCTTTAAGGACTTTTGTGAGTCAAAAGGTATAAAACGTGAACTTACTGCTCCTTACAATCCTCCTCAAAATGGTGTTGCTGAGAGGATGAATAGGACCATACAAGAGAAGGTCAGAAGTATGTTGTCTAATGCACAGCTGCCAAATGGGTTTTGGGCTGAAGCTGTATCAACAGCTGTTCATCTTGTAAATAGATCTCCTAGCAAGGTTTTGCAGAAGGATTCAGTGCCAGAGATGGTATGGTAAGGCAAAATGCCCTCATAAAAGCATCTCAGAGTCTTTGGATGTGAGGCATATACTCACGTTCCAAAGGAATTTAGGAACAAACTTGAGCCAAAGAGTAGAAAGTGCATCTTTGTAGGCTATGGTAATTCTGGTGAGATGGGGTACAGACTTTGGGATCCCGAATCCAGAAATGTTGTCCGCAGCAATGATGTTCACTTTAATGAATCCAAATATCATTCTAAACCAGAGAGGGTTGAGGAGATTAGAAGAGTTGTCTTCCAAGAAGATGGACTTTCACGTGCAAGACAAAATGTCAGGGCTCAAGAGGAGCAAGGACAGGATAGAGTGGAACCATAGGTTGTGGCTGAGCCTAAGCCACCTATTGTGCGTAGATTTGGACGTATCACGCGACCTCCTGATAGGTTTGTTCCATCTATGAACTATGTCATGTTGGCTGATTGCAATGAGCCTTCATGTTACAAGGAAGCAGTGCAAATGAAGGACTCCGGGAATTGGCAATTGGCCATGCAGTCAGAGATGACAGCTCTGCATAAAAACCAGACATGGAAGCTAGTTAAATTACCACGGGGCAAAAAGGCTCTACCTTGTAAATGGGTTTACAGGTATAAGATCACCGCTCATGATAGTCAGCCAAAGTACAAAGCAAGGCTTGTTGCCAAGGGCTTTAAGCAAGAACAAGGCATTGACTTTGATGAAGTCTTCTCTCCGGTGGTCAAAATGACTATATTAAGATGCTTTCTTTCATTGGTTGCCATATTGGATTTGGTGTTGCACCAAATGAATGTCAAGACAGCGTTCTTGCATGGTGATTTAGATGGGGGAGCTTGCTTAACATTCTGTCAAGCAACTCAAAGCATGTCAAAATGGTCTTGGAGAAAATCCTTCGCTTGTTGTATCTTCTCCTTAGCCAACCCCACCGTAACAGGTGATCTAGGTTGAAATCCATATAAAAGCATAAATGGACTAAATCCTGTAGTCACATGCTTTGAACTATTATAAGAAAATTCCAATATAGGTAAGTAGTCTTCCCAATTTGTTTGCTTCTTGCTAACGTACGCTCGTAGCATATCCTCTAGCACTTGATTAACTCTTTTGGTTTGACCATCTGTTTCTGGATGATCAGTCGTACTTAGATTAAGTTTAGTTTCCAACTTTTGAAACACAACTCTTGAGAAGTGATTATCGAAATTTTGATCTCTATCACTAATGATACCAGCTATAAGCGTGTAGAATCTATATATATGCTCTACAAATAGCTATGCTAATTCCAATTTCTTAACCATAGTTTTAGTGGGAATGAATCACCCATCTTTGTGAGACGGTCTACAATTACCCATATGGTGTCATGGCCACGATTTGTAGTAGGTAGTCCTACTACAAAATCCATAGAGATACTCTCCCACTTACCTTGTGGAATCTCTAAAAGATGTAAAAGGCTACCTATCTTGAGGCGCTCTGCCTTATTAACTTGGCACTATTGGCAGTTTAGTAAGTACTCTTGAACATCATGATGTAAGCCCGACCAATAAAATTGTCGTGGAACTAAGGCATACATCTTACGAATACCCGAATGACCAGCACTTGGACTATCGTGACACTCAAATAAGATTTGGCACCTAGTGTCTGAGTCCTTTGGCACACATACTATACCCTTGTGGAGTAAGTAGCCATCATCAATGGAAAAATTCTTCCATCGCTTAAGCTCTTCCTGAGTGGGGATGGAGCTCTATGTGCTGGAGTTTTTATCTGCGCGTGCAGAGACATGTTGATATCGCTGTACAGAGACATGTGAGTGTGAGGGATGCCTTTTTAAAACTGCACTTCACACTTTAGCATATGATTGATGTTGTGCACACTTGCCACGTAATGACTCCAAAAATCCACTCTTTATTTCCATGAAAGCAAGTGAATTAATCTGAGGCGTTGACTTAGTGCATCTGCTACTACATTATATCACCCCTTGCGATATCGTAGCTTATAATCATAATCTTGAAGGATTTGTGCCCATCTAGCTTTATAGACCTTCAAGTCTGTTTGAGTAGTAAACCATTTGATACTCTCATGGTCAAAAACTACTTCAAACTCGGCACCATATAAATAGTGTCGCCACTTTCAGAAAGCATGAATTATGGCATAGAGCTCTCTCTCATAGATAGAATAATTTTGTTGAGCTCTATCTAACTTTTTACTCTCAAAGGCTATAGGTATTCCTCTTGGAGAAGTACCACACCAATTGCTTTATCACTAGCATCAATCTCTACCACAAACGGCTTAAGTGGGTCAATGATTGCTGGGATGGGAGTAGTGGCTATAGCTACCTTGAGCTGTTTAAAACTGCATTTTTGGGCTTCTTCCCAAGAAAAGGTCTTACCTTTTGCATTAAGTTGATTCGTCATAGGAACAACGATTTTAGCATAATCATGGATATATTGTCAATAAAATCCAACCATGCCTAAAAATATTTGAAGCTCCTCAACTGTGTTGGGATGTGGCCATCGAAGAATGGCAGCGACCTTGTCAGTGTCCATTTTGATGCCAGAATAAGAGATCACATGACCGAGGTACTGTATCTCTCTTTTAAAGAAATCGCACTTGCTTTGCTTCGCATACAACGCGTGAGCTCGTAGGTGTTTGAACACTAATTGTAATTGTTCTATGTGTTCATCTTCAGTCTTACTGTGAATGAGAATGTTGACAAGGAAAACCACAAAAAAAATTCCAAGATAGGGACATAAGACACTATCCATGAGTGTCATAAATGTAGCTAGAGCATTGGTTAAACCAAAAGGCATAACCAAAAATTCAAAGTGCTCGAACCGTGTTCTAAAGGCAGTTTTAGAGATACCTTGCAAAAGGATACGCACCTAGTGGTATCCTAAACGAAGATCTATCCTTGTATCGTATCTTGCCCCATGGATTTGATCAAACAACTCAGCCACTTGAGGCAGAGGATACTTGTTCTTGATGGTTATGGCATTTAATCCATGATAATCTATGCACATGCGCATAGTACCATCTTTCTTCTTTAGCAATAGAATTGGTGATGCCCAAGGTGAAGTGCTAGGTCTAATGAAACCACGGGCAAGGTAGTCAGCCAACTGACTCTCAACCTCCTTGTCTTCTTTAGCACTCATACAATAAGGTGGTTTACTCACCAGTTTAGTGTCTCGCAAGACATCTATGCCATGCTATACATTACGTGTAGGGGGTAAACCCGGCGGTAAATCACTTGAGAATACATCACTATACTCCATGAGTAAGTGAGTCAGCTTTTGCCGTGCAAAAGGAGAAAGTAAACTAGAGCTATGCTGGAATGGAGAATCTTGTAATTCTTGTAATGTTTGTTTTACAACAGTTACACGTTTCTCAATATAGTTAAAATTGAGAGCACTTTGCTCATTAGATTTGTTAACACTTTGCTTATCATTAAAATTCATTGCACTTTGCATACCATTACTAGAATTCACCGCACTTTGCTCTTGAGAATTCACAAGACTTGGAGAGAAGCAGTAACACAAAAAGACTTCATCTATTAAATCTGATTTCTGCAAAATAGAAAGCTTGGCTGTACATATAAGAGGTGCATATGGTATATTTTTCTCACCAAGAAAAAGCACATGTTTACCATTGGCCATAAAGGATAAGGAGTTGTGTTCATAACTAGTGTGCAATGTGTTTCCTAAACCATGCAGCCACTTCTGTCCTAAAACTACGTCAGCATGGTCCATGTTCATAACTTGAAATTCAAGGGTCATCGTATGATCTTGAACAATAAGCTCAACCCCTTGAACTACCGTGTCCCATACTTCTTTATCATTGTCAGACATCTGTTCGACCACATACTTGTGAGAGCAGGGAGTCTGTGTAAGCTTCAACTTCTTGACTACCTTATAGTTCAAGAAGTTATGAGTTGCACCATCATCCACTAAAATACGAACAAGTTGTCCGTTAATAGTGCCATGCAAACAAATCAAATCATGGGGGCCAAAGGTGGGATGCCACATTGAAGCAGGCACACAACACTTGTGCTTTTCTTTCATATGAAGAACCTTTACAACATAATATTTAGGCGATGAATCTAATGTGACGCATTGCACCGTGTGCATGGCCTTTTCTTTGCCTTGCAAAAGAGGACAATCTTTCTTGTTATGTTGGTCCGAAAGACATCTAAAACACAAATTGTGTTTTTTTGCACGCTCAAAATCAGCATTGCTGAGAGACCCACATGGAGTATCTTGTGATTGCTTAGGCTTCTTAGCTTCTTGTGGGCGTGGAGAGGTAGATTGTCTCTTATTCCTCTTGGAACGTGTGGGAGATCTACCTCGTCATTGGCTCTTAGTCACATTGCTCTTAGCAAAATTATTCTTAAAGTAGGAAACATTTCCTTTCCTCTCTTGGTCATCATCATATCTTTGGGTACGACTGATGGCTTCTTCCAAAGTTTTTGGATGTTGGGTCTTGACTTGAAGATGATAGTCTTTGTCAAGGTCCCTATTAAAACCCCGTATCTTTTGGAATTCATCTAGACCTTCTAGTTTTAATATTATTTCCTAATACTTTGAAAGGTACTGTGTGAGAGAGAGACCAGATGTGGCATGCATCCCATGCTAACCAATTCTTATCTTCTTCGTTGGAGTCCAAAAACTCTTTGGAGAAAGAAGCTTGAAACGCAGCCCAAGACGGAGGACAAGCATCTATTGGAAATGTCATCCACTACTTATAGGCTTTGCCTTTAAGAGATAGACTTGTTTCCACAGCCGTCTTTATATCCGGAGTGTGTCTCAATCTATGAATATCACTCCATTTGTGTAAGACCTTATTGACCGCATCCTTGTTGCGATCACGCTCTTCCCCATGAAACTCCAGAATGGTGATATTCTTAAGTAATGCATTGCTACCTTCTACATCTTCTGAAGCACTTGTCCCTTGGACTCCTTGAGTCATGCAAGCTTGGTTTCCTTGAACCGTGCCACTTGTGGCTCCTTGAGGCATCTGTGAATTCATAAATTTCACAAGTAACTCCGTAAGATTTGTAACATTTGCATCGAGTGCAGAGAGGTTGCGTTCCAGTACGCTTTGGCGATTTTCCAAAGTTTTGAAATCAACCATATCAACAAGGCCATGATCTCCTAGATCATCATCGTCATGCATATTAGTGTCAGCAGCACCCGTGGTGCCCTGATTTTGATCTATGTGCTCAAAATCAAAAGTGTGTGTAGGTGGGATATCGTCACTGGCCATGGTAAACACACACTAATGTAAAGAGAGAGAAAAAAACGTCAACTTGTACCTTATGATATTTAAGTCTTTGTGTTTTTTATGCTCCGAATTTGTGTTGCATGGGAACCTCACCTTGCGGAAATTATAGCACTTTACGTGTCGTTCGTCGTAAGAACACCTTTGTTGATTCTTCACAAAAACTCGTCGTTTTTGTGAAGGCTTTTGTTCACTTTGAAGCTACCTCCTTGAGGAAAAAAGATTGTTTGGAGAAAAACTTGCCTTTCTCCAAAAAGTGAAAAGGAAGGAAGTGAAAAGGAATGGTGAAACTACTTCCTTGAAATTTGAAGCTTTCCCTTTCCTTCTAGCTTTCTTTACAAAACAAGTATGCTATCTTTCCTTGTTATACACAATAAGGCTCAATAGTTTTTGATAGTAAACTGTTGGCCTCTTACCCTCATAGGGTGGGTTCAACCCTCCTTCATGTAAGGGTTAAAGGGACCTTCCTATGCGTGCAGCCAACAAAAGACTTCGGAGCCTTGGTGCCGTAGAGTTGCCGATCGATTTTGCCTTAGTCACCCGCTATGGAGGGTGCGATCGGCTGTCGCTGTCTGTCTTCGCGCGCTAACCTCTACCTGTCTTCTTTTTGCTGCATAGCAGAGATTACGATGTCTATAGGTCATGGGAGAGAAGCAGTGCATCGCATGCACATGCAACCCACTTTTCCTCTTTCCCCAAAAATAGATCGATTACCACTGAAAGGGTGGTGGTAATGTGTGTGGTAGTCTCCACGCAACCGTGCTATCTTATAGCCTCCCCCTAGCGTACACATTGTCCAGCCGTGTCGGTGGCCTTGCCCGTAGGACCCATGTTCTTACAATAGCACATGTTTTTCCAGCTTTCTTTCTCCTCTTTTCAGTCAATTTTTACATCAAGTGCAGGCATTCATCATGGCGAGAACAACAACACAAATGTGTTCAAGACGTTTGTTGTTGAGGACAGATTGGATGGGGACAATTACCCTATGTGGTCTTACATGATGCAACATGTTCTTGTGTTAAAGTGTGTCTAAAATATTGTATAGGGCATTGATGTATGTTTTGGTTTTGAGGATGTAAGCGACGTTGAGGATGTTGTAGGTCTTGCTGCAAGGATTGCTGTTGTTAGAGTTGTTTTGCCTACAGTAGAACAAGCTCATTTGGGATGTAAAAGATTCACATGCTCATGCATTGATTGCATTGTCTGTGAAGCACACCATTACTCCTCACATTCATTCAACAAAATCTGCAAAACAAGCTTGGGATATTCTGGCTGGTCTTTATGCAAGTCGTAATGAGGCAAACATTGCATTGCTATGTAACGAGCTGGATTCAAAGATTATGGATGAGAAAGAGGATATGGACACTTTCCTTGCTAGTGTCAAGGATATCAATGAGCAACTTATTTATACAGGTGAAGTCATTTCAGAGATTTTTTCTTGTGCAGACTGTTGTTGATGCCTTGTCAGATTCTTACCAGACGTTTGCTAGTACCTGGAGACTTATGACCCAAAGAAATCCTGAAATTGTCAAGTTTGATGCATTATGCACATTGCTATTACAAGAGTCACTTTCTAGAAAAAACAGGACTAGACAGCATGTAGTTGAACAGGCCTTTAATGTTGCTGAAAGAAAAGGTGGTAACAGCATTGTAGCCACTTCTCATTTTTCTTTTGCACAAGTGGTGAATCACATGTTTCTAATGCTTCTGCTAACAACAATTTGTCTAGGAATTCTAGTGATAAGGGCAAAACAAAGATGCATTGCCACTATTGTAAATCTAATGATCACTTGATCAAGCAGTGTCCTAAGTTGAAGGCCAAAGAGACTAAGAAGAAAGAGGGTGGTTCCAATGCAAATGCTGGTTCCACTACAAATGCAGCTATTGTTGAGTCTTCTATGAAAGGAGATTGTGATGCTGATATTGATTGCATAGAATGGGCTTTTAGTGCAGAGTGTACATATAATCCTGTTGTCCATGATGCATGCATGTCAGTTGCTGCAAATTCACATGTGTGGTATTTTGACATTGGGGCTACAAAACACATTACCTACATCGTGATTTGTTCACCTCTATCGAGTCTGTCCGTCATGGGAATTCAGTTACTTGTGCCAACAATGCCTCTTATCCGATTCAGGGAATTGAAAAGATTGTGCTTACTACTGAAAATGGTAGTTCTTTCACACTTGTTAATTCACTTTATGTACCTCGGATCAAGAAGAATATTTTATATGTATCTGCACATGCTAGACTTGGTCTTGTAATCAAATTTGTGGCTAACAAATGTATAGTACATGATCTCAGTTTTGGTGATGAAATTGTTGTATATGGCATTTTATGCCATGGGCTGTATAAGCTCAATTTGTATAACAAGTGTGGGCAGAATTTTTCAAATGCAATTGTGGATTCAAAGGCTATTTCAGATGCAAAACTTTGGCATGCACGTTTTGGTCATCTGAATTTTGTCAGTTTGCTGTGTTTGCAGAAATGTGATATAGTTGCTTCTTTGCCACTTCTTGAACCACTTGTCAAACATGTATTTTATGCCATGGGCTGTATAAGCTCAATTTGTATAACAAGTGTGGGCAGAATTTTTCAAATGCAATTGTGGATTCAAAGGCTATTTCAGATGCAAAACTTTGGCATGCACGTTTTGGTCATCTGAATTTTGTCAGTTTGCTGTGTTTGCAGAAATGTGATATAGTTGCTTCTTTGCCACTTCTTGAACCACTTGTCAAACATGTATTTTATGCCATGGGCTGTATAAGCTCAATTTGTATAACAAGTGTGGGCAGAATTTTTCAAATGCAATTGTGGATTCAAAGGCTATTTCAGATGCAAAACTTTGGCATGCACGTTTTGGTCATCTGAATTTTGTCAGTTTGCTGTGTTTGCAGAAATGTGATATAGTTGCTTCTTTGCCACTTCTTGAACCACTTGTCAAACATGTTTGTGAAGGCTGTATTTTGGGTAAAATGCAGTGTTATAAGTTTCCAAAGGATGGTTCAGTTAGGGCCACATACAGGTTGCAGCTTGTGCATAGTGATGTTTGTGGCCCATGCAAACTCCGTCTTTGAGCAATTACCTTTACTTCCTGACTTTTATTGATGATTACTCCAGGCATGCATGGGTGTATCCACTTAAGGCAAAGTCCAAAGTATTTATGTGCTTCAAATAATTTCTGGCTATAGTTAAAAATGTCTCGAAATGTACAATAGGGACCCTCCGTTCCGATCGAGGGGGAGTAAATGTCTCATGAATTTAATGTATTTCTGGCTAGTTGTGGGATAAAACACCAATGTACAGTGCCTTATACGCCTTAGCAAAATGGTGTTGTTGAGAGGAAAAATAGGTCACTTAAAAAATGGCACGATGTATGGTCAAAAGTCAAGCTTTTCCGCATTCATTTTGGCTTGAGGCCATCATGTGTACCACTTATGTACTAAACAGGTATCCTATAAAAGCTTTGTATTCTACGACTCCATATGAAGCATGGCATAATAGAAAGCCTTCTATTGAGCACATGCGTGTTTTTGGTTGTTTAGCATGTGCTTTGGTGCCACAAACACGATGCAAAAAATTGGATGATAAGACTGTCAAATGTATTTTTGTTGGTTATAGTGCTGAAAGCAAAGGTTACAAGTTGTATCATCCACAAACAAAGTGTATTCTGGTTTCAGGGGATATTGTGTTGTGGAAGATTTTGTTCAGCACTTGCAGTCATGTACTAGAGACAGTAATGTAAGCTCACAGGATATTTATGACACTTTGTTGCCTCTTTTTGGTGGTGGAAGTTCAAGTGTAAATTCCAATGAGGCAAATGTACAGCCTATGGGGGTTTTTGAAAATGTTACAGATCAGCCTATTACTGATGCAGATGTATATGATATACTTGATGAGGAAAGGAATGAGAATGAGCAGGCTAGATGTATGCCTAAATGGCTGGTGCATACTTTTCATGACAGTAAACTAGATGCAGCTTTTTCTAATCATACTCGTTCAGATTCTCTCCATGTATCTTATGCATCAGATTGTTATGCTTTGGCTATGTCTAGCTTACATGATGTTGAGGAACCTCTATCTTTTGATAAGCACAAAATTCAAAAAATTGGATGCAATCAAAATATGATGCACTTATAGAAAATGGCACATGGACTTTATGTGATTTGACTCCTGGGCAAAAGGCCATTGGTACGAAGTGGGTTTACAAGTTGAAATGAAGCCGGATGGTGAGATTGCTTGCCATAAGGCTTGACTTGTTGCAAAAGGTTATGCGCATAAAAAAGGCATATATTATGAGGAGACTTTTGCTCCAACTTGTCATATGACTACTCTGAATTTTCTATGTGCATTGGCAGCTCATTTTGGTTGGGATGTACATCAATCAGACATTGTTAGTGCTTTCTTGAATGGTGACATATTTGAGGAAGTTTATGTAGTGCAACCTCGTGGTTCTGTCAAGAAAGGACAAGAGGATAAAGTGTGCAAATGTAACAAAGCTTTGTATGGGTTGAATCAATCTCCTCGTGCTTGGTATGAGAAGGTTGACACTCATTTGGTCAAATGAGGCTTTCGTAACAGTCCAACAGAAATCACATTGTATGTAAAGCGTGAGGGTGATGTACTTCTCATTGTGGTTTTGTATGTGGATGATTTGCTGATCACTGGACCAAATGAGAGACATATTGCTGAATTTAAGGCTAATTTGAATGCTACTTTCAAGATGAAATATTGGGGGTTGTTGCATCATTACTTTGGTATACAATTTAAGCAGTGTGATGGTGGTATTGCCTTCTGCTAGAAAAGTTACATAGTGGCATTGCTATGTAAGTTTGTACTTGAGGATTGCAAACCGATTGCCACTCCCATGGAAACAGATTTGAAATTGAGTCTTCATGATGCTAGTGATCCTATAGATATCACTCTTTACCAGATTTTTGTTGGATGCGTCATTTATATATGCAACACGAGGCTGGATATTCAGTTTGCAGTCTCACAGGTCATCAAATTTATGCATAGCCCAGGGTCTAAGCATTGGAAGCTGTAAAGAGGAGGTCCCGCTACTTGAGTGGCACTATACATCTTGGCTTGTTTTATCCCAAGGGGGGATCATTTTCGCCAGACTTACATGCTTTTTTGGACTCAAATTGGGATGGTTGTTTTGACATGTGTGGGACTATTTTCTAACCTCACTCATATCTTATTGCAGACATAGTAAGAACCACGAACATAATTGTCAATCCATGGGAGGAAGCTGACTTGACTAGTGCATAGAGGCTACAAGAGGTTTTCAATCTCTTGGAAAACAACAGACAACTTGCATCTAACGCAGGCTACACTCAAATGATCGAAATCACCAAAAGCTAGTCGTCAATAGATAAACAAATCATAAGCTAGTCGCTAATCGGCAAACAAATCATAACCGTTACAGCATCAAACGACATCCAAATGTTATGACACTTTTAGAACATGTTTATAAGACCTAAGCCCACATGCTTATGGTATCAAATCTCACTTTAGGTGTCATAAAATATAATATCTAACTTTACCAAATGATTTTCTCATATTAAACGAATCATTTAATGTGGGAGAATAAACGGGAACAGAGTTAGAGTAGAGATATGTGCTTCTAGACGTATCTCAACACGTGACCAAAAGGAGATATGGTTGCATCTCAATAGGGGTCCAAAAGGAGATGGTCTATCAAAGACCAATGTGCAATAAGTGATTCTAGACTTACCTCAGCAAGAGATCAAGAGGAGAGATGGTTACATCTCAATAGGGGTCCAAAAGGAGGTAGTCTATCAAAGAGCAATGTGCATATAATGGAGCTTAAAAGACCTTAGGGTTAGCTTCATTAAAGACCTCCAATGCTTAGTGTTAAAAGTCCTTTGACCTTAGGCAAGCTAGGGATGAGCTTGAGCTGGAACCCAAACCTAAAATTACCTTTGACCTTAGGAAAGCTAGGGTTGAGCTTGAGATGGAAACCTGACCTAAACTTGCCTTTGACCTTAGGCAAGCTAGGGCTGAGCTTGAGGTGGTAACTCCACCTAAGGTGCTTGTCATGCTTGATGACTAAGGTACTTGAGGTACTTGTCATAGTTAATGAGGAAGGTGCTTGAGAAGCTTCCTATGCATGGGGGGTAGGATGCTTGAGTAAAAAACAGACCCTACACACTTAATGAGGAGTTTCTTTAGAATCTTCCTATGCATGGGGGGTAAGATGCTTGAGTCAAAAGAGACCCTACACACTTAATGAGGAAGTTGCTTGAGAAGCTTCCTATGCATAAAAGTCCCAAAGATAGGGGAATCTTTGACCTAACCTTCCACTCACCCAAGGGGCACCCCTTTTCTAAAAGGTCACATAGAACACATGTCAAACTCTCACTAAGCTTAACCACATGGTGTGCTTGAAGCTATTGGTTGAGCTAAAGAGGAGTCCAATGAGCTTCTACTTCCATCCAACAAATATCTAGATATTTTCAAGCTCTCTCTCTCTAAGGGGTAAGGAGGACACTTGTCAAAATACTACCCATGTACTTGAATGCATTCAACATGTGATTGGCTAGAGGGAGAGGGGTCCAATGAGCTTGCAGCATGTGGAAAAGTTAGGCCCAAGCAAGCAAGGGGAGTGCTAGGGGGATATACACCACACACACACTCATTTTGTGGATTCATTTTTTTCACTTGGTGAAAGTTGAGGAGCTCCACCTCCTTCTCCAAGCTTGTGAGAAGTAACGGCCTACACCAACACTCCTGGCTATGGAATGCAAATTCAACCAAGAGCCATGCTTCAATGCATAATCTTGCCATCTTCATTACTATGCTATTATGTATACTAGCAAGAAGAGTGATGATAAGTGAGGAACTATTTCTTTCTCCTATGAAATGTTTCTTCTTCCTCTTCCCCACCCTCATTCCCCGCTAGCTCTCTTCACCTTCGAAGGTGTTTGAGGCCTTGGGACTGAGGCTTGGGATAGTTAATGCTTTCTACAAGTTTATGTTATGCTTGTGCTGCATGAAGCTTTCCATCTTCATCTGCATCACGTAGGTCACAAGGAACACAAAGATTGTATTGTACCAAGTCTCTCTTGATGGGAGAAACTATAATACAAATGTCTATTGGAGGGGGGACCGGCTCCATATGAATCTGGTCCTCAACTATTGTCATGTTCTCTAAACTCTCTCTCTTGCAAAAGTATTGTTCATGCCAAGTTAACTAAGTACCATGTTTATGTTGCTACCATCAATTAAGTTCACCCTCTATGCTCACAAAGTAATCTCTCAAAAGTGCTTCACCTAATTTCCTAATTCCGCTATTCTCAAAGTTCATAGGTCATTTTCATTACATTGATATCAAAGCATTTGGTTTCTCTTTTCTTGCTTTAGAAGAGAGGTCCTTAAGTAGCCTATTAATGGTTGATTTTGTTAATTATATTAGGGTAAGTGGGACTGGGATCTATTACATGTTTTGTTGAGCTCACTATGTGGGATATGGTGCACACCTCGGGAGCTTTGGTCTTAATAATGAATTCTTTTTAGACTTGCCTACGGCTTTACCATTATTGAGCCATAAGAAGTCCAAAAGGAGCTATCCCTCGGCAACTTCGCTATGTTAGACTCACTCCACTACTCTCTATAATTAACCAATTTGAGATGTGGGTGTAGATACTTAAGTGCTTATTTTCAAAGGCTAAGAGTGTAAGGTCCCCGACCCCGAGCTAAAAGAGCACCATTGTACCATGAAACAATCATAATGGAAAAAGATACTATTTTGGCAGTTTTTCAAAATCTGCCACAGTGCCATGATGTTTAGAATGTTATAAAGCTTTAAAATGTGAATTAAAATAATTTTTGTGAAAAATTTCCAAAAATAGTAAGTTTTTGGTCACCCGACCCGTCTAGTTTTAACCGTCTCGAAAAACTGCACCCGTACCCCGAATTTGAAAAAAAATGCATTTTTGGACCTCGAGGGCTGCTAAATATGGCAGGTACTCGGACAGATACACCTTAGTTAGAGCTTAGTATAGCAATTTACGGCATAAAATTCCGACTCGTATGGCCCGTTTTAGCCTAAAACCAAAATTTCATAAGGTTGTGCGGGGAGGCACCGGGGCTCGAGGCTGTGTGGGAGCAGGTCCCAGGCCACTTAGAGCTTGCTTTAGCAGCTAGGGGGCACCCTCTGTTCTTTTGGGAGTTGTGGGAGAGTTGTCAAGCTTGAGAGTGAGTGTGAGAGTCAGTTGCACTAGCTAACTGGACACTTGGTAGGCATGTAACTGGACTTGCCATGCACAAGTGGAGTAGCTCTCAGATGCAAATAGCAAGCCAGGTCGATTTTCAGCATGGAGAGGCCTATTTAAGAGTGTGCTCACACATAGACACACATATATGCTCACACACCCACTTAGTACACACACACACACACACACACACACACACACACTTACACACACACCTTGGGGAGGTGCTACCGGCACACATAGTTTTTGGAGAAGAAGCAAAGGAGGGAATTGTTGCCCGATTCTCATCTTGAGAACTCCATTGGATCAGAAATTCGAGTGGATTTCAGCCCCTAATCACGGTAATATCGATTTAAATTATGTTGTGCTGCAAATCTCTCTACCATTCTCTTAATCTCGCAACTATTCTGCTTAATCATAGCTATATTTCTCAATAGCTGCTCTCTAATTCTCCATATCATTAGTCCCCAAAGAGTTGGTCTAATAGTAAGGCTTTGGCCTCTCAACCTATGGGTTGTGGGTTCAAATCCCCCGTTGGGTCACACTCTAGAGGGACACCTTGTGCTCACCTGGTGTTCATGTTGCTGGGGCTCTTGCCCTTGGACACTCTAGTGCATCCTCCTCCTGGGGTGGGTCACCCGAGGAGGAGGTTCCTAGCTGGTTGCTACGAGTTCTCTCCGTCGTTCCCAGCATGTGGTGCATCAATTAGGTGTCCATGGTGATGCCTACGCGTGGCTCTTGCCCGATGGTACGCGGCCCTTGCCCGACCATGTAACATGGCTAATATTTGGAAGGGATAAGTACCTCCCCCTGTGGGCCCTATGGTGTGTCGAAAAAAAAAATCTCCATATCATTAGTCTATTACATAATCATCATCCTTTTGTTAATCATGCAAGCAATTAACCTCTCCTAATCATAGATTAATGCATGATTAGTAAGAAGAAACCTCCCGCTAGTCATCATAGTAATTAATTGTCAAGCCGGTAATGATGTGGAATTGGTCATTTTCATCCTATTACCACACAATGTTTGATTAGCTAAATTAGATTCAATCTGTTCATAGATTAGGAAGTAATTAAGGGAAATTAATCCGTCATTAATCCACTAGGAAGGGAAAAGTCTTCTCACCTATGCATATGGCAATTCTGCATTTTCTGTACTTACACTAGGAAGGAAATTGAGTATGTCTAATTCACTCTCTAATAAATTGATTAAGTAAAATCTGAAAATTCTAATTACCTAGGCCAAGTGCTTAACTTTAGAGCCAGTTCCCATAGAACAAGTAACGTATTATCCATAAAATACTATGTCTTGAGGGAAATCTAACCCTCTCGTATAGAATGAATTGTTCAGTGATTCTAATCTGTCATCTTGATTGTTATGGTACTGTTCTTTTTCTCCAAGTTTGTCAATTAGTAGTGAGTATAAAATGACCCCGGTAAAGAGGACTCGCTTTGGTGGTGCCCACGACCGCGAGGCGGGAACAAGCAACGTGAATGGGAAAGGAAAAGCTCCCATGGACGACCAAGTACCGGCCATGTCACGGGCCAATGACGAGGAAATGGGGGAGGTAGGTCACATTTTCATTCAAGTTGTTTAATTTAACCTTGCATACGATAAGTTAGGAAAGAACATATCCCTAAACATGTTGGAGAAATACGACGGAAACCTTGGCATTTGAATTGAAGTGTATATTAAATTCCAAGTAGGAAAGAATGGTTGAGTGGATATACTGTTTGAAATAGAAAAGAATGTCTGCTAGGGAAAATTTAGCTCGGCATGTTCATTTCTATTTCCAATGTTGATACTAGTCCGAACCCCCTCCTGATCACAGGGGGCAGAGTTCCTGGTTAAGGGCTCTTAAGTCCACGTCTGTTGGTTAAGCGGTGGATATCCACGTTTGCTGGTTAAGCGGTGGGAACCCACGTCTTCCTTTCTATGCGGTGGGAATGTCCATGTCGTGCTTTCTATGCGGTGGAAATGTCCATGTCGTGCTTTCTATGCGGTGGACATACCTAGTTGTATGGGCAGCTAGGCGACAACGGGAGGAGAAAACTCTCGTTGGAGGGGGGATGTTGTACCTCCAGAACATTGAAATTTTAATGAATAAGTTTGAGTAGAATTTTTACTAGAGTTACTGTCTTGGTGCCGTTTTGCAATACTGGTTGAAGGGTTGTCTTAATGAACCTTGTGAATGGGAACTTAATCAAGGAACTTATATGTTGAACAACCATTGTGGTAGTAATTAGGTAACAAAGGAAGTGTGAGTATGGGGTGGAAAGTGGGGGCTTGGCTCGGGTTGCCAATGCCTATGAGAAGGGTGGTCCCGATTGGTCGAGAACTCTCCATCTCCATAAGTGCAAAAGGAACGTTAGTATTACTCATTGCCCCTAGAGCGGTAAGGTCTCAAGTGTACGTGCCTCTAAAACATGGGGAAAAAGGCACTCGGGACTTCTCTCCTCTTGGAAGGTGGGTCTTAGGATCGCTAGATAAGTTAATCACGCTTTCCCTTCGGGGTGGAACTAGATCTCGATTCTAGTAGGCTCGAACTCGATTCACTTTCTGATGAGAGATCGTCCGCTAGATGAACCATAAACCACTTTGTTTGCTTCCGCTGTAGATCTAGTGGCCACCAGGTTTACCATCAGATCCGCCGTTTGAGACGGCGGGGTGGGGACCTCACAAAGAGGAGTAGCAACTAAGGTTTTGAATTGCCAAAGCATACACTAAGTAAACATATAAGTTTAATTAACATGGCTGACAATAATCAAGAGAGTAGAATGAACATTGATAACTTTGATTTTGCACATGAATTTGCTAATGATGATTCCCCCTTGTTTGTTAATTATCTTGTCACTAGGTTGCAACAAGCTATGGGCAAAGCTATGGGCAACCCCGCTTTGCAAGCCTAAGTTACTCAACAACTTCGTGCTTATGGGATTTCCTTTCCTCTCCAAGAGGAGAGAGAGCTTAGGAGGCCTCTTGATGAGATCCCCAAAACAAGACTCTCTCCCATACGAGAGGAGGAATCCAAAGATCAAGAAAGTAATGAATCCCTAAATTCCTCCACAGATGTGGCTCCACAAAGAAGGCGGACTAAACGATCACCAACTCCTCCTCAGAGGAAACGGTTAACCATAGTCCTTCTCCTCGTCACTCCAAAAGGGAAGAGAAGAAACCAAGGAAGAAAAGGGCAAGAAAGAGGTCCCTCTTCTCCTTCTTCTTCACCTTCCTCCTCTACCGATGAAAGCTATGTCTATTCTTGTAGAGAATATAAGAGGAAGAGACATCGCAAATCTTACCCTGCATGGCAAAGGTCACAAAAGCTAAAGAAGTTCAAAGAAGGGGGGAAGAGTATCTCTTTCCTCACCTATGATGGCACCTTTGGTGCTACCGACAAAGTATTGGCCTTCATCCAAAACTTTGATGCGGCCTTTGGGACGAGGGCTTCATGGAGTCCTCCAAGCTACACCATGTAGCTATGCACTTCCAAAAATTGGCTTGTCAATGGTGGGCTAGCCTTAGTGGCAACGACAAAGCCCCAAAGACATGGAAAACTCTACGAGTTTCCATTATGAAGCAATTTCCTTGCAAGTGATGCACAGGACAAAGTGCTTACCAAATGGTGAAGTTTAAAGCTTCTCTCTCATGCGTCTATCCACAAATATGTGGACAAGTTTTGGGATTTACATCTCAAGGCTACTATCTTTCAAAAGATAGATTTTGTTGAGCAAAAGCAACAATTCTGTGCGGGATTACCCAAAGAGATGGCCGAGTATGTCAACTCTCAACGGCCTGGTTCTATCACCAAAGTAATCCACCACACCACGGTTCTTCGCGCATCAATTTCCAACAAGGGGCTTGATGGAATGTCAAGCCCATGGAAAATAAAAACAAAAATGATGCCAAGGGGAAAACCAATGCCCAAAATTCTTACCAAGGCTATTCCAACAACAACAACAATCGGTCCAAGGAGAAGGGAGTTTACAAAGGTAAGTATAAACTCTCTCCTAAAGAACTAGAATCTTTTCGTAAGGACCACAAATGTTTTAAGTGTGGGAAGCAAGGCCATGGTTATCGTCCTTGCCCCAAGAGAATTACCCGCAGTAAGACTCCTAGAGCCTCTATGTTTGAAGCTCCAAAAGAGGATGCTCATTGCCAAGGATTTCTCCTTTCCTATGCTTAGGGAAAGATGCAAGAGCATGATGCCTTTATTTTGTTTGACCTTGTTTCAACTCACAACTTCATATCCACGGAGTTGACCAGCAAGCTAGGCATACAATCCCACAAGATGGGAGATACATTGAAATTTGATGGAGCTATCAAGGGACAAGACCTCTCAATTACTCCCCTAATTGGAAAATTGAGGCTTCATGTCCAAAGCTATGTGGACAAAAAGGATTTCTTCATCTCCCCTCTCAAACATGAGAATGTTAATCGTTGGGGCACCATGGTTTAACTGCATGGCTTCCAACATGAATTTCCTTGAAAGGAGAATCTACTTCACCTACAGGGAAAAGAGCATGTACATAGATGCTAATGAGTTGGGGAACACCATACCCTTGCAATAAAGGGAATCAAGAGGAATTAGAGTTGTCTAATATTCCTAAATGGATCCCAAGATGTTTTCATTGATGACATCCCTAGTGAGCTACCTCTAAAATGAGGAATGATGACCATGCAATTGAGCTCCTATCAGGAAGCTCACTGCCTAACAAGCCTCCTTATCGAGTTTCACAAGCTCAACAAGAGGAGATCATGAGGCAAGTGCATGAATTGGTGAAAAAAAAAGGGATGGTGAGGTTTAGCTCCTCTCCATTTTGTTCATGTAAGGTCTCCACCTTTCTCCAAAAACCAATCCCACATGTAAATAATTGAACCCAGTTTTCATACTGCAAAAAGTTACTATTTTTGACAACTTTTCTAAATCTGTCGGTGCCAAGATGTTTAGAATGTTATAGAGCTTTCAAAAATGAATAAAAATAATTTTTGTGAAAATTTTCCTAAAATAGTAAGTTTTTGGTCACCCGACCTGTCTAGTTTCGACTGGCTCGTCAAATTGCACCCGTATCCAGAATTTGAAAAAATGAAATTCCCGACACCGGGAGCTGCTAAATATGGTAGGTACTCGGGATGATGTACCTTAGCTCCGTCTTAGCACATCAAGTTTTGGAATTAAAATCCAAGCTGTAACGACCGTCTAAGGATAAAAATAAAAAAATTTCTAAGGCTAGCAGGGGCACCGGCACTCGGGGACTGGTGTGTGCATAGGCTCTAGGCCACTGGGAGCTTGCTTTAGCAGTTAGAGGGTGCCCCCACTCATCTAGGAGCTTGTGGGAAAGTTTTCAAGCAAGAGAGAGAGTGTGAGACTCAGTTAAAGCAAGCAAATTGGACACTTGCAAGCTATGCTCTCAAGCTGCCATGCATGACCAAAGTGCTCATCCAGATGCAATTAGCAGCATAATTCAACCTCTTAAGGTTGGGAGCCTATTTAAGAACATGTTCCCACACACACACACACACAGAGATACTCAGTACACACGCCCACACACACTCCCTCACACACATACCTTGGGCGAGGTGCTGCAGGCATACACAATCTCTAGAAGAGGATTAAGGGAAGGAGGCACTGCCAATTTCTTGTCAGATTAGGCTTCTTGGATCTACAATTAAGGTCTTAATCAACTCAAATTACAGTAATCTCGAGTTAAATTCATGCTTACATCTTAATCTCTCTATGAATCCCTTATTTTCCACTAATACTATGCATAATCTAACTACTCTACCTAGTAGCAACTCTCTAAATCACCTATGTGATTAGTCTATTTCACTTTCTTAATCCCATTAGCTAATAATGCATTAAGTCAACCTCCTAATCAGAAATTAATCCATGGTTAGTAAGAAGAAATTACCATCTAGTCAATTCAATGATTGAGTGGTGGAGATTGACCCAATTTCTAGCAATGTAACTAATTAAACAACCCCAATCTGTCATTTCATTAGGAAAGAGTTTAATTAAAGGATTAAACTCATATTGCAAGAGATTAATGTGTAATTAGAAGAGTTATTTCTCCCTCTCAAAATTAATTGTCGCTAGAGAACGGAATTTCTTTCGCATATGCATAAGACATAACTGCATCTTTCCGTTCAATTTTGAGAAGGAATTAGTACACTAAAATCATCATTCAACCACTTTAATTAAGCAAGTAACTACAAGAACTGAATTCTCCAAATGCCTAAGCTAAGAACCTTAATTCAGAGTCAATTTCCATAAGTTCAGGAGAAGATGCTATCCTAAATTGATGTAATTATGACTTGGATCACCTAATATTACCCCAAATTTACCCAAAAATAGATAGATGAGTAATAATCGTACTTGAAGTTAATCTACTCCTTTCGTATAAAAGTAATTGCTTGATAAGGCTAACCATGTTGTATCCGGACCGTTTGTGGTTGTTATGGTATTATTGGACACTAGTTCTTTTCGAAATTCATCATCTTTAGTAGTGAGTATAATGGCCACAAAGAGGACCCGTTTTGGTGGATCTCACGACCATGAGGCCGGAACAAGCAACACCAACGGAAAGGGAAAGGCTCCTATCGTCAAGCAAGCACCAGCCATCTCACGAAGCAATCAAGAGGAGATTATTGAGGTAGGTCTAATTTTAATTCAAGTACAATTTAATTACATTGCATTCGGTAAGGTAGGAAATTAACATTAACCCAAAACATGTTGGAAGATCCAACGGAGACCACGGCATTTTAATTGATGCATTTAAATTCAAGTAGGAAAGAATGTTTTCGGGATATACTGTCTAGTGTAGGAAAGACTGTTTGCTAGGGAAAATTTACTCGGCCTGTTCATTTTTAATTCCAATGTTGATTTAGTCCTGATCCCCCTATTGATCACAGGGGGCAGCTCCCAAGGTCCTCGCACTAGCTAGGATTACCTAGCTTAGGGCTTTGATCCACATCTTGCATTCTTTGCGGTGGATACCCATGACTTGCGTTCTTTGCGGTGGGATGTCCATGTCGTTCTTTTTATGCGGTGGACAAATCTAGTTGTATGGGCAACTAGGTGACAACGGGTGGAGTTAACACTCGCTGGGGGATTTCGTGCCTCCAGGACATTGGAAGTTTAAATGAAATGAGTTATTGAGTGAATTTTTACTAGAAAGATTGTTTTGGTGCCGCTTTGAAAAATTGTTTGAAGGGCTGTCTTAACACAACCTGCGAATCGGAATTAATCAATGAATATATATGTAGAACAACAAATGTGTTAGTAATAAGGACACACAAGACAAAGTGTGAGTATGGGGGTGGAAAGTGGGGGCTTGGCTCGGGTTGCCAATGCCTATGAGAAGAGTGGTCCCGATTGGTCGGGAACTCTCTGTCTCCATAGTATGGAAAATGACGATAGAATTGCTCATTGCACCAAAAGCAGTGAAGTCCCAAGTGTACATGCCTCTAAAAGCAATGGGGAAAAAGGCACTCAAGACTTCTCTCCTTCTGGAAGGTGAGTCTTAGGACTGATAATTGGTTAGACACGCTTTCCCCTGTGGGGTGGAACTAGATCTCGTTGCTAGTAGGCTCGACTCAATTCACTTGGTGATGAGAGCGCGTCCGCTAGTTGATCCCTTAAAACACTTTGTTTGCTTCCGCTATAGATCTAGTGGCCATCAGGTTTACCATCAGAACCGTCATTTAAGATGACGGGGTGGGGACCTCACAGTTCACCATTACTTTTAGTCCAAAAGAAAGACGACACATATCACATGTGTGTCAACTATCCAGCACTAAATAAGATCACTATCAAAAATAGATTTCCCGTGGCGCGGGTAGAAGATCTATTTGATAATTTACAAGTTTTGGCCTGACAAATGCTCCAGACGCATTCAAACTCATGATGGTCAAAAATCTTCAGGCCATTCAAATTCTCTTGAAGAGTACAAGCGACACCTCCAGGTAACCTTTCAAGTTGTGAGAGAGAATAAGCTTTTCATTAAACAAAAGAAAAGTGATTTTTTTCTACAAGAGATTCAATATTTAGGTCACATTATCTCTAATGATGGCACTCGTATGGATCCAACAAAGTTAGAGATAATAAAAGGATGGCCTAATCTAAGGAATCTACATGAGGTATGAAGCTTCATAGGTATGTGTGCATACTATAGATGCTTCATAGAAAAATTTCTCGCTAATAGCAGGCCCATTACATGACTTAACAAAAAGAAACTTTAAGTATTCATGGACTGCAAAAGTGCAAGAAGATTTTGAGAAGCTTAAGGAGAATCTTTCTCTCAACATGTGCTCACATTATTAGATCTCTCAAAGCCATTTGAGGTCCAATGTGATGCTTGTGGTAATTGCCTTGGAGCTATTTTGCTTCGAGAAGGGCACGCCATAGCATATGAGAGTCAAAGACTCAACTTCGATAAGTGAGTATTGGGAAAATACGGAAAAGAGCTACTAGCTATTCTATATGCCCTAAACAAGTGGAAACACTGTCTGTTGGGGACTCCATTCATCCTACGAATGGATCCCAAAGCCTCAAGAACTTCATGATGCAAACCAAGCTCTCCTACAAACAAATGAGGTGGGAAATTTTTCTTTTGCAATTTAAATTTCATATTTCTCACATTGTTGGCAAGCACAATCAAGTGGTCGATGCACTTTCACAACGACCAAGGGTAAATGTGGTGTCTATAGCAACTCACAATGATCGATATTTTATGATAGATGAGTATGCTACTGACCAAGACTTTAAGTATGTAGTTACACCCTTTGCAATAGGGAAGAAAAAAGAACCATTCACCTTGAAGGATGGTTATCTTCCAACCGGCAATAGGCTATGTGTTAATCACCCATACAATACAAAAGTCATGTATGAATCCCATACTTCTCCTTATGCGGGGCAAAGAGGGATTCCATAGTCTACTCTTCGAGGAGTAGAAATGTAAATTTGTTGGTCTACCATGAAAAGTAAACATATAAGAGTATGTTTCAAAATACGCGGTATACCAAAAGTTAAAAATTGATCAAGGGAAGCAACTTGGATTGTTTCAGTCAAACAGGCTTAACAAGAAAACACACTCTATGCCTGTCAAAAATACTATTGAGGCACATCAAATGGCAACCCCCTTTAGATCTCAATTTTTCAAGCATCATGGATTTCCAAGATCCATAGTGTCAGACAAAGATCCTAGAATGACCAGTAATTTCTAGAAGGGTCTCTTTTGGAATCTAAGAAGTAGATTAAATTTCTCTTTCGGCCTATCATCCACAAAACGGATGACCAAAGTGAAATAGCTAATCTAATGATTCTTGAATCTACTAAGAGCCTATGTCATGGAAGTAGATCAACGTTCTCGATGATAGAAGTACCTACCTCTTATAGAGTATGCGTACAATGACATTGTACATACTTCTATGGAGAAAGCACCTTTTGAAGTTAAAGAGGGAAGATTCAAAAGTCCCTTACTACTTCAAGTACATGGGAAGATCTTTGCTACTGATGAATATAGCTGAGACCTACAATGATCTTTTCCAAAGATTAAAGGGGTTATATCCATCTCACAAGAAAGGCAAAAAGGGTTGCTGCTAATAAGCACAAAAGAGCCTTAGCCTTTAAGGAAAATGATTGGGTCTTGCTCAAGTTTCTCAAGGCTCATCTGAGGCATACTACGGGCAAGAGTCCTACGGACCACCAAGAGTATGATGCTAAACTAGCAAAAATATAATATGGTCCTTAAAATTCTTAAGCCACTCAATGAGATGGCTTATCAATTGAAGTTGCCCAACCACTAGATCATGCACAATGTTTTCCATGAGAACCTACATAAGCCTTACAATGGAGCGCCATCAAAATAAGCAATAGTTGCAGACCCTCCAAAAATCGAAGAGCAAGAAGAAGTACTTCAATCTAAGTCCATCCTATGACATGAAGACAAGGTATTAGGAAATGTTAACATTATCTGCTGACGATATCTTATTAAGTTAAAGAATTATCCTTTTAAAGATGCTAAATGGATGCAAGGAGCCTAGCTTAAGGATCATATATGAACCTTGTCAATGCTTACAATGTTGCACTAGAGTAAGCATATGAAAATGCATTTTAAAGTTTTGTCTTATAAGACTAGTTCTCTTTTTATTGTGCACAAATTTAAATAGTATGCATGCTTAGAATCATGTTTGTGGTGATGACGTCTCCCAAACACCAAGTAGAATTTGTCACTCTACTTTAGAAGTATGATATGGACTAAAGAGCAGACATGCTTGCGACAGCTACATCTCCCAAGCACCAAATGGATTAGTCATCCATCTTGGAATGATGTCGAAGGGTAAAACGGGATCCTCTACTCACTAAGTAACATGGACTAATGACTAGGCTTTATCTTCTCTACCTCATAGTCTATGATTTCAAGAGAGAGCTAATGTCATAAAATATAATATGTAACTTTACCAAATGATTTTCTCATATTAAATTGATCATTTAATGTGGGAGAATAAACAGGAACAAGAGTTAGAATAGAGACATGTGCTTCTACAACTATCTCAACACGGGACCAAAAGGACAGATGGTTGCATCTCAATAGGGGTCCAAAAGGACATGGTCTATCAAAGATCAATGTGCAATAAGTGCTTCTATACTTAACTCAGTAGGAGACCAAGAGGAGAAATGGTTACATCTCAATAGGGGTCCAAAAGGAGGTAGTCTATCAAAGAGCAATGTGCATCTAATGGAGCTTAAAAGACCTTAGGGTTAGCTTCATTAAAGACCTCCAATGGTTAGTGTTAAAAGTCCTTTGACCTTAGGCAAGCTAGGAGCTTGAGGTAGGAACCCAACCTAAACTTACCTTTGACCTTAGGCAAGCTAGGGTTGAGCTTCAGGTGGGAACCCGACCTAAACTTGCCTTTGACCTTAGGCAAGCTAGGGATGAGCTTGAGGTGGGAACTCCACCTAAGGTGCTTGTCATGCTTGGTGACTAAGGTACTTGAGGTACTTGTCATACTTAATGAGGAAGGTGCTTGAGAAGCTTCCTATGCATGGAGGGTAAGATGTGAGTCAAAAAGAGACCCTACACACTTAATGAGAAAGTTGCTTGAGAAGCTTCCTATGCATGGGGGGTAAGATGCTTGAGTCAAAAAGAGACCCTACACACTTAATGAGGATGTTGCTTGAGAAGCTTCCTATGCATGGGCGGTAAGATGCTTGAGTCAAAAAGAGATCCTACATACTTAATGAGGAAGTTGCTTGAGAAGCTTCCTATGCATAAAAGTCCCAAAGATAGGGGAATCTTTGACCTAACCTTCCACTCACCCAAGGGGCACCCCTTTTCTAAAAGGGCACATGGGACACATGTCAAACTCTCACTAAGCTTAACCACATGGTGTGCTTGAATGCTATTGGTGGAATCCAATAAGCTTCTTCTTCCATCCAACAAATATCTAGATATTTTCAAGCTCTCTCTCTCTAAGGGGTAATGAGGACACTTGTCAAAATACTACCCATGTACTTGAATGCATGCAACATGTGATTGACTAGAGGGAGAGGGGTCCAATGAGCTTGCAGCATGTGGAAAAGTTAGCCCCAATCAAGCAAGGGGGGTGCTAGGGGGATATACACCACAAACACACTCATTTTGTGGATTCATTTTTCTCATTTGGTGAAAGTTGAGGAACTCCACCTCCTTCTCCAAGCTTGTGAGAAGTAAGAGCCTACACCAACACTCTTGGCTATGGAATGCAAATACAACCAAGAGCCATACTTCAATGCGTAATCTTCTCCATCTTCATTACTATGCTATTATGCATTGTAGCAAGAAGAGTGATGATAAGTGAGGAACTATTTCTTTCTCCTATGGAATGTTTCTTCTTTCTCTTCCCTACCCTCATTCCCCGCTAGCTCTCCCCACCTTCGAAGGTTTTTGAGGCCTTGGGACGAAGGCTTGGGATATTTAATGCTTTCTAAAAGTTTATGTTATGATTGTGATGCATGAAGCTTTCCATATTCATTGCATCACGTAGGTCACAAGGAACACAAAGATTGTATTGTACCAAGTCTCTCTTGATGGGAGAAACTATAATACAAATGCCTATTGGAGGTGGGACCGGCTCCATATGAATCCGGTCCTCAACTATTGCCATATTCACAATAGGCATCCTCCATGATGGCATAAGGGGGAGAGAGATAGAGAGAGATACAGAGAAATCTACAAAGCAATAAGCGGGCAGGAGCTACATTCAAAACATCTTCAAGAAAGAATCCTTGCTTGGGAGAAGGGAGAAATTAAAAGCAGCACATGGAGGCTATGTACCACCCAATAAGTTAGGTGGTGGGGTGATTACCCCATTACCATTTTGGCACAATGGGTGAGGTCCCACCAAATCTCAAAACCCCCCCGAAAACAAGGTTTTTTTTTGTAATGTGAGATCAAAGGGAAGATCCATCAACCATATATTATAACAATCCAATATGGCCACATAAAATTGTATGGGGAAGTCTTACCCATGGGAGGTAGACCAAGCTTGATTCATCTAACTTGTTGGCTCTTTCTTCCATTGGACTTTATGTGATTTGCCTCCTGGCAAAAAGGCCATTGGTACGAACTGGGTTTACAAGTTGAAACGCAAGCCGGATGGTGAGATCGATCGCCATAAGGCTCGACTTGTTGCAAAGGGTTATGCACAACAAAAAGGCATTGATTATGAAGAGACTTTTGCTCCCACTTGTCGTATGACTACTGTGCATTTTCTATGTGTATTGGCAGCTCATTTTGGTTGGGATGTACATCAATCAGACATTGTTACTACTTTCTTGAATGGTGACGTCAATATTTGAGGAGGTTTATGTAACGCAGCCTCGCGGTTTTGTCATAAAAGGACAAGAGGACAAAGTGTGCAGATGTAAGAAGGCTTTGTATGGGTTGAAGCAATCTCCTCGTGCTTGGTATGAGAAATCTGACACTCATTTGGTTAAACGAGGCTTCCGTAACAGTCCAACAGAAAGCACATTGTATGTAAAGCGTAAGGGTGATGTACTTCTCATTGTGGTTCTTTATGTTAATGATTTGCTGATCATTGGACCAAATGAGAGACATATTGCTGAATTTAAGGCTGATTTGAATGCTACTTTCAAGATGAAAGATTTGGGGTTGTTGCATCATTACTTGGGTATACAATTTAAGCAGTGTGATGGTGGTATTGCCTTGTGTCAAAAAAGTTACATAGAGACATTGCTATGTAAGTTTGGACTTGAGGATTGCAAACCTATTGCCACTCCCATGGAAACAGGTTTGAAGTTGAGTCTACATGATGCTTGCGATCCTGCTGATGTCACTCTTGACCAAACTGTTGTTGGCTGCCTCATTTATGTATGCAACACGAGGCCAGATATTTAGTTTGCAGTCTCATATGTCAGCAGATTCATGCATAGCCCAGGGTCTAAGCATTGGCAGGCTTTCAAGAGGATTTTCCTCTACCTTAGTGGCACTTTACATCTTGGCTTGTTTTATCCCAAGGGGGGATCATTGCCGCCAGACTTACATGCTTTTTCGGACTCAGATTCGGCTAGTTGTTTTGACACGCGAGTTTCCACAAGTGGTTTTTGTTTCATGCTTGGCAGTTCGTGTATATCATGGTTGAGCAAGAAGCAACCTATTGTGGCCACTTCGAGTTGTGAGGCTGAGTACAGGGCAGTCTTCACAGATACGGTTGAGTGTGTATGGCTCAGACGCCTTATGGCTGATTTGGGTGTTGGACAGGACACTGCCAACACTATCTACACTGACAGTCAGAGCGCATTGGCAGTTGCGAGGAACCGAGTTTTTCATGCTCGCACAAAGCACACTGAGGTGCATTACCACTATGTCAGGGAGAGGCTCTCAACAAGAGAGATCAGCTTGGCTTATGTGCCAACACAAGAAAACCTTGCAGATCTTTTCACAAAGGCATTGTATCGTCAGAAGCTTGAAGCTTTCCGCAAAGCTTTGGGCTTACTCCCCTTTGTGGACTGATTATGTCCTAAGGGCATGGCACTTCCCTTTACTCATGTGCCAGCTGTCGTTCACCGCATCACTCCAGGGGGGATTTGTTACCATATACATGTGGTAGTGATTTGTGTGAACACACTAGGACCGCCGGGGCATTTTTTCCCTCTTTAGGAGGTTTTTTCCCCCGTGCATTGTATATAAGCCCATCACTCTAGGGCTATCTATCTTTCCATTGCACACTAAGTAATACACTCTCTATTGTGTGCCTTTAGCTTCCTTTGTCTTCTCCAAGCTATCTGTGTTTCTCTGCAACCCTAATTCCAACAGCAAGGCATGCAATCAAAGTCAAGCATCCTAAGCTCACCTAGGTGTCTTCTCCAAGCTGTCTGTGTTTCTCTACAACCCTAATTCCAACAGCAAGCCATGCAATCAAAGTCAAGTATCCTAAGCTCACCTAGGTTCCATGTGTTGCACACACTTTGAATTTGCTTCTCAAAGAATTTGGAAAGGTTTTTTCAGTGAGAGAGACTTTAATACACGTTGATCTTGTCGTCAAGTTTATTAGAGAGCATGGTTTTATTTACGCTCTTTTTAGCAGTAAATCACCCAACAACAATTCCAAATCTTTTGTGAGACACAATTTGCAATTGCATACTACATTCTTAAAACGTTGCAACAGGTTAAGCTGGCCCTTTGTGAAATAGTTTTAGGTAGAAGATGGGATTTTGGATTGAGCCTGCACAACAACCACCAAGTGCTTTCAGCTTGTGAACTCTCCTATGTTCTAGAGAAATGTGGAAAATTTTTTTAATGTTACAAAGCCTTTCGTGCATCTAGTGCACTTGGTTGACAAAGATGCCTTCATATTTGGGCGTGTCTATTGGCACATGCATGAGTCTGTTTGCAAGCTAAAAGAAATCACGTTGCAGTACAAGAGAAAACATGATCGTCTCTTTTTTTGAAAAACATTGAGATCAATTACACACCCCTTTACTTGGAGCAGGCTTTGTGCTAGATCTAAAGTTTCAAATGCACAATCAATCTGCTAATAATGAGGTCATCAATAATTTTAAGAAAGTGTGTGCACAGTTATTGGTGATGCAGATGGTAGGGTGGCTTACACAGAGTTCTACCAAACATCGATCAAACTTATCCGAGCAAACTCAAAACCGAGCAAAGTTATTAAGTGAGTTGCTCAAGTATATGTATACTTCTTCTATAGAGAGCTTTCTCCAAACCCAAACAATAAAGTCAGCACCATTGCTAGTCTTTGATGGTATCAGACTCACTCTCTTTCTCTCAATCATTGTTTAATCAGTAAATAATTGGTAAACATTTGTAGCCATTAAAGCCTACAAACCTTTACTATATATTTGTTTGCTTATTTCTTCATTAATAACACAACAATGTGGGTAGAAATGCTATGATTCTATCCTAAGCTATCCACCTTTTCATAGGTACTAGCCTTGATATTAACTAGGCATCTCACAGAGGTTCAACTTTATGGCCTCCGTATGTGGACTCAACTTTGGCCTTCATAATATGAGGGTGGCATTCAAATTTCACATAGTATATCCCGCTTCATGCATCAATTGGACAACTTTTTTCACAAAGATTAAAGATGCGGCTCCTTTCCATTTTGGATCATTGTTTGGAAAAATCTAGTAGACGTCAGGAAGGCCATAATTTGGTTGAAGCAAAATTCAATCTCTTTTGAGCTTTTGTCTACTCAAGATTGATAAGGTGGTATAGAAATCTTGTTAGCTAGAATATGGGGGAAAGAATTGCACTGTATTCACAATTGGCATTGTTTTGGAGACCATATGAACTTGCCAAACCAAGATATGCCATGTCCGTCCACCAGGAAGAATGCTGCTAAGTGAGAGAAGCTTCTTAGATCTATCTCTCTCTCTCTCTCTCTCTCTCTCTCTCTCTCTCTCTCTCTCTCTCTCTCTCTCTCTCTCTCTCTCTCTCTCAAAAAAAAAGAAAAAAAAGAAACAATATCACTATCACCGGGACAATAAGCAATATGTTTTCAACAGATACAAAATGTCTTTACAACAAAATGTCCAGCTTGCAGAATCTCCAGGGAAAAGTCTTTGCACTTCGAGAGACAGAGCTAACTAGATCTATCTTATCTCTGCCTTATCTTTCTTCGCTTTCTCTTCAACTTGTGCATTCTCCCACTTAAATCTTAGCCCTCATGAAAACCAAGTCAACACGTGAACACAACCAGTCTCCTTCATAGGATTCTCTCTCTCTCTCTCTCTCTCTCTCTCTCTCTCTCTCTCTCTCTCTCTCTCTCTCTCTCTCTCTCTCTCTCTCTCTCTCTCTCTCTCTCAAAACTCTCTAAAAGAGTCCGTGCCGGCATGAACTCTTTCAAAGAGTTTTTTTTTAGCTCTTTGAGTTTTCAGAGTTCTCTGAGTCATTTCACGTGAAGGCTCATTTCCCAATTGGTTGCCAATTAGATGAGAAATTGAGAAAAAAGGGTGCAACCAGTTGCGACCCTACACCTTCTTGGCACGGGGTGGAGCATATTGGGAATCGAAGACCACAGGAAGTAAATCAATACTCGTGATGTACTTTTTTAGGTTCTCACAAATTGAGACACTATATTTACTTTATTGCACAATTGCTCGTAGTTATCACAAGAACATAACACAGTCGGTTGCTGGTTGTGCACAAACAGGCAACCACTGAAGTATGTGAACACTCTCTCTCTCTCTCTCTCTCTCTCTCTCTCTCTCTCTCTCTCTCTCTCTCTCTCTCTCTCTCTCTCTCTCTCTCTCTCACACACACACACACACACACACACACACACACACATTTCTTGTTGCTTACCAACTTTATAGTCATAGCACTCTTTTGCATTATGCCTAATGCAGGCAGAGCAATGAGCGACGATGTATGCACTGAGACGGTGCCAGTGATTATAAACATGTGAATTGGCTCTTTCTCTCTCTATATATTTATAAAAAAAACTCTCTGAAGGAGTCCACGCCGGCGCGGGCTCCTTCAGAAAGTTTTTTCATATTGAGAGAGAGAGAGAGAGAGACAGAGAGAGAGAGAGAGAGAGAGAGAGAGAGAGAGAGAGAGAGAGAGAGAGAGAGAGAGAGAGAGAGGAGTGCATGGGAGAGAAACATAGCGTGATATCTCTACTTCTGTTTTTGTCTATAATACAGAAGGTTAAAAATGGCGATGAGAGAGAAACGTAGCGTGATCTCTCTAAATCCTTTGTTTGCAAACTCTCTGCAGGAGTCCACGCCGGCGCGGGCTCCTTCAGGGAGTTTTTATTTATATAAAGAGAGAGAGAGAGAGAGAGAGAGAGAGAGAGAGAGAGAGAGAGAGAGAGAGAGAGAGAGAGAGAGAGAGCACATAACTGAGATGACGCCAAGCCGCCAAGGAGGCTAATTGGGTAGCCTGCAGAGGCGAGCGTCAAGTTTTCATGCACGCCACCGGCCTCTCCTGCAACTGACTACCCACTAGTAGCGGAGTCCAGTTTTCTACTCGCTGTTGTGGAGCTTTCCATTGAAGAGGGTGCAGGTGAAGGGGTTGCTAGCAATCCAGTCGTGTGGGTGCACAAGGGCAACCCAATGACATTGGATGCGGGAGAGAATCCTAGCAAGTTTGTTGTCTGCAAAATAAGATGTTCTGAGCCGACACTGCATGCACAACGTGTGAGAAAATGTGTTCGTGCTATTGTCTTTTTCAGTAATTTAAGCTTGAGAGTAAAGGCTATGAGTGTGCGATTGTGGAAGATGAGCTGCTGATTGCTCTGTCTTTAAAAAAACCTGTCCGCGCAGACTCTTCCAGAGAGTTTTCTTTAGAGAGAGAGAAAAGCTCAATGAGAGACAGAGAGAGAGACCAACTTCATTCTATAAGCAGTGTTCGCAAAAAATCATTTTCACAAACATACAAAAATCCCTCCAAGACAAATCTGAACCGGAAATTTTACAATACTAGCCAGTATTTTTGCAAAATTACACTATTTTCCATGTATTTTAAGCGGAATTTTCTCCTTGTTACCCTCCCCTCAACCGGTTACTTTGATTTTGCAGCAACTCAAGGCTAAGCTGAGGCACACTTTTCCCGAACACTGCAATCCTTGCTTTCATGCAATGACTTTGCATTTACCTTGGCCTCATCTTTAGCCTTCATGTCGACAATACCCGCGTGATCGTCATCACCTCCCTAGCCCTTGCCCATGAAGCCCTCGTTAATAAGGGTCCCCTCTTGCAGCTCGCCCTGAAAATTCAAAAAGAGGATTTTGGAAATTCTCAGAGTGAGTCCACGTCGATGCGGGCTCATTTATCTGGTCACTGATGAAAATGAGTACGATTAACCTTCTTTCCTTAATTAGTCTGACTCCAACATGCTTCTAGCCCAACCTTGTCGCTACATGCACTGGTGAAGTGAAGGCATCAATGGTGGAGGTTTAATCTACCATTGATCAAACCTGGTCTTGCAAAAATATTAGGGCTCTCCTGGCATCAAGAATGCCCTTCAACCCCTGGACGTCCCGCCTCGAGGCACTTTGCCTTAACCATCTAGGCTAGCAGGCATCACTATGCATGCGGCAAGGTCGTATGTATAAAAGTCTTTAAAAGTCTTGCCTCCCCTGTTGCGGCGATCCACCGTCCCGGATCCCGCCCCTCTTGCAGATTGAGGTGCAGTTGTTAATCCCTTTACTCCATCGCGTATCACTAATAGACAAGTCTTGCCAAACCAAATCCAATGAATAGGGACATTCATATTAGCCTTTCCTAGCCAACATTGTTGTGTCAAAGTTGTTCGTTGTAACAGCCAACAACCCAGTCACCCCTTGGAGGGGGGTACCCTATGGGGTGCTCAAGCAGGTGCACACTGGGATTTCACTTTGTTCAGATTTTGCAAGACAGATAAAAACCTAATAGGGGTGGGACAACTCCACAAGGTAGTGGAGAGGTTGCATCATGAGGACAATGGACATGTTAAAGGAAGCTGCAAGAGTGGAGCCTACTTATTGCATATAATGGGATCACAATCTTGTAAGAGTCTCACGCGAGGGAGGGGAAGATGTTGAAGCCCTTTAGGCATGGCAGATTATGCTACGGTCAAGAAGGTAGAGATACTAACGATGGTGAATCTGTTGATCAAATTATCGTGGATGCTACTGCATCCAACTCATTGAGCCTTTTGATCACACACATTGCATGTGGGCTTGTGTCGCTATTACTAGTGGAGGGCCTCTTCGTTCTCTTTTTTAGAATATCAAAACCTTCTTTTGGCATTCACAAAAAATGTGGCACTCTTCCATTTCTTCAAGCTGGGCCATTGACGACTAAGTGTATTGGCATATGGAACCATGCGGCAATCACCTTGGGCAAGTTTTTAGGGTTTAGGGTTTAGGGTTTAGGGTTTATATGTATCTTGTTGGGTTTTGCTCATTTTTATGATTGCTTGGAAAGGTTTGCTCGGAGTTTGAAATTCCCCCTTACACATAGACGACAACTTACACCAACAGAGAAGGAATGTTCAAATATTCATGACACATAATTGCAATCACAACAATGAGTGCACCTATTTAGTGGAAGGAATATGGTAGGGAGAAAGTGGAGCTATAACATGTGGCTATCAGAGTCTTGTCAGTGGCTCCCTCTAGTGGAAGCTGTTAGGAAAATTTGTCATGTTTTGCCTTTGTACACACTAAGAAAAGAAATCGATTTCCTCCTAAATGGGATGTAGATTTAGTGTATGTTTTTTGTAACATACGACTACTGTACAAGCCAGCAAGGATAACTATATGAGCTACTGAGAAAAGCTTCAGATTTTTTCAGACCCACAAAGAAATTGTAGATGAATTCCACTCTAATGATGAAATTGAGTGGGATCTGGAAGATGTGGATCCAAACTGTTTAGATGTGGAGGAAGTGAATAATCTGGTGCCTATGATTGACACTCTAGATGATGTATAAGTGACATATTATTAATCAAATAAAGCCCTTGAGTGTCATCTCTCTCTCTCTCTCTCTCTCTCTCTCTCTCTCTCTCTCTCTCTCTCTCTCTCTCTCTCTCTCTCTCTCTCTCTCTCTCTCTCTCTCTCTCTCTCTCTCTCTCTCTCTCTCTCTCACACACACACACACACACACACACACACACATCAAATAATTTTATTAATTTGGCTATTATAAAAGTGTGGGCTTTTACAAAAAGTGTTATTACAAAAAAGATGGGTTGTGCATAAAGAAGATATAGCTTAGATCTTGGGTGTAATCTCCCATGATCTCTAATAAGCAAAACTCATTTGTTCCCATGCATCTGCTTGTCCCTTCTTGTGATATATCCTCTTCCAAGGGACTAGATGTTGCTTTGTATCTTGCTAGTTTGTGCTTCAATCCAACATTCTCAACTTCTAGTGCTTTGCATAAGCATGCAATGATTGTGTAGTCTCTCCTTAGCTCGTGAGTTCTATTCCTTGGGTAGCCAATTGCTAAATGATTGTTGTATCCTCAAGAAGGTAAGTGAATCACTTCTTGCATGGAGGCTCTCCTTCATTTTTCTCTTGAGCATGAAATTGTTTTGCTGGCCAACCCTTGCCAACTCCTCCCATGCTAGGTCGATCGTTCCAGTCCACTTTGCGTCCCAAAACATAGTAACAATAGCATTTCTACACAAAGTAAATGGCTATTTGGATATTGCTTAGATTTTGTTTGTACACCTATAAGAACCTAGCATACATATGCTGCACCAATATCTTGTGTTGCATGTCAAAAATCTATAAAGGAGTAGACCCTTCGTGCTACCAGCAGATCTAAAAAGTGTGTGCCGTGCAAAATGATTTGGCCAAAAATTTTGCATTCCTTGTAGCTCAATAGCTCTCCATCAGTGTCTGACTCATCCTATTGGGACCTTGCTAAACCACTAGCTCACCTTTAGCTACCCTCCTCCTTGTAGATTTGTTGCACTAGTTCATGGTTCAGGCAGGGACCTTCATTTGCATTTGATCACGGTGCAGTGGTATGTCATCTCACTCAAGTGGCATATCATCATCTTGGGGTGGTATGTCATCATACAGAGGTACATATTCCATTTGCGCATAGCAAAAAGCACACGTAAGTGACATTAAATGTGCATGACCCTAAAACTTTGAAACTGCTTTAGAAACATTTTCAAAACTAGATTTGAAATAATTTATGGGTGATTTTTGAAAAACACCTAAAGACTTAAATTGAGCAAGCATTGAACATTTCAAACAATGGAAAAACACTTATGATTCATTAATCATTTAATCATCATCAATTGGCTGTAGCGAAAGTAAGTTACAATATTGTAGCCAGCATTATGGGATCCATTCATACAAAGTGATAAATCCCATGCCTTTGGCCTATTTAAGGGATTTCCTTCTTTCTCTTGGGCGATATGTTGCAATACATTGCTTTTCTCATTCATGAGGTTGTGGAATACACAAAATCAAGCATCTAAGAATCCATCATAATCTATATACATCAGAGGCTTTAGTGAAAGGGGAGAGGTTTGTGCTAATATTTTTAGTGTGAGGATGCTATGGATCCGTGCATTGAGTGCAAGAGGGGGAAGGAGAAGAAAGGGGGAAGAAGAAGAGCAGTAGACACAGCAGAGTTTGGGTTAGTGGAGTAGGAAAGGAGAGTTTTTGTCAACTCTCACTTTCTCTCTCTATATTCATTAGAGAGAAAATATAGTTAGGGGTGGTTCCCATGGCCACCTGGCCTACATCCCAACAACCTCCCACTTGAAGGTCAGGGTGGCCAATAGTTATGTCAGTATAGTTAGTCTATACAAAGTCGATGAAGCATCACCAAGCTTCATCCTACACCCATAAGCTCTATGCAGTGTGTAAATCGCTCCGAGGCTAGGCTCTTGTGAGAGCATCTGCGGGGTTGTTGTCAGTGAGAACCTTGACAAGCTCAATGCGCTTGACAGCCAATACATCTCATATGACATGGTATCTGACCTCTATGTGTTTCAACTTTGACTGAAACACCCGATTCTTTGTCAAATCAATGGCACTTTGACTATCACAATGCAGTACTGAAACCTCGTGAATGCCTAAATCTCCCACTAGACGAGCTAACCATATGGATTCCTTGTTGGCATCAGCTGCCGCAACATACTCTACCTTAGTGGTAGATGAAGACGTGCAGGCTTGGAGATACGATCTCCAAGGGAGAGCCGCTCCAGAAAACATGAACATATAGCCAGATGTGGATCTTCTATTATCCACACAACCCACATAATCCGCGTCCGTGTAGCCCACAATAGATGCATTGCTATTCTTGAAGCGTAAACACTTGCTAGCTATACCCTTCAAGTATTAGAGGATTTTCTTCACTGCTTCCCAATGCTTCTTTCCAGGGTTTGACATGTACCTACTAACCACTCCCACTGCATGTGCAATGTCTGGTCTTGTGGCTACCATAGCGTACATCAAACTGCCAAGTGTTGAAGAATATGGCACTTTCACCATTTTCTCTTTCTCAACATCTATCTTGGGAGAATCTTCCTTGCTAGCTTTTAAGTATGTTGCATTGGGGTATTCAATGACTTTCCCCCCTACATACTAAAATGTTGCAAGACCTTGTGGATGTACTTTTCTTGAGACAATTCAAGAATTCCACGTTGCCTATCGCTCTTGATGCACATACCAAGAAAGTGATTGGTATCTCCCAAGTCTTTCATGGAAAATTGAGTGCTTAACATCTCCTTCAATTGATTGATTTTCTTGCAATAATCATATCATCTACATACAAGATCAAGATGATTTAAGAACCATCATTCAACGTTCTTGTGTATAACCAGTGATCCTCTTGACTCCTTATGTAACCCTGAGACTACATGAATTTGTCGAAATTTTGGTACCACTACCTTGAACCTTGCTTGAGGTGATAGAGTGCCTTTTCAAGTCTACAAACCAATTATGCCCTTGTTGGCTTTTGAGTTTCACATACAAAACCCTCAAGTTGTTTCATGTAGACATCTTCATCTAGATTTCCGTGAAGAAATGTTGTTTTCATGTCCATTTGGGCAAGTTCCATGTCCTGGATAGCAACCAAACCAAGCACGGTGCAAAGTGTAGTCATCTTGACTACTGGAGAGAAAATCTCATCAAAATACACACCTTTTTGCTGCTTGAAACCCTTGGAAACTAGACGCACCTTGTACTTAGGCTCGGGATCTTCCGCTATATACTTCTTCTTGTATACCCACTTGCAAGATAAAGCATGTTTTCCCTATGGTAGTTCAATCAAATCCCATGTCTCATTAGCCATAATCAAATTGTATTTTGATTGCATAGCCTGCTCCCACTTAACGTTATCATCCATTTGTATAGCTTCTTGGTAGAAGGTTGGCTCTCCAGCGTCAGTGACCAAAATGTGATGTATATCTAGCTCAAACGGCTCAGGGGCACGTGATACTCTCGTAGAGCATCTTGGTGCTTGATTGTTGGACTCTGCTCTCTCTAGAGCAATAGTAGTATCTTGCACTTGAGGATTAGGTGCACCACTACTAAACTCAGTTGGTTCAGAGGCTACATCCTCAAATCAAATGTGTTTGTACTACTCAATTTCTTTAATGGGCTACATGTGCTTTGATTCATTGAAAGTGACATGTGAGTTTTGAACGACTTTGTGGGATTCTGGGTACCAAAGATGATAGGCCATTTGTCCATCTGCATCATTGTCAATAAAAATGCATTTGTGTGACCTGGATCTAACTTGCGATGCAGTTCTTTGGACACATGTGCATATGCCTCACATCCAAACACACGTAAATGCTCATAGCTTGGCGTTCTCCTAGTCCACAATTCCTCTAGAATCTTGAAATTCAAAGCAGAGCTAGGTGACCTATTGATATTGTGCACTTCTGTAAGGACAACTTCCCGCCAAAATTCTGGAGTAAGTTTCTCCATAGAAATCATAGAAATAACTCGCTCTAGAATCATGCAATTCATTCTTTTAGCTATCCCATTTTATGCAGGTGTGTTCGGAGCAGTGATCTGCCTACAAATGCCACTTTGATTATAGAAATACTTGAACTTTGTGGAGACATACTCTCCACCATTGTCCGTGCAAAAAGCTTTGAGCTTTTTCCCTGATTGGTTCTCAACCATGGCGAGGAATTTTTGGAACGTAGAAAATACTTCTTCCTTATGCTTAAGGAGATACAATCACACATTTTTGGTAGAATCATCTATGAATGTGAGAAAGTAGTTTGCCCCCCCTAGAGTCTTATGTGGCATTGGACCACACAAATCACTGTGCACCAGGTCTAGGGCTTCACCTGGTTTCTTATGTAATGGCAAAGATGTCATCCTAGTCTGTTTGTCATATATACAATGCTCACACGATGGAAAATCCGTGTAATCTAACACATGTAAGTAGCCAAAATGCTGAAGTTTTTTCATTCTCTTCTGGCTAATATGCCCTAGCCGGCTATGCCACAACTCAATAGATGGAAGCTTGGCAACATAGATAGAGTGTTCGTCGACACTCGATACAAACATAGAGTATAGGGATCAATTTTTACGACCTTTCATCATGACAAGTTCGTTCTTGCGGATTAGCCAAGAATTATTAAACACTGTAGTGTAACCAAGGTCATCTAATTGCCCTATAAAAGCAAACTCTTTGTAAGCTTGGGCACATGTCTGACATTCTGTAACACAAAAGTAGTGCCATTATGCATCTAAAGCTTCACATCACCAATTCCAATAATGTCAAGCTCATAGGAATCACCAAGCTTGACTATGTCTTGCATGGATGCATAAGAGGAAACCAATCTCTATGCGGTCTGACATGAAAACTTGCACTAGAATTGAGAATCCAATTATGTGCATAACCCTCATCATGTGCAACTAATGCATCTAGAGTAAGATCCAAAGTGAAGATGAGAATATTTGAGGGATCTATCATCAACTTTGCGTGAATTTCTGCTAGCATATCATTTATCACTAGAGAAGGAGCATCCTCTACTGCACTGGTAGGCGTGGAAGACTCAACCACGTTGATCTCCTCAATCAAAACTGTACTTTTGCCTTTGTCAAACTTATCTTTTTGCATGTTTTTCTGGTCTCTTAGGAAACTGTGACAATCCTTTTGTAATGACGCTTTCTATGGAAATAGTAACACTCAACATTTCTGGCACTACACTCTCTACTAGAGTTCCTATTTTTGCTTGGACTACGAGGATTTTTCTCTCTACTTTTTCTTTTGTTCTTGTTCTTGTTCTTGTTCTTGTTCTTGTTCTTGTTCTTGTCACGGCCTCTTTGTTTCATTGAACTGCCACCCATATATGCATCTCCATGACTAGCACCTTCAAGAGATTTACACCGAATCTCATCAGTGAGCAACATATTTGTGACATCATTGAACACTAGCTTGCCATTCGGAGCTGAATTGCTAATGGCTGTGAAAAATATGTCCCATGAATTGGGTAGAGAGCATAAGAGGAATATAGACTTGAGTTCGTCGTCAAACTCACTAAGGCCTTGAGATGTCAACTAACTGAACAAGGAGTTGAACTCATTTAAGTGTCCTGAAACTATGCTACCTTCTTTCATGTTGAGCTTCATGATCTTTTTCATGAGAAAAACTTTCTTGGATGCATTTTGGCTCTCCCATGCTAAACATAAGCTATCCCATAGATTCTTGACAGTTGTCTTCCGTATGATAGTGAAGAACACCAACTCTGCTAGATGCAGACGTATCGTAGCCATGTCTTTTGCATCCAAAAGCTGCCACTGAGCCTGCATATATCCCTCTTCACGCTCTTTTAGCGGTTCTGATAGACCTTTCTTAGTCAAAAAAATCCTTAATGCTCTCTTTACACATGATGAAGTTGCTACCATCGAACTTGTGGATGAAATACTCCTCCTTTTCTAAAGAAGAAGCCATCACTGACAAGAGGGTTTGAGAGGTGCCAAACTATGGCGAGAAGCTACAAAAATTTGGGCAGAGTAGCCTTTGTATTGGGAGCAAAACCTCAACCGAACTATGATCAAAAGTGCCAACAATGAAAGTCTATGACATGCGGGAAAAATCCAATAGAGTCTCCTTTGTCTGAGGAGTCAAAACTCAACTCAAAAACGCATAGAATGTGCCAATTTCACTAATTGGGCATTAAAAAAATGACACTATCACTGTCAATGGACTGCCATACACGACGTCAAGCATAAAACCCCATAAGATACATCTCCTATGGCGAGGATACGTAGCGGGAAACTCCAGCCACCTGTTTCATCGAAGATATCTCAACATTTGAGAGTACCCCATCTCAAAGAAAACCTCATGCTATTGACCCTCCAGAGGCTATGCAGACTCAAAGACACTAGCCACAGTCTCAGAAAGGGCTCTTCCAAAACCGAGTCTCAAAAATGATCGGGTAAACTACCAAGATGAGCCAAATATGGCTCCACACAAAAACGTGCATAGGTAGTATCCGCAACATGCACACATAGAATCTGCAAGTGACAAAATCCTTGTTGGGATCAGGCTCTTAAAAGAGTGAACATCATAAAACTGTAGCTACTGTGAAGACACCACCTATATGGCCATAGTTCAAGTCTACGCCTAAACCGAAAAGTGTCCATCGATTGGGTCTCCAGCAAGTACACCACCTATAATGTCGATGCTGATAACTCCACCTCCAAGCAGTGTGCTCAAGAAAAGCGTCTCTCAAGAGACCGTAAAAAAAGTGGTCGATGTGGGCTCGAAAGTCCCCTGTAAAGATGCGTGTCAATGTAGACTAGGAATGTCGGTGACGATTTCCACCGCCAGACGTAAATGTACTCAATGTGGATGCTGGGTGTCACTCCTCTATGAAAGAGGTGCCTCGTCCATGCATGCCATGAGTGAAATTGCCGACAAATTCAATGCCAAAAAATGAAGTCGATGCTACCTTTCGTCGTGGGACGGAAGAGCTCGTTGATGTGATAGTCGCTAAAGTTGGTTTCGGAATGGCTCTAATGTCAAGAGTCAATGTCTCCAAGTCAGAGAAGATGAAGTCAGAGACGGTGGTAATGTCTCCATGTCTCTCTCTCTCTCTCTCTCTCTCTCTCTCTCTCTCTCTCTCTCTCTCTCTCTCTCTCTCTTAAAAAAAAAAAAGATCGCCCCTCTCTCTCGCTCACTTGTGTGTGTGTGTGAGCCGTGGGCCGGATGATCAAGAGTCGGATTGTCAAAAGCTTTGGTGGGAACAAGGCCTTGCATACACTAAGTGTGTAATCAAATTTTTAAAAAAAAAAATACTTCGACGCCAAAAAAGTTGACGAACTACTCTGTTGGCTGGCTGATTTGACGAATCAGATGACGAGGTTGGAAATGGGAGTGGGGTCGGATGCGATCTTGCCTTCCTGCAGTCTCAATTGATGTCCAATTCTACCCGACGCTGGCATCTGCTCGCTCTACTGTCCGACCTACTCGTGGCTTTGAATGCCTTCAAGGCTTTCTTTGTTACGAGCTCCTGATTTTCTTGCAAATCTGCTCGCTTGCCTCGACCCAGCCAGCTCAGCCCAATACACTCTCAATTGAGTGTGTTGCTCTCTCTCTACCCGCTATTGCTCTGCTTGACACTGTCCTGCCAAATGCTTCAATGTGCTCTTTCAATGCTCTGATACTTGAGCTTGCTCGACTTTGCACCAAGATCAATTTTCCTTGCCTTTGGTGCTCAAATCCGTGCTGCTGACCTACTCTCACGCCCGTGAGCTACTACGACTGCCCGATCTTTAATTTGGTTCAAGCTTGATTGCATCAAGGGCTCGTTCTTACCTTGATTCTCCTGTCGAGATTCCCTGCTCAATTTTTGTTGAGCTACTTGACTTCAAGCCTTTGAGCTTTGCTTTCAAAGTGTCGATTTCTAGTGCAGAGGTTCCAAGATCTCTTGCTTCCTTGCTCAATAGGGAGGGCTTCACGTGCGAGGTGGCCGGGATCCGCTCAGGCTCTAATACCAGTTGTGAGGATTCTATGGATCCGTGCGGTGAGTGCAAGAGGGGGAAGGACAAGAAAGGGGGAAGAAGAAGAGCAACAGACACAATCTCCCATGATTTTATTTGCAACATTGTTGTAGGTGGTGGACTTACAACGGGAGGTGCAAATTCCTTCTTGTTTGTATGGATATTTACTATGGTAGGTGGAGGTTGTGTCGAAGCTTCTATTTTCATGTATGAACTACATGAAGAGAAAGAAGGTTCATTCGTTTTTTCTACAGTTGAGTTGAGCAAAACAAGTCTTTCTCGCTTGGGAACCTATACTAGCTCCGGATCCGGTGTTCTGTGATTTTTTCTTTCCCACGTTTTTCCATCGGTTTTGTCGTCATAGAATTTGACTCACATGGACCATGTGACAGGTAAGAACACAATTTACATTTTGGCACCCAGATTTGATCATTTCCTTGATAGTAGCCATGGGATTCCAACAGTTTTTTAGTAATCCAACGCCACATTTTCTTACATTTCTGGGAGCGAGTGGGGCGTTTCTTAAATGGCTCCTATTTTTTAGCATCACCCATGGTCGCTAAAGAAGCTTTAGGGACCCGCTTATATGTTTTCTTTGTTATATTAGGATGTGTTTTGTGTGTCTCAAGCTTTGTTTCAACTACATGAGTTGAAGCTCTAGAGGGTTGGGCTATAGGGACATATGGTTCAACTTCCTAGACATGCATTGTTTTTGGTTTTATTTCCTCAGGAGGTAATATCTCAAGGACTATGGCTTGAGTGGTAGGTCTAAGAGTTGGTTTTTGCGTTGTAACACTCCCAATCCCCCAATCAATAATGCATTTGGTGGCTATCATCCACGCACGTCCTAAATTTATATTGCCTTTCATAGTTCCAGCAGGCATGACCAAAAAGTCTTGAGCCACAACCCTGTTGTCATAACTGACAAAAGTGTTCCAGATCCCAAAAATCGCATTTTTTTCCTTGTTGACACCCTTGACTTGGATAGTACTCTCAGATAGAGATGGCTTCCCCAACTAACACCACACTCCATATGACAACAGATTATATTTAGCGCCTGTGTCTAACAATGCATTATATAACACTTTCCCATGGACGCTATTTAGTTCAATAGGCTATCATAGAGGTGTGTCAGAGTCCAACCAACCATCCTTTGTTTCAACGTGGAATGCATGTGTAACTCCAAGGTTGGCCTCTCGTTGGGCTCTTATGCGTTGTTGTTGCTCCTTAGCCTCAGCTTAAGCTTGTATCTTCTTCAACTCTACCTATGTCTTGGCTGCCTTTTTTTTATGGATGGCACGTAGCTCCTCTTGGCTTAAAGGATCATCGTATCTTTTAGATTTGCTCCCATTGAGGAATCCAATGGTTTTAGCTCTATCAAGAGTCTCCACAAAAATGGTACCTTGTGGGGTGATTTCACATACTCTATATGGTCCTTTTCTCGCATATTTCAACTTTTTCTTCTTGTTTTGCACTCCATACATAAGGACTTTATCACCAACATTGATATCTTTGTTCTTTAGATGACGGTCAAACCGTTTCTTCCTCCTATCTTTCTCCACAAGTGCATTTTGCACAACCAATTGCCTTTCTTCGCCTTTCAAGGATATATAAACGCTCAACTAAAGGGTTACCATCCCCACCTTCTTGTGAAGCTACACACAAACTAGGAATTACAAATTCTCATGGCAGAACTGCTTCTTGGCCATATACCATGTTGAATGGTGTACAATTAATAGCCACTTTGTAAGAAGTACGGTAAGCCCATAGAGCAGATGTCAGCTTCAAATCCCAATCTATGCGATGATCATGAGTTTCCACTGTTTTGGTCAAGATAGAAATTAAGGTCTTGTTAGTGCTCTCAGCTTGGCCATTTGCTTGTGGGTAATACGGTGTAGACTTATGGTGAGCTATCATGAAGTTTGTTGTAAGTTCGTTTATCACTCCATTTATAAAATGAGTACCATTGTCACTCACAATTTCGAAGGAACAACCAAATCTTGTAATAATGTTCATAAAGAGAAACTCGGCAGTTGACTTTGCATCAGCCTTACGTGTCACCCTTGCTTCCACCCACTTTGTTACATACTCAGTGGCAACAATAATATATCGAGATTGAGTGTTACGAGCTGCCAGAGTAATTGGGCCTTAAACCCCATTCAAATGGTTAAGTCACTTTAACAGGATGTAAGGGCATCTTATCCTTTCGTTTTCTGATCTTGCAACGTTGGCATTCATCACATCCTTTTTCAAAAAGTGATGCATCCTTGAATAAGGTAGGCCACCAATAGCTTGATTGCAACACCTTTCTAGCAGTTAGTTCCCCTAAGAAATTTCCTCTGGCTATACCCATATGGGCTTCTTGCAGTATGTATAAATACTCATCCTCATGAGCACAACGTCTAAGAATATTGTCATTCCCTAGCTTGTAGAAATTTCTTGCAATTAGAAAATAAGATTCACATTCTTTTAACAATTTTTGAGTTATATCCTTATGAAGCTCCTTGGGTGAAAAACCATTAACTAGAAAGTTTACAATCTTCTTACTCCATTCAGGCATGATCTCAAGCAGAAATAGGGAAGTATTGGGCAATTCATCGTCCACTCTAGTAGGGGCTTCACCATTGGGTATGCGAGACAAATGATCCGCCATGACATGTCTTTTACCAGGCCTTACCACAACAGTAAAATCAAACTGAAGAAGAATTAACAACCATCGTGTAATTCTTCCCGTGGAGCAAGGTTTATTTACTAGATACAACAATTCTTGATGATCAACATAGAAAACAAACTTGTTGGTAAGAAGGTAGTAGCAAAATTTCTTCAGTGCATAAATCATATCTAAACATTCCCTCTCTGTAGTGGTGTAGTTTCTCTCAGCATCATTTAATTGACGACTTGCAAAGCTAATGGGGTAGTCCAATTTATGTTCTCTTAGTTGAGCTAGAACACACCCAATAGCAAATTTTGATGCATCAATATGCACATGGAAACTTACATTCCACTTAGGCACTTGTAGAATGAGAGCGCTTGTCAAGGTCTTTTTCAATGACTCATAAGCATGGTCACACTCCGCGGTCCAGTGTAACTCAATAAGAAGCTTGTACAAAGGACGAGCTATCTCGGCAAAGTTTAAAATAAACCGCCGGTAATAACCAACATGGCCCATGAACCTTTGAACTCCTTTATAGTTTGTAGGTGGTGGCAAATCAACAATGGCTTTAATTTTGCTCTTGTCTGTGGTAGAAATCCCATTTTTGGACACCACATGCCCTAAAATGACTCCATGTTTAACCCAAAATTGGCATTTAAAAGGGTTTAAGGAGATGCGATACAACCTGCACTTTTCAAACACTTTTTATAAACATGATAGATGTTCTTTCCAAGAGGAATAAACACAAAGATCATCTAAGAAAGCTTCGCAAAACTCCCTAGAGTATTCTCTAAAAGTAGTGTTTATTAATCTTTAAAAGGTAGCAGGAGCATTGGTTAAGCCAAAAACCATAACACAAAATGCGAACACTCCAAATTCAGTTATAAAAGCGGTTTTATCTTGGTCTTCTCGTGCAATTGTGATTTGATTGTAGCCGAGTATCCATCTAAAAAGTTATAAGCTTCCTTCTCTACGACTCTTTCAAGCACATGTTCTGAATATGGCAAGGGGTAATGGTCCCTTCTAGTGGTGGCATTGACCTTCTTAAGATCCACGCACACTCTGAGTTTCCCATTCTTTTTTGACACAATCACTATTAGAGACACCCATTCTGAGTGCTAAGTAGGGTATATGAATCCGCATTTGACAAGCTTTTCAATCTCTTCTTGAAAAAATTTACATACTTAGGATTCATTGGGGAGGATCATTGTTGGACTGGTTTTGCCATGCTATTCATGGGAATCATGTGTTGCACCACATGAAAAGGTGGAACACCTTTCATATCATGATATGTCCAGGCAAATATATCCTTGAATTCCTTGAGAAGTTCTTTAAGTACATATTCTCAATCTCCGTTAGATCTTGGGCAATGAAAACAGGTTTGGACTCTTCTCCATGGTCTTCTAACTCTATCTCCTTAACTATCGTTGGACCGTCATATACTCTATTTCTTCCATCGATAGGTTTTCTTTGAGCCTTTGTATACAGAACCTTACGCTCCTCCATGGTGTAGGATTTGAAATGATTGGGTACGGGGTGTAAGTCTGTGGGGTCTTGTTGTTCTGTGGACAGTGATTTCACTTTCGCTTCCTTTTGTTGTTGAGCTTTCTCTCGATGCTGTCGTCTCCTTACGGTACGGCTCAACTTTGGTTTCTCTGTAGCCTCTAGTTGTGCAATATCAATGGGTTGTGGACTACACCACATAACGCTTTGAAGGTATTCACCCCAATTATCTACCAACTTCCGATGAGCATCACATGCCCCTATATAATTAATCCATTCCGCGATAGATTTCTTTTCATTTATTCTAGCACGCACATTTGCTCGATATCGTCGCCTCTTATATCTCTTACTCTTCTTGTCTTATTTTTTATTGCGGTTGATATCTAGTGAAGAGTCAGTAGATGAATCGTTACTTGTGTCTTCTGCTCTCCTAGATAGATTGTCATCTAGGGTACCACTGGGCCTTGAATGGTTTGTCCCCACATTTGCACTAAGATTTAACTGAGATTCTTCGCCCTCAGAGTCAATTTCAATTGATGATTCTGACTCCAAATCATGTGGGATATAGTCTTTTGAGACGCTACTGGTTCCAAATGTCAGTCAAGCCTTCATCCTGTAGGTCATCAGAAGCTATATGCATTGCTTCTATTATATTTAAGGCTACGAGTGGTGGCATTTCATCCCCCTCATGTGTTACCCAGGTCATTCCCCTATTGCCCCAAGTGTCTATGGCTGATGTTAAGTGGACCCAATCCACATTGTCAGACTCATTCATCCCAGGTAGAACATCCATACAACGAGAATCTTCCCCAACATCAATGTCCATTTTACATGTGTAACAATACTGCAATGGGGTTGAGTGAACTGTGGTGTCAGATCTATGATCAATTATAAATCTGTTTCCTAGAGGATGTGCTCGACCAGTTACAAGATCCACTCGAATGACAGAATCTTGGAACTGTAAGTAGACATGGTTTTTAGACCAGTCATGCACCATTTTTTCTTCCCTCATGGAAGGATGTCCTAAGATCATCTCAGATGACCTACTGTGCTTGGAGAAATCCATAACAATGAAGGTATTCCTTATTTTGTGTCCAACGACCTTGATCTTGAGATCTTCTAGCATCCCAATAGGTTTAACAATAGTACCATTGGCCATCTTTATTACTATGTTTGAGGTCCCAAGGTGAGGTCTTCCCATAGTTTCCCAGCAATTATTAGTCACAATGCTAATCCCAGAGCCACCATCAAGGATTCCCTTCACAGTTAATCCCTTGGTAGTGATTGGTATGGTCGCATTGGGTTCATCGCCCTCGAAGTATCGTCCCAACTTGTTAACATGTATTTCTACAATAGAGTTCTCATCTAGGTTGTGGATCTAAGTGTTCCTCCTCTATTGGAACCTCCCTAGATCCATTCATCTGTGCAAATTGGGGTAGCCCGACTTTCAATTCTCCATTTAGGAAAGTTTGAAGAGCTAAGAATAGCTCGGGGTCTCCATATAGTTTGGACATGGGTGGTGGTTCTAACTTCTGAAGCCATGAAATCCCTGAATTTGGCAATATTTAACGGCACCTTTTGGGCTTCAATCCTTGGATGTGGGGAAGATGGGATCTCCATTTCTTTGATAGGGTCATGTAGTCCCTATGTAAACATTCTCTCCAACGAGAAGTGAGTAAGTCCACTTTTCCATGACTTCTTCTTGGATGACACTAGGTATGGCTAGGGGTCTATGGACTTTGTGAGGTTGTTGTTGCATAGGAAACACTGTGTCTATAATCTGGATGTGCCTAGGTGCTGGCTCTAGATCCCTTTGGGTCTCTTCTACCAAACTCCTTAATTTCTTGACTCACTCAATCTCCTCTGTAGGGTTTGGGTAAGTTCTTATCTTCTTCTTGGGTCCTAGCCATTGTGGCTCATGACGATCTTCCTTGTTGGTTTCATTCCTAGTGGTCGTTTTGGTCTCCATGGTTTCACCTGATTCAGAATCCTCTTTAGTGTTGTTCATATATACGGGGTCGTCACCAGTCCCTATGTTGATCTTTGAACTGGGGTCTGACTTCGCTACTTTTTGCGATCTCTTTCTTCGTGTTTTGTTGTTCTTCTGAGATTGGGCAATTGATGTCGTGTCTCTTTCCTCAAGAATATAATTTTGCTTTTGGAGCATCAATCGTGTGAGTAAATTTACTGGTACCATAGGTGTACTTTTTGATGGCTCCTTGGTAACCTCAATCAATTTTAATGGCATGATCTTTGGTGCATTTGGAGTATTCAGACATTGTGCAATCAAATGATCTATGCCACATCGATCACACATGAGTATCAACATTCTAGACGTGCTCGCTTGATTGATTTGCATTAGTGTAGCATTATTTTGTGGCCTAATAGGACATTAGGCTACACAATGTGGACCCCCACACTCATAGAATTGAAGACGTGGTCTCTTGGCATTGTAATTGATATTTTGGCCTCTTGCCACAAGAGTAGCTACTTGATAGACAGGTTTGACTTGTCCCCAATGGTTCTCCATGTAGTATTGTGGACTTTCTTCAAGTGCATCAATCCCATAGACAAAATTAGGGTCTATATCTTCCTCACAGCCTTCTAAACAAGCACTAGATGACTCACAACCCACTTGATTCACACAAGTGATTCTCGTATGTGGTGGTTGCGGTCCTAGCACTGGAGGTGGTAAGGGTGTTGTTTGAACAACATTTTGGGCCCTAGGGATCATGTGTTGTGACCTTTGTTCAAGAGGTGTGGGCCAACATCAATGCAGGCACTCGAGGTGTGTCTGTACATGCTAAGGTTGGTCTAATGGCCATCACGCACTTAAATATTATGCAATCCTTAGCTTGATGACCATACCTCCCACAGACATTGCAATTTCCATTAAATTTTACTCTAAAAGTAGGGCATTCACTGGTACTATGCGGACCATAGCAAACTGAGCACCATTATTGCTCCCTTCTTGGATACATATGGTTGTTTTGTGGAGCACTATTGTCTCTAAGACTCTCTTGAATGGCCTTGGTGAGATCTGCTAAAAGTCATCTCATATATCTTTGGCTCTTTAGCAATAGGCTTTATGGTCATTGGCTCATGCCCCGATGCTTGCGAGCTAGTAGAGTTAGGCTCAACAAACACTCTTTTGTTGGAATTAGGGTTGCAGAGAAACACACACAGCTTGGAGAAGACGAAGGAAGCACAAAATAGAGTGTGTTACTTAGTGTGCAATGGAAAGATAGATAGCCCTAGAGTGATGGGTGTATATACAATGCACGGGGGGAAAAACCTCCTAAAGAGGGAAAAAATTCCCCGACGGTCCTAGTGTGTTCACACACATCACTACCACATGTATATGGTAACAAATCCCCCCTGGAGTGATGCGGTGAAAGAGAGCTGGCACATGAGTAAAGGGAAGTGCCATGCCCTGAGGACAGGATCAGTCCACAAAGGGGAGTAAGCCCAAAGCTTTGCGGAAAGCTTCAAGCTTCTCACGAGACAATGCCTTTGTGAAAAGATCTGCAAGGTTGTCCTGTGTTGGCACATAAGCCAAGCTGATCTCTCCTGCTGAGAGCCTCTCCCTGACATAGTGGTAATGCACCTCAATGTGCTTTGTGCGAGCATGAAAAACTGGGTTCCTCGCAACTGCCAATGCGCTCTAACTGTCAGTGTAGATAGTGTTGGCAGTGTCCTGTCCAACACCCAAATCAGCCATAAGGCGTCTGAGCCATACACACTCAACCGTAGCTGTGAAGACTGCCCTGTACTCAGCCTCACAACTCGAAGTGGCCACTGTAGGTTGCTTCTTGCTCAACCATGATATACATGAACTGCCAAGCACGAAACAAAAACCACTTGTGGACACTCGCGTGTCAAAACAAACAGCCCAATTTGAGTCCGGAAAAGCATGTAAGTTTGGCGGCAATGATCCCCCCTTGGGATAAAACAAGCCAAGATGTAAAGTGCCACTAAGGTAGCGAAAAATCCTCTTGACAGCCTACCAATGCTTAGACCTTGGGCTATGCATAAATCTGCTGACCTGTGAGACTGCAAACTGAATATCCAGCCTCGTGTTGCATACATAAATGAGGCAGCCAACAGCAGTTTGGTAAAGAGTGACATCAGCAAGATCGCCAGCATCATGTAGACTCAACTTCAAACCTGTTCCCATGGGAGTGGCAATAGGTTTGCAATCCTTAAGTCCAAACTTACATAGCAATGTCTCTATGTAACTTTTCTAACACAAGGCAATACCACCATCACACTGCTTAAATTGTATACCCAAGTAATGATGCAACAGCCCCAAATCTTTCATCTTGAAAGTAGCATTCAAATCAGCCTTAAATTCAGCAATATGTCTCTCATTTGGTCCAGTGATCAGCAAATCATCAACATAAAGAACCACAATGAGAAGTACATCACCCTCACACTTTACATACAATGTGCTTTCTGCTGGACTATTACGAAAGCCTCGTTTAACAAAATGAGTGTCAACTTTCTCATACCAAGAACAAGGAGATTGCTTCAACCCATACAAAGCCTTCTTACATCTGTACACTTTGTCCTCTTGTCCTTTTATGACAAAACTGCGAGGCTGCGTTACATAAACTTCCTCAAATATGTCACCATTCAAGAAACCACTAACAATGTCTGATTGATGTACATCCCAACCAAAATGAGCTGCCTATGCACATAGAAAACGTACAGTAGTCATACGACAAGTGGGAGCAAAAGTCTCTTCATAATCTATGTCTTTTTGTTGTGCATAACCTTTTGCAACAAGTCAAGCCTTAAGGTGATCGATCTCACCATCCGGCTTGTGTTTCAACTTGTAAACCCACTTTGTACCAATGGCCTTTTTTCCAAGAGGCAAATCACATAAAGTCCATGTGTCATTTTCTATAAGTGCATCATATTCTGACTGCATGGCAGCCATCCAATTTTCTAAATTCTGTGCTTCATCAAAAGACAAAGGCTCCTCAACATCATGTAAGCTAGACACGGCCAAAGCATAACAATCTGATGCATAAGATGCATGGCGAGAGCCTGAACGAGTACAACTAGACAAAGGTGCATCCAATTTACTGACACGCAAAGTGTGCACCAGCCATTTTGGCATACCTCTAGGCTGCTCATTTTCAGCCCTTTCCTCATCAAGTACATCATGTACATATGCATCATTAATAGGCTGATCTAAAACATTTTCAGAAACCCCCATAGGCTGTACATTTGCCTCATTGGAATTTACATTCGTATTTCCACCACTGACAAGAGGCAACAAAGTGTCATAAATGTCCTGTGAGCTTATATTATTGTCTCTAGTACATGACAGCAAGGGCTGAACAGAATCTTCCACAAACACTACATCCCGTGAAACCAGAATACGTTTTGTTTGTGGATGATACAACCTGTAACCTTTGCTTTCAGCACTATAACCAACAAAAATACATTTGACAGCCTTATCATCCAATTTTTGGCGCTGCACTTGTGGCACCAAAGCATATGCCAAACAGCCAAAAACACGCATGTGCTCAATAGAAGGCTTTCTATCATGCCAGGCTTCATATGGAGTAATAGACTGCAAAGATTTCGTAGGACACCTGTTAAGTACATAAGTGGCACACATGATGGCCTCAAGCCAAAATGAATGCGGCACAGCTTGACTTTTGACCATACATCGTGCCATTTCCGTCAGTGACCTATTTTTCCTCTCAGCAACACCATTTTGTTGAGGTGTATAAGGCATTGTACATTGGTGTTTTATCCCACGACTAGCCAGAAATGCATTAAATTCATGAGACATATACTCCCCCCCTCGATCTGAACGGAGGGTGCCCATAGTACATTTCGAGACATTTTCAGTCATAGCCAGAAATTGTTTGAAGCACATAAAAACTTTGGACTTCGCTTTAAGCGAAAATACCCATGCATGCCTAGAGTAATCATCAATGAAAGTCACGAAGTACAGGTAATTGGCCGAGGACGGAGTTTGCATGGGCCCACAAACATCATTGTGCACAAGCTGCAACCTGCATGTGGCCCGAACTCAACCATCCTTTGGAAACTTAGAACGTTGCATCTTACCCAAAATACAACCTTCACAAACATGTTTGACAAGTGCTTCAAGAGGCGGCAAAGAAGCAACCATGTCAGATTTTTGCAAACGCAGCAAACTGGCAAATTTGAGATGACCAAAACGTGCATGCCAAAGTTTTGCATCTGAAATAGCCCTTGAATCTGCAACAACAGCATTTGCAAAATTTTGTCCACACTTGTCATACAAAGTGAGCTTATACAGCCCACGGCACAAAAGGCCAGATGCAACAATTTCATCACCAAAACTGAGATCATGAACTGTACATCTGTCATCCACAAATTTGACTACAAGTCCAAGTCTAGCAAGTGCGAATACAAACAAGAGATTCTTCTTGATCCCAGGTACATAAAGTGCATCAACAAGTGTGAAGGAACTTCCATTAGCAGCAGTGAGCACAATCTTTCCAACTCCCTGAACTGGATAAGAGGCGTTGTTGGCACAAGTGACTGAATTCCCATGAGGGACAGACTCGAGAGAGGTAAACAATTAACGATGTGAGGTAATGTGCTTTGTAGAACCACTGTCGAAATACCACACATGTGAATCTGCAGGAACTGACAAGCATGCATCATGGACAGCTGGATTGTAAGTGCACTCTGCGCTAAAAGCCCATTCTGCATCAACATCAGCAACACAGTCTCCTTTCATAGAAGACTCAACAATGGCTGCATTTGTAGTGGAACGAGCATTTGCAGTGGAACCACCCTCTTTCTTCTTAGCGTCTTTGGCCTTCAACTTAGGACATGACTTGATCAAGTGATCATTGGCTTTACAATAATGGCAACGCATCTTCTTTTTGCCCTTATCACCAGAATTTCCAGACGAAGTGCTGCCAGCAGAAGCATTAGGAACAGAATTTTTGCCACTCGCAGCAAAACCATAAGAAGTGGCTGCATTACTGTTACCACCCTTTCTTTGAGAAGCAATAAAAGCCTGTTCAACTGCACGCTGCCTAGTCCTATTTTTTCTAGAAAGTGACTCTTGCAATAGCAATGTGCATAATGCATCAAACTTGACAACTTCAGGATTTCCTTGGGTCATCAGTCTCCAAGTACTAGCAAAAGTCTGGTAGGAATCTGGTAAGGCATCAAGAACAGTCTGCACAAGGGAACTTCCTGAAATGACTTCACCAGCAGAAATAAGTTGCTCATTGATATCCTTGACACTAGCAAGGAAAGTGTCCATATCATCTTCCTCATGCATAATCTTTGAGTCCAGCTCTTTACATAGCAAAGCAATTTTAGCCTCATTGAGGCTTGCATAAAGACCTGCTAGAATATCCCAAGCCTGCTTTGTAGATTTTGCTGAACGGATGTGAGGAACAATGGTGCGCTTCAAAGACAACGCAATCAATGCATGAGCCTACGCATCCTTAACATCCCAACAAGCTTGTTCTGCCATAGACAAAACAACTCTAACAGCAGCAATCCTTGCAGCAAGACCTGCAACATCCTCAACATCGCCTACATCCTCAGAACCAGGGCGTACATCAATGCCCTGCACAATGTTCCAGACGCCCTTTGACACAAGAACATGTTGCATTATATAAACCCACATAGGGTAGTTGTCCCCATCCAACCTGTCCTCAGCAGCAAACATCTTGAACACATCTGTGTTGTTGTTGTCAGCCATGGTAAATGTTGCACCTGATGTGAAAACTGCCCGAAAATAGGAGAAATGGAGCGAGAACAACCTGTGCTATATAGCACAAACCGTAGAAGACTATAAGGCACCTGTTATGCAGAAAACGACACTGACAGAAATTCTGCACAAAATGACGAAGTAGCCTGTGCAGTACTGCCTGTAGTGGTAACGGAGGCCGAAATGAGCCCAAATCAAAAATCTGAGCAGACCAGGCTCTACGAGTTCTCCCGAAGTATTTGTCGACCTGCAAACGCTCGCCAAAGCTCACTGAAATCAGGAAAAGTGAGCAGGCGTGTACTGGAGCAGCTGGCGACTAAGCCTGGGAGGATGTGACCTGCTCTGATACCAATTGTTGGAATTAGGGTTGCAGAGAAACACACACAGCTTGAAGAAGATGAAGGAAGCTCAAGGCACACAATAGAGAGTGTGTTACTTAGTGTGCAATGGAAAGATAGATAGCCCTAGAGTGATGGGCGTATATACAATGCACGAGGAAAAAACCTCCTAAAGAGGGAAAAAATGCCCCGGCGGTCCTAGTGTGTTCACACACATCACTACCACATGTATATGGTAACATCTTTCTCCTTGAATTTATTAAATTATCCTCCAACTCGATCGCATTGGTGGTGAATGCTTCCCAAGTGGTGATACCGCTAATGACTAGGCCATTGTAGATATCCTCATGTCGTAATCCCCAGATGAATCTATCAAGAAATTGGTTATTATTGAAACGCTCATTTGGATTACAACGATAATTCAAATGCTTCAAGCAACTAATAAAGTCTCTCAGTGACTCTCCTTTCTCTCATTGAGCTTTCTGGAGCTAAGACGCTACACCCCAAAGTACTCCCTCTCGTATATATTCTTTCAAGAACAGACTCCTCAGAGTAGGGTAAATCATTTTTTCTTCCACCCTTAGGGTTCTATACCAATCCCTAGCCTATCCACTTAAGGTTAGGCTTAAAGAATTACTCTTATGCAGGTCATTGTGTTCTCCTAGGGAATCGCATATTTGTTCAAGCACTTAGATATGCTTTCTCACATCTCCATCTCCACTAAATTTTTGTGTGAGCTTGGTTATTTGTACTGCCTTACTTCGAGGCTCTCTATCAGGTGTGTTATACATATTCTCAGCAATAGATCGACCAATAGCTTGAGCAAATGTTGCCAAGTCACCTAAGTGAGTAGGCACCGTGGGTGAAGGCGCTCCAGAGACTACATGTGGAGTAGGTATTGGCATTGGGCTTGGCACATAGGAAGCCCTTGGGTTCCAAGTTTGGTACGGTGTTGTGCCCTGTGGCGGGCCAAAGTTCATATGTGTGTCCCTAGGCATAGCAGATGTCGGATGTGACATGCTAATGCTAGCCGATATAGCCCGATTAAAATAAGAGCTTGGGTATTGTGGTTGTGGAGCATAAGTTGTTGAAACAATGGGAGGGGTAGGAGCTACATGAGTACGAGAACCCATAGGTGTATATGATTGGTACACACTTGTAGGTACTATCGCAAGCATTGAGCTACCATGTAGCGGTGCTTTACTAACAAATTTGGTCCATGGCGTGTTCCTTGGCATGCCCATCACTCGGGTAGGCATGGTAGCCGTGGTGTCATCAAGTAAAAGATGAGCTAGACTTGGAAAGGTAAAGCTATCACTTGTGGGCTCAGATTGCACTGAGACCCCTGGCGAAGCAACATATGGAGGATCCATCGGACTTACCGAGGGAGTCTCCATTTGCGATCAGGTTGGTTGTTTGGCCTTCCCTGTATCCAGAAATCTCATGAGACCCGTTGAAGGCATGTAGATCCCCTTGTTCTGTCTCTGTAGGTCAATAACCTTATGGATGACCTCACAAACTCTTTGTTGTTGATTCTCTACACTAGTAGCACCCATTGTGGATTGTAGGACATCTAATCAAATCATGTGATAGGTGTGACTGTGCGCGAAAATGGATAGTTGCCTGACTAATTAGGTCCACCCGTCCATGATTGACAACCTTAGTCAGTCCCCACTTACCACCCTGCACTCACACATGATCCTTTTGTTTCCTAATTACTACCACATGTGTTTTAACACTTAAAATAATGGATTCCTTTTTAACTTCTCATCACATTTATTCATTAAGACAAGTCATTGAAAATAGCGTTGAAAACAGTCTTTTAGAAAACAAACATCTTTAGACTTAAGACAAGGTACGGTCACTTATAATATATCTTGAAAAATCTAGACACGTACTCCACTTGTCTCAAGCACACCTATACATGGGTGAACAAACAACACCCTTCCTTATTTATAAACAAGGTGGAAATCCATCACCCAAAAGTTTGGAATGTCCATACGCCAATACAAGTTGCCCATACACCCGGGCGGTTCCCCTATGATAAAAACGGTATCCTAAGTAGTATCCACAAACATAACATGTAGGAGGTACAGTCTCCACGTACATGGGGGAAACCGACTCATCAGTGGATGACAGCCATCATTACTCATCACCTAAAGTGAAAATATTCTAAGGAATCAGAGGTGTCTTGAAAGAAGTTGTCTTAAGGATGACCAATCATTCTTTCCTAAGTCAACCAGCCTTATCCCAAACATTTCCTTTCTAATTTACAAACAAGTGCTCATGGGTTTCTTGGAAGATGTCTTCCGTTTCAATTGGTTTTACTTTTCCTAATTCCGTACTCCCTCTTTACGTATGCAATGTTAACAATTAAAGAAAATTGAATTAACTAAACTTAATTATAACGAAGACCCAATTTGGACTGATCGGGCATTGGTTGTAGCACCGGAGCCTATACACTCTCATCAATCGGCCTACTATTGGCCCGCCTTCGTTGTTGTACGACACTCTAGTTCTTTTTGGAGCTCCGGCCTCATCATCAGATGTAGGATTGGCTCGGGTCCTTTTAGGTGCCATAACTTCTTATCCTTAAAAAAGGATGTCTAATCATTAGGTAAATTATCCAAAAGTTAAACTTAACCTTTGTAATCAACCTTAACCCAATCAAGGTTAAATTTGTCGTCTTAATTTGTAAATTTTTGACCTATTAATTTCTTATTTACCTATATAGATATGATAACTTTTTTCAAGGCTTCCCTAAGGGTTTTCTAAGCTCTTCTAATTTTCTTATAATTTTCTATGTCTTTTTCCTAATTTCCCCATCAAATTTTAAGCTTGGAATATACTTATTTTGAGCTTAATATTTATTCTATTTATTTTCTCCTAAAGATTTCATTTCCTCAAATTTATATTATTGGTTTACACTTACTCTAATTTTCTTAAAAACTTTTGACTGCAAAGTCTATTTATTTTAATTAATCTTTAATTATAAATAAAGCTTTTGGTTAATTATAATTTCCTAAACTAGCTAATTAACTTTGGTATAATTTTCACAAGTAGATAATGATATTTATGGCCTTTGGTAATTATCTTGCAATCTTCCAGCTTGATTATCTAATTTCTTTCTTTAATTTTCAGCTAGAATTAGTTTAATTTGACTTAGATAAATAGATATAATGATTTTCTAACCTTTAAATAATTATCACCTCTTTTTTATCATGTAGATTAACTCTGATAAATAGCACCTAATTATCTCACACGATTTAATAATTTCTCCCTTCAATTTTTAGCTAAAATTAGTCTAATTTGACTTAGATAAATGGCTATATTAATTTTCTAACCTTAAGATAATTATCACTACTTTTCTATCATGTAAACTAACTCTCATAAATAGCACCTTATTATCTAACATGATTTACTAGTTTTCCCCTTTAATTTTTAGCTAGAATTAGTCTAATTTGACTTAGATAAATAGCTATATTAATTTTCTAACATGAAGATAATTATCACTAATTTACTATCATGTAAAATAACTTTGATAAATAGCACCTAATTATTTAAGATAATTTACTAATTTCTCCCTTTAATTTTTAGCTAAAAATACCTAATTTCAGCTTAATTAAATACTTAATAAATATCTATTAATGAGGAAATTACCTCATGTTTCTAACAGTGTTTTCTAGCTGTGATAATTAACTTAAGAATTTTTGAGCTAATTAAGTAGGTTTTCCATCAGTTTTTTGATTAAAAATAGTTAATTTTTGCCTAATTAATTACAAAAACTAATCAAAAAATTAAGATATAATTTTTCTAGCTTCTTTATAGTCTAATCCAGCTTTGATAATTATCTTATACTAATCTAAGTTTAATTAGTATAATTATTTTTAATTTAAGACCAAAATGACTAATTTCAGTCCTAATTTGATTTAATAAATAATTAGAATAATATCCTTAATCTTAGTCTAATTAATCAACAAAATATTAAGAATTAGAAATTAATTTATATTATAAATAAGTTTCATCCATTAATTAATTTTATTAATTAAGAAAATAGAGATAAATTAGCATAATTTTGCTAATTAAAAAGAGATTAGGCTAATTACGGTGGATAATAAGCTATAGTTTTTTCTCTCTAGTGATTTTTGAGTAGAGTTGTCTCTATGTGATAGAGAAATGGCTAGGACTTCGAGTCTGAAAGAAAATGTGAAGCAAGGGTCCTATTTATACTTTTTCTGGGCCTTCTAGACCTTCCCTGGCTGGAACAGGCAACTGCTTGCATCTCAAGCAGTCCCCAAGCTGAAAAATGTGCCATCTATTGCTATTCATGTCTGTGGCAGGTCCTGCAACCTCCTCCCACATCCTACCTGATTTAAAAATCAACCCTACAACCATCAAGTCTATGCTTAAATGATTACTGCAACCATCCAATTTTTCTTAACAGTTTAATTTACATTGAACCTTCCGGTGGAACTAGCAGGGTCAGTTTTTGTCTGATTTGAATTCCGAAAATTCCTAGCCCGGAGTTTAATGTGCTTAATATTCCAAAAATAACATTTTTTATTGCTTTTGAAATAGTGTTTTTACCTGATTGCCTGACCGATGCTTTCTCCTAAAGCTTGCGTTCATTCCTCGTTGCTAGAAAGGTGGAGACCTTACAATCACCCCGACTTAAGAATTTGAGATGCCCTCATCTCAAGCGAAATTGGGAAAGTCTTTGAGAAGAGAGGTTTCATCTTCCCAAGTGGCATCTTCAGTGGGATAATTCTTTCCATTTTACCAAATGTTCCCTAATTACTATATTTCTAAGAGTTCTTTCTCTAGTTTCCAGGATACAATCTAGCTGAAGCTCCAACACTCCTTGCTGATGCAGTATAATCTGTTCATCCTCCAATGCATGGTTGGGATTTGGGATGTAGGGTTTTAATAGGCTGACGTGAAATACATCCTGAACTTTGATTTGTTCTGGCAACTTTAATTTGTAGGCTTGATCACTGATGACCTTAATTATTTCATAAGGACCGCAATACCTGGGACTAAGCTTTTTGAATTTTTCGAGAGATAGGTTGCTTCTTTTTTGACGTACTCGAACCTTGTCTCCTTGTTTGAAGATCCGATCGGATCGCTTTTGGTCTGCATAATGCTTTTGACAATCCTTAGCCGCCTGAATATCTTGTCGTATGGCTTTGGTTTGGGTTTCCATTTCTTCCAACATTTTCTTTAAGGCTTCCACTCTTATAGTAGGGTCAGAAAAATTCAATGGTGATATGCATTCATGCCCAAATAGATCATTGAAAGGTGACATCCCAATGCTTTTATGAAAAGAGGAGTTATAGGAAAATTCTACCAAGGGAAGAAATTGAATTCACTTACAAGGTTCTTTGCTACAATAAGCTCGTAGGATATCTTCAATTACTTGGTTTACCCATTCTGTTTGTCCATCTTTCTGAGGATGATATGCCAAGTTGAAGCATAGTTGTGTTACTAAGGCTTCAAATAGAGCCTTCCAAAATTTGGAAGTGAACTTTGCATCCCTGTCCTGATAATTCCTTTGGAAGCCCATGTAGTCTGAAGATTTCCTTAACAAAGATCCTGCTTATATATGAGGCTGTATAAGTGGTTTTTACTGGTATTAGATGGGAGACTTTAGTAAGCATATCCACAACTACCATTAGGGAGTCATACCCTCCTTGAACTGTGGGGAGGCCTGTGATGAAATCCATGCTAATGAATTCCCACTTCATTTAAGGTATGTCTAAGGGTTGCAGCTTTCCTGGCATCATTATTCATTCAATCTTGATTCTCTGACAAGAGAGGCATTTTCTAATGTATCGAAGTACATCCCTCTTCATTCCTATCCAGAAGTAGCTTTTCCTCAAGGTATTAAGAGTTTTTGCATACCCCAGGTGTCCTGATACTGGAATATCATGACCTTCATGAAGAATTAACTGCTTTAGGGAGGTATCCTTAGAATGTAAAGTCGATGTCTGTAGTAAAGAAGGCCATCCTCCATAGAATGGTCCTTTACTAGGGCTTTTTCTTTTTCTGTTGCATCTTCCTGGTTGAGAATTTTAATGAGTTGAAGATAGGCTTTGTCTTTCCGCGAACATTCCCTCACCTTATCCAATATTGGGTTGTTGGCCATGGAGATGGCTCCAAGGAAGGCTTTTCTGCTAAGGGTATCGTCAACCACATTTTCCTTTTTGGGTCTGTATTTTATTTGGAAATAGTATTCCTAAAGAAGTTCTATCCAGTGTCTTTGTCTCATGTTAAGGGTTGGTTGGGAGAAAATCCATTTTAAACTCTGGTGATCAGTTAAGGGTATCGTCAACCACATTTTCCTTTCTGGGTCTGTATTTTATTTGGAAATCGTATTCCTAAAGAAGTTCTATCCAGCGTCTTTGTCTCATGTTAAGGGTTGGTTGGGAGAAAATCCTTTTTAAACTCTGGTGATCAGTAATTAGCTGAAATTGGCATCCCAATAGATAATTTCTTCATAACTTGAGGGCATGTATAACAGCTAATAATTCTAAGTCATGAGTTGGATAGTTTAATTCATGAAGCCTTAATTTTTTGGAAGTGTAGGCAACTGGTCGGCCTTCCTGTGTTAAGAATTCTCCTACCGTGAACTTGCATTTGTTACTACCTCAAAATCTTGAGTAAAATCGGGTAACTTGAGTACAAGAGCGGAGGTGAGGTATTGTTTCAGTTGCTAGAAACAATCTTCTTGTTCTTTCTCCCATGTGAGCTTAGAGGATTTCTTGAGTAGCTGAGTCAAGGGTGCAGCAATGAGTGCATAATATTTGACGAATATTCTATACCATCCTGTAATACCTAAAACCCCTCTAATTTCACTTATAGTTTTGGGTTGTGTCCATTTTATAATGTCCTTAACCTTTGCAAGGTCCACTGAGATTCCTTTAGGAGATATGATAAATCCAAGATAGCTAATTTTAGGAGTGCAAAAGACACATTTTCTCATCTTGGCATACAACTGATGTTGTCGAAGAATACTCAAGACCTTGCATACATGTTTCTCATGATCCTTAGCATCTTTAGAATAGACCAATATATCAGCGAAGAATACCGTAACAAAATTATCCAAGTATTCTCAAAATATATCTTGCATGAGCCGATTAAAAGTTGCTAGTGCATTTGTAAGACCAAAGGGCATGACTATGAACTCATAGTGCCCGTAGCGAGTGTTGAATGCAGTTTTGTATATGTCTACTTTTTTGATCCGGATTTGGTGATACCCTGATCTGAGATCAATTTTTGTGAACATTTAAACCCTGTGTAATCTATCTAGAAGTTCATCTATGCATGGGATAGGATACTTGTTCTTTATGGATACCTGATTAAGGCCTTGATAATCTATGCAAAGGCACAAGGATCCATCCTTCTTTTTCTGAAATAAAACAGGGCTCCCCATGGAGATATACTTTGGACGGATGAAACCTTGCTCGATTAGTTGTCGAAGTTGTTCTTTGAGCTCTATGGCTTCGAGTAGAGACATTTTGTAACGTCTTTTGGAAATAGGTTCACTACCTGGAAACGTTTCTATCTCATGGTCTATGTCCCTTGGGGGAGGTAAATTTGAGAGGTCCTCTGGAAACACATTTGAAATTTTCGTAAGCCACTTCGAAAGTTGTTTGGCCCCTAAATCTTTGGCTTTGTTTATTTTAACCATGAAGATTTGTTTTCCCTTATGTAGACCTTTAATAATTCTACTGGCCTTACCTAGATGGGATTTTGGCCTCCCATTACGTCCTTGAACTAAAATCTCCTCCCCTAGTTCATTCCTAAAGGATAGGCTACCTTCGGCGTAGTGAATGTGCGCTTGATTTTTTATTAGCCAATCCATTCCCAAGATACCATGGTAGATTCCAACAGGTAGGGTGCGAAAGTAAGATGAGGTAGAAACTACTCCTAATTCAAATTCTACTTTTCTGGTTGAATGTTGAGAAAGTACTTCTTTCCCATTTGCTAATTCCACTACCATTCTTTTGACTTGGTACTGATTCAACTTAAGCTTCCTTAAACATTTTGGGACAGAAAAGAATGGGTGCTACCACAATCTATAACATTTCACCTTGTCGGTTTGCCGTAGTTTGAATGACCGCATATTGTTGGCGTGCTCCAAGATTGTCAATTGCGACAAACAAGGTTGCTCTTTCATCTTCCTCATTCAATAGAGTAGGCTCCCCTACTGCTGCATAAGCTTGGGATCCTCTTTTACTTACTCTTCCTCTTCCACTACCACATCCTCCATCTCTTCCTCCTCTCTGAAAGCTACCCTGGTTGGCTTGAGGTTGGCGGTTAGGCCTAGTGGTAGCTCTCGGGTTTAATTCTTGGGGACAACTGCGCTTGTAGTGTCCCATCTGACCACATCCATAACATCTTATATCAAGGAAGGTTTGATTCAGAGTTGCTGCAATAGTTACTGTACTTCATTGACTTCCTTGGTTAAAATTTCCTCTTGCTCTTCTTGTATAATTGCTATAGTTGGGATAGTTTCTAGTGGGGTTGTTTCCTTCAGCTGCAAGAGGTTTGGCCCTAAAAAGGGCATCCTGAATTGATGTAGGCCTCATGGCTTCAAGACGTGTACTCAAGGGTTTATTGAGGCCTTGACAGAATCGGGCAATTTGTTGCTCCATGGTCATCTGAGGAGCATAGAGTCGTAAGGACACAAATTTTGTGTAGTACTCCTCCAGAGAGATTCCTAGTTGGCATAGTCCAAAGAGTTCGTTCATCTTGATAGCCTGATGTGTATGAGGGAGATAGCGTTCTTTAATTGCATGCTTCATTTTCTCCCAAGACGGTGGGGTCATCTCTACAGTGTTGCTTCCACCAAAGTTTTGGCATCTCCGTTGAGACGGAACATACCCAGCATTGTTTGGTTTTGCTTAGCAGTTCCTGCGGCTTTCAAAATAGTCATCCATAGCATCTAACCATGCTTCGGGATCTCGCTTAAAGACAGGGAGTTGGACCTGCTTTAGTAGTAGTTTCTTTTCTTGCGTAACAGTGTAGAGGCTATTTGTGCGAGGGTTACCCTGTGATTAACTTAGGGAGTTTAGTGTTTATTTAATTTCTCTATACTCTACTTATTACCAAAACATTTAGCACTTCATTCACATTGCAATGATAAAATAGTAAATCCACTAATCTTTATTCCAATAACAAGACATACAGTGTTCCAAAAAACTTATGGTATCTATAATGAATGATACAAGAAAACTAATGTATACAAGGACATCAACCCTCCTATAACAAAAGCCTATGCACCATGGGCGGTCGGATATAGGATCACAAAATACAACATCTCTAGGTCCTCTAAAGGTAGGACCTACCCTCATAGGACTAATTCTTCCTGGGTAGACTATGGTAGTTACTTGATCAAATACCCATTAGTTTTGTGACACTAAAACACCACCATGTATTGCTATCTTCTCATTTGGATCTTCTGTTCATGTGAATAGGTATACTTCAATTACTCGAAGCTCCTCTACCCATTTGAGTCTTTTGAGATTTAAACCAAATCCTTCCAGCTCCCCCGCATCTATGAGGAAAACTCCACCAAACCTTCCCCAGCTAATTCCCCAAGTGGGTGGGGAAAACATGTAATCCAATGGCTTCATTACACTCTTCCTTCTTGTGTATTTTTGGGATGTGCATGCTCCCATAAACATGATATTGAAGACCAAAAACTTGCGAAAGGCTTGATGGAATTATTCATGCACACATGGGGACAATGTTTCTCTTTTCTCTTTCTCTTTCTTATTTCAATCACACTCTTTTAATCACTTTTTATGAAAACCCAGTTTTTTTTCCTAGTACCTTAATGTTTTTTCTCTAAGTCCAAGACCTTAATTAACCTTGCTCTGATACCACTTGTGAGATCCCCGACCCATCAAGACCAAGATTGGGATGGGGTCCTTGACAGTTCTCTAGGCCTATTGAAAGTCAAAGTCTCTAAACAAGAAAAATTTAGGGAATAGACCTTTACCATTGACAATGGCTTGGGTCTATAGCCCTAGAAAAAAGACCTAGTCCTGTCTCACAACGGAAACAGGACAATATTTAAAAATCTAAGACTATTTCAGCTCTATAGCTTCAACAATTTGGCTAAGGTATCTTCAACGAACGTTTTTTTCCCCCTAACAAATGTGAGGGCACAGCCGTTGGTGAACTCCTCTTCCAATTGGAGAAGTTTACTAAATGTTTTTAGTGTGCGAGAATGGATAGTTACCTTACTAATCAGGTCCACTTGTCCATGATTGACAACCTTAGTCAATCCCCACTTACCACCCCACACTCATGCATGATCCTTTTGTTTCCTAATTACTACCACATGTGTTTTAACACTTAAAATAATGGATTCCTTTTTAACTTCTCATCACAATTATTCGTTAAGACAAGTCATTGGAATCAGCATTGAAAACAATCTTTTAGAAAACAACCATCTTTAGACTTAAGACAAGGTACGGTCACTTATAATATATATTGAAAATTCTAGACACGTACTCCACTTATCTCAAGCACACCTATACATGGGTGAACAAACAACACCCTTCCTTATTTATAAACAGGGTGGAAATACATCACCCAAAAGTTCGGGGCGCCCATACACCAGTACCAGTTGCCCATACAACCGAGCGGTTCCCCTAGGATAAAAACGCTATCCTAAGTAGTATCCGCAAACATACACATGTAGGAGTCTCCACATACATGGGGGAAACCGACTCATCAGTGGTGGCTGACCAGCCATAATTACTCATCACCTGAAGTGAAAATATTTCAAGGAATCAAAGGTGTCTTAAGACAAGTTGTCTTAAGGATGACCAATCATTCTTTCCTAAGTCAACCAGTCTTATCCCAAACATTTCCTTCCTAATGTACAAACAAGTGCTCGTGGGTTTCTTGGAAGATGTCTTCCATTTTGGTCCGTTTTACTTTTTCTAATTACGTACTCCCTCTTTACATATACAATGTTAACAATTAAAGAAAAACTTGAATTAACTAAACTTAATTATAACAAAGACCCACCTGGGACTAATCGGGCATCTGTTGTAGCACTGAGGCCTGTACACTCTCATCAGTTAGCCTACTACTAGGCCCAGCTTCCTCGTCGTACGACGCTCTAGTTCTTTTTGGAGCTCCGCCTCATCATCAGATGTAGGATTGGCTCGGGTCCTTTTAGGTGCCATAACTTCTTATCCTTTAAAAAGGACGTTTAATCATTAGGTAAATTATTCAAAAGCTGAACTTAACCTTTGTATTCAATCTTAATCCAATCAAGATTAAATTTGTCGTCTTAATTGATAAATTCTTAACCTATTAATTTCTTATTTGGCTATATAGGTATGATAACTTTTTTCAAGGGTTTTCTAAGCTCTTATAATTTTCTATATCTTTTTCCTAATTTCCTCATCGAATTTTAAGCTTGGAGTATATTTTGAGCTTAATATTTATTCTATTTATTTTTTCGTAAAGATTTCATCTCCTTAACTTTATATTACTATTTACACTTACTATAATTTTCCTAGAAACTTTTGACTACAAAGTCTATTTATTTATATTAATCTTTAACTGCAAATAGAGCTTTTGGTTAATTATAATTTTCACAAGTAGATTATGATATTATTTACCTCTGATAATTATCTTTCAATTTTTCAACTTAATTGTCTAATTTTATCTTTTAATTTTCAATTATAATTAGTTTAATTTGACTTAGATAAATAGATATATTAATTTTTTAACCTTAAGATAATTATCACATTTTTATTATCATGTAAACTAACTCTTGTAAATAGCACCTAATTATCTAACATGATTTACTAATTTCTTCCTTTAATTTTTAGCTAGAATTAGTTTAATTTGACTTAGATAAATAGATATATTAATTTTTTTATCTTAAGATAATTATCATGGTTTTTTTATCATGTAAACTAACTCTGATAAGTAGCACCTAATTATCTAGCATGGTTTACTAGTTTTTCCCTTTGATTTTTAGTTAAAATTAGTTTAATTTAACTTAGATATATAGTTATATTAATTTTCTAACATGAAGATAATTATCATGGATTTTTTACTTGTAAAATAACTCTAATAAATAGGACTTAATTATCTAACATGATTTACTAATTTCTCCCTTTATCTTTTAGCTAAAATTAGTTAATTTCACCCTAATTAAATACTTAGATTAATTATCTATTAATGAGGTAATTACTCCGTGTTGCTTACAGTATTTTATAACTATGATAATTAACTTAATAATTTTTGAGCTAATTAAGTAGGTTTCCCATCAGTTTTTTGATGACAAATAGCTAATTTCTATCTAATTAAATACAAAAACTAATCAAAAAATCAAGAGATATTTTTTCTAGCTTCTTGACAGTCTAATCAAACTTTGATAATTATCTTATACTAATCTAAGTTTAATTAGTGTAATTATCCTTAATTTGAGCCAAAAAGATTAATTTCAGTCCTAATCTGGCTTAATAAATAATTAAATTAATATCCCTAATCTTAATCTAAGTAATCAACAAAATATTAAGAACTAAGAGAGTAATTTAGATTATAATTATGTGTAATCTTCTTAATTAATTCGATTAATTAAGAAAATAGAGGTAAATTAGCATAATTTTTTCTAATTAAAAAGAGACTAAGCCAATTACCATGGATAATAAGCTAGAGTTTTTTCTCTCTAGTGATTTTTTAGTAGAGTTCTCTCTATGTGAGAGAGAAATGGCCAGACTCCGTGTCTGACAGAAAATGTGACGCAATGGGCCCTATTTATACTTTTTCTAGGCCTTTTGGACCTTCCCTGGTTGGAACAGGCAACTGTTTGCAGCTCAAGCAGTCCCCAACCTGAAAAATGTGCCATCTATTGCTATTCCTATCCCTGATAGGTCTTGCAACCTCCTCCCACAACCTGCCTGATTTAAAAATCAACCCTACTAAATTTTTATTATTTTTTTTCTGCTATTTTCATAAATATCTGGGAAGCCTTAATAAAAGTCTATGCTTAATGATTTCTATAACCATCAAGTCTATGATTGAATGATTATTGCAACCATCCAATTTTTCTTAACAGTTTAATTCACATTGAACCTTCCAGGGGAACTAGCGGGGTCAGTTTTTGTTTGATTTTATTTCTGAAAATTCCTAACCCCGGGTTTGTGGTGCTTAAGATTCCAAAAATACCATTTTTTATTGCTTTTGAGATAGTGTTTTTACCTGATTTCCTGACCGATGCTTTCTCCTAAAGCTTGAATTCATTCCTCGCTGCTAGAAAGGTGACCTCACACACACACACACACACACACACACACACACACACACACACATTTACATGCATAAATGAAGAAACAAAGAGAGAGAGAGAGAGAGAGAGAGAGAGAGAGAGAGAGAGAGAGAGAGACATACCTCATTTATTTGACGTAGATTGCTTAGTGACGTAGATGCAATCTTCTTGCGTGTTGTTGTAATATATAAGCTTTGTTTGCAAATGAATGTGCGTGGTAGATTTGTTAGGAGGTGGATTATGAGATAAAGAGGGAGAGAGATAATATATATATATATATATATATATATATATATATATATATATATAGAGAGAGAGAGAGAGAGAGAGAGAGAGAGAGAGAGAGAGAGAGAGAGAGAGAGAGTGAGAGAGGGGGGGGGGGGGAGAGAGAGATAGAGATAGATAGAAGGAGGGAAAGAGGGAGAGACATAGAGAGAGAGGGAAAGAGGGAGATAGATAGATAGAGAGGGAAAGAGGGAGAGAAAGAGAGGGAGGGAAAGATGGAGATAGATAGAGAGAGGGAAAGAGGGAGAGAGAGAGGTAGAAGGATAGATAGAGAGAGGAAGAGAGGTAGATAGAGAGAGAGGAAGAGAGATAGATAGAGGGAGGGAGATAGATAGAGAGAGAGGAAGAGATAGAGAGAGGGAAAGAGAAAGAGAGAGAGAGGGAAAGATAGGGAAAGTGAGAGAGAGGAAGATAAAGAGCAATGGTTGTAGGAGGAGCAATCATTTTGTGATGTGCGCAGTACGGGTATGCTTTCGCTTCTGTAGAGTGCTTTGAAAAAGACTTTCTTTCTATGAAGCCGATGGAATTCAAAAATTACTTTCTACTCTCTTCTTCTTACCTTCTCTATCTTTCTCTCTCTCTCTTCCTATCTCTTTCTCCCCACGAACGCGGCATTAGGTTGGACTGCTTTCAATAGTACCGTACCTTATAATGGAGGCAGGCATGCAATGTGCACATAAATCCCTTGAATAAGGAGTTGTTGTGAAGAGATGCTGCGCAAGAAGCATAATAAAGGAGCTCTTCTTCAAAGCACTCTACAGAAGCGCACAACACAAAAAGATGGCTACATTTACAACCATAGCTCTTTATCTCTACTCAAAACAATGGCTACATTTACATAATTGTATATATATTTGTGTGTACATATATATTTGTTTATGCATGTATGTAGGCACTAAGTACGGGAACATAGCACCCGAAGGTTAGACGCTTCTCTTGGACATAGTCCTTTTTTAATCGTGGCATTGCGATCATTGATCCACTCATGCATGGATTACCACAACGTACATTTGGTTTTACCACAATTGAAACTGTGATGATATCTAAAGAGGTACCACTTGATCGTTAGCGCTACTAGCCCCTACTTAGGTCTACTAGTATGTATATGTATCTACGTGCTTGTGTGCATATATACTTGTGTACGTATGTATAGATAAGTGAATGGGGGGGAAGCTAAATCTCATATTGCTCTTTGTAATGTAGATGTCAGACAAGAGAGCACCTGGTGGGGAGCAGTCATCTGGCTCTTCTTTTGGTTGGTTCACATCCAAGTGGGCTCCCACCCGGGGTGAACATCGCCTCCAGTGGACCCAAGTCTTGAGGCGGTGAGAATAAGCAAAGAAATAAAGATTATTTGTGGCTGATTAACCCTAAACCATGAGTATTATAGGTTTATTTTTTTAAATTGCAGCATGGCCATCTTACACCTACTCTACTCAAGTTCCTCCACCGATCGTAGATCCAGACCTACAGCGGGCTATCTCTTTATGAAACCAGTACCTTCGTTCGACAGAGGCATTGTTTGGTCGCTACACTCCGCAGCAGCTTGCCACTATAAGAGGAGTTTTCTATAACCGCCATCATTGCCGCGGAAAAATAAACGAAAAAGGAGAGAGAAAAACATGAATTTACTTTACCTTGACAATTTAATATGCAAAAAATTAACTATTTTAAAAAGTTATAATAAAAAGTAAATAGTTGTATATACATTGTGTCACATTGGGACTTTACAAAAGTTTGGACAAAATATTTTTATATCTAATCCTCCTCTATATCGTCGTCGTCCAAAGGCACGTATGTTTGATCACTTTGACTCTACATAAACCCAAACCCAATTAAGCAATTATCAACAGCTCAAAACAATTGATACAAAATTACTTGTTTAAACTTACCGCTTGTAGTGATGCAACCGCCACGCCGAATTGCTCGCGAGAAATGTGGTTGTTTTTGAACAACCATCGCCAAGGATCAAATTCTGTATGTCGCTCCCGATACTTGACCATCTCTCTGGTTGATCGAGTAAGAGTGATATTTTCCTAAGTGAGCAATAACAATACCAAATCATCAACTACAATCTTTATAATCATCGATCGACGTTATAATTTAATCAATCTTACATATTTGTCCTTCAAGCTCCCTTGCCTCCTGAGCCATAGTGCGTGGGAGTTTGTCTGGCGCAAGCCTCGCGTTGTTGTCTGTATGATGAGCCCGTCATCGCAGCTTAATCGCTCTTTTCTTGAATTTCCCACTCCCACTCCGCGTCTACCATGTTGCCACCGCAGTAGCTCTTGTCTGGATCTCTGACCTGGTTGGCTGTTGCGCACCGCACACTATACTACTTGTTTTCATAAATGTCTTTATGTAGCCCTCCAACCACTGTTGTGAAAAACATTGATCGGGGGCATTTGAAAATCTAGCTAACAGCGCGTCCTCAATGTACCGCGCATGATCGAACAGTTGGTCTCTAAACTTTATAAAACAGTTCTTATACGTTGAATGTATAAGAATTTGTAGATGACATCAAAATGCCCTACCCTGTGCTGTGTCGAAGTCCACCTCCCCGCCATATTTAACCCTGTAGTAGCGCCCATGCGTGTCTGGCATGGGTGCGTCAGTATCCTTGTCCTCTGCGTCAGGGGTGGCATGCTCTAAAAGTGGGGACTCCGTTCCCCTGCCACTACCAAAACAAGCGAAACCACAAGATCCACCGCCGCTCCGTCTCTCACGCCACTCGCTGCCCTGAGACGAGCATCGACGCACGCTGCTAGAGGAAGTTCGTCAACGGTGTTCTGGTGAAGCAGGAGTGGAATGGAGTGGTGTAGGACCCTGTGATGCGATAGGAGTGGGACCCTGCGATGGAAGGGGAGTAGGACGATAAGAAGGGGCTGTAGACCGAGGTGCCGTCGGTGCGAGGCTCTGTAGGTAAGGAGTCCCTCCCTGACTCCCCCATGGTGTAATTTGTGGAGAAAGACCGTAGCTCGCAAGTTGTTGTGGAGTGTAGCAACCAAAAAAATTCTCTGTCTCTCGAAGGTACTGGTCTCGTAAAGAGAGAGCCCGCTGTAGGTCTGGATCTACGACCAGTGGAGGAACCTGAGAAGGTTAGTTGTAGGATGGCCATGCCCGCAAATAACAAAAATAAACTTATGACACTCATGGTTTAGGGTTTAGCCAGAAACATTCTTTATTTCTTTGCTTGTTCTCACCGACTCGAGACTCGGGTCCACTAGAGGCGATGTCCAAACCCAGGTGGGAGCCCACCTGGATGTGAACCAACCAAAAGAAGAGCCAGCTGGCTGCTCCCTACCAGGTGGTCTCTCGTCTGACATCTACATTACAAAGAGCAATATAAGATTTTAGCTTTCCCCCCTACTCACTCATCTATAAATACGTACACAAGTATATTAGCACACAAACACGTAGATACATATACATAATAGTAGACCTAAGTAGAAGCTAATAGTGCCAAAGGTCAAGTGGCACCTCTTTAGATATCATCACAGTCTCAACCGTGGTAAAACCAAAGGTACGTTGCGGTAATCCATGCAGGAGTGGACCAATGACTGCAAGGCCACAATAAAAAAGGGACTATACTCAAGCGGAAGCGTCTAACCTTCGGGTGCTATGCTCCCATAGTGCATACATACATGCATAAATAAATAAATATGTACACACAAATATATATACAATTACATACTGTAGCCATCGTTTTGAGTATAGATAAATAGTTATGGTTGTAAATGTAGCCATCTTTTGATTATAGATAAATAATTATGGTTGTAAATGTAGCCATATTTTTGTGTTGTGTGCAGTGAAAGAGTGCTCTTGCTTCTGTAGAGTGCTATCTAGTTGCGTGGCGTTAGGGTCTCAACAAGATCTATCGCAATCAGTTTGAGATACGCCAGTCTTGAGATGGGTGACTAATCTCATGATTACGGCTCGTCCATCGCTCGCAGAGACGAGATCGAGCCTTGAGAGAGGGATAGTAGTTCATTCTATCTAGTCTTGTGAATCGTGATGCAGCAGCGCAGCTTGCCATTTTGTCAAAAATTAGTATGACCATTGGGACTGCCATCTGTCTTTGCATGTCTACACACTAAGAGCGCCTTCCCACTCATACTATCTATTTCTCTCCCTTTCTATCTATCTCTCTCCTTCCCTCTCTATTTCTCCCTCTCCCTCTCTCTCCCTCTCTCTCTCTCTCTCTCTCTTTCTCCCTCTTTCTATTCTCTCTCTCTCTCTCTCTCTCTCTCTCTCTCTCTCTCTCTCTCTCTCTCTCTCTCTCTCTCTATCATAACTTCTTCATTTGCACTCCGATTTAGGTGTTCAATAGCCTCAATCAAAGAGCACAAAGCCCTCTACGCGTTGATGTAAAGACATAATTTTTCTGAGCAATGGAAGGCTTTGTTGTAACAGCATCTCAAAATTGAAAAACTGTCAAAACATTGCATTTTTGTTGCCGACTTGAGGGCAATGTCGGACAAAACTCACAAGGGTGGAAAATCCACACCCTCCATGGAGAATGATGCAAAATCTCCAAGGAATTTGGATGCTAATCCAACCATATTGTCTACAACAACGGAAGCAATGATCATGGCTTACTTGATCTCATTACAAGAAACCGTCAACAAGCAAGGTGAAGAGCTGCGTGCACTTGCAATGGAGAATGGCACTTTAAGAGTTCTTGTTGTGGAGAATGAGCAACTCAAGAAGGTTCTTGAAATGCAAACAACACGCTTGATGCATCTTGAGAATGAAGTTCAAGAATGTAAGTTCTCTCTTGTTGACATGAATGTATTGAAAGAGCGCTTGAGCAAAGTTGAGAGTACTGATCATGTCTTGAAAGAGGAAACGATAGATACAATACGACACGATGTATGTGAGATAAGAAATGCATCCAAATCATGGACTGATATATGTAAGGATAATGTGTTTTCTACATCTCCTATCATGCAAGCCGTTGTCCAAGCAAAGAATGTAGAGAATGTGGACACTCAAGAATTGTAAGAACGGCAAAAACGCTCAAAGAACATCGTTATTCGTGAAATCAAGGAGGAAAGCATGGAAACACCTCAATCTCTTGCGGTTGCTATTGAAGAGTTTTTTGCTACATACTTTGGTATGTCTGGAATCATGGCTTATGGTGCACATCAAGTTGGAAAACAAGGAGTCCCTCGCTTGGGAGAAAGACTTATTGTATGTACCATGGCTGATGAGTTAAAGAGAAAGATCATCCTTGACAATAGTTGGATCTACCTCAAAGGAACGGGTTATAATGTATATGAGGATCGCACTCTTATGCAACAAAATGTACATCACAAAGCATATGAGGAAAGAACCAAGAAGGTCAAGGTGTCATCTCAAGAAGAAAAGTTACTCGAGGAGGATGCAAGTGCACCCAGCAAATAGGGACACATGATCTATGAGACCAACTCATGCTTTCGAATAAGTTTTTGGAATTGTAATGGCTATCCATGGAATGCGGGAATTGGAATTGATGAGCTTACCAATGACTCCGATGTGATACTTCTTGTCGAAACATGGGAGCATGATGCACAACGAATTCTTGGATTTGACAAATATGATGTGCATTCTTTGATGTGGGTGAAAAATGCAAAGCAACGTAGAGGCCAAGGAGATTTAGCATGTATGATCAAAAAGGTTTTGAAAGATGTTTCCATTGTCAAAGAAGATAAGTATAAACGCTACTTATGGTTGACAATCAGCCCACAAAATGGTCAAGTCACGTTTGTGGTTGGTTGCTACATTCCTCACTATGACTCCAACTTTTATGCTCGCTTGGATATGGATAGAGATCAGTCCTTTGTTGAACTAGAGGAAGACATTGCTTATTACAAGGACCGTGGTGAAGTCATTGTCTTCGGAGACATGAATGCTCACACAAATACGTTACAACACGACACACAACAAGTCGACATGCCACATGTCTCAAGAAGAATGGATGACTCATACATGTATAATTAAAGTTCTAATGATGTAAAAGAATTGCATCAGTATGGAAAGTCACTTCTACATATGTGTAATAGTACCAGAATGCTCATTGCAAATGGTGTACCTTTATGGCAAGGCACCAATGACTTTACATGTAGAAAGCACAATGGTGATAGCGTGATTGACTATTTGTTGTTTTCGGAAGCCACTCTAGAATGCATACAAAGCTTTACACTTGGTGAATGGGAGTTGGAATCGGATCATAGGATGCTATGTATCGATCTTAAGTGTGTTAAAAGACCCAAGCATGTAGCCTCCAAGCATAATGTGAATCATTTGTACCTACGTCTAGACTTCAAATGAGCACCTATATATGTTGCTATGGTGGACCAAATGTTAAGCATGATAGAGTATCAAGAGAGCCCAACATTAGAATGCAATTGGAAAGTTTTCAAACAAGTAATTTGCTCTTGTGCGAAGGAATGCTTTTCAGTGAAACATGTGTCTTGCAAAAGGTCTAAAAAGGGTAGCACCAAGAAGGAATGGTTTGACATGGAATGTATTCAAGCCCGAAAACACTTGCTAAGGTTGGATGCAAGCAAAGACAAGGAAGTTTACTGGGAATGTTCACACACATACAAAGCACTTGTTCAAAAAAAGAGGAGAAGGTGGGAAGTCAAAAAACAACTTCTTTTAGCGCAAGAGAAAGCACATGCATGTCGCAAGTTTTGGTAGAATCTAAAAGGCAAGCGTGTTGAGAGCTTTGGTGACTTGACTCTTGAGGATATGTATACGCATTACAAGAACCTCTATGAGCAACCCAATGTTGATATGATGGAGTGTTGTAGCTCCCTTCCGCTTATGCCTCCCTTCTTTACCATTGAAGATGTATGTTGCGCGCTTGAGAAACTTGCTACTCGCAAGGCAGGGGACCTTCAAGGTGTCAAAGCTGAAATGATTAAATGTACAAGCAAGAAAACACGATATTGGATACGCGATATGTTTAACCTCACACTTCAGCATGGCATGCCTCATGATTGGAGTGTAAATTGGATCAAACCTTTGCATAAAGGAGGAGATGTAAAAAATGTGAACAACTATCGCACTATAATGGTTGGTTCTTTGATGGCAAAGTTATTTGGATGTATCATGGAGATGAAGATAAGTGAATGGACTGAAAAAAATGGCAAACATGTGCTAGGCCAAGCAGGTTTTCGAAAGCATCATAGTACTATCAATCACCTTGTCACTCTTCGAGTTCTTATGGAAGCATCTCGATTGAAAGGAAAAAAGTTCTATTGTTGCTTTGTGGATTTCAAGAAATCTTTTGACATGGTACCGCGAGGAAATCTTTGGAGACGTATGCAAAGCCTTCAAGTGCCGAGAGAATTTATGCATACAGTCTTTCGCATCTACCAAAAAGTGATATGTCGACTATGTATGGGAGATGGAATTTCAGAATTTTTTGCAAGCACCATTGGTATCAAACAAGGATGCCCACTTTCCCCAACCCTCTTTGGGCTACTCATTGATGAATTGGAATACATGGTTCTTGATTTTATGCAACAAGAAGGCATAGAAGAGGTTAAGATCGAAAAGGCGGTGAGCATGCTTTTGCTTTATGCCAATGATGTAGTGCTCTTGGCACATACCTTAGAAGATGCACAAAAGCTTATGAGTGTCTTGGAACGCTTTTGCCTACATAACAAGTTGATCGTGAATGGATCCAAAACCAAGGTTATGCTTGTAAAGAACCTCAATGATGAAAATCCATGCATTGTATACAACAATGAGCAACTTGAAGTGGTAGATAGCTTCAAGAACCTTGGCCTTGAGGTTCCTTCCAATCATAAATGGAAGGATTGCGCAATGTGTCACTTGGAAGCCGGAAAGAGGTCTTATTATGCATTTGAGAATATGTGCAATGTTGGAGAGATCAAGTGTTGGGCTCTCAAAAAGTACCTCTTTGACACATTGGTGACACCGGTGCTTCTTTATGGAGTGGAGGTGTGGGGTGGTAGCATTGGGAAGTCTACTTGGAAGGAGTTTGAGAATGTCCAAGAGTGTTTTCTCACCAACTTTCTCCAAGTCAAGACACAAACACCCTACATGCTCTTACTTGTTGAGTCCAGATCGCTTCCCATTGAGGTATTGGGCATGCAAAGGGTTGTGGAGTATATGCTTAAGACATGACATAGCCCTTTGTATCGACTTCCTAGATCGCATATGAAGCAAGTCAAAAGGTCCAAAAGACATGCAAGGCAAAATACTAAGTTCGGGGTGGATGCTTGACATCAGGAAATGGTTTGGAAGATGGGATGCATGTCACTTGGTCAAGGATGCATCGATTGACTCCCCAAGTTAATGAGGCCTTCTTACAACGCCAATGTATCACGGCTTGGGAGAAATCCGGAGGTTCTCGCTTCAGCCATTACACCACACACATTGCCCCAAACTACAAATCTCTCTTCTTCTCCGAATGCGGTAACCGAACCCATCCCTACATCTTTGAGCCCATCCCATTGAGTGCGATCCACACCATTGCCTCCATTCGTCTTAGCTCTCATTCTCCATGCTGCGAAACAGGATGTTAGGGTAGTGGCGAGGAGTCTCATCGACTTTGAACCTTATGCCCTCATCAAGTGCGAGAGAGTGAGTACCACACACTACTTGAGTGCTCAGCTTTTGACCACATTAGGTCCTCTTTTCCCCATATATTCAGCCATGAGCTCTCCCTACATACCTTTCTCTCCCAACCACGATGTGGACTCTTTATTGCGATGCTCATTTCAGCCATTTTTGAGCATCGAGTCACTTATGACCTCCACTCACACCACGTGACATGTTCATTTGGTCCCATAGGTCATATTTGACCTCCGAGGACGATAATAGAACTATCTATTTACCTCTCTATTTCTCTCTTCCTCTCCCTCTCTATCTATGTCTCTTTCCTTCTCCCTCTCTCTCTCTATCTCTCTCTTTCCTTCTCCCTCTCTCTCTCTCTATCTATCCCTATTTCCCTCTCTCTCTCTCTCTCTAACTCTCTACCTCTCTCTCTCTCTCTCTCTCTCTCTCTCTCTCTCTCTCTTTCTCCCCTCACTCTCTCTCTCTCTCTCTCTCTCTCTCTCTCTCTCTTTCTCTCCCTCTTTCACTTTCTCTCCCTCTCTAACTCTCTACCTCTCTCTTTTTTTCTCTTTCTCCCTCCCTCCCTCTCTCTCTCTTCCTCTCTTTCTTTCTCTCTATCTCTCTTTCTCTCCCTCTCTCTCTATCTATCCCTCTTTCCCTCTCTCTCTCTCTCTCTCTCTCTCTCTCTCTATCTATCTATCTATCTATTTCCCTTCCCCTCTCCATTTATCTCTCTCTCTCTATTTATCCCTCTCCAAATCTCTCTCTCTCTCTCTCTCTCTCTCTCTCTCTCTCTATATATATATATATATATATATATCCCTCTCCATTTATCTCTCCCTCCCTTCTCTCTCTCTCTCTCTCTCTCTCTCTCTCTCTCTCTCTCTCCGTCTCTCCGTCCCTTCTCTCTCTCTCTCTCTATTCCTCTTTCTCTTTCTCTTTCCCTCTTTCTATCTATCTCTCTCTCTCTCTCTCTCTCTCTCTCTCTCTCTCTCTCTATTTCCCTTCCCCTCTCCATTTATCTCTCTCTCTCTCTCTCTCTCTCTCTCTATTTATATGTAACATTTCTATTTAACAAACTTAACACTTCTATCTAACATTCACTATCTCTATCTCTATTTAGCATTCACTATCTCTAACAAACCTTCTATTTTTAACATTTGCAAATCTAACAAGCTGAGCAACGCAACCATTTCCAAACAAGCGTTTCTTCTCTACCACGCACGAAGAGACATTTCAACAACGTAACCATTTCAGAAATGAATGAGGTATGTCATGATATCTCTACTTTTTTTATTTTTTTAAGGGTTTGTGTGTGTGTGTGTGTGTGTGTGTGTGTGTAGTAGTAGTAGTAGTAGAAAACAATAGGGAAAGAGGGGGGAGGAGGGTTATTTTGTGTTTACCTTTCGTTGTAGCACGGTTGCCAGCTAGGTTGAGCTTCCAATGAGCCTTTTGGGTTTTTTAATGAAGATTTTTAATTTTTTATAGATACTTTATTTTGTAGTATTTTTAAATGTTTATTAATTGCATTTTTAAAGTTCTTTTTTAGTTAAAAATAAATTTAGCATGTCATTTATTCTCTTTGAAATGATTTTATGTAATTTTTTAAATGGAATTAGGGCTTTTCTAATTATTTATTTTTTAGGACACATGACTAAATAAATAACATTTCACGTGTGCAAAATCGATTGGGATGATCGTGGTCCCCTTGGAGACCCTGAGCACGATCACTGGCTCAAGGAAAAACTCCCTTGCCATTGTGCCAAGTGCAAAAGGACAATCCCTAGCTTGAAGTGCATTGCCTTGGAGCACGTGAAGAACGAAGGGCTTTGGTATCCTCAAAAAAGCGTTCAGAGAGACGAGAGCGCGACTCACCCGTCGCTTGAGGAGGTGCCCCATTGGTCTGTGTTCAATGGTGGTGCATCAGCGCGCAAGGCCGAATGGTAGAGGCAAGAGCAACTGGGCGATTTGGGTGCACCGCATGGTGATCCTCTTATTGGCTCTACTTTGACAGCTCCTATGGTGTCTCCATCGCACTTTGAGACAGAGGATGAACACATGTTCGACATGTGTGATGAGTTACTAGCTCATGAGCGCGACGTGTGCGAGGAGGATTGTCAGTCCTGCACTAAACGGGTTGCCAAAACAGATGATAGATTGATGCGAGTGCCCGAACACCTCTTTACGATGGTGCACGATACTCGGTGCTCCGAGCATCGTTGGAAGTCTCAACTTGCAAGCAAAATTCAGTTGGAGTAATGCAAGTGTCGATGCACTACTTATGTACGTATGGAATGTGGATTTTATATACTTTCCACTCGCTTTTTGGTGCCGTCTTCTAGCAATTATACTAATACGCTTGTTTGTTGTAGTTTGATGAGCAAAACGTTGTCAGAAGATCACCACATGCCTCAAGATCATCGACGAGCTAGATCGTATGTCACTGCACTTGGAATGGAGTATGAGCGCATCCATGCGTGCGTCAAAGATTGCATGCTATACCGCAATGAGCACGCACATGCTACCTCATGTCCCATGTGCGGGGAGGCATGATACAAGACTGGAGTGAGCGGAGCGTCTCTACCTCGCAAGGTATTGAGATATTTTTCATTAATTCCTCGCATCCAACACATGTTTAAAAGCAGGTCTATCGTGGAGCTTCTCGTGTGGCATGCCAACCACCGCTCAAATGATGGAATGATGCGTGTCCTTGCCGATTCACCTGCATGGAGGCACATCGAAACTCAATGGCTAGAGTTTGGGCTGGAGCCTTGACACTTAAGGCTTGGGTTAGCAAGTGACGGTGTCAACCCCTTCGGCACTAAGTCTACTTCATGGAACACTTGTCCTGTGGTGATTGTCAACTACAATATTCCACCATTGGGAGACAACCAAGAAGAGAAATATACTTCTTTCCTTGCTTGTGCCAGGGAAGTACAAAGTGTCAAATATTGACTTCTACCTCGAGCCCCTCATTGAGGAGTTGGAGGAGTTATGGAGAGGCATTCCTGTTGTCGATGTCTCACTTGCAAAGGGGGGGAGAGAGGCCATTGTGAGGGGAATCTTTATGTGGACTATGCATGACTATCTTGGGCTTGGAGAGATTTCTAGTAAACCCCTTTCCTCTATCTTTCTCTCTATCTTTCCCTCTCTCCCTTTCGTTCTCTCTCTATCTAACGATATGATATGTATGCAGGGTTGTCCACATCGGGGCACAATGCATGTCCTACTTGCGGGCCATCATTGGTGACGGAGAGGCCCGATTCCTTGCGCAAGGTAATCTATCCAAACAATCATCGTTTCTTACTCCAAAGGCATAACAAGCACAAGGCTCCAACAAATGGGAAGACCCCTCTAAAGCTCATGATGGCATATTGGGCAACCATTTGGGAAGAACACCACAACAACAATCCGGCTCCGTGTCCTCCACCAAAAAGTATGTCGACGTATTCCATATTTTTAAGGCTTCCATATTGGAAGGACTTAAAAATACAACACCTCTGGGATCCCATGCACATATTCAAGAATGTAGCCCATACACTATGGGGCCACATTATTGGCAAGAAGGACTCTTTGGGTGCGAGGGAGGATTTGAGGCTTTAAAAATGTCTTTCCGCCTTTGCTACTCCACGTAGTGCCCCAAATGAAGATTGTGCTTCCTAAAGCATCATGGATGCTAGCCAAAGAAGAATTAGACAAGGTGAAGGGTACCATTGCCTCTATTGGCACACCAACAGGATACATGAGATCGTTAAAGGGAGCTTTCACAAAAGTGAAGAAGGGTGGAAGCGTTCAATTGTATGGGTTGAAGTCCCATGATTGGCACAATATGCTTCAGGTAATCTTCATACTCCCTATTCTATCTATAGTTTGTGTGTATGACTTTCACTCACTTTTCCTTCCCGTGATTTCTATTGTAGTTCATTCTACCGATGAGTATGTGTATATGTCAGGACAAGAAAGTCAGGGATGCTATTTTCAAACTAGGAGAGCTAGTAAGGTACACCACAAGACTCCACTCAACTCACCTTTTTTATGTACACAATAATTCCAACTAGCACTTAGTATATCCTTGTGTGTTTTCTTGCAGATTTGTGAGCTCCAAGGAAATCGAAATAGATGCTATCTCTGCTGCTTAAACACTTGCAATAGAAACTGTGTGTGCCATTGAAGATGCATTTCCTCAATCGGTCCTTCTTGGTCAAATTCATCTCTTGGTTCACGTGGTGGAGGAGATTGCTATATGTAGAGTAGTGCACGCACGATGGATGTTCTTCTTAGAGCGGTTTTTAAAGACTCAAAGATTTTGTGCGGCTAGGTCTCAACCAAAGGCATGTATGGCCGAAGGGTGGATCGTTCAAGAGGCATTTGTTTACATATCAGAGTATTTGGCACAAGTTGATCCTTCAATGCCTCGCATGTGGTCAGACGAGGAAGATGCAAGGATGACTTCACATTTGCCAAGTGGAAAGGGAAAACTACTTAACATGGATATGAATCTACCCCAAGTGGTCAATAACTTTTGTATTCTCAATGCAAAGATTATGACCAAGTGGGTGGACTTGTGGACAGTGGCAAAGGCAAGGCATTTGCAAGAGAGAGAAGCATGGAAACACGCACATGAAGGAAGGAGGAAACCCCTAGTGCCTAGACACCTTGCATGTTTCCCAGATCTCATTAGTAAAGAGTGGATTCATGAGAGAATGACCGAGGCAAAAGTGCACGGAGAAGACATCGCCAACAAAGAATGGGAGTATGCACGAGGCTGCGTACTAAAGGTAGAGTACTCATATACCTAAACCATATTGTAAAATTTTTTTTGAAATTATCTTTAATGTTGGTTGATAAAAGATATTTTTCTATTTTGTAGTGCCTTTTCTTTAACTCTATGTGGTCAAAGGGTCGTTACTTTCGTACGCACCACATTCACGAGCGTAGAACCACCATGGATTGTGCCATCATGGGCAACTTTGACACAGATGGTGATGAAGCCAGGTATTGCGAAACTATTGAAAGGATACTAAAGGTTAATTTTAGAACCTTTCATACCTTCATCTTTGAGTGCAAGTGGTTTGCAAATGTGTCTAGACGACATGAGAATGGCCTCTACATGGTGGACTCTAGTGTGTATCACAAAGGGGGGTATGACAATTTAGTTTTACCACGCAATTGTGAGCAGGTGAGTGACAGGTACCTTTTTTACTCTTATTTTCTTGTAGCATTAATTATACCAATGTTACTCACTGTGAGCTTCTCTTTTATAGGTCATCTATATCCCAGCAATCCACCAACCAAAACTTTGGTTTGTAATTCTCGTAACACTTCGGGGAAGAACCATTTTTTCCACTAATGAAGTGGAGACCATCTTTGACCCTCTTCCACCTCCGACTTTGGATGAGGTGGAAACAGAGGAGAGGGAGGTCGATGAATCAAGTCCGGCCGGCAGCAAGTCTTAGCGAGGATGATTGTCATGATGACAAAGATGATGAGATGGAGGATGACGAGCTCGAAGACGATGAAGCCAATGCATCCACAAACGACACTTCCGTTTCTCTCTTTATTGATTTAGGAGCCATGGGCTTAGAATTGGATGATGCCTCATGTAGAGATCTTTTCGAAGATGATTCATAAACATTTTGTAGTTATGAAGTTTTTTGATCGTGTAATCCATTCATCTCTCTCTCTCTCCCCCTCTTCCTCTCTCTAGATTTGAGAACATGCTCAATTATGTTAATCAATTGACAGTGATTATTTTAGTTGTAACCAAGTGTAATCTTATTATTCCCCCCCTCTTTCTTTTTTCCTCTCTCTCTCTCTCTCTCTCTCTCTCTCTCTCTCTCTCTCTCTCTCTCTCTCTTCTTTTTTAAATTCGAAAATTTTATACAATATTCTTTAATTTTTATTGAGAGGAGAGAAACAACAAAATCTGGAAGGGGGGGGAGGGCGATGTTTATTTTAAGCCAAAATTTGAAAGTTTATGCGCTAAATTTTGTAGTAAAAAATAAACACAATAATATACGTGGTAATAACTACAGTAATAAACACGATAATAAACGTGAAAACTGTCGCGGTAATATTTTAAACATTTAAAAAAAAACTCCACCCTCCTTTCTCTTCTTTCTCTACCTGAGTTTACACCTCTCTCTATAAAACGCGGTAAACACTTGAAAATTTTCATAGTGTGCGACCTACTATCTTTCTTCGCAGTCCACATAATGGGGGAGTCATGGATCGAGACCTTACATCTAGAGCCTCGCACCGACGACACCTCAATCTCTACGGCCCCTTCTTATCGTCCTACTCCCCTTCCATCGGTCCCACTCCCATGACATTGGAGGGTCACACTCCCATGGCATCACAAGGTCCCACGCCACTCCATTCCACTCCTGCTTCGCCAGAACACCATCAACACAGTTCTTCTAGCGGCACGTGTCGACGCTCGTCTCAAGACAGCGAGCGCCACACCGCCGAGAGAGACGAAGCGACGGGGGATCTTGTGGCTTCGCTTGTTTTGGTAGTGGTAGGGGAATAGAATACTCTATCTCAGAGCATGCCACCTTTGACACAGAGGACGAGGATACTGACGCACCCGTGCCAAATACGCATGGATGCTACTATAGAATAAAATATGGCGAGAGGTGGACTTCAATACAACACAAGGAAGGATGTTTCGATGCCATCAGCTATAGATTCTTTTACATTTGACATATAAGAATTGTTTTGTAAAGTTTAGAGACCAACTGTCCAATCATGCACGCTACATTGAGCACGCATTGTATGCTAGATTTCCAAATGCCCCCGGTCAACGTTTTTCACAATAGTGGTTGGAGAGCTACATATAAACATTTTTGAAAAATAAGCAATCCATTGTACGGCACGCAACAGCCAACCAGGTTAGAGATCCAGACAAGAGCTATTGCGGTGGTAACATGGCAAATGCGGAGTGGGAGTGGACAATGCAAGAAAAGAGCGATCAGGCTGCAAATGGGCTCATCCTACAGACAACAACGTGAAGCTCGTGCCAAACAAACTCCCATAGACTATGGCTCAGGAGGCAAAGCAACATGGAAGGACAAATATGTAAGATTGATTAAATTACAATCTAAATCAATGACTATAAAGATTATCATAGTTGATGATTTGTTATTTTTATTGCTAACTTAGGAAAAAATCACTCTTAGTCGACCAACCAGAGAGACGGTCAAATATCGGGAGTGACATACAGAATTTGATACTTGGTGATGGTTGTTCAAGAACAACTATATCTCTCGCAAGAAATTCGATGCAACGGTTGGATCACTACAAGTGGTAAGTTTAAACAAATAATTTTGTATTAATTGTTTTGAGTTGTTGATATTTGTTTAATTTGGTTTGGGTTTATGTAGAGTCAAGGTGATCAAACATACGTGTCTCTGGACGAGGAGGAGGAGGAGGAGGATTAGATAGAAAAATATTTGTCCAAACTTTCATAAAGACCCAATGTGGCACAGTGTATGTACAACAATTTTCATTTTATTTGTAACTTTTTTTAAAAGTTGATCTTCTGCACATGAAATTGTCAAGGTAAAGTAAATTGAATTTCAATTTTTTGTTTTTTTTTATACTCTTTCAAAAAAAAAAAGATGTTTCATTGTTTTATGCAGGTAAAAAATAAAGGTGCTTATTTGGGCCACCCAATTTTGGGTGGCCCAAATAAACACCTTTAGTTTTGAATAGGCGTTTAGAGCTAATTAGAGCGGTAATATGAGCGACAATTGACGTGATAATAACTGCGGGTATATTTAGCCGCGGTTATTGTTGCGTAGTAATATTTTCTCTTTCTATTTTTCTTTGTTTTTTTGCGGCAATGCTAACGGTTATAGATTACTTTTGTTATAGTGTACAGGAGGGTGGAGAGTATGGGCATTCTCAGTTTTGGGCATCCTCATCTCAAAAAATTAAAGAACTAATTTTTTGGATGAACTAAGCGCTTGACATTGCATGTCCAATCGAAACTCTAGTAAAAAATTGTCCTTCTATGGGAGGGTGGGGAGTATGAGCATTTGGGATTGCCCTATTGTGATTGCCCTATTGTGATTGTTGGAGGTCTTAAGTTTCAACCATTTCAATGATCCTCTTTGTACAATGTAGTTGAGATTTGCTAAAAATGGTGTCATAAAATATAATATCTAACTTTACCAAATGATTTTCTCATATTAAACTAATTATTTAAAGTGGGAGAATAAACGGGAACAAGAGTTACAATAGAGACATGTGCTTCTACACCTATCTCAACACGGGACCAAAAAGAGAGATGGTTGCATTTCAATAGGGGTTTAAAAGGAGATGGTCTATCAAAGAGCAATGTGCAATAAGTGCTTTTAGACTTACCTCAGTAGGGGATCAAGAGGAGAGATGGTTACATCTCAATAGGGGTCCAAAAGGAGATAGTCTATCAAAGAGCAATGTGCATCTAATAGAGCTTAAAAGACCTTAGGGTTAGCTTCATTAAAGACCTCCAATGGTTAGTGTTAAAAGTCCTTTGACCTTAAGCAAGCTAGGGCTGAGCTTGAGGTGGGAGCCCGCCGACCTAAACTTGTCTTTGACCTTACGTAAGCTAGGGCTGTGCTTGAGGTGGGAACCCGACTTAAACTTGCCTTTAACCTTAGGCAAGCTAGGGCTGAGCTTGAGGTGGGAACTCTACCTAAGGTGCTTGTCATGCTTGATGACTAAGGTACTTGAGGTACTTGTCATACTTAATGAGGAAGTTGCTCGAGAAACTTCCTATGCATGGGGGTAAGATGCTTGAGTCAAAAAGAGACCCTACACACTTAATGATGAGAAAGTTTCTTGAGAAGCTTCCTATGCATGGGGGGTAAGATGCTTGAGTCAAAAAGAGACCCTACACACTTAATGAGGAAGTTGCTTGAGAAGCTTCCTATGCATGGGGGGTAAGATGCTTGAGTAAAAAAGAGACCCTACACACTTAATGAGGAAGTTGTTTGAGAAGCTTCCTATGCATAAAAGCTTCAAAGTTAGGGAAATCTTTGACCTAACCTTCCACTCACCCAAGGGGCACCCCTTTTCTAAAAGGGCACATGGGACACATGTCAGACTCTCACTAAGCTTAACCACATGGTGTGCTTGAATGCTATTGGTTGGGCTAAAGAAGGGTCTAATGAGCTTCTAGTTCCATCCAACAAATATTTAGATATTTTCAAGCTCTCTCTCTCTCTAAGGGGTACGGAGGACACTTGTCAAAAGACTACCCATATACTTGACTGCATGCTGCATGTGATTGGCTAGGGGGAGAGGGGTCCAATGAGCTTGCAGCATGTGGAAAATTTGCAACTCGCCCCAAGCAAGCAAGGGGGGTGCTAGGGGGATATACACCACACATACACTCATTTTGTGGATGCATTTCTTACTTGGTGAAAGTTGAGGAACTCCACTTCCTTCTCCAAGCTTGTGAGAAGTAAGAGCCTACACCAACACTCTTGGCTATGGAATGCAAATCCAAGCAAGAGCCATGCTTCAATGCTTAAGCTTGCCATCTTCTCCATCTTCATTACTATGCTATTATGTATGCTAGCAAGAAGAGTGATGATAAGTGAGGAACTATTTTTTTCTCCTATGGAATGTTTCTTCTTCCTCTTCCCTGCCCTCATTCCCCGCTAGCTCTCTCCACCTTCGAAGGTGTTTGAGGCCTTCGGACTGAGGCTTGGGATAGTTAATGCTTTCTACAAAGTTTATGTTATGCTTGTGATGCATGAAGCTTTCCATCTTCATTGCATCACGTAAGTCACAAGGAACACAAAGATTGTATTGTACCAAGTCTCTCTTGATGGGAGAAACTATAATACAAATGCCTATAGGAGGGGTCCATATGAATCGGGTTCTCAACTATTGTTATGTTCTCTAAACTCTCTCTCTCTTGCAAAAGTATTGTTCATGCCAAGTTAACTAAGTACCATGTTTATGTTGCTACCATCAATTAAGTTCACCCGCTATGCTCACAAAATAATCTCACAAAAGTGCTTTAATTAATTTTCTAATTCCGTTACTCTCAAAGTTCATAGGCCATTTCCATTACAAATGACAACTTCTTGGCTCTTTCGCGACAATCTTAAGTTGGCGTCCCAATATTTTGTCTATCTACGAAACGTTGCCCCAAGAGCCAACTTTGCTAATTTGGGTTGAGTTAGCTCTAACTCAGCCCACTCTCTCTCACCATTCAAATGCAAGGACGCATTTGCTTGCGCCAACTGCTTCATGCGAAACCTCCCTAATAAGTTGGCATAGCCATAATCCTTTCTAGTTCTATTGTATAGGATAGAGGGGCCAGTAAAAAGCACGGGTCTGTTAAGGGACAAGTTGCCCCCAATAAAAGACGTATAGTGTTTACCAAAAGCGAGACCGTTAAGCATGAGTAACCGGCACTTTATTGGTTACATGGCTACTTCTTATTCGCCATGGGATGGGTTCGAACCTTGTTGTTGCATGTTGCTTTTTTCTCCCCCCACTACGGCTTCTGAGTGGTGCCCTTTTTTAGTACACACGATTTTGAAGATCGCTATCGCACTTCGTCGTCAGGTCATCGATTGTGTGCCCGTCTTTTGCCATCAACAATCCATGCCGAGAGCTTTCACTTGCACCACTGAGCGCCGAAAAAAGTGAACCACACTGGATGCTTGGTGTACACGAATTTAGCTTGCTCTATAGTGGCCTACATGAAATATTCAATCGCCTTTGCTTGTGAGTTGCACGGTTGCAAATGCAAGGATTTGGTAAGGACAAGGTTAGGGGTGTCCGCTTATTATAAGGTCTCGTACTTGGTCACTTGACATTGCTGTTGGCAAGGACGACTGACACAAGAAAATTTAGAAATTTTCTCATGTAGGAAAAGGGAGCCTTTTTCGATGTTTTTCATACAATACATAACCTCATGAGCTTCTGTGCGGGAGGCACCGCATATCTAGCTAGGTACGATTAGGGACAGGGGACCGCCGCCTCCCCTCCCCCACCGAGCCGGCGGCCCCCTGCCCCCTGCCCCCAATCGTACCTAGCTAGGTCTGCTGTGCCTCCCTCATAGAAGCTCATGATGTTGAGGTAAGTCATAATTGGGAATTATTGTGAGAATCTATCCAAAACTTCTTGTGCACGAGGTGAATTGTGTTGAACATGGAGAGAGAGAGAGAGAGAGAGAGAGAGACGGGGGCAGTTAGGCCTCAACACTATAAGTGCGAGGGGCCAGGGGGCACCCGGCACACTCTTGTGGGAGGAGGCCCCAAGGCGAGGGATAAGAGCATTGTCGCTAAGAGCGTTGTCGCTTCTGGAACAGGTGGGCACGCCAAACGGGGTCCACACTGTACCCCACATTAAAGTTGCCCCGTTTGAGTACTGCCCTGAAGGCTGAGCCCCTCCGTATAAACACATGCGAGGACCACAGCGTCAACTTTTTCTGCTCTCCTCTCTCTTCAGCCACAGAACTTAGAAGTTAGAACTTACAAGCTTGTAGACAGTCCTTTTCTGAGTGGAGTATCTCCAGCCGTGCGTGTAGGCGCATATAGACGTAGCCAGCCAAGTTGTTTTGCGCGCTCATGTTCGACTGCGTGCTTCTGTCGGTGCTCCAAGTCAGCTGCCCCTCTGATAGCAGTTTGCTGCAGGTCTCTCTCTCTCTCTCTCTCTCTCTCTCTCTCTCTCTCTGTGTGTAAGATGATCGTTCCGTGTACTATCACGCCTCTCTCTCTCTCTCTCTGTGCCAGCGTCATCGCTGACGAATTGAGGATAACCATTTTGCAGCGGCGAGGTACTCGATGGTGAGGCGCAAGATCAAAATCAAGCGGATCGAGAATGCGACGACGCGGCAGGTGACATTCTCGAAGCGGAGGGGCGGGCTGCTGAAGAAGGCGCACGATCTGTCGGTGTTGTGCGATGCGGAGGTGGGCGTCATCGTCTTCTCCAGCAAGGGCAAGCTCTTCCAGTTTGCCAACACCAGGTCAGACTCCTTTCACACTTGAAATGGGCATGCGGTACTGCCGTAGGCGTTCATAGGAGCCTATGTACTCATGCAATCTTGAGGAACAGAAAAGCATGCAGTCAAATTATAAAACTTGAATATAGCGGTGCAGATCTTCACTGAAATTGAATGATGCAAGAGAATCCAAAAATATGTAAAAATTAGTTAAAAAAACGTGTGGACTTTCCCAACATGTATACAGTTGTATGTAAAAAAACCAGCCTTGCTTGATAGCTAGACCTTCATGCAGTACTCTTGTCGAGCCGCCTTTGTCGGTCTTGGAGCGGCGTCCTTCTTTGTGTAAGAGCGGGCTGCGGCTCCCCTCACGGTTAGCGCACTTGGTCCTCACGAGAGAGAGAGAGAGAGAGAGAGAGAGAGAGAGAGAGAGAGAGAGAGAGATGGCCCTCCAGCCGGTTGCTCTTGCTAGCTCACATGTGAAAGAGAAGCCACTTTCAATGGCGGCAGCGCATCAGATATATAGGCCAGGGCGCTTTCTTTGAGCTAGATCACCTCCCCCTCCGAGTGTGCTAGCCTTGCTTCCCACGCTCGTCTTCCTCAGCTACACTTCACCTCAACACTTCCACTGTTGCAGGGGTGTGCATGTCCCTTTCCCCACGACCTCTCTCCCCTCCCTCGAGTCTCAACTACCAATGTGCGGACGGGGAAGAATTGCACTCTGCCCAACCTCGCTTACATAGTCTCCTAGCTATCATAAGCCCCTTGCCCAGACTTTACCTAGGACTCTTGTCCTCATCGTTGAATATCACACAAGTTTCCTCCATACAAACCTAAAAGTGCTATGTAGGTTTCGCTTTGGAAAAATGCATATCCACAATGGTTGACCATGCCACAATGACGCTTCTTAATGTTCGACAAAGTAACATTTTCTCTTTATTCCTACTCTTGACGATTGTCCTTATCAACGTCTTGAGGATGGAAATGAGTAAATGGCTCTTAAGTTGTATTGTTGTCTCTTTGGTAGTAGTATATAACTCAATAAACGGTGTTTCCATGCTTCTTCTTACTAAGCTAGTTTGATGAGGAAGTCTCACGGGATTGTTTCACCCTTTAGGTCTCTAGGACCAAGCTTGGCTTCAAGAAAAGCATCAATGTGCAGGCTCTTTAAACTTTCCTATCCTTAATCACCATCTTGTTTCTTGTCTTGATGGGATGCTCGACAAGTCATGGAAATGTAAATAGTTTTGAACGAATTCATACGTCATGAATATTCTAGAGTAATTTTTGATGTGGGTTGCTCCGTGATTATAGGATATCTTAAGCATGGCATATTTTCTAATGAGTTTATTAATGCAAGTTGACACAAGGGAAGACCGAAGATTTGGATGCCTCAATAGTTGTTTTGATAATTACTAGCTTTTGTGAAGACCAAGGAGTCGGATGCCCATATAATTGTTTTCATAACTACTAGCTTTTGTGTCTCTTGAAAACTATGGTTTGGATTGCATTTTATTTAGCTTAGTGGCAATCAAGCAATCATTGGCTCACATTCATACATGAGAATCAATTAGAAAAATAAAATGTACCCAAAATCTTAGTACCATTATAAGTGGCCTAAATCTTCAAGAGATGACGATTCTAGTGTGGTTAACAACAAGAGGCATATGCTCATAGGCTTTAATCTACCTTCATAGCTGGATTGGCATAGCCAATTTGTCCATTAAAATTAGATTAAGTTTCAAATCACAGTTTAACATGCATAAATGGGTCTCCAATGATAAGAAGATCCTTTTGCAAGAAGTAAGCCATGCATTTAGATAGAGATTACCATATAACTTATTCATATGATCAAAGTGACAAAAAAATGGAGAATAGGTTTGAATCAAAGAAATCCTAAACTAAGCATTTGGTATGAAAACCAACATTGTTTTGAAGCTAATAAACATGTCTTATTTTCAAGGCTCTTTCAAATTCTATAACCGACCTTGGATTTGTATTAAAGCTCAACAAAATTTTAGTTGATGGTAATGTGACGTAATGATATTTGATATTAAGTTGTAAAACTGTAAGTTTTCTCTGGGTTATACTATTTGGAAGATTATTTGGATGGTGATATTTTAAGTTTCTTAGCTTCATATGAAATGTGATTAGTATATCACACGATGCTAAAAGGGCATGTGTTCTTCATTTCTACATAGATAGCTTTGCATGTATGTGTCAATGCTAATAAATTTGTAAAAATGACATTAGTTAGGTACGTATGTCTTTGTTTGTATAAACTATATATCTATGAGCCAAATGTTTATAAAATGAAATTTGATTGCTTAGATGTTAGAGACGTTGGCATTCCCTAGGATTGTATTCTTTCAAAAAATAATCATCAAGAAACTTAAGCATTTTACCAAACTCTTTGTTACTTTGAAGAGTTGAGGAGAATATTGTTGGGTTAAAGGCCTAAATAACCCCTTTGTTTAGGACACATTTTTATACTTTGTTTAGGACACATTTTTATACTTTGTTTACGACACATTTTTTAAAGGTCACTTATAATAAAAGTGGGAAAATCCAAAACTCACTTATTGAGTTTTTTCCAAAAACGTGAGCCCTCTCTTTCTCCCTCTTCGTTCTGCTAGCGCTTCCTCTCCTGCTGGCTTTCGCCACCCCTCTCTGCACACACACTGCACTTCCTCGCATGCTCTTTCACTTGCATACACCGCCGTGCGCTCAACAACTGGTATCAGAGCCAGATTAGGGTTTCAGAAGCTTTGCGCAGGTGGTTGGACAGCAGGCAAAAGGCTTCTCTCGCGTCAAATTTCCGCTTTCATCGCGAAGCCCCTTGCTTCCGGTGTCACCTAGGGTGATTAGGGTTCCCAAAACAGCCTAAAACAGGTTGAAATTAGGTCAAAACAGGCAAAAACTACAAAATTACAGGTCAAAACAGCAAAATGCAGGTGTACTAAATCGATTCCCGTGAATGTCCCTTGCTTTTCTCACTCAAAATAGGTCCATTTGATACAAATTGATGCGCCAAAACAGTAAATTTGCAGAAAATTCTGAATTGGACTGTTTTTATGTACACAAATTGAGGTTTATGTACGCTTTTTGTGGGTTTATGCAAGTACGCATTGGGGATACTTGTTAATTGCTGAAATTTTCAGCACATTGTATACAACGTGCAGTACATTGTGATCACTGAAAATTTTCAGATTTTGTGTAGACACTTTCTGCTGCATTTTTATCCGTGCAAATGGCCTCTACTTCCTCGTCGTCTGATGCCAAGAGCTTGATGGAAATCAAGCGATTTGACGGTACAGGTTTCGACCTATGGTGGCAGGACAGGATGAGGGGATTTTGTTCCTCAAGGATTGTGAGGACGCCCTTTTGACTGTAAAGCTTGAGGATATGCCGGATGAGGATTGGGCAAGCTCAACAAGAGGGCAAAGACCTACATCAAAATGGCTGTGACCGATGACATTCTGGTGGACATAAAGGGCTTGGACAGTGCACATGCAATTTGGCATAAGTTGAAGGCCACTTATGAGAATGTCACCCCTGTGAATCAGGTGCATTTGATGCGCAAATTGGTGAACATGATGCTTATCTCACGTAGAGATGTCATTGATGCATTGCTAAGTGCAAATGATGGCCTTACACAGTCTTGGATAGTAGACTCGGGTGCCTCATTTCATGTGACTCCATCTGTGGAGTGTTTTGCTTCTTATCATGCAGGCAAGTATGGCAAGGTTTACCTTGGGGATAACCATGCTTGTGACATTGAAGGAATGGGCATTGTGCGCTTGGCATTAAACAATGGCCAAGAGTTTATGCTTAAAGATGTAAGGTATGTACCAGGCATCAAGAAGAGTCTATTGTCTGTTGGCCAGATGGATGCACAGGGTTATACAACCATGTTTGCTGGGGGTTCATGGAAGTTACTTAAGGGATCAATGCTCATTGTCAAGGGATGCAAGAGTGGTACATTGTACTATTTACATGGCAAAGCTTTGCCTGACAAGTTTTTTGCAGTGGCCGAAGTTGCTTCTCATTTGGAGTTGTGGCACAAAAGACTTGGCCATATGAGCGAGAAGGGACTTGATGTGCTCTCCTCTTTGAAGAGGGTTGATGTAAAGGGCACCAAGTTAGATTTTTGTAATGACTGTTTGTATGGTAAACAAAAGAAGTCTTCTTATTATTTTGGTGTCTCGCGCAAAGCTAATGCTCTTGATTTAATTCACTCCGATGTATGTTCAATGCCTGTTAAGTCTTTTGGTGGTGCATTATACTTTGTTACATTCATTATGATTGCACTAGGAAAGGCTGTGCATATTTGTTAAAGAATAAGAGTGAGACATTTAATGCATTTAAGAGGTTTCATGCTTTTGTGACCACACAAAAGGGTAGTAAGCTTAAATGTTTGAGATCTGACAATTGGGGGGAGTACACGTCTGCTGAATTTCAGCGTTATTGCGAAGAATATGGGATTAAAAGGGAGTTGATAGCCCCTTATAATCCATCTTCTAATGGTGTGGCTGAGAGGTATAACCGTACTTTATGTGAGAGAGTGCGTTGCATGTTGTCCACGGCTAATCTCCCTTATGGATTTTGGGGAGAGGCTTTGAAAACTGCAGTTCATGTATGCAATCGCTCTCCTAACAGTACGCTGAAAAATGACATTCCAGAGGAGGTTTGGTCTGGCAAACATGCCTCTTATGATCATTTGAGAGTGTTTGGCTGCGAGGCTTTTGTCCATGTTCGTAATGACTTGAGGACAAAGCTAGATGCCAAGTCCATCCAAAGACTCTTCCTAGGTTATGGGGAAGAGGGTGAAATGGGCTACATGATATGGTTGCCTCAGTTTAAGAGGGTAGTACGCAGCCGAGATGTAGTGTTCAATGAGGCTAAATTGTTGAAATATGCTACATCTTCTAAAATTGACAAGAAATCGGTCAAATTTCAGCCTCTCTTGCCATATTGATGTTGAAAAAGAGCCTCAGGATGCATTACCGCAAGCTGAAATTGATAATCAGCCGGTTAACCTTGAGTCAGAAGAGGTAGGACATGATTTAGATGCTCCAAATGAGGATGGACAGCCACCTGTCATGGCTGAAAATGATTTTCAGCAGCATGAGCATGTTGAAAATGAGTTGCCTCCTGATGTAGAACCTGTGCCTGAGAATGTAGATCATTGGGTACGCAGGTCTACTCGTGTCAGAAGGTTGATACAGCGCTTTCAGCCCTCTTTGCATCATGTTATGTTGACAGATGAGGGAGAGCCTCTTACGTATAACAAGGCAAAGACATGTGAGTCAAGCGGTAAGTGGGAGCTTGCAATGCAAGAGGAAATGAAATCCTTGTATGCAAATGATACTTGGGATCTTGTACCATTGCCTCAAGGGAGAAAGGCAAATGGGTATACAAGATTAAGATTGTGGATGAAAAACCGAAGTACAAGGCAAGATTGGTTGCAAAAGGATATGCACAGAAAGAAGGAATTGATTTTCAAGAAATCTTTTCTTCCGTTGTAAAGCTTACAACTTTACGTGTCCTTTTTGCTCTCGTTGCGGTGCTTGATTTGGAATTGAATCAAATGGATGTAAAGACAACGTTTTTACACGGTGACATTGAAGAGGACATATACATGAAACAACCTGAAGGTTTTGTAGTTTCTACACGTGAGGAACTTGTATGCAAACTGAAAAGGGCTTTGTATGGTTTGAGGCAATCATCACGGCAGTGGTATAAGAAGTTTGACACTTTTATGCTGTCTCAAGGCTTTAAACGCAGCCATGCAGATCATTGTTTGTATACGAAAAGGGATGAAGATGGTAGTCTCATCATACTTGTTCTCTATGTTGATGACATGCTGCTTGCCAAGAAACATAAGACTAGTCTTGATGCTCTGAAACGTAAGCTAAATTCAACATTTGCTATGAAGGATTTGGGTGATGCAGAGCATATTTTGGGCATGCGTATTAAAAGAGATAGAAAGCTGAAATTGCTGTTTTTATCTCAAGAAAGGTACATTGCAAAAGTACTTGATAGGTTTAATATGGCTGATGCTAAGCCTCTTGGAGTACCTTTACTTCCATACACTAAGCTTAGCAAAGCAGATTGCCCAAAGGATGAGGTAACATTGAAAGCAATGAAGGGAATCCCTTATGCATCAGCTTGTGGTTCTCTTATGTATGCTATGGTTGCCACTCGTCCCGACATTGCTTATGTAGTGGGAGTTGTTAGTCGATACATGTCGAATCCTGGCAAAGCACATTGGGAAGCTGTCAAATGCATTCTGAGATATTTGAAAGGTACACAATCAAAGTGTATCTGTTATGGCAAAAGTGACTTGAAGTTGCAGGGCTATTGTGATGCAGATATGGCAGGTGACTTGGATACCAGGAAGTCCACTAGTGGCTATGTGTTTGCTATTGCTGGTGGTGCTGTCTCTTGGTGTTCACGACTGCAGAAAATTGTGGCATTGAGTACTACTGAGGCTGAATATATTTCAGCCACTGAGGCTTCTAAAGAGGCCATATGGTTGGGCAGACTTGTCAAAGAGCTTGGTATGCTTGCTAGTACTCCCGTCTTGGGATGTGATAGCCAAAGTGCTGTCTATTTGGCCAAGAACGCCATGTTTCATGCACGTACCAAACACATAGATGTGCGGTTCCACTTCATACGACAGGTATTGGAGGATGGTCTACTAAGCTTGACTAAGATCCATACACAGGATAACTCTGCAGATGTTCTCACCAAGAGTCTTGCTAAGGCTCAACATGAGCATTGCATACAGCTGGTGGGAGTTGGTTAACTTAAAGGCGTCATTTATGCCTTTAAGTGGGAGGTTGTTGGGTTAAAGGCCTAAATAACCCCTTTTTGTACATTTTTATACTTTGTCCAGGTTCAATTTTAAAGGTCACTTATAATAAAAGTGGGAAAACCCAAAACTCACTTATTGAGTTTTCCCCAAAAACGTGAGCCCTCTCTCTCTCCCTCTTCATTCTGCTAGCGCTTCCTCTCCTGCTGGCTTTTGCCACCCCTCTCTGCACACACTGCACTTCCTCGCGTGCTCTTTCACTTGCACACACACCGCCACGCGCTCAACAAATATTTGCTCGTTCCTTGGTTGTTTCAAGCATCTTTCGAGAGATTTATCCATATTTTACAAGAATACGTGTAGATTTGAGATTTATTTCCCAACCCATCTACACTTCTTTTTGTGTATCTTGATACTCAATTTAAGACACTCTCTTTCTCTCTCTTGAGGTCTCTTGGGATTTCCCTACGAAGCTCAAATTTCTCCTCTTCTCTAATTGTAAAATAGGTCGACATATTTTTTGGATAATTTTCTTAAATAGGAGCTCAGTTTCCTTGAAAAGGAACAAAAATTGCAAGAAATGGTCGTAAATGAGATCAGAACAGAAAAGTGAAAGTGGTCAAAATTTCTTATAAAGCATGGTACCATGTTGGTAAGATCTAGATTGTGCTTTGGCAATACAAAAGGCAGGAAACTCTATCTACATAGCTATGCATGTTATTGGAGGTGATGTTCTCATTCATTAATGTGAAATTTATCTTGCTTATTTTTAAGTTAAGTGAAGCTAAGTGGCATCCTATTTCAAATGGAGGTTCAAAGATTTGAAAGGAGTCTACTTTGAGGGTGAGGATCGTGGGTGAGAATTTTTTTTTGGTTGATGTGTCACGTTTGATTGGTATGTGCCATAATTTCTAGGTCTTGTAAGCTAGTAAGTCGTTCTAGGTCTTGTTTGACTTGTTCTAGGTCTTGAGCTTCTCTACTATGTTCGACTTGTTCTAGGTCTTGAGCTTCTCTACTATGTTCGACTGTCATTGCTTGTAATCTCAAAGAGATGTTGTTTGAAAATAAGGCAAAAAGATCATTGTAAGTGTTTTTCCATGGTGAGTAAGAGCACTCTGAAATGGAAGCAAAGCTTAGTTAACGAAAAAGCTACGTGAAGTTTTTGTTGTCAATCTTGGTAGATTCTCTTGTTATTTGCATGAAGACAAAACATGCATCAAGAATCTCCAAGGTGTCACCTTGGAATATCTCTATGTGTCTCTATCTCCTCTATCATACTAAAAGAGGGTGTAAGAGTTTTCCTCTTGTATTGTGTAATAGTATGTGTGTGCTGAGAGTAGAAGCCCACCCTTCCTAGCAATACATCCCTCTGTAGCAACACAAATTCCATAAAAGATGTGGAGAGATAAACCAAAGAAACTAGGAGAAAGAAAAAAAAAAGAGAGAAATATAGACACTACACTTTCTAAACAAGGAAATCATTACACACAATTCTCCCTCCTTACCATCTTCATACACAACTACTCACACATCAAAAATAAATGCAAAAGAAAAAGTTCATTGGAAAAAAAAGCAAATACAAAGAAGTAACGTGAAAGAGGACTAAAAATTCGGCAAGAAATAGTAAAGAAAAAAATAAGAAAAGCTGCATCGAATAAAAGCGAGGAGAGGGGGAGAATGGGGAGGGGGAGACACCTTTAAAGACCACGTGATGGTACACATTCTCCCAGTAATATATTCATGTCAAACTCCTCTTCAATTATCAATGCCTTCTACAAACAATTCTTACATTTGAGAATCTAAACTTTTTACTAGCGTAGAGAATGTTGAACCTCAAGCATACTTTGACTCTTTCACATCACCTCTAAACGCATTCAACCTTTGCATTGGTATCATGTTCAGTGTGCTCCCATATTGTGTTGCATTTAGTATTGACCGAGTGGCTTACAAGATCCTTGTTTACCTTGTTCACTATCAACTTGAGCTTCTCTCCTATCTACCCTTCTCTCAACTTGATGATTCACAACCTATTCATATTCGCTCAAGCATTGATGATTGTGCCCTTTTGCGCACTTGGGAAATGGTAATTGCACCATGAAGAAAACAAGTCTCTTGAGCCCAAATCTTGATGTTATACATTTAAGATTGACTATGAAACAATCTTCTTCTAGCAAGCCAGAGGAGACTTATCTTTAAGAGCCTTGTACTACCTACTGCATAAGCAAGTAGACCAAATCATCACTAGTTTGATTGTCCTTTTGTAGAGCATTAGAATGACGTGCAAACCATGATCCAAGATGCATGCTTCATCAAGTTTTAGTCAAGCACAATCGATGAACCTTGTGCTTAAATTTTGATTGCAAGTCCTTGTAATTATGTTCTTGCTACTTCTTGGAGTCTAAACCACAACATAAATCTTGTATGTCAAACCAAAATATGACCTTCATGTCTTCCATTAATGAGATGCACCATCAATTAGTGTAAGAGAAGAAAATTTAGAACATCTCACACAAGAATGGTCTAAAACCGTAGCTTTTAAGGTGCACGGCATACACTTGCCCCTTGAGTATTTGATGATTTATTTATAAGTATCTTGTGTCAAAATTTAGGCATTGCAAAGCATTGCATGTCCATTCATAACCACACACTCTTATTAGATGTGGTTCACATTTGCGTCCCTCTAGGCTTAGTTTATTGCCTAGACTAAGGTATTTACAAAGAAATAATTGCAAAGCCATTAACTTGCAACGTCACAATGAAACATTCTAGCTTTAAGATGTTTCATTCCGATACACAAAATTTGACATGAAATGTTTCAGCTAGTAGGAAGCAAAATATGAAACGTCACCCAAAATGTCTATATATCAAAGTCAAGGGAAGGTTAAAAGCTAGACTTTAGTGAAAGAACAAGCAAATCCTTGAAATTTTGAAACTTGACAAGTTGACGCTTCGTAGTTTGTATTGGACATGTGAGACATAGTTACCCGGAATGGGAAATTTGAACAGGGAACGGCAGCATGCATGAAATACCATTCCCTGTTTCACATACTCACGTTTGAAACATAGAACGGGGATCCGGAACGGGAGATTGGGATGGGAACAGGTAACGGGACCTGAAAATGGCCATTCCATGTAACTATGATGTGAGGGCTTGCACAAAGATACTCCTATTGTGTATATGCATGCATGCTAAGTTACTTAATCCTTATCTTGATCTGTATATGAGCTAAGTGTGTATGAACGCACCCTAAGGTGCTTGAACCTTCTCTTGATATGTGTATGAGCTAAGTGTCTGTGTGTGTATGTAACCTCCAGGTCATAGTAGCCATGGAATTTAGAAACGAGAAGTTTTTAAATGGGTTTCAGAAGGCTCAAGTAATTTGGGTTTGTGCTTGAAAAAAAATTTCTCCAAGTTTTGTAATTTTTTTTTGAGATAATTGTTGACATATAGAAATAGATCACTTCAGTGAGAATAGGCAGGAGGAACACTAGCAAAAATTTTGGTTTTCAAAGAAACGAGAGTTTCGAAAAGGTCAGGTTTTGAAACATTTCTCCAAGAGCTTTTGTCAATGAAATGGGTTTCTTGGCAACTATGGCTCGTGTGAGAGATAAAGAGAGAGCATATGTGAAAGAAAGGGAAAGAAAAAATTCCTTTTTTTAGACCCACATTTCAGTTGAGGCATTTCATCACCTCCTGCAACATTTCAGGGTTATGGCGTTTCCGTTCTATCGAAACGGGTTTCACAATAATGCTACCATTAAGGCATAAAAAAAACACCAAAACATGTGTGCACCACAAGCATCCATCCTTTCTTCACATGTCAGCTTTAGCTAGTTAAACCACAAACATGAAACAACAATCAAGTAAAAATTGTTTGCAAGTTCAACTATCTTATCTTCATATGCCTGGCCGTTACACCGCGATCCAAAACATAGTGACTATCCAAGCATGAGCATGGGTCACTAAGGACGGACTATTTCTTAACTTTCTTCTATCAAAGTCAATGATGCGGAAGCGTAGAGCAATGGGGAGAATACATGAGAGAGAGAGAGAGAGAGAGAGAGAGAGAGAGAGAGAGAGAGAGAGAGAGAGAGAGAGAGAGTGCTTAACCAACCAACTAAGCAATGCGTTAGTGAGTATACAATGGGAGCAAGGTGGTGCTTATATACTAGCTTTGGGAGCCTTAAGTACCCCCCTTAGTACATTATGAGAGAGAGAGAGAGAGAGAGAGAGAGAGATTAACCAACCAACTAGGCAATGAATTAGTGAGTATACAATGGGAGCAAGGTGGTGCTTATATACTAGCTTGGGGGTACTTCATTAGTAAATTGCCCTACCTAAGACATAGATTACTTATCCCTTTTTGTTGACCATAATGGAAAAATTCCATTATCATGAAGCAAGTGACAGATCTTGAGAGAAATTTATTTATTGCCATGGTGAAAGATGTTGGGGGGATCCTTGTTGACCTTCCACGAATTGCGATTGGCGAAGAGAGGACTATGTGATGACACACATTCGATGCGTAAGTTGATGGCTTGTCCACTTAGTGTCCAAGTCCGAAGGTAGTCGAGATAATGGATCTACCACACTTGTTGCACTTGTTTTATGACATTGACTATCGAGGATAAATTATCCTTGTTTGATATCTATGCCCAAAACTTATGTAGCCTCATGGATATAAGTGCCATCCCATTGATAAGGTATTTGAGTTCAAATCATGCTCTGGAAATGTGCTAAAAGCTTATGAATCTCTGTAAATTTTCAATAAAACTAGTGAAAATATAACAATTTCAATTTGATTTACCCTCTTGCCAAATCTAGTCGGCTTCTTCCTAAGTCCTTCGAGTGTTTGTGTGTCCGTGTGTGGGACGGTAGCCTTAAGGTTTTGTGACCCTTTTGGGGCTCACTTTTGGGACCATCAAGGAGCAGGAAACGCAACGAAGGAAACGTGAGAGGAAGTTAGGTGCGCATTGGCCTAAAGTGAGGTTTCGAAGTCGTATTGCAGAAGGGGCTTAGGCAACCTATTTAGTAGAAATTGGAAGCAATTTTGATAAGATCGTGTGCTGGTGCAGGTTTCTGCTGCGTGAGAAGTCGAGAGCTTCTTTAGTCGGAATCCTCTCGAGTTGAACATATTGAGCCCATTGAGTTGAAGGGTTTGAGTCTGAGACAACTGTCTTGATTCAGGTGTTAGAGGCCTCTCTTGCCGATCTTTCCAAAAATTCTAGCATCAATCAGTTCTTCCCGAATGAACTCAAAGAGCTTCAAGCTTGTCGAGTCTTCTTCTTCAAACGTTCCTTAAAGGAAATTAGCGAGTATGGCAAATAAAATTTCTATTCTCGATTTTGATTATTAATGATCATAGTTGAAGAAAAATTTACCGGATGTAGATTTGCTGATTGGTGCGATTTTACTTACCAATTATATCCTCATCTTTAAGAATTGAAAACACTTGTTACCGATTTGCTTCGACCAAAGTTCTAACACCGCTATTGAAATTAAGGGTGGGCTTCCACCCTTTGCCATGAAATTAAACATACCTTGCCATGATGGAGAAGGGAAAACAAAGGGGTAAAAGGGGAAGTGTCGGATAAGTTGTGGCTCCATATGCAAAACTGGTCCATGAAAGGGCTCCATCTACAAACGGATAGTCACTCTATTGGAAAGAGTTGTAAATATCTTGTTCTCTCCTATGTCATGAGATTGACAACCACTATATATATTTACTGGTTTCTTTCCCTTGATTTTTTATTTAATTTTTGGGACTCTCTTGTTAAAATCACAAATGGTCGGATATTGCATGGCTAGTGTGAAATGGTTGTTGGTTGACACTTTCACCCGTAGTCAAGAAGGGCAGGTCGCCACGAGATGGTCGGGCTAGTCGGCACTGTAATCCGAGAAGTAAAAGGTTGGCTAGGCTCAATTCAAAGTCATTTAGGCCCCTCGGCAGGACTTTTAAGTTGGTGGATAGTAGGAGATTAAACCAAAGGGAGTCAAATGGACACTTGGCAATAGGGGAAGTGCATGCAAGCCAACACACACTTTCCAGAAGCTCGTCCAAGAGGGGGCACCCATTTTTGGACTTCATAAGTGTGCTACACAGTGTTTGGGTGAGAGTGGGTACAGGTTTCACAGCTTTAATGGAAAGCTTGCCTTCTCCCTTGCTCTATATAGCGCGACGATTTGCTCTCGCGCATCTCTCTCCCCTTTTGCACATATGGTAATGCCCCACTAGTTGGGCTTCTCTGAGGATCATGTATAGATGGGGGGGTTTTATGTGTGTTTGCCAAGGCAAGAGCTTTCTGTACAGGAACCAGATTAGCTAATTGCTAATCCCCTACAGGTACGCTCAGTTCCATCGCGAAGAAATGCGATGAGAGTTGATAGGATTGAAGTACTTGATTTATGGAGCATAGTGATCTTTTTAAGTCTACTGAAAGTGATCAAGTTATGAGCTAGGAAATTTTTATCGAGGACAAGATCTCCACCGGTTTGAAATGCTCTTCCATCGGGTCTAGACTACTTGTCAAACAAAGCTATAAAAATCAAGATATGGCAACTTAAAAGGAAAGATGCTTTGCAAATCCCCATCGAGGTGGATGAGTGCAACTATGCATTGAAGTGGATGAGAGTTGATAGGATTGAAGTGCTTGATTTATGGAGCATGGTGATCTTTCTTGGTGGTTTTACCTCAAAATATGTAAGTGTAGCATGTGAGTTCACTCGGAGGGGTTTTATATACACCAAAGAGTTATAGAATTACATGTACAAGAGGGGTTTAAAACCGGAGAGTTTCTTGCGCGAAAACTCGTCTGATTTACTAGGGACTGCCCCATTGCGTGCGGGAGCTCTCGACATATGCGTAGACGTGTTTGCTCCGCTCAAAATGATGCGAAACAAAAAATTACAGTAGTGGTTTAGGGTTTCACACCTAAATTGCAAGGTAATGCCAAGGGAGCCTTATGAAAGCCTTAGGTGCTTCTACATGACAATTTAGAGAGATTTTCCATGACGAATCTCGTCTAATTCAAGGGGTAAGTGACCCTACAGGTGCGAGAGCTCGAGGGCTACCCACAAGAGTGATCGGCATGCGAATTGGAGCGCAAAACAAAAAATTACAGCATTCTGTAATTTTTTTGCAGCTTAAGGATTTTGCCAATTTTGATGCCTACAAGTCCCAGGAGCTTCAAGGAAGCTAGGGAATCATTGAACACGTGTTTTGGTGCAAATTGGAGGCCAAAAACAGAGACTTCAGTGTGCTATAATTTCTCGCCAAGTTTTATAAAGTGCTCCAAAGTGCGTGGAAAGCCATTGTTCACTTGGGATCCTTGGAGACTTCTGCTGTGGTTATGTTGTTGAAATCGGGTTAGAGTAGGGGAATTTCAGCCCGATAAAAGTGGGACAGCTTGTAGAAGTTTACAGGTTTCTCTCAAGTGTAATAAGAATAAAGAAATTTCGAAAGGGGCGCCAGTCTTTGGGGCCAACTGGGTGCCACTATTTGCTTGGAAGCGCTCTAGCTACCGGGCCATGTTTTGTTTGAAGTGTAATTCCAATCACATGGATATTTGTGAAGTTTCTTTGTGTCGTAAAGTTTAACAGTTTAAAGTAATGATCGGGTGAAAGCTAAACTCTACCATCCTACGGGTCGGTTTCACTTAATATATTCCTCCTCAACTTATGGTAAAAAGGGAAAGAATGTCGATACACAAAGAAAGAGATGGAGATGTTGACATGCACATACATATTGGTACACAAGATGAGGAGACAACCTCTTACACCCTCTTATAGCATGATAGAGGAGGTAGAGATACTTCATAGCCTAAGACTTAGTATAAGAGAACAGAAAAGGGAGAAATTTAGAATATCTCACACAAGAAAAGCTTAAAATCATAGCCCTCAATGTACATGGCACACTCTTCTTCCATGAATATTTGATGCTTTATTTCTAAGTATCGTGTGTCAAAATTGTGAGATCTTTGCTTAGTAAGTTGTTTGGTCAAGTATAGGGCTCTCGTGTAGGGTGTGCTTCAATTTAAAAGGGGTGTTTCTTCTCTGGCACTTTTTCAATGGCCACCGTTAGGAAGTTGGTTAGTCAAATATAGGGCTCTCATGTAGGGTGTGCTTCAATTTAGAGACTCTCTTTGTTGGAGTCCTTTTTCATCCTTTGTAGAGTTTATTTATTCTTGTTGGTTCCTTATGTAACATTTCTTCTTGTTCTTTCATTAACGCTATCAACTTTGTTGAGGTCTTCTTTAGAAATAATGGATTTCTCAATTGCCTCTTTGCACTAATCCTCTTTGTTGGTTTAGTCCATTTCTCCATTGTCTTGGGTGACTATTTGATGTTTACTTGAGAATCTCCGTCCACAGTGTGGGTGGCTGCTACCTGTGACATCTTTGACGATTTCTAATTCACCATGGCTTTCCTTCTTGTTCCCATCTTTGAAGATTTTGTTCAAAGAATTCAAGGACATGACCTTTCATAGGATGCAAAAACTTCTCTCACCCTTTGTAGGATGTCAATGCACTTTTTAATCTCTTCAGGGAGAGGTTCTTTTCTTGTAGCGTTGTTTTTTAGCTTATATCTTCAAGGATTCAACTTGTATTATATCATTCTCTTGTTCATTTGGCTTGGTCCCATCAATCTATTGCACTTCAGTCTCTAGGCTGCTCATTTCATACAATGTTGTGCTACTAGGGCGAGGGCCTATTTCAACATCCATAGGGATTTCCAATAATAGAGTTTCAATCTTGTTCGTAAGCATGCACATATGTGAGAGAGAGAGAGAGAGAGAGAGAGAGAGAGAGAGAGAGAGAGAGAGAGAGAGAGAGTAAGTATGTTTGGGAAAGGCCATGTTTGCTGAATAGTGAGACTAGATATATTGATGTCCATGTCCACATTGTATCTTGCATATGTAAAAAGGAAAATTAGTAGATGATAGAATTGAAGAAAATTGGACGATGGGCATGTAGAACTTTGGTGTGTCGAGCTAAAATTGTGTACAAGGGCTCCCAAAATTCATCACCCTAGCATGCTATAATTGTACAATATGCTCTTTTAGAAAAAAACTACTCCCATAATGAGGATATGCTAGGGTTTGAAGTAAAGTACATGGAAAATGGGGAGATGGCCTCTAGGAATAGAACGAGAAAGGGGTCCAAATAATTGATGCGTCTTCTTTCATTGTGCGATGTATTTGGTATAAATTCTATTGCACATTAGAGAGTCCAATGTTATTGTGGACCATACTGGAAGTGATTAATGGTGAATGCTTAGTATGAGTGCTCAGTGCATACTCAAGGTTCCTGTTACTTCAATAAAGTGGTGTGCACTAGACTAGAGAGAGAAGAGATGCTATGAGTGACGGTTCTGTGAGAGAGAGAGAGAGAGAGAGAGAGAGAGAGAGAGAGAGAGAGAGAGAGAGAGAGAGAGAGAGAGGACTAACACCAAGAAATAACACCAAATGGGGTCTCAAACCCCCTCCATGGGCACCCCTCTATCTTGATACAAATATTGATACAATGAATCTGGATGTTGATGGGATCTTGTGGTTCATGCGTGGATCTACGAGGCTAAGGGCTGAAAACTAAAAATGCTTATGATGAACACTTGGATCTGTGATTGATAGGGATGTTGGAGATGATGATGGTAAAAACGTTGGCTGGATTGCCACTAAGGTTGGCAATGGGTTGATGGTTGAAAAATGTTGAAGGTGGAGATGGGAAAATGCTAGGCTGTACTTGTGTTTTTGGGTACTAGTATTATAGGTATTGGAATTAGTGTAACAGGGAACAGGCAGAACGCAGCCCAAACATTCCGGAATGACGTTCCAGACGAGTCCCGTTTCCGAAACAGAGTCGGGAATGAAATGCCGTTTCGGAACGGGATGTAACCAAAACGGTGTTTCGGAACGGGCGGGAACGAGAGGCGGAATGGCGGAACGGGCAAAAGTAGGCATTTGGGGGCAAATTTGGGGGACATATTTGGGGCATCTTGAGGGCAGGTTTGGGGTTGTTTGGGAGTTGATTTAGGACTTAAGTTGAATGGAGGTAGCTCAAGCCTTACTTTAGTCGACTGTTCCAGTCAACTGTACTGACCTCGTTCCCATTCCGGCCCCCTTGTCTCCTCCCCGTTCCCATCTTGTTCCGGACCCTCCCGTTCCAGTTCCCCGTTCCCGTTCTGGGTTACTATGATTCGAATGCAGAGAGAGGTGACCCTAGGGTTACCTATATAGGCCAAAGAAGTTGGGCCTAGCAGTATCAGCTAGAGTGCCACGATTTATAAAAAGGGATGCTAGATGTCAGTTGTTAATAAGTTATTAAATCTATCAATAAGCATGCAATTATTACCTAATCTTGGTACTGATGATTCTATATAGAAACACTCCAGAGTGCCTACATCTAGGAGACATTGGTTGTGTTCATGTGGAATCAGAGGGTATGCATCTAAAGTACTTGGACATGCACATCATGTGTATAGGCTGACAAGGGGGCTAAAACACTTCTTAGGCTATTCTAAACCTTAGAAATAGGAATTAGCCTGTCCGCATCTACAGAGGGTTAGATGTGCATATGACATCCCTCCCTTTTCAAGGTAAGGTACTGTTATCAAGTACTTGGACATGCACATCATGCGTATAGGCTGACAAGGGTGCTAGAACACTTTTTAGGCTATTCTAAACCTTAGAAATAGGAGTTAACTTGTCCGGATCTACATAGGGTAAGATGTGCATATGATATCCCTCCCTTTTCAAGGTAAGGTACTAGTATCAATCTGCATGGCTTCCTTGTAGTCTGCCAGTAGCTCAGGCTAATCTGTGAAGAAATCTTCGTCGACCCACACCGCCTCGTAGGTTTCGTGGTCCTTTGGGAACTTCAAAAAGTATTGTCGTGCTTGTTTCTTGAACCATGGTGAAAACAATGTAACAAAATTTGCTCCGGTTCCATGACTTCAGCTTTGTCTATATTCTCAGGCTTGTCCTCTTCAGTAAACTCCTTTAGGCGATCTCCCTAAAACAACTTTAACCAAGAAACGTGGAAAATGTTGTGCATTGACCATGAGTTAGGCAACTACAATTTCATAGATACATCATTTATCTTTTTAATGATTGGAAATTTTCCATACATCCTGATTATTTCCTACTTGCTTAAGACATTGCTTCATGATAATAACTACACCCAATCCCCTTCCTTGGTAGTAACATCTTGAATCTTGATGATGCTTGTTATCTTGCCATGAATAAGATTCCTAAGCCTTGCTTAGCCGAAGCTTCACACTCTCAGTAATCTTGTCCAAGGACTAACCTTGAGCATTGGCATTAGATAATTGACTCACCAATCTAGTCAACAAAGATTAGAACGGACGGCCAAATGTGGTCTCATATTGAGTTCTAGCAACATCACTGGAATAGGAGTCATTCAAAATTGCTTGTAGCAATGGGAGATAATACTCCCAATGAGATTGTTGATCATGTACATATGACATCGAAGGCTAATTGATTGCAAATCTCAGTTTGACCATCGGGATGTGATTGATGGAAAATTGAACTTAGTGCCATAATTTTCAAAGCGTGCTCGCCAAAAATGTGATGTAAACTTGACATCTCCATCCAACACAATCGACTTTGGCAAACCTCAAAGGGCATAACAGTGCTTAGAGAAAAAAATGTGCGACATCTTATGTTATGATTGTGGCCTTACAAGAAATTAGTATGCAAAAATTTGCTAAAATGATCAACAATTGCTATTAAACATTGTGTATTTCTTGAATGCAAAGTAGGTGAAAGACTAGTCATAAAATCCATGGAAATGTCATGAAGTGGGCCTTCGAGAATAGGCAGTGGCATCAAAACTCCTTGTTGTTTATCCTTGGAGGCGTTAACTTTTTGACAAATGGATATAGATACATTGTGTGGCATAGTTAAACAGATCTTTTTGCATTCTCTTCCATGATGCAAAAAACGAGAATGTCATCAAGGGAAGTAAACACACATATGTCGATCATGTCACCAAAATGACCTACCACGAGACATGGACAATTGTCTATCAATCCAAAAGGCATAACAACACACTCTTCCATTGCCCTCGCTCGGTTCGAAAGGAAATCTTGTACATGTTGGCCTTGAATACCCTAAACTGATGGTACCCAATCTCGAGATTGATTTCCTAAAAACCTTGGCCCTATTATTAAGCCTATTGAGGATATACTCAATTCGAGGCATATCATTAGTGCAAGTCCCATCTATGATCATAGACATTAATTTTACAAATACTTCTTCACAATGTAGCCATTCACATGTGCTTTATGTGGGTTACTATCTAATTTAGAAAGCTAATAAGTACCGCTTGGAATCGTACAAGACTAAGGAAGGGACTTTGCCATTCAATTTGAAATTTCTATCAACCTTTCTATAGCTTTTGCATTTTCCTTTTCTTGATTTGTCTTCGATATATGCTCGTAATATGTACGAGAAAACCAGCCAATTATAGGCATTGTGAAAACAAAAGCCTTCTTTGTGATACATTGTGGCTCTCTTCTTCAAGATTTAACATCAATTATGACACATATTTCCATTTCTATACAAAGCAAAGCCTCTTTTCCAAAAACCAATTGAAAGGGAGATAAATTAGTACCTTACCTGATGCCATCATGTAGGCATGTAGTGCACAAGGTAACTCTAAATCCTTTTCTTTGAGCCATCTTTGTTAGCATCCTTATGAGTTCCCCTTGAACCCCCCCCCCCCCCCCCCCCCCCCCCCCCCTCCTTCTCTTTCTCTCTCCATTGCGTAAGGGATAGTAAGGAGCAATATAATTAGTCAGCAACATTGAGTTTGCCTCTTGTTCGTACAAGAAATGGACCTCTTGTATCAATAGCCCCATTTTCAAAGGGATCAAAAGCCAAAATGGTATCTTTCCATACCTTGACATTGCTTACATGGTTTGCATCAATGATGGACATCATGTTGAAAGTTTCACCAAAAATAAACCTCTTCACGATTGGTGCAAAGTGATTTTGAAGCAAAGACACCACCATAAGAACCCTCTCGGTTCTCCTCTTAAATCTTGCAAATATAATTTTCCAAGACATAAAGTTTATGCAAAGTGATTTTTAAAGCAAAATGATCATTGCAAGAACCCTCATGGTTCTCTAAAATGTTGTTAGTTTCTTCTTCTTTTCATCACATGACGAGTTCATAAAACACAATGTTTTAGTCTTTCTTATACGAACCCATAAAAAACATAAGTAGGCATTGTTTGCGCTTCGATTTTCTATGTGTTGCTTCTATATTACATCCTCCGTAAGGAGAAGAGATCTCTCATGGTAACTGGGAAAACCCTTTCTTCTTTCCCGAGTAAGAAAGATAAAACGGAATTGCTATAACTCTAACAATTCACTTCATAAGTCTCTTTGATATTGTAGAGTTATATATTCACCAAAAAAGTTATATATTGTAGAGTTATATATTCACCAAAAAAGAGTGTAGCCAGCGAGAACGTAAATGGTTTAGGAAGAAGATAGTGCCTTAACCTTCTACAAGCATAAAGAATACTCACCATAATGAGATCCATGTATGTATAACTTCTTACTACTTTTACCTTGACCTTGCCGGCACAATTAGAAGGGCATCATGTAATGAGAGTTGTTACCTTGTTGTAGAAGCATAGCTTTGGTAGCATCTTTACCTCACCCATTGATGGATTCAAATAAAACGCTTTATTTCAAGTACGAGCTTGCCTAGTTGGTAGAGAAACAAGAACTTTCTTTGATGCCTTGAAATATTTCCTCGTATTTAGTTATCCCAAAAGGTGTGTGTGTGTGTGTGTGTTGGGGGGCAGCGGGTAGGGTTGTTCATGAATGAGTGAGTTGTGAGGGGGTGTGAGTGTGCAAGAGGGAGTGTATTCACAAGAGGAAGAGTAAGTGAGAAGGAAAGGGGGAGAGGGAGGGGAAGGGGGTTGTTCATGAACGAGTGCTTTGTGAGGGTGTGAGTGTGCAAGAGGAGTGTATTCACAAGAGGCAATTTTTTTTTGGGGTCACATCCTTATCACAAACTTGATCTACAGAATTTTGTGTCCTTGACAAAAAATGCAGCCATATTGATCAATTCATCAGTGATCACATAGTACGCATTTGTTATAGGTATTCTTGACAGGTGGACCCCCTAGGACCACTATTGGAGACTTTCATAGAATTTATTTGAGAGCGATAAGCTTTGAGCTTTGAAAATAAACCTTTCCTCATCTTCAAGAATGTTACGGTTTCGATATTAAAGCCTAACATAGGGTATTCAAGGTTTCTCACATGTTTTTGGTTCATTTCTTCAAAGTTTTTGGAGTTTCTCAATGAATGAGTCTAGATTCATGTGGCCTAACTCAAGAAGATCATTCTACATTGTTGTATGCTTGCAAACATTTATGGAGACTTGTGAGGACATAGTCTTATGAACATGCTTTAAACGTGATTTTTAAAATCAATTTCACTTGGATACTTAGTTGTGGTTGGTTGAGGATAGTATAGAAAACCATGCAAGAAATCCAAGGGGAAAAAATTCCTAAGAGTCACCCATCTTAGTTTGGTCACTACACATGCATGCATAACTTTAAGATTTCTCAAATTGGGCTAGCCATCTAGTCCCAAAAACGTTGAACTGATGGGAACCTTTGGTCTATCCAATTTGAATCCTCTTACATGTTGGCACATTTACCCCCTTGGTGCCAACTTGTCTAGGATTATTAGAAAGGACATAATGTATGAGGCCACTTCATTGGCCAATGAGTCTCAGAACTCACAAATGCCAACCTCTTTGTCTTTTAAATGCAAAGCACAAAGCGCCACTTTGATACCATTTGTTGGAAATATGGTAGCAAGTATGTATGCAAAGATGGAGAAGATGAAGTAGAAGCTTAACAAGACACAACATAGTGATTAGTATTACTAAGCATGCAATTACAAAGATAAGTCTTGCCCGAGAATGATGAAATGAATCTTTGAATCATATCAAGGACGTGGAGCTTGCTTTAATCCATATAAAGCCTTCTTAAGTCTGACCACCTTGTTTTCCTACCCTTTTTCGAGCAAAGCCACGAGTCTATGATACTTACACTTCCCTACCCAAATCACAATTCGAAATTGTAGTTTTTATATCCAAATGATGTACCTTCCAACCATGATGAGTTACCAATGTACAAATGCTTCGAATGGTAGTCATACGACGTGGGAGCAAAAGTCTCATCAAAATCAATGCTCTTCCCATGAGCATAAACTTTTGCCATAAGTCTAGCAAAATAGCGATCAACACTATCATAAGGCTTATGTTTTAACTTGAAAACCCGCTCAGTACCAATGGCTTCTTTTCTAGGAGACAATTCACACAAAGACCACGTGTAATTCTTCAAAATAATATTATCCTCGGATTGCATTGCAGTCAACGAGTTTTTTGAATTTTATACGTCATCAATTGACAAAGATTCTTCATCATATATACTAGACACCAAACCGTAACAGTCTGATGCATAGGAGGGATGGTGAGAATGTGAACAAGAACGACTATCATACAAGATTTTTACCTGTCATCTTGGCATACCTCTAGCCTACTCATGTTCAACCTTATCTTCATCAATTATATCCTGTAAATCTACGTGTGAAATGGTTGATTTATGACATTATTTGAAAACCTGCATAGGATACACGTGTCTCATTTGGACTTACATTTTTACTCCCACCATTAGATAAGGGGCAATATCATATACATTCTATGAGCTCATATATGTCTCCTTGGTACATGCTATCAATAATTGAATTGCATCTTCCAAAAAAATGATATCTCGACTAATCAAGATATGCTTTGTTTGGGATGATACAACCTATAATTGTTGGTTTTAGATTATAATCAATAGAAGTACATTTCACAATCTTATCATCCAATTTTTTTGCATTTTTTCTTTGGTGCCAAGGAACCAAAGGTTGCATTCCAAACTCGTATTGATCACTCTTTTTATACAATACAATAAATTTGTGTATTGATACTAGTACTATGTGAATGCATGCATGTATATTAGGTTGTAAACATATATATGTATATATGTATGTGGGTGTGTATTCATGCATATTTACATGTATGCAACCATGCCTAAGTAGGTTTGCACGTTTATTTGTAATCAATACTTAATATATTTTTGAACTAATAGTGCTTACCCATATTGTACATCGTTTTTGTTGTTTTTTTAATACTGTATTTATCGTATCTATCTACCTTGATGCAACCAAACACATGCAAGTGACCATTGGATGGCTTCTTGCCATGCCAAGCCTCATATGGAGTGATAAGACTCCAATACACCTGTGTAGTACATACGCAGTAGCCATGACAACTTCAAGCCAAAACACAGGTTGAAAGCTTGGCTTTTGACCATTCATCATGCTATCTTTGTAAGTGCCATGTTTTTCCTCTCAATCACCATTTTGTTGAGAGGTATACGACACTATACATTGGTAGTTTATTCCACCACTCGTAAAGAATGCATTTGATTTCTTAATTATATATTACCCTCAATCAGAATAGAGGCTGGCCACAATACAACGAGATACATTTTTAGCCAAAATAAAAAGCTGCTTGAAGCATATAAACACTTTAAAATCGGATTTAAGCGGATATACATTTATGCATGCTTGGTAAAAGTCAGGAAGTCAGAAGTACAAACGATATTAAATGATGGAGTATACATTGGACCACAAATGTCACTATGGACAACTAGAATTTGCGAGTGGCTTGCATAGAACCATCCTTAGCAAACTTGAAATATTGCATTTTGCCCAAAATATAGCCTTTAGACACATGTTTCAATGGTGCCAAGAGGAGACAACAAAGCAACAATATTAGATTTCTCCAAAATTTAGCAAACTAGCAAGATTTATATGACCAATGCATGCATGCTAAAGTTTTGCATGCGAAACAACCTTGAATAAAAAATTACGTTTGTTGAATCTTCCACACATCTCTTGTAAGCAATGAGCCTATACAGCCTACAAAAAAAAGTACCACATGTCACAATAGTATCACCAAAGCTAAGATCATGCACATTACATCTGTCATCCACAAACTTGACTACAAGGCAAAGTTTTGCAAGCATTGATCCAACAAAAGCTTCTTCTTGATCTCGGGTACATAAAAAGCATCCAAAAGTGTGGAAGAGCTACCATCTTCAGTAATGAGCAGAATCTTTCCAACACCCTTGACTGGATAAGAGGCATTGTTGGCTCACATAACAGTATTCTAGTTATGTACAGTCTCAGGACAAATGAAAAGATTATGATGAGACATAATGTTCTTAGTTACACCCCTGTCAAAGTACCTCAAATGATCCACACAGTTTGCAGTACATGCATCTCAAACAAAGTTACTTGGAACGGGAATCGGGGGCTCCGAAACGGTACCGGAACGGGAACACTGGAACGGTCCACAAAAAAACATTGAAATTAGCCTCAAAACAGTCTATAAGTTAGTAAACAACTATAAGCCAAGCTTCTGACATCTAGTTGGACAATTAGAATCATGTTCAAGCATGTTTCAACATGTCGCTTGTGCGCGTTAGTGGTTGCGGACGTAAATTCAATTTAACCGGGGTTGTAGACACTTCATAACATACTAAGCGCATCACAAATAACATTATCTAGAACTGCAAAGATTAAAGAGCTCAACCAGCCAAGGTGCTACAAAAAGGTAAGCACTGAGAACTCAAAGAAAAGATAAGAGCCGATGCTCAAGAGTCAAGACTAGCCACTAGGGACTCAAGAGCTCAATACATAGATGCCAAAATGGAAACATGTCAAGGGCCGAGGCTCAAGGACCAGAAGAGCCACTAGCCTGCTAGTCTGTAGTGATGGCGTGGAGATCATGGATGTCATCCCAATCCTCATCCCCAACAAGCTCGTCCGCATCATCCACTTCATGCAAAACTTCTATAGATCCACCCTTCCCAAGTATCTCCGCCTCTGCCTCCATCTCCTATTGTAGAAAGGGATATGATACTTTGGATGTTGACTTGCAAAGCATATGCAAGTTTGCACTCACAAATACAAGATAATTTGCTTTCTCCATGGCAAGTCGGTTTCTCTTCCTGGATGCAACGTGGCTATAAACACTCCACATTGCTCCAAGCAAGAGGAGCTAACCGCTTGATTGAGGATGCGGATAGCGAGTCACTTAAGCTCTGGCCCATCTGAGCCATAGTCCTGCCACCACAAAACTGAGGAGATCTTGGTGCGATCAACTTGGGCATCGGCAAGCCCAAATGATCCTCGCATATCCCTATACATAGCAAGCTGATCCTTGATTTTGGTAGCGTTCTTCTCGATCAGGGTGAAACATGTTCAAGATCTTGTTCCATTTCTTGGTCACCTTCCCATCATGCTCTTGATCTGCACCTTGAAACTCTAGATCCAGCACAAAAGCCGCACCATGAAAAGGGGAAGCATAGGAATTATCTGCTCTGACAAAGCTGGCTAATCTCCTCAAACTTGTTTGCATCTGGCACAAGTGTTTGGAGGGCCTCCACCATGCGATCCATGGCCTCATAAACCTTCAATGCAAGATTGCATGCCATCAACTACTCGAAGCAAGTGGAGTACAGGTTGCACCATTTGGTCTATAGTCTTCACCCCCAAAATTGGGGATCCTCTGACTTGCCTGCATATAAGATCCCTGTAGTTGAACCTACGGTAAGATGAGGAAATGTACTCCATACTGATGAGGGTATGCCGCACTGCACTCTGACATTCGCATAGGCGATGAACCATTAAGTAGTTGTAGGCGAAGCGGGTCTCATAATACTTCAAAAGAACCTTGCCCCCTGACCGCTTCAAGAATGTAGCATGAAGGAGATTGTGATTGTTGATGAAGGACACTAGCTTGGACTCATTTGTAATGAGTGGCTCAATCCAAGATAGGCGCTCTATATCCTTTAAAAGGTTGTTAAGGCAATGTGCCATACAAATTGACACTTTGACACGGGGATACATGCCCTCCAAAATGGCACCGACTGCCCTGTTTGATGCCTCTCCATCCGTGACAAGCTGCAACACCACCTCTAGGCCAATGATCTCTACGGCAGACGCCCACTCTCCTGCAAGCACATCGGCCGATTTTCCTGTTTCTATGGCATCATGTGAGTGGGCAACGTACATCTTTTCCTTGGAATGAGCCACAAGCCCATGAATGGATCTCCTCTTGGTGTCGCTCCATCCATTTGCAATGAGTGTCACTCCATACTTGGCCCATTGTCGCTTCATGTTTACGGCTGCCATCTCCATAACGGCCTTCTCTCTATCAAGAAGAGTAGTACGGAGGGCCTCTGAAGTGGGTGACATGTAGCGTGGCCTGTAATCCCCAATCCTTGTGCACATGGCCTTGAAGTAGTCCGACCTATACAATGTACATGTCACAAAGGTCAAAAGTCAAGACAATGTTGAATGGACAATGGATATACTAGTGATAGTCATAATAATGATAATATGTATGAGCATTGAGAACTTGGAACTTACCGAGCCTTTATGAAAGGGATATGGTCGAGATAAAAAAAGCGGGCAACGGAGGCATCCACATCCTCCTTTTTTGGATCCCATGACACATCTAGAGCTCGTTGACAATGGGTGGAAAGAGAGGGTGAAATCGATTGAACTGATATTTGAGCCGCCGCACTACTATCTCCAACAGAAGCTTGCGAATGAGTATTAGAAGAAGGAAAAACCAAGTGAGTCAATGGCTTGCCGCTTGGGTCGATCATTTGCTTTGGCTCTCATAATGGCATCCTTGATCTCGAGCTCCTTCTTCTTCTCGACCGTCACATTCTTGCAATGCTTCACTTGTTCCCCCACTACGTGAACGAGGTGTGCTCAAACCTTGCTTGTCCCAGATTTGCAGTGGAAGCCACATAGTTTGCACGCCCATGATCTTACACCACCGTCTTTGCCCAAGACTTCGGAATGCACCTCATTCCACCATGAAGGCTCATCCTTCTTTCCTCTCTTAACAACCGAGGGACCTTCATGCGATGCGGAAGCTTGTGCGATATTGATGGCGCTTGAGGCTTGAGCCTTGAGACTTGAAACTCTAGAGAGGGAAGGAGGGATGGAGCTTGAAAGTTGAGAGAGGAATGGAGCCTGAGAGAGGGATGCGATGGAGGAATGGAGCTTGCGAGAGGGATGAAGCTTGAGAGCTTGTGGCTTCAAGCTTGAGAGAGAGGGTGAGAGTGAGACTGAAGAGTGGCTTGCCGCTCGGCGCTTCACGCTTGAGAGGGAGGGTGATACTCGAGAGAGTGGCTTCAAGGCGCTTTAAGCTTGAGAGTGAGGGCTATGAAAGTGTGAGGGTGAGGGTGAGCTTTAATAGAAAATAAGACCCCCCCACCCCCCACCTTAGAGTCTTGCAAGCTCTAGTATGAACCACCCCCAAAGTTCAAACGGACTAGCGTCCCCGTCTGTTTTCAAAAATTGAAGTTGCCGCCGTTTCTCAAGTTTCAAATTCTGTCGCCCGCCATTTCTGTTACTGTGACCTCAAAGCATCAAAAAGTATTTGCACAAGAGTAGTGTCAGGAATGACTTCACCAATGGTAATAAAGTGCTCATTGCAATCTTTAATATCCGCTATATACAAAGAAGGTCTACCCCATGCATGTTTTGTTGTTTGTGTTAAGCAAATGTGTGGAGTAATGGAGCGCTTAACAGAAAGTGCAATCAATGCATGAGTATGCACTGTTAAATATATGATATCTCGTGAATAGCCCAATGTGATCCCAATATTTATTTTGGTTTTAGTACGTGTTTATTTTACTTATTTTTCAAACTGTGGATAGGGCTATTTGCTAAGGCTAGTATATAAGCACCACCTTGCCCCCATTGTATAATCACGAAGTCATTGCCTAGTTGGTTGGTTCAACAAACTCTGTGTGTGTGTGTGTGTGTGTGTGTGTGTGGTGTATTCTCTCCTGCTCATTGTACGCTTCTGCATCGTTAACTTTGGCATGGTATTAGAGCTTTGTGCTCTTTGAACGTGGGAGAAGAGTAAAAGAAGAGAAGAGTGCATCTTAGAGAAGAGTAAAAAAAGAAGACGATAGACGGTTTTTGGTATCCTTTTCAATTGGCACTCCTTTTTGGTGGCATTCGCTTTGTTAGCGTTTTTTACTGCAATTCAACAGCGTTTTGACTTGCATCGACTATCTAGGCAGTACTCACAATCTCCTGCGACGATGTTTTAAAATGCAAGACCCGCAGCGATGCAAATAAGTGGGCGTTGTGGCGACCTATGTTTTGAAATGCAAGCATGACAAAGGCTACTCGACACGTGCAATTTTTTGGCTCTTTTGTGCTTGCTTGCTTGTGTCTTGAGATGCAAGTGAAAGTAACAACTTTTAACGACCAACGATAGGGAGGGCAATGTTATTAAGCTCTGTGAAGCGCAGCGTTTCGAAATGAAAATGGAAATACCTTCAAGGGATGATGTATTCTCCTTTCAGTTTGAACATTTTGAAAAACAAAGGCTCAAAGACAGCATTTTTTCTTGCTTACTGAAGAGGTAGCACAAAGGTACGAGCTCGACATCAACAATGGAAAAGGTGAACCAAAATCAACTCAAGGTTATGGAAAGGGATTCGACTAGTACCCAGTAGTAGCCTATGCACATGCGAAGTTGTAAGAAAGCCGTCAATTTGTTTGGCTCAAGATTCTGAAGCCAAAAGCAATTGCACGAGTTTGCTAGAGGCAAAGACAAGCTTGACGAGGACTGTAAGGCTAGTACTCAGTTAGCGACCTTGGCACAATGAAAGTTCTCAAGGCATTTGGCAAACCATTTGCCTCAGAATTGTAATGCACAAGGCAAGGTTCAAATCTCGCAAAAGAACAAAGTCCAAGTCACAATTGATGAGGGCGATAGGACAAGTGCTGAGTTAGCTACCTGGGTACTCACGAGGTCCGAGAACCGTTGTTATAAATGCGAGAAGACACTTTGTTTTGCTCGAGAATGTGAAGCCAAAGGCAAAAGCAGGAACTCACAAGAAGACAAAGGCAAAGGCAAGCTGGATAGAGAACGGTGATAAGATTTGACAAAGGACATCGGCATGGCTCACATGGTGTGATTTGGACCCATGTGATGGAGTTCAAGGTATCAGTGTTTGAACCCATCGATCGGAGTTCAAGGCACATGCATCTGGCACGGAACCAATGGGATGTATAAAAACACTATGGATGTATGCATCGATCCATTTTTGGTGGTTGGATTATGGATAGGATGTGTTTCAAAGTTCATTGTCTTGGAACGTTTAGACTTGATGTGTTCGCAGTTCACGAATGGGGACTCTTGGAGGTAGTGTGGTCTGTAGTTCAATTTTCTATGAGGCAACTAGTGCTCAAGATGGAATTCTCCTAAGGTAAAAAGTTGGTGGTAGCATAACTAAGGTCAATATCCCGGACGGTGTTGGGGTGTCTATGGTAGCTTCTACGTCAACTTGGTCTTCCTACATAATAAGCTGCAGAGAGGGTGTCAAAAGTTATGGCATCTCAAGTAAATAGCCCAATGTGATCCCAATATTTATTTTGGCTATAGGTATTTTTTAAACTTATTTGTCAAACTCTGGGTAGGGCGATTTGCCAAGGCTAGTATATAAGCACCACCTTGCCCCCATTGTATAATCACAAATTCATTGCCGAGTTGGTTGGTCCAATACACTCTCTCTCTCTCTCTCTCTCTCTCTCTCTCTCTCTCTCTCTCTCTCTCTCTCTCTCTCTCTCTCGTATTCTCTCGCGATCAGTGTACGCTTTTGCATCGTCGACATTGACATGCACATCTTTAGCATGTCACGCGTTTGCTCAATAATAGGCGATCACCTGCACCCAACATAATAGTGAAACGTGTTTCAGCCAACCGGGTTGAAAGGGTGCGCACATGGAGCTCATCTCGAACCGCAGCGGCAAGAAAGAACGACGTGCCATCCCGCTGTGGCAAACCAGTCAAAGTAGGGATTGGGACGTAGTAGGCCGTTGCGGCCCACCAATCTCGCGAAAAGCAAAGGCGGGAGAGTGTGTTCGATGGAGATGGGGTAGATTGTGTGAGGGCAGTGTGCTAAATTTTAGGCACACAGAATTCCTTGCTGGTAAATCGTCATGTGTGCACCCTTTGAAAAGCGAAACGCTCGAAATGCGTGGAATGTTGCACCCATGGCCTGAAATTCCCTAGCTAAAACCTCTAATTTTTTTTGGGGCTTTTTTGTTTTTGCCCTTAGTGTGGCCTTTGGTGTTATGCAAGGCCTTATTACTGCCGCGCGAGGGTCTGTAGACCCAAATTGAGTGATGATTTAAAAGTTGCCAATTTCCTATGGATTGAGTGCTCAAGCCTTAGGTTGGGCAAGTCTACGGCATATGCTCTCTCTCTCTCTCTCTCTCTCTCTCTCTCTCTCTCTCACACACACACACACACACACACACACACACACACACACACACACACAACATACAATATGGACAATTTTAATATCAATGGAACAAAAGGAATCGACAACTAAACACGCTTTTGAAGCATGCACGAAATCTAATTATTGTACAAAAATCTAGGAATTAGACGAGTGGTGTGCTTAATGTCTCTTGCACTAATAGGCATGCTTGCACACCAATCTTATAGCCATGGCAAAACAGGGTCAAGCTCTAAATATATGGCAAGGATATGGCAAGCCCTTGTATAGAGCTCATGATGCACCAAGTGCCACGGCAGCAAAATTGTTCTCTCTCTCTCTCTCTCTAGTATTGGAAACATTGCGTTGAGTTAGGGATTATCTTACATGTTATAAATGACATTGTACCCTATGGAACGTGTGGGGGCTTTTCTCGTTAATATGTAGGTAGAAACAACTATAGACAAAGGTCTCATTATGTGTAGATATGCATGGGGCAGCCTTTGTCTAAAGATATGCATAGTGAGTTCTCGATTGATATGGATAGAGTGGGGCTTTGAGGTGGATTATGGTTTTTTTGCTTTAAGTTGGACTCATGATATTAGTATTATGTTTTAATCTCTCTTATAGAAACATGGATGAGGACTTTTGATCTAGCATCCGTGAAGAAGTACTATGCAAAGTGTATTTGCTAAATGGTCTTTTAGGATGAGAGGCTATGCTTTCATTGCTTTAAAATCTTGCATTTTTCTCCTTTTCGGCCATCAAGCAATATGGTTGGACATGCCCATTGTCTTAAATTAGGAGGATGGGTTCTAAAAGCTTTCCCCAAATATGCACTCCATATAGCATGACTCTAACCTCTTTTCTCCACTTGTTAAGTGCTTGATTGTGTGATGATGCATCAATATGAGAAAGTAGAGGGGGAGGGATAGAATGTAAATTGAGGAGAGCCATATTAAAATGGTGGTATGTTCTTGTCAAGATTCTAGCTTGTGTAAAGGTAGAAATCATTCATTATGCATGCATCTCAAAACTTATGATAGAAACTCAGGAGGCAAATCTTTGTATTGATGTATGCTCATGTGTGTGTGTGTGTGTGTGTGGTGTGGATGTGAGGGAGCATATGTAATTACTTCTACACCTACTATTGGGCAGTAACAACATTAGTGGGGATGTTCTAGTGTTTAGTCAATACTATGCATGACAGAGCTAATGGTTATACTGACTTGTTGATGACTACCATGAGTGTATACCTTGCAATTTACTTTATGACGTAGTTGTGCTATCATCTCTAGTCATGTCTCAAAATTGATTAGACTAGAGGCAAGTTCCAACGCTTTTATTGGAATATCTTTCTCGTTCTCCAAATTATTCTAAAATCAACTAAAGTTTCTGAGAGTAAAGGGTTAAGGACAGCCATAACTTTAGGTCAAAACTATCTCCATATATTAAACATATAGAGACGAGAGACATCACAAAATAATGACATGTTCTTGTTAAGATTTTATATTATTGGGGTGGACTTAACAACTTTACGTACTGAAGAGTGTGATTATATCTAAGGTCATCTCAAGATTGGATGGTTTAGGGCGAGCTGGTAGACAAGGGCTCTTTAGATTTGGAAAATCCATCTCTAAATCACAGTAAAGTTTCTATGTTTTCCAAGAGTTGTGGGTTGTAAATAAAGCAAAAGTAAACACATGCATCATGTAATGTATGACAATGTAGTAGTAACAATTACTCACCCCCTTTAAACAAATTGTCACCTGAAGAAAAAAATTGTTCAAAAGCTTTGAAGAATAGCTGTGTGCATATGTAGATGGCCATGTTTTTCTTTCAAAAAATGTTGTAATATATTCTTAACATCAATGTTTTTTATAGAATAAGGTATATAAAAACGATCATGTTTTTTTGTAAAAAAATATTTCATCATATTCTCATCGTCAATGTTCTTTTATGAATAAGGTAGATTTTTTGAAATTGGTCAAGGTACACTTTGTGAATATTAAGGTAAGTGATTGCAATATATTTTTTTGTATGTATACCAACGTTGCCTCTAAAGCATTCAATATAATAATGACTAATACTACCGCACAATTCATTGCATGGAGAGAAGTATTATCTCCTAGAGAGTTGTACATCACAAAGTTCGATGGATAGAGAGAAACATTGGAGGCCTTTATGTGCATTTTAATGGCATGAATCAATATCAACAAGATCATTCTCTCACTCTAGATATCTTAATGAATGGATTACATGGTTTTTTATGTGGATTGTTGGGGAATGATGGTGAAACTATGCTTTTTGTTGAATTTTTGTAGACAATGTATATGGCAATAATGTCAAGTATGTAGAGATTGGCGCGCGCGGGGGGGGGGGGGGGGGGGGGGGGGGGGGGGGGGGGGGGGGGGAGAACAATCATGGAATTGACGTAAGTGACACTACAATACACAATGTCAATAGAGTAGATTATAGACACAAAACTAGATTGACTAATTGAACTAACTAAAAGTGTGTACAAAAGGCTCATTATATAAAGCTAGCCAAGACATCTCATCTGGCATCATGTATGATATCACATAGAGGCCCCAAATCATCCCACAACCAACTTGCAAACTCGTGTGTGACCTATTTAGGCACTCTAGGAACCACTTAACTTAGGCTTATGGTGGATTCATGTAGGTATATCCTCTAGTAATGACCCCCATGGGTACCCACATCCCTTAGGTGCCTTTTCCACATGCTATCACATGGTCTATGCCATCTATGCATCCTAGTAGACAAGAGGTGTTACACACAAGCATAGGATAAAGCCCAAAACCCTTCATGTCAAGTATAATAACATCAACACCAAATAATTGCATAATTAGCCTGGGCCATTTGAAAATAGTATTGATTTTGAAAAGAATTCCATATAATGGTGTTAGCTATAGGAATGGCGAGGCAGAGAACCATAGCTAGCTTCTCGAGAACGGTGAAACGAGCTCAAGAAAGTTTTTTATGAAATGCACATCTAGTGAGGTAATCGAGAGAAAGAAAGTGTGCATGATCATGTGTATCTACTTTGAGCAATTTGTTAAGATGTGAACTATCTTAAATTGACATTTTATGCAAATAATATGGCAATTTGTTCTTGTTTTGCTCACCTTCAGAAAGTTAGTGGCCACACAAACCACATAGCCAAGAAAACAATGGAAAGTATTGCTTGTCAATTAATGATGGTGAAACTATGCTTTTTGTTGAATTTTTGTAGACAATGTATATGGCAATAATGTCAAGTATGTAGAGATTGGCGCGCGGGGGGGGGGGGGGGGGGGAGAACAATCATGGAATTGACGTAAGTGACACTACAATACACAATGTCAATAGAGTAGATTATAGACACAAAACTAGATTGACTAATTGAACTAACTACAAGTGTGTACAAAAGGCTCATTATATAAAGCTAGCCAAGACATCTCATCTGGCATCATGTATGATATCACATAGAGGCCCCAAATCATCCCACAACCAACTTGCAAACTCGTGTGTGACCTATTTAGGCACTCTAGGAACCACTTAACTTAGGCTTATGGTGGATTCATGTAGGTATATCCTCTAGTAATGACCCCCATGGGTACCCACATCCCTTAGGTGCCTTTTCCACATGCTATCACATGGTCTATGCCATCTATGCATCCTAGTAGACAAGAGGTGTTACACACAAGCATAGGATAAAGCCCAAAACCCTTCATGTCAAGTATAATAACATCAACACCAAATAATTGCATAATTAGCCTGGGCCATTTAAAAATAGTATTGATTTTGAAAAGACATCCATATAATGGTGTTAGCTATAGGAATGGTGAGGCAGAGAACCATAGCTAGCTATCGAGAGAAAGAAAGTGTGCATGATCATGTGTATCTACTTTGAGCAATTTGTTAAGATGTGAACTATCTTAAATTGATATTTTATGCAAATAATATGGCAATTTGTTCTTGTTTTGCTCACCTTCAGAAAGTTAATGGCCACACAAACCACATAGCCAAGAAAACAATGGAAAGTATTGCTTGTCAATTAATCTCACAAAAAGAGAATTCTCTATCTATAAAGAATCTCTTGGTTGGGCCTTTCACGTCTTGTCACAACATGGAAATCTTGGTAAAGGATTGAAGGTCAATTTCTACAAGTACATGTAAGTTTTCCATTACTCATATCTTACAAAAGCCAACCTTGTACATCAATCATGTACATGTTGATGAGTTTATTGGTAATTTTTTGAGAGCATGTGTAAACTTTTATTGAATATCTCCACAGAAAACACTACTATTTAATTGTAGAAAGATTTTTATAAACACAAGTCTCTTTTTGCAAGATCGTAAAATTTTTGATGCTTTCAGTTATCGCTTTTAAGCGGTTGTAGATGCATCATCATGTTTAAGGGTGAAAAGAGGTTGAGTAGGATAGGTGAGAGAGTCATGATTGCTAAATTTTCAATGATGAAGAATTAGAGGAAGAGTTGAGATTAGAGGCCCTTGTTGTGATCCCCTCTCATGGAAATAAGGTTCTCCTCTAAGCGTTGTACCTCATTCCCCATTTCAACCTCCTGAGATGCATCCGTTGTTACTACGATTACAAATCATTTGGGAAGTCCTTGTCAAAAAGTTCCATCTTTAAGATTGTCACTCGCCTCATGAAGAGAGAGTCCTTATTGTGTGAAAGCTTGAGACATCGGACCAATTGGATAAGTCCTTGCAAGGATCCCTTTGTGAAGGCAAGGTACGGACCTCTCTTGAGTTGGCAAAGGTCTTGTTGTTACAATGAGATTGCCTAGTAATCTCCTAAAGCGAGATATGGAGAAATGTTGCCATATTTATGATTAAGGGTGAGGTGCCAAATGGAGGGTTTGGCCACTTCTTTATCCCTCTTTTGCGAAAATCCTTCTTGCTTCATCATAAAGTTAAATTTCCTAGGAATTTAATAAAGTTATAAAGAAGAAAAAATTGTATTAAAGTCTTTTAGAGGCCAAAATATTAGACCTAGAGGACAGGTCAATGCTTCCTTTGTTGTACATTCCACTTTGAGAAGAAAAGCTGAAAGACTCCTCCACAATGCGACTCGTGAAATTACAAACGTAAACCTATAATAGGGTACAACAAACAGCAAAAGGGGGGAGGGAGGGTATCTTCAATTTTAGGGGGACGTATTGATGAAAAATCTTCATTCTTTGGGAGGTGTGGTGATGAAATATTTGATGATTACTCTCCTTCTCTACAGATTAACCACTTGTTTTTTCCCTAGCCTTTCTGGCTATCATTCAGTTGAAGTTGTAATACACGCTCAAGTTCTCTTTGATGATCTGGTCTATCTCATGTCTCTAAGAAACAATTTTTAGTAGATCATAAAGAGGCGTCTCATTAAAAAGTAGGACAAGAGGGACTCAGAAGCATTAATGGTCTTGTGCTCACGCCTTAATATGCACTTCTATTGACGGAGCCGTTTATTTTAGTAAATCGAGCTTCAACGTAGGCAAGTAAGGATTGAGTGTAGAGGGCCGCAATGGTACACGCCTTTCCTTTGTTTTATTTCATAAATGGAGCATTCTTAGTGTATGTGGATGCCCAACAACACAATTTCTAGATTCATTAAAAGTTAAAAATATAAAATAAAATTGCCCAATAATCAAGGAAATGATATGATTTGGCTAGTGATAAATTAGAATGAAGCTGGAGCCTCTAAACAAGGACCACATGCTAATTTTATTTGTTGATTGCAAGAAGCTTACTACCCGCAATTGTGTAAGCTCAATTACAAGCTAATAATTTGCACTTAGTCTTGAGGCCCTGGATAATCTCTGTTTTCACAAGAGGGGATGATCTACCTAGAATGGAAGTCGTTGTCTCTTCCTTCCGAGCGTGCTAAGTGCCTTGCTGTCGATAATGGTGTTCCAGTATGCAAACTGTGCTGGAAAGATATGTAAAGGCCAACCGGGATGCAGACTCACCTGACAACAACAGCTCGACAGATGTAACTCGTCCTCTTTTCTTGGATAATAGCTTACACAGTCAATGGGCTGGCAGGAGCTTGAACAGCCTTATGTTGTTTTCTTTTTTGCAGAATGTAGAGGCTGATCGGCTGGCTCAGTTCACAGAGAATTTGAAGAGTTTGCAGAGGTATTGACTGTCGCTTTCCTATCTTTTGTTCCTTTGGGACTCGTGCCTATTGCCCCATGCTGTTTTCTCAGTACTGTGATTGGCAACGATTTGGAGCGTCTTTCCTTAAGGGATCTCATCCATTTAGAACAACAAATTCATGAGAGCTTAGGACGCATTAGAGCCAAAAAGGTATGTTCTCTCTCTTTAAGTTTAGTTTGCTTTCATGCTGACAGGATTTTTGTGTATTGAGAATAGTGTCCTTATTGTTTAACAGGAAGAACTCATTGTAGATCAACTTGAGGATTTCAAGCAAAAGGTTTGGAAATTTTTCTTGCTATTGCCCAGAGAGAGAGAGAGAGAGAGAGAGAGAGAGAGAGAGAGAGAGAGAGAGAGAGAGAGAGAGAGAGAGAGAGAGAGAGAGATTCATTATCGTCCTCGGAGGTCACATATGATACATAGGACCAAAAAGACGAGTACAATAGACCTTGTACAAAGGAGGGGGAAAATGGTTGATGCAACTAGCGAGGGGACTTGAAGGTCTACAAAATTGGGTGATACATGGAGACTTAGCACGACAACCTTAGGGAAGACACAAACAAAGGGTGGTGGAGGGAGATCTAGGGAGGGTGGGCGGTTTCCGGTGTGGTGCTTGTAGGCTTAGGTGTACGAAACTCTTGGATAACAGCCTGTTCGTCGCGGTAGACTGTCCACTTACCCTTCACACGAGCCTCAGTCACCCTCTTGAGTTCCACTCCTTTGTTTCCGAGTGTGAGGGTGAGCTCTTTTGCAATCCAAACCTTAGTGTCCTTGAGAAGACGGGATTGTTGGAGTAGTTAGAGGCGATCTTCACCATACTTGAAATGGAGAATGGGATGTGTTTCGTTGTGTAGATGGTTGGTGTCGATGATGACGCTTGCCACGGTATTGACATTGTGGGGATTAGTGGTGCTAATCCTAGAATTAAGACAAAAATTTTATACTTAAGATTAAATTGAGACTCAAGAGACGAGAACACTTGTCGAATTGATTTGATTGATTGAATGAATGATCGATATTCAGTAGAATAGGCTTCTTATATAGGAGGTGAAAAGACATTGTCACGTGCACATGGCTCTGTGTGCCACGTGGATATGCTTCATCGACTACAGAGACAGTTTTTCCCTTCTTCCTAGATAAAAGTGTCTAGATTCCTTAGAGGATTAGTACTGGCAATTTTGTGAGCCTGTTCATAGGAGGTGCATGCCCGGACGAGTCGATTAGTTTAGGTTTTTCAGTTTTGGAACCCTCTTGCATAAATGGTTTGTACACGCGTTTTGATAGATGTTATTACACTATGGTGGGCATCTAGCATGACGTGCATGTAGTTTTAGGTTAGAGGAATCCAACAAGCATTTTCCCGCGTTGATGGGATTCCCGGGTGGGCAGATGTGCGACAATTTCACCTAGAAGCCACCACCACCGGGGCACCCCCCTCCCTGGGCCAAATTTATTAATAAAGCATTTCTATGATTTATTTTGTTGGGTCTAGTGTACAACTTGCCCTACCTAAGCCTTAGTTAATTCATAAGCCCAATTCTTAGCCTATAAAGGGAGCAATTGGCCTAGCATTGGAGATCAGATTTCCCTAGCGCTTAAGAAGAGCAGGCAGCTTAGCGTTTTGCTCAAGATCAGCCTTGTGTTTTCAGAAGCTGATTTCAGCCCTAGCATTTTTGCTTTATAGCGCCAGATCAGCCCTAGTGCTTGCAGTTCTCAATGGTACAGCCATCGTTTGCAAAGAACAAACCGAGTATGGAAAAGAAGGAAGATGTTTTCAGTGTCACACTAAAGGTCACATGAAAAGAGAACCTACAAAACCCACATCTTCTGTTAGTGTCATCAATGAGAAAACTAATGTGCTCCAAGTTTTTAACGATAATCTAGATGAGTCTCTCATGAAGTGTTATGGTCATGTGCATGGTCAATGTATTGTGATCTTGTTTGATTTTGGCAGTATGCATAATGTGATTAATGATTCTCTTGTGAAGAGAGCACGGCTAGAGGCTATTCCAATGGATCTCATTGTGATCCTTGTATTTGCTATTGGGGATTTACTCTTGGCGTGTACTCCTCACTTACGCTGTCACAAAGTGATGACGTGGCGGACAGCAGAAACCCTAATTTTTGCCAGAAACCCTAAAATTTCTTGAAAACCCTAATTTTTACCAGAAACCCTAATTTCCGGAAATCGCGGAGGCGAATTATTATTATTATTATTTTTTTTTGGGAAAATGATGAGCGACGCAAATTTCGCTTTTTCTCTACTTAAATGAGAAAGAGAGAGAGAATGCTTTTGCTTTCATGTTTTGACTCTCTGAGAGAGAGAGAGAGCAATTGCTTTTGATTTGAAGCTTTTGGGGCTCTGCTTTTGGGCATCCCTTGTAACCTTTAAATTAGTGGTGAGGGCCTCACTTCTCAGGGCATCTGGACGCAGAGTCTGAGAGTGAAACCCTAACCGCTCTTTTGTACTTTGATGATTGATTAATATAAAAAGAAATACCGAAAGGGGCGCCAGTCTTTGGGGCCAATATCTCTAGGCACGGAACTGCGCCGGGCCAGTGCAAATCTATTGTGATGTGTGAATTGTTTTGAAGTGATTATTTGGTGCTGTCGCGGTTGATTCTTGACTTGGAGTGTCCAAGTTTGTTATAGACATTGTACGAAGAAAGGTAAAGTCCGAAGGCGGGTTCTTGGTTAAGTGCAAGAACTTTCCTGCATTTGATGCGAAGTGGATGGAGGAGGAGGACCTAGCAGATACTCCTCGGATTGTGAAACTTTACCTCGATGTTTTGGTTTAGCATAGTCTACTCCAAACGGAACCCCGAAACTCAGCTTGGCCGAAGATCTAGTGCAGTGGGATGCACAAGAGGGGAGTTACTCCGCTCCTTTGTCAACAGATGCCTCGATTTTGATACTAAAGTCACTGATGTCTCTTTGAGCTTCAGGGATACTGAGAGCTGACAGTATTCTGCTGGATGACTTTATCAATTGGAATTCCTGATTATGATACTGATTTGTTCTTGACTTCTTGTGAGTGCAGGAACTGATAGCCGAAATGACTGCAGCATTTTGGTCTGATTGATCTCGAATAGACATGGTTGCAATAGGGGTTAGTCAATCGGACATCGATGAGGTCCCGATTGGACCTAGATGTGATTGCTAGCTACATTACCGATAAATCATGGTTTAAGATCTGAATGAATGTTGAATGTCATGTGATGTCATGTGATGTCTGGTGATGTCCTGTGATGTTGATGTGACTGTCGATTTTGTACATGTGCTAGATGTGTGTTCCTAGTACGTAGGTACTAACAGTCAGTGTCTGCTAAGACGGTTTATGGCTTTTGTCGGTTTTGCAGGCGTAATCGCGGTCGATTACAATGCTTTCAAGAGGGGGGTATGTCACAAAGTGATGACGCGGCGGACAGCAGAAACCCTAATTTCTGCCAGAAACCCTAATTTTCGGAAATCGCGGAGGCGAATTATTATTATTAAAAAAAAAAAATGGAAAATGATGAGCGACGTAAATTTCGCTTTTTCTCTACTTAAATGAGAAAGAGAGAGAGAATGCTTTTGCTTTCATGTTTTGACTCTCTGAGAGAGAGAGAGAGCAATTGCTTTTGATTTGAAGCTTTTGGGGCTCTGCTTTTGGGCATCCCTTGTAACCTTTAAATTAGTGGTGAGGGCCTCACTTCTCAGGGCATCTGGACGCAGAGTCTGAGAGTGAAACCCTAACCGCTCTTTTGTACTTTGATGATTGATTAATATAAAAAGAAATACCGAAAGGGGCGCCAGTCTTTGGGGCCAATATTTGTAGGCACGGAACTCCGCCGGGCCAGTGCAAATCTATTGTGATCTGTGAATTGTTTTGAAGTGGTTATTTGGTGCTGTCGCGGTTGATTCTTGACTTGGAGTGTCCAAGTCTGTTACATACGGATGAATGTCATAATGTGACAGTCTCAATTCAAAACATAGGGTTTCGTCTTAAGTTTGTCGTTTCTCCTTTGTTTGGATGTGATATGATTTTTGACATGAAGTGGTTTTGCACCATTGTCGATCATGTCAATACCTTTTGCATGCTCATTCCTTGGCAATACATAGTCACCGCAAAAGCATTAGCATGATTGTTCGTCAGGCATTGGTATTTCTTTTATGCTTATATGTTTTGCCAAAGTCGATAGTATCAGATAGGGATGCCAAGTTTACATCACATTTTTGGCAAGCATTCTTTGAAAATTTTGACACTAAGTTGAATTTTTCATCTGCAGTTCGGTGGTCAATCTGAGATCTACAATCAGTGAGCCTTTGATGTTTTGAAGTCATATGTGCATGATCAATAGTCTCATTGAGAGCACTATCTCCCACTAGTTCAAGCAATTTTGAATGACTCCTATTCCAGTGCCATTTGTAGAACTCCGTATGAGGCAGCATCTGGCTATCTGTTCTAGTTCTTGTTGACTAGATCGGTTACTCAGTTGCCTGATGTTAATGCTGAGAGCCAGATCTTGCATGAAATTACTGATAGAGTGAAGCTTCGGCTAAGCAAGGCTCAAGAATTTTATTCACGGCAGGCTAACAAGCATCGTCAGGATGTTACTATCAAGGAAGGGGATTAGGTCTATCTTAGAATCATGAAGCATTGTCTTAAGCAAGTAGGGAAGAAGTGTCCAGAGTTGTCTTTTAGAATGTATGGTCCATTTCCAGTCATTAAAAAGATTAATGATGTGGCTATGAAATTGCGATTGCCTAACTCATGGTCAATGCACATTGTTTTCCATGTTTCTTGGTTGAAGTTGTTTCAGGGAGATCTGCATTAGGAGATTTCTAACGAGGACGAACCCGAGATCATAGATGAAGATGAAATCATGGAGTTGGAGTAGATTTTGTTGCATTGTTTTCGCCATGGCTTATAGAAACAAGCACGACAATACTTTTTGAAATTCAAGGATTGAGGCACCCTCGAGGCAGTGTGAGTCGATGAAGATTTCTTCACAGATTATCTTGAGCTTGTAGTAGACTACAAGGAAGCCATGTAGCTCAGTACCAATACCTCACCTTGAAAAGGGGGGGATGTCTCGTGCACATGTAACCCTATGTGTATATGGACAAACTATAACCATAGTTATAGGGAATGGCTATTTTCAGGTCCCTGTTCCCCGTTCCCATCCCAATTTCCCTTACTGGATCCCCGTTCCGTGTTTCAAACGTGAGTATCCGAAACAGAGAATGACATTTCATGTATGTCGCCGTTCCCCGTTTCACCGTTCCGGGTAACTATGGCTATAACTCCTACTCCTAGGGTTTAGGTTAGCCTTGGGAGTGTTTTGACACCCTTATAAGCTTGCATGTCTAGGTACTCTAGAGTAGCTACATACCTTCTGATTTCACATCCCGTATGGCACCATTAGTACCAAGCCTAGGCAATTTACCTCTTATTAAAGGGTCACTAATTTATTAATAAGTGACATCTAGTATTATTTCATCAGGGTCGTGGGAACACACATCTCTATGATTTCATCTTCGTCCCCACTTCCGAAGAGATGGGTGTGGTCACGTCCTTGACTTGTGTACCGATCTTTGTCTCTACCTCTTGGGCGTTTACAGCTGCAGATTTTGGCATAGTCTTGAGCTTGGCCTCCAATGCACTAACACGTAGCTTCAGTGCCCGATTTTCCTCTATCACCTGGTCGAGTGTCGCTTGAAGTTTTTTTATTCAGTCTTGTTTACTTAGAGTCGTGAGGATGGGGCAAGAGAGGGACGGCTTGTGGAGGTACAAGGGGGGTGGAGACGGGCCTTTCCCTTCATCTTTGTATCCTCGATAGGAAAAAATCAAAGCATTCGACTTTGATGGTTTTGCTCTGTGAATCAAAGAAATGGAGCCAAGGGGGGTTGTGTGAGACCTAACCCTTACCAAACTTTATGAAGGAATTGAGGCTTCACTTATTGTGGTGAGCCTTACCGCCAAGCCGAGCACAGAGAACCTGTCACAAACTGGTGATGTGGTTGGCCCACGGACACACTCTCATACACATTGCCCGGATATTGCACCAACAGGTTGACATGTGGCATTGTACGGACGTCGCAGTTTTCGCTGACTGCTCTGCAAAACGAGTTGGGCTGTTGACGTAGCAGAATATACGGAAACTGGCTGCTTTATGCTAGCAGGTTTTTGGAGCCAAGCTTTTGGGGATAATTGCTTTTGAGTTAGTAAGCTTTTGAGATGAGATTTTTGGGGCTCTGCTTTTCGGCATCCCTTGTACCAATAAATAAGTGGGCTAGGGCTCATTACTCATTGCATCTGGAGGCAGAGTCTGAGAGTGAGCACCCGCCGATGCTCTCTTGAACTTTGAACACAGATTAATATAAAAAGAAATAAAAGGGGCGCCAATCTATGGGGCCAATACCTTTTGGCACACACACACACACGTATATATATATATATATATATATATATATATATATATATATATATATATATATATATATTATATATATATATATATATATATATATATATATATATATATATATATATATATATATATATATATGTGTGTGTGTGTGTGTGTGTGTGTGTGTGTGTGTGTGTGTGTGACGTCCAAAACGGAGAAAGACCATCGCATACTTTTCCACACCATACTTCAAAGAGGGATGACAAAAAGCAAGAGAAGAAAAAGGCGAGAAAGAGGACACCCTCTTCTCCATCTTCTTCATCCTCTTCCTCTTATGAAAGTGATGGTGAAGACAAAGATCAAGGAAAGAAAAAGGCGAGAAATAGGTCACCCTCTTCCTCAAATTTTCATCTTCTGAAGAAAGTGATGGTGCAATCTTTGAATCATCAAAAAGAAGAGGCCATAGGAAATCCTATGCCGCATGGAAGAGGTCGTCCAAGCTCAAGAAGTTCAAAGAGGGAGGGAAGAGCATCAAAAAGAAGAGGCCATAGGAAATCCTATGCCGCATGGAAGAGGTCGTCCAAGCTCAAGAAGTTCAAAGAGGGAGGGAAGAGCATCTCTTTCCTTACCTATGATGGCACCTTTGGTGCTACGGACAAAGTCTTGGTCTTTATCCAACAATTCGATGCGGCGTTTGGAGATGAGGGCTTTACGGAGTCCTCTAAGCTACGCCATGTTGCTATGCACTTTCAAAAGTCCGCCAGGCAATGGTGGTCTAGCCTACGGGCCAACGGTGAAGCTCCACGAACATGGAAAGCTTTAAGAGCTTCCATTATAAAGCAGTTTTTGGCCACCGATGCCAAAGACATAGTACTCACCGAATGGCGAAGCTTGAAGCTCTCTCCCTACGAATCCATTCACAAATATGTAGAAAAGTTGTGGGACTTACAACTCAAAGCCATTGTCTTCAAGAAGTTGGATTTTGGAGAGCAAAAGCAACAATTTTGTGCGGGCTTAATTGAAGAAATGGCGGAGTATGTCAACTCCCAAAGGCCACGCACCATATCGGTGGTTATACACTATACTATGATGGCTTCTCAAATCAATTTTCAAACGGGGGCTAAAAGAAATTCTAAGCCCACGGAAAACAAGGGCTCCAATGAGCCTAAGGGGAAGGACAATGTCCAAAAGTCTCCTAAGGGCAACTCCAACAAAGCTAAAGAGAAGGGAGTTTACAAAGGAAAAAATAAACTCTCTCTTGAAGAGCTTGAGCTTTATCGCAAGGATAACCACTGTTTCAAGTGCGGCGAGCAAGGGCATGCGTACCACGCTTGTCTCCAAAAGAACACCCGCCATGAACCTCCTAGAGCTACCTTGGTCGAAATCCAAGAGGAGGAAATTCACCACAAAGGATCTCCTCTATGCCATGCTTGGGGAAAGGTAAGAGAACATGATGCTTTTATTCTCTTTGATCCTGGTTCTACTCACAATTTTATATCTATAGAGTTGGCCACCAAGCTAGGCATACAAGCATAGTTACATGGGACGGCGGGTCGGGGTCGGGAAAGGGGTCGGGACGGCAAAAGTCAAGAAACGGGGACGGGTTCCGGAACGGCAAAAAAAAAAAGAGAGTTTTTTTGGCATTTTTTGACCTACACACATGCCCCACACATAGAGCATCACTTTGATCATAAATTTACACTAAATAGACCAAAGAACACGAGTCATATAGGCTGAAATGTGCTAATAAAACATCGATGATCGATGGATACAAAATGAGAAGTGCATGCCACAAGGGCTCAAGAGTCAAAAAGCCTAAAGGACTTAGGACAAGCCTGAGGCCTCAAGGATAACAAAAAGTACAAAGGGCTATGTAGTAGGTAGAGTCGTAGACTCAAGAGTCTAGACTCGAGAGTCGAGTGATCAATGATCATCAAACTCAAGAAGTGCTCGCCTGCTGAATCTCCACATTGTCGTCGTAGTCGAGATCGTCAGCGACGTATGAGGGCTCGGGAGGCTCGCATTGAGGCTCGAAATCCTCCTCTAGCTCTTCCAAAAGAGTATCGGCCATAGATGGATTCTCTTGTGCCATCTCCCACTCAGTGAAAGGATCTGCCTTGTGTGTGACGCTCTTGGCAAGCATGCGCAAGTTAGCGCTCACAAACACCGAATCATTGGCCCTCTGAACCCCAAGGCGATTCCTCTTCTTAGAGGCAATGTGGTTGTATACACTCCATAGTTGCTCCAAGCAACTAGTGGTACATGCTTGGCTAAGGACACGAACAGCCAAGCGCTGCAAATGTGGGCCATCTCCTCCATAGTCCTCCCACCACAAAACAGAGCCAATCTTGTTGCAATCAAGCTGTGCATCTATACATCCATAGGAGCCCTTCTTTTACCTGTAGTTGAGTAGCTCGTCTCTAATCTTGCGCCTAATTTCACTGCTAGGCTTAAGGCGCTCCAATGCAAGCCGCCATCCTTTGCTCACCTCCTTGTTGGTCTCTTGACGCCTTCCTTGAAACTCAGGGTCAAGCACATAAGCTGCCGCATGAAGTGGAGAGTAGTATCCATTCCACCTCGACTCACACAAGCCATGAATCTCCGCATACTGAACAGGGTCATCTAAAGCTTCTCAAGTGCCTCTATCATCCGATCCATGGCTTCATAGACTTTGCCAATGCATGGCTGCAAGCCATCCACCACTAGAAGTAGGTGTAGAATAGGCTTGACCATGGCATCAAGAGTCTTCACCTCCTCCCACCAAGCGGCGTCATCGGCCCATTCTCGGCATTTCAATCCTACTGCTGATGTAGACTCCGGCATGGCCTGGAACTCATCACTGAGAAAGAGGCCCCTTAAGGCTCCGCCACATGTAGACAAGCGGCCTAGCATAAGCCAATTAAATGCAAATCTTGTCTCTGAATATTTTAGCAAGGACAAGTGGCTCCTCTTTGAGAATTCATGGCGCACTTTTTGATGGTTGAGCACAAAGGAGACAATTCGAGAGGCGTCACCAATGGTGGGTGAAATCCATGACAAGTTCCCTATGTCCTTGAGGAGGTTATTGAGGCAATGCGCCATGCAAAATGTGACATGGATGCTGGGATACATGCCCTCAATGATAGCTCCGGCTGCCCTATTTGATGCCTCTCCATCTGCAACCATACAAAGGACATTCTCCGGGCCGGTGATCTCTATGGTGCTTGTCCACTCCGCAGCAAGCATCTCGGCGGCCTTGCCACTATCGGATGCATCATGTGACTCCACAAAGTATATCTCCCCCCGAGAGTAGGCCACCATCCCGTGGATGGACCACTTGCGGGTGTCGCTCCATCCATCTACAAGAAGAGAGACGCCATTGGTCTCCCACAAATCCTTTGTTGGTTGGGCCGCTTGCTCCACGGCAAGCTTCTCTTTGTCAAGGAGGGTGGTGCGAAGCCTCTCCGATGAAGGTGGCACATAAGAGGAGCCATATTTCCCTATTTTCGTAACCATGGTTCGAAAGTATGGAGACCTATCCACACAAAATAGAGCATGTTGTGTTAGTTTGGAGAGTCGAGAGTCGAAAAGTTATAACCCATTATGAATACAAAATGGAAGATTGCAATGTGCGTATGCCAAGGGAAACTCACCGCGAAGCATGGAAGGCAATGTGGTCGTGGAAGAAGAATCGGGCAACCGACCTATCCACCTCTTCTTTCAATTTAGGATTCCAATTTTCGTTGAGAGTGGTTTGGCGATGCGGAACGGAAGAGGACGGTGTAGATCCATGGCTCTTGAAGGTTCGAGCGATGTCGTCAAGGTTGGCTTCCCTTTGCTCTCGCGGTGTCGCCGTGGCGGAGGGATCAACAGCAACAAAACGGCCCCTCTTGGCCGCTTCCGCAACCTCATACACCGTGAGCTTCTCAAGAAGATCCAACCTCGTCTCGGGAGCTACATGAGGGCAAAACTTCACCTCGTGACCGGGTTCATGAAGAAGATGGGCTCACACTTTGTTTGAACCACCCGATCTTTTGTATGGACATAGCTTGCACGTCCATGGTCTTGCACGGCCACCTTTGCCACGCGAGCTAAAGTCGACTTCATCCCACCACGACAACGTTTGCACGGCGGGCCTCCTTCGAGAAGAAGCGGCTTGAGAAGTGGAGTTGGCTTGAGATGACATGATGGTTAGAGACTCGAGAGAGTAGAGCTTAGAAGTTAGAAGAGTTAGAGGAGAGCTTGTGTGGAGAGAGTAGAGGAGAGCTTCAAAGTGGGTAGAAGAGGGAGATGAGAGCTTTAAAGTTCAAACTTGAGCCTTGAGCTTGAGGGAAATGGAATGAGCATTGAGCATTGAGACTATGAGTATTAAGAGGCCCAAGGGAGCCTTTTATAGCCTCCCAAGGGCCAAGGCTCCAAAAATATGGCAATTGGGGCTGCACAGAGCCGTTGCAAACGGTAAAAAACGGGCATATTTTTTAATCTGTTCCGGTCGATCCCGTTCGGTCTGTCCGACCCCGGTCCGTTCCCCCTGCGACCCGCCCGTCCGGCCTGTTTTCCGTCCGTTCCTCGGCGTTCCCAGCCGTTTCCGGCCCGGTTACGGCCGTCCCCCGGGCCTAGGGCCCGTCCCCCCCATCCCCTGTAACTATGCATACAAGGCTACGAGATGGGAGATATCGTACCGACAGACGGTGCTTTCAAGGGGCAAGAAGCTTCAGTGACTCCTTTAATCGGGAAATTGAGGCTCCATGTCCAAAGCTATGTGGACAAAGAGGACTTCTTTATCTCTCCTCTCAAGCATGAGGATGTAATCCTAATGTTATAAGACACAACAAACAACGTCCTGAGCACTCCCTCGAGACAAATGGTCTGCGGTATGAAGCTACTCAACGACTACCTTGTCATGAGCTCAGAGGATTGTACAACCAAACGCTCCCTAGACCGTAGTCTGCGTCGCTTGGGGGTTCAAGCATAGAACCAAACGCTCCCCACGCATCGGTCTGCGTCGTTCCGTGGTTTTCTAGCATACAATAGAACGTTCCCTAGGAATCCGCCTGTGTCGTTCTGAGGTTCAAACAATGCCAAAACAATATTTCTGACTTCTCCACCCAGGAGTAAAATCACCAATCATTGAAACCAGTAATTAAAACCAGAGTCGAGCAATTTAAATCGGCACCAAGAGAGGTTTAAAGCAGATAGCATCCATTTCAAACAAATTTCAACCAATACTTTCTCAAACAATGTTCAATAGTATCTAACTAGAAAACAACTAGAGAGGTCACTCCGGGTTTTGTTCAGACAACCGACGTTTGAGGACAACTGGCTTGCTCCTCTACATCACGGTAATGGTTCGGTTCCGGACCTAAAGAGTTGCATCATTCTTATCGTGCCAAGGCATGCCCAAGAGAACGCCGCAATTGCCCAACTTCATAATGTGGAAATCGGCTTTTTCATGATAATTTTGTATAGTCACTGGAAGTGCACCAATGAGCGGTACCACTTTCTTAGTTTGCCTCGTGGCTAGCTCAGCTTCAAATTCTCCACCCTCTGCATCATAATCAAAGTGCATCTGCTTCAAGAGTTCTGGATGGATGAAGTTCTCCATAGCTCTGGGGTCAAAGAAAATAAGGGCTTTCAAGCCGTTTGACTTTTCCATAAGCTCTGCATAATTCATTAAAACTCTCGAGGTGTATACCATAAATATCGGGTACTAGTCCAATAGCAGGTCTAGCTTTCTTGGCCGGAGGTGGCCCCGAGGATTTGTCTGACGTGGGAGCAAAAGGTTGCACTGAAGACGTCGAGGCTTGCTTAGGACATGTATTGAATGTATGCCCGGAAACATTCAAAGCATCGGCCTTCTTGTAACAAGGCGTCTCGTTGAGGTTGTGTCAGACGAGGCCGTTGAGGTTGGTTTTCAGGGGATTCTTGAGAATTTGTTCGTTGTTGCTGGGAGTTCTGGTTAGTGACGAGAGGTTCTCTGTGGTAAACTCCAACTTCATGAGCTTGTAGCCGACCGTGGCATGGTCCATAAGCTCTTGCATGGTAGAGACTTGCGTGGAGAGACAATATTCGTCCAATGGTGTAGCACTTGCACTGTTTCTCCAAGGAAATGAACTTAAAGGACACCGGAAGGTATACGTCAAGAAACCTTTGGTTATATTCGTCTATGGTTTCGGTGGCAAGCATTTTCAAGTTGCCCTACTCTGCCAAAATCCGGACTTCAAAGATCAAAGTCATGTAACTACGTGTAAAAACTGTCTTGAAAGCTTGCCAGGTCCTTGGAGCATGCGGTTATGTCGCGATTGAACTCCACCATTGCATAGCATTATCTTTAAGAAATCCCGTTGCTCGAGAAATCTTGGATTCTTCTGTATAGTTCTCCAAAGCATAGATGTTGTTGAATTGTTGTAGGAACTGCTTCTTGCGATCTTTCACCCCGGAAAAAGTGAAAAATTTGATTGTCGTACCATCATCTTTGAAATCTTTGGGTTGGTTAGGCACATTTCCCGGGTATGGATCATAAGGGTATCCATATGGGCTCCAACCATTGTAGCCTGGTGGCGGCAGTGGTGGAGGTGGGGGCAATGGCGGTTGCACTGGATCAGGGTCAGATGGCTGCACCATATTCCTGAGGACTCCCCCAATCGGAATAGACGGTTGAGAAGGTTGCCGGTTGGAAGCTCTCGTACTTTCTGATACCGGAGGAGGAGGTACCACCTGGGGCATCAAAGGGGGTAACATGTAGTTCAAAAATTGTTGAAAACTTTGCAGCATCGGATGATTCTGTTGAGGATGCCACGAAAGAATGTCATGAAGCTCGTTGAGCAGAAATTGCAAATATTCTACTGAATCCATGAATTCTATGTCTTGGGTTATTTATGGCTTATGCCCTGTAAGACAGAGCGATGAAGTAAGGGTGGGAGTGCCTAATAAGCCCGGGATCGGGACTCGAAGATACTTCAAGTAAAAATGCCAATAGTTGTGTCTGCTCTTTTGTAGGACCGGTGTGCTTTCGGAAAAGCACACGTCTGATGCTTTGATACCACTGTCACAAGATGGGCACCACGTGCCAATAGAAAAGAACAGACTGAACAACTTTAAGTACTTCAAATAACAACTGAACTGAAAGAGAGAGACCACACGCGACACGGCGTGGCGGAATTCCACGCATTGGCCCCAAACCTTGGTGCCCCTTTTGCTATTTCTTTATATTGCATCAACACAGTACAAGCCATAACTTCAGACTCTGCACCTTCTCCAGGAAGCATGCCAAAGAATGAGCCCTAACCTCATATTTAAAGGCCCTTGGCTTGAAAAGCAGTTACAGTGAAAAGCCTTCAAAACTCAAAAGCTTCTGGTCCAAAAGCAATGCTAAAAATCTACCAGTGCGTTTTGCGGAATGCCATACAGTTGTCACGTCATCAGTTTTTGTGTGTGTGCGTGTGTGGGTTCTGCTTTATTTTACTTTGTCATTGGGGCTCCATCGGACTGGGTCCCCATAAGTTGGTAGGACTTCTTCTTCTGTTACTTGTTCTTCTTAGGTTTTAGGCCCCTCGGCCAGGATCTGCAAGTTGGCTCCATTCTTCAGGGCATCCACTATTGGGCACTGACGTCGTGGGATTTAGTCAATACTATGCATGATGGAGCTGATGGTTATATTGTCTTGTGTCACAAACAAGAGCGCATAACAATATAGAATATACTCGGATAAAGAGAATTTATCACTTAATACTGAAGCCAAAGGATATAGAGAGAAATAAATAGAGAGAGAGAGAGAGAGTGAGAAGATCGACACAGTACTGGGGACCAGAAGATGGGCTGGTCCCCCCCCTTAAAGAGAATCCTTTATTAGGGAGAATCTTTTTACAAGCACAAGAACCGGAGAAAACCACTCCGTTCTAATTCTCTGACTCGATGGTCGTTCCTTCCCGTAAGGGAAATCTGAGAGACGAGCTCTCAATCCTTTTTCCGTCTGTACTCGGAGTCGAGACTTTGCAGACAATTTCCGAATTTCGTTCCTGGAATTCTCGAGCGTAGGCCGAAGCCTTCTCGCTTCTCCTTTGCGATGAAGCACCTGCAAAGACACACAAACACGCGACAACAATTCGTATCGCGAATCCACCATAGATACATGTCGCTCAATAAAACCTTATAAGTTTAAAACAATTCTTTTCACAACACTTCCCAGGCGTCCTTGGATGCAACCACATGCACGAATGCAATGCAAACTTAGATTCCTCGCGGGAAAGCGTCTGCTCTTCTCGGAAAACTCGTTAAAATATTCCGCTTTTTAAGAAAAGCTTCTCAGAACCCATCTTTATTCTTGTGCTTGCGTCTTTACGCGTATTCCTCTTTCCAGTTCGGATTTCCTCTCGACTATGGATATCCCCTTTTCGATGCACCCGTTACCCACCTTATGACGCATCAGGAATACCCATCACCTAGTCCTTTCTTACCGAACTTACGTTACAATCCCCTTCACGATGCTCTATGTCACCCATCCTATGACGCATTAGAGATGTCCGTTCCCAGATGGTCGGATACTTCTTCCCGATGCTCCCTGTCACCCATCCGATGTGACGCATCAGAAGTACCCGTTCTTGGTGGCCTTACAGATATTCCCGCTCTCAGTGCTCCCGTCATTACTTTGAATGACGCACTAGGAATACTCTTGACTCGGATGTCTCCAGTGAGAAAAACCCTCACTTAAAATTCCAATAATTCATTTAGAATTATTTTTCCTTGGTGTTCCAAGCGAGAAAACCCTCTAACTTATAAATCCAATAATTCATTTAGAATTATTTTTTTTGTAAGATAAAGCCAATTTAGCAACATCTTGTGGGCGACTACCATGGGTCTATACCTTGCACTTTCCTTTATGGGTGAATCTGGGCTTATCCTGGATTCATCTAGGTACTCTTAGAATTTGAGTACAATAGGCACTATGTTCCTTGTAGCTATTGTCAGTGAAAGAAACTCATCAAAAGATATTTTTAAAAAGTCTGGTCAAGAAAATGCAGAAAGCAACGTCGGTAGGGAAGATCCACAAATGGATCTGCAATTGGGATTCATGACTTGCAACTGCACAGCCCTGCCATGTCCTTGGATAGTGTCCGTGAAACCGGTGTGTTCAATCCAAAAAGGGCGGTAGACTTTACTTCAAACCTTGATTTAGCTTTCACCCATTATTAGTCGTCTATTATACCTGCGCTATAGTGACACAAGAGAGGGGAATGGGATACAGATGCTAGAATGCACCTGTATGAGAAGACTGACACCAGATTGGCCCCTAACTTAGGCGCCCCTTTCGGTATTTCTTTATTGTTCAGAAGAGGGAATAAATGCTGTGGATCCCTACAAGCTGCCCCGCACAAACTTGGCTGAATTTCAACTGTTCCGGCCTGATTTCGGCAGCATAATTGTACTAGGACCCTTCACAGTCAGTATTCCCACACATTGACTGACTTTCCCGACGCATACGGGCACTTTGCAAAACCTGGCGAGAATCTGCAGCACGCTGAATTCTCTGTTTTCAGCCCTGAAAATGCGCCAGATCACCTGTACAGCGGTCCCCTTGTGTCCCCGAACCTCCTAGGGGTATTAGGGTCCGTTTAGGGCCAAAACCCTAAACCTGCAAAAATACACAGCAGGCTGTAATTTACTGTTTCGGGCTCCGTTTCGCGTGCCGGTCGCATCCGTAGCAAGTCCTCGAGCTCCCGCACCTGTAGGGCTACTTGCCCTTTGAATCGGACGAGATTTCTGGCGTGAAACCTCTCCGAATTCACCTGTACCTGCGGGGGATTAGCCGCTAGCTAATCCAGTACCTGTGCAAGAGGCTCTTGCCTCGGCAATCGCGCATGAACCCACACAACTGTACATTGGTCAAATGAAGAGCCCACTAGAGGGGCATAACATACTGCCAAAGGGGAGAGAGAGGGCAGTGCGTAGCGTGCAGGGCATCACTCCTGGCACCGCACTGTGCATAAGAGGGAAAGCAAGCACTCCATAGCTCTTAACCTGTGACAAAAGCTGCAAATGAGCCTCTCCCAGCTTAAAATTCAGCGCCAACTCTCTCTTGCATTAGAAACTGCACCAGAATGTGCCACTTGGCACATTTATAAGCATTTTCCCGTTTCGGGGTTGCCGTCTAAAAATATCCCAACCGGTTGCCTAGTTGACTTCACGGCAGAGTAAGAAAATGTTCCCTTTGTCATTCCGGAGGTAATGACGTCAACACATTTTTAGGTCCCAAAATAGCAGTTCCCTAAATTTTAGGAGATGCTGCCATTGTATCTTTCTAGGTCATCCGACCCTCTTTGTACACTGTGGCCACACCCAGAATTGAAATGTAGCCTCTGTAGCAAAGGATTCCACTTTGGCTAGTCAATGACCCCACTTTGGCTAACCATAGTCTTTGTCCAACCTTAGTGCTCTCTTGCCCTCAGGCCTGGACTCCCTCTGGACAGTTCCACACTAGCTATGCAATGCAGGGCAGTTAGATTTCTCGAGGGGTGTTTCCAAAAAGTGAAAGTAAATAGATAATAAGAAAGAAATCAACAAAAAGGATAGATAGTAGTCACACGTTGGTGACATACCCCCCTCTTGAAATCTCAAACGTCCTCATTTGCATCTATGTCGTACATGCTCACTGTCAACATTGATGTATTCAACACCTGTCGACACATATACGACACATACATGCTCATTGTCAACCCTGGTGTATTCAACACCTCGTCGACTCATGTATTGCCTGCGTGTGAACCCTGTCCCAATGACATAGTGGTAGCTTCGCGCACTGCCATTTCTTTGAGTCACTAACTTTCCAATGACAAAATGGTAGCTGCACATTTTGCCACTGTCTTATAGTACACGTTGGATCCCGTAACACTTTCGAGCATACCCAAACCGACAGTTTAAGAATGCAGTTACACATGTACTCTTTAATAGAAGCAATCACTGTATCCTTGACAAACTGACAAGAAATACTCACTTCTATAGCACTAACCAAACTTTTGGACATTCCATAAAAGCAATTGCCAAACTGACAATCTGTACAGCTCTAACATTCATGTAACAGGTATTTGATTTGAGCTCACTTTAAATACCATGTACATCATTTGTTTCAGAAGCCATTGTCACACTGACAATTCATGTAGCTGTGAAACTCAAGGGGTCAAGGTAGGTTGTAAATCGAAGGCTTCCAGGTAAAGTGATAACACAGTTGGTGACTCTGCAAGTTCACCTTCTTCCATCCACTTAGCATCCATTGGTGGATAGTTTCTGAACTTTACCAAGTAACGCCTAGCAACCTTGCCTTTCACTTTCCTTTCTTTGTGTGCCAAAATCTGTTCAGGGACCAAGATCTCCTCAAGTTCCTCGACTTCCGGCTGATCTTCAGCTGGCATATCTTCTGGCACATCACGCACATAGGGTCTGAGAAGACTCACATAAAACGCATTGTGAATCTTCCAACTGTCAGGCAATTTCAGCCTATATGCAACATCACTGATTATGTCGCATACTTGAAAAGGCCCATAGTAACGCATGCTTAGCTTTGGAAACAGTCTTTCCTTGCCCTTCATCTTCTTTAATCTTGCCTTTTCAAAGCGTAAAAGCACCCAATCACCAAGTGAATATACCACTTCACGACGGTGACGATCAACTGCTTTCTTTTGCTTTGCTTGAGTCCTTTCTAAGGCCACTTTGACCTTCTTGTACATTTCATCCATGTCCTGAACATACTTATCTGCTTCAAATATCTTGTCCTTTGTATGCAGTATGGGAGGAACTTTCTTGCCACCTTCAACTATCTCAAAGGGTGCTTTGCCAGTTGATGAATGCACTGTATTATTGTATGCATACTCCACCAATGGCAAATACTACTCCCACTTTCCTTTATGCTCTGACACATAGCACTTCAGCAGATCTAGGACAGTAGAATTTGCCTCTTCTGACTGCCCATCTGTTTGAGGATGAAATGACGAAGAGAATTTGAGCGTGGTGCCCATATTCTCAAACAAACCTCTCCAGAACAAACTTGTCATGCGTGGATCACGGTCGCTAACAATCGATTGTGGCATGCCATGATACTTGAAAATATTGCTCATAAACAAGCGTGCCATCTGATGTGGCTTTATCTTCTTCCTGACAAGAATAAAATGAGCCTGTTTGCTGAATCTGCAAATAATGGTCCAAATACCATCGTTTCCTATCTGCGTTCTCGGAAGATCAAAGATAAAATCCATAGCAATACTTTTCCATGGTTTATCTGGAATAGGTAGTGGTTGCAATAACCCTGGTGCCTTTTGCCTGTCAAACTTGACCTTTTGGCCTATTAGGCATTCTCGCACAAAGGCATCCACATCCCTTCTCAATGTAGGCCAATAGAAGAATGTCTCAACCGCTTTAACTGTAGCATCGATACCACGATGCCGTGCATACGGTGGGACATGACTTTCTTCCATAACTTTACGTCGCAATGGCTTTGTGACACACAATCTGCCATGCATCATCATGAACCCGTCTTTAAGAAGATAGTGTTCATGACGTTGTCCATCCATTAGTTGCTCGAAGACCCTTGCAAAATCTTCATCATTTGCATATTGTTCTCTCATATCATCAAGTTCATGATGATAAGGAATCGACACAGCTGAAATTTGTGGCTTCCTTGACAAGGCATCGGCCACAACATTCTTCTTGCCTTCCACATGCACAATCTGAAAATGGAACATGGACAAGATATTTGCCCATCGCATATGCTTCTCAGATAACTTTGTTTGTGTCAAGAAGTATCGCAAGGTCTGATGATCTGTTTGGACATCGAAATCTGCACCTAGCAGGTAGTGTTTCCAACTTAAGAGCGCATGAATCACAGCCAATAACTCTTTCTCATAGACCTGCATGGTCATCTCTGGCCCTTGCAAAATTCTGCTCTCATAGGCTACTACCCTGCCATCTTGCATTAGCACTGCACCAATGCTACTACCACAGGCGTCACACTGGACCACAAATGACTTCCTAAGATCTGGCAACACAATGACTGGATCCGAAGTCATCTTTTCCTTTAAGAGATTAAAAGCTGAAATCTCTTTTTGTGTCCTTCTAAAGGTGACTGCCTTCTTTTGAAGAGCATGTAAAGGTGAAGCAATCTCAGCGAAATTTCGGATAAACCTTCTGTAATAGGAGCATAGTCCCAAAAAGCTTCTGACATCATGCACCGTCTTCATATTTGGCCATGACTTGATCGCTTCAACTTTTGCAGGATCCATTCTGACACCATCCTTTGAGACAATGTGTCCCAAAAAGTGAATCTCTTCCAGAAAAAACTCACTTTTCTTTGCATTGATCAGCAACCTATGACTGCGTAGCTCTTTGAACACAATGGCCAAGTGATGCCTATGCTCCTCTTCATTCTTTGAGTAGACTATCATGTCATCAAAGAATGTATCAACAAACTGCTGGAGTGGACGGAAAATTCTGTCCATCATCCTATTGAACGTAGCAGGAGCATTTGTGAGAGCAAAGGGCATCACTAAAGATTCGTAAAGGCCAAACGTCGTTCTAAAAGCAGTCTTGTGCACATCCTCTGATCTAATGCGGATCTGATGGTACCCACTCTTTAGATCTATCCTGCTAAACATAGCTGCTCCTTCTAATTTGTCCATAATATCATCAATTCTAGGTATAGGGAACCTATTCTTGATGGTATTCTTGTTCAGTGCACGGTAGTCGATGCACATACGCCATGAGCCATCCTTTTTCTGCACCAACAACACTGGAGAACAGAATGGAGATGAACTGGGCATGATGTAAAATTCTTCAGCATCTACATAGGACTGGATATGTAGACGCAACTCTCCAATGATGGGTGTCACAGCCTCTGTATGGCCAGGACATGCCAAACCTGCCTCTGCTGTATACCCCATCTCTTCAGGTCTGACTCCCAACTTTGAAGCCAATTCTGGGGAAATAAAGTTGGCTTTGGCACCTGGATCAAAGAAGATAAGCACTGTTTGATCCTTGACCTTTCCCCATGCTCTGCAAAGCTCACTTGCATCTGAATTTGGCTTGTCGCTCACCATATCTGGCACTAGACCAGCCATGGGCTTCTTTCCTTTCTTGTCTTCCTTGTCATCAGAATCAGCTGGCCTTTTCTTTGTAGGACAATTGTAAGCAATGTGGCCAGGCTGCTCACATATAAAGCATTTGTTCTCTGTCCTCAGGACCTTCTTTTGCTCTTCTGACTTGCGAGGAAAACGTCTTTTCCATTTCTTTGCTGGTCCTTTTTCTGATTCAGCTGTAGCTTTATCTTTCCCTGCGTTGGCTGACTCCTGAGTCCCTTTAGGAGCCTCATTGGGAACGTGCTTCTTGGCTGAATTTTTCTTGCATGATCTTGCCTTGACGCCAGTGTTAAATTCACAATCTTCTCCCTTGAGCAAACCATTGCCAGTGTTTGCTACCTCGATGAGCTGCGTCAAAGTAGTGACTTTTGTCTTCGTGCAGTATTTTCTCAATCCTTTGGGTAGGCCACAATAGTATTTTTCAATCTGTTCTGTCAATGGCACAAACCTATAGGAAGTTACTGGAAGTAGAGCTCTGTGGTGGTCTTGAGGACTCACCCACTTCATGTGTCTGTTGATCCTTTGAAGAGGAAACCTCTTCAGTCACATCATCTGGTCTGTCAGCCATAATTGCAATTCCCTATGTTTGGTCTATGATCCCCTGTGTCTTCAAGCCAAAAACTGACCAAGGCTCACTTCTATGGGAAAAAGTTATTTAATCCCGTCGATGGAACCACGAAACCGGCCTGTTCAATCCAAAAAGGGCGGTAGACTTTACTTCAAACCTTGATTTAGCTTTCACCCATTATTAGTAGTCTATTATACCTGCGCTATAGTGACACAAGAGAGGGGAATGGGATACAGATGCTAGAATGCACCTGTATGAGAAGACCGACACCAGATTGGCCCCTAACTTAGGCGCCCCTTTCGGTATTTCTTTATTGTTCAGAAGAGGGAATAAATGTTGTGGATCCTTACAAGGTGCCCCGCACAAACTTGGCTGAATTTCAACTGTTCCGGCCTGATTTCGGCAGCATAACTGTACTAGGACCCTTCACAGTCAGTATTCCCACGCATTGACTGACTTTCCCGATGCATACGGGCACTTTGCAAAACCTGGCGAGAATCTGCAGCACGCTGAATTCTCTGTTTTCAGCCCTGAAAATGCGCCAGATCACCTGTACAGCGGTCCCCTTGCGTCCCCGAACCTCCTGGGGGTGTATTAGGGTCCGTTTAGGGCCAAAACCCTAAACCTGCAAAAATACACAGCAGGCTGTAATTTACTGTTTCGGGCTCCGTTTCGCGTGCCGGTCGCATCCGTAGCAAGTCCTCGAGCTCCCGCATCTGTAGGGCTACTTGCCCTTTGAATCGGACGAGATTTCTGGCGTGAAACCTCTCCGAATTCACCTGTACCTGCGGGGGATTAGCCGCTAGCTAATCCAGTACCTGTGCAAGAGGCTCTTGCCTCGGCAATCGCGCATGAACCCACACAACTGTACATTGGTCAAATGAAGAGCCCACTAGAGGGGCATAACATACTGCCAAAGGGGAGAGAGAGGGCAGTGCGTAGCGTGCAGGGCATCACTCCTGGCACCGCACTGTGCATAAGAGGGAAAGCAAGCACTCCATAGCTCTTAACCTGTGAAAAAAGCTGCAAATGAGCCTCTCCCAGCTTAAAATTCAGTGCCAACTCTCTCTTGCATTAGAAACTGCACCAGAATGTGCCACTTGGCACATTTATAAGCATTTTTCCGTTTCGGGGTTGCCGTCTAAAAATATCCCAACCGGTTGCCCAGTTGACTTCACGGCAGAGTAAGAAAATGTTCCCTTTGTCATTCCGGAGGTAATGACGTCAACACATTTTTAGGTCCCAAAATAGCAGTTCCCTAAATTTTAGGAGATGTTGCCATTGTATCTTTCTAGGTCATCCGACCCTCTTTGTACACTGTGGCCACACCCAGAATTGAAATGATTCCACTTTGGCTAGTCAATGACCCCACTTTGGCTAACCATAGTCTTTGTCCAACCTTAGTGCTCTCTTGCCCTCAGGCCTGGACTCCCTCTGGACAGTTCCACACTAGCTATGCAATGCAAGGCAGTTAGATTTCCCGAGGGGTGTTTCCAAAAAGTGAAAGTAAATAGATAATAAGAAAGAAATCAACAAAAAGGATAGATAGTAGTCACACGCTGGTGATCGTCCGTATGTCCGTACAGTAGCGCCATGTCATTAGCCAGCATCCGTTCAGTCTCAGTGGCTTGTTCATGTTAGCAAACATCAGCTGTTGGTTACTATGTTTCTCGAACAGAGCAACCTTGAGTCTTCTGATAGCATATCCATGAATCTGTAATCGTTTTGTAGAGGTGGGGAATTTCAAAATACTCTTATAGGTGGAAAATGCCCAAAATCCGTAGGAGACACTTCACAGCAGGGGCTTGACACTGAAGCCAGAACATCGCTGTTCTTGCCAGAGACTGTCCGAGATTGATTCTATTTATTTTAGCTTCCTTATTATCAATTGAGGTTTTGTCATGCCCTCAATACTGTTGCTCTCCTTTCTTTTAAGGTAGATGTTTGGATGTTTGAATGTGACATGCATCCATTGCACATGGAATAGTGGCAATTTTATTGTGTTTATTTTGTATCCATCTTTAGTAGGACGTTAGAGTTCCCTTTGCTGTGTTTAGGTATCTGTTTCAGGAAGGGGCTTGCTTGTTGTGGGAGTGCTATGTAATGTTGCTATTTGTCTTACTAGGTGGCAGAACAGCGAAGGATAACAAATGCAAACTCCAGCATTTTGGACAAGCTAGTGGATTTTTGTTCCTCTGATGTAACTGGCTCTCGAAACTCTAGGGGGCAGGTGGACAGCGAACATGGTCACGCATCAGAGTCTCTTCAGATTGATGCATCACCAGCCAGGTGGTGAGCCATCTTTTTCTTGGTTCTCAGGACTTTATTTTTGTTGTTGACTGAGACACTTTATAAAGGGGGTCTTTGGGTAAGTGTTGCTGAATAATTGGCGGGGCCACATCCAGAGAAGACTACTGAGTTGCTATGGGGCAACATTACATGCATGTTGTTACACACTGCCCATATATTGCTCGGAGTTGAGGGAGCATTACATGTGAGCATATGTTTGCATTTTCTTATCGTCTTGCTTTACCTACATGTAGCCTGGAAACAAAGTATGTGTGGCTACTGCACAGTAGCTCTTTACTAATTTATTCTTCTCTGTTGTAGGGTTGATACAAGTGAGCAGAGCAATTCTATTCCTGGTTGTCTACCTGCAGCAAAGCGGCTTGGAATAACTGAGGACCTCAATCAATCGCCTGCGTGCGATGAGTAATGAAGAGGGAGTGAAAGAGCTCAGATTTTTTATTTAGAAATGATGAATCAAGGATTGCTTCTATCTGGGCATATGTCAACAATACCAATTTACACTTTTTTGAAGTAAATTAGCAGTCACTACGCCTTTGCACCACAAGATGATATGTTTTTTGACTAGACAGACATATGCAGCTCAGTGTTTGGGAAACTTGTCCCTCAGCTCTGCCCTTGTGTACTTTGGATTTAAATGCTGTTTGAGAGCATGAGGAACGGAGACAATCTGCGTAAAATTAAAGAGAGTCAATGTGAAAACGTGAATTTAAGTTCACTTCTTGTCTCTTCTTAGACATGTAAGATAAGCACATAAGGAACTGTGTATGGCGAGAAAATTGAACGCAACATATGCTAGACTTCAGTCTTTAGTGTATTTTTAAAGGACAAAATTTGAAAATTCGAGGCTAGTTTGGAGGGTCACTTTGATGAAATCAGCTAAATTTGTAACATTTTAGTGTGAAAACCTTTTGAGAACCCTAAATTTTTCACTAAAAACCTGGAGATTTCCAACGCTCTCCTTTCTTCCATTGGTTGCTAAAAAAGTTGTTGGTTGTGCACTCATGAGATCACTCGTTTGGGACTTTGTTGTAGTGAATGGCAACATGTGAATTTGAGGCCCACTAGGGTGGAGGTGCCAATAATGGGACACACTCCACCCATACGTCACAGGGGCAAGCATTAGGAAGTGGATAGCACAAATTGACATGGCCCATTTGATTGGCAGGTTTCGAGCTCAATACTAATTTACCATCTGTTTTTGCATTGAATTTTGTCAAAATTCATTCATCTCTTGTGTGTCATAGTAGTGAAGTTGGCAACTTTTGGTGGAAGATCTCATTGCCGTGCATTTTCTCAACCCCAAGATGCTCAAATCTATGAACACAGCTCGTCGCAACTTATTGTTCGCAAGTTGGGGGGTTTTCCTTATGGCTTCGATAAAATTAAAAGGCTATACCTAATTCGAAGATTTCTTCATTAATGAAAATGATAAGCTAGTCTATATCACCCAGCAACAAGCAATGATGAAGCATGTAGATTTGCAAGAGTATTAGCTAAATGTGAGAAGGACGAATACAACATTGAGAGAGAGAGAGAGAGAGTAAGTATACAGACATTTTAAAGAGAAAAAAATACCAAACACAAAATAGAAGAGAAGAGAAACACAAATATACCAATGTGAAGTCAACCACCTCTTCATATGGAAACAAAAGGTCTTTTCACTATGTCTTGACTTTTCACTTTCACCTGTCTTTTGATTTCACCCACACTTAATATGTTTTGAAAGATCTTTTATTTTTTTGAGATTGGGAAGACCCAATGACACGTCTCGCAATCTTTTAATCAGCTATCCACGATGAAGCTAGTAGATATATAGGTTAGTAAATTTTAAAAATGTCACTAACGTGGCCTTTTCAAAAGCCTCCTCTCATGCAAACACACCCCACCTATCTCCTACTGTTCGTGACGAGGGTGCAACGACAACAGCATACGGCTGAGAGAGAGAGAGAGAGAGAGAGAGAGAGCTTGTTGTGTTGGCTTGCTGCAAGTGCAGTACAATGGTGTGTGTGTGTGTGTGGGTGTATGTGTGTGTGTGTGTGTGTGTGTGTGTGTGTGTGTGAGAGAGAGAGAGAGAGAGAGAGAGAGAGAGAGAGAGAGATGCGCGATAGAAACTTTCTAGGACAGTTGTGTGTGTGTGTGTGTGCGTGTGTGTGTGTGTGTGAGAGAGAGAGAGAGAGAGAGAGAGAGATGCGCGATAGAAACTTTCTAGTTTAATAAATTTCACCTTCAAATTTAAAACCAAAGGATCTTGGCAGATTTCTACTAAAACAAATAACATAAGATATGGGTGCCCTATTTGCAACATGATGATTTATTTTTTGAAGTTTTCATGTGGGAAGACTTTGACAATTAAATTGGTTGTAATATATGTAGAACCCATTGGAAAATATATAGTAGAAAGTCGATTGGCACTAGTTGTTTGTAGTGTTAGTTGTTCATTGACAAGTCCATTTTCTTTGCAATGTTTAGCTTTGTCTTTAATGCAGTTTGCTTGCCTTATTGTTGGCCACATTCAACGAGAGCTAATTCTTCCATGCCTCCTTGTGGGAATTGACATTGTGTATATGTCCAATCATGGTATTCTCAATACTTGCAAACAACCAATGAGTTAACAGACAATTATGATATTCTTCACATTGACAAAAACCAACACATGATCTTATCCTTTGTACCTACTTCCAATCTTTGAAGGCTTTGACTTGTTGAGGAGTTGATTTCTCTTCAGCAACAATGGTGCATCTTCTTTTCACCTTCAATGTACTCTTAATAACCCTTACCATTTGTGAAATTTGGCATTTTGAACTTCCGAGTATAGATGTTGTTTTTGTCCAACTTCTCACTAACAATAGCATTTATTTCATCATTGTTGGACATGTTTGTAAAAAATATGAAATCTGCAAAAAACTTGTAGTGGAAATAGCTTATATCTATCACCATGTATGACCACAATGTGTGCATACACTTGAAACATCATCATTGTGTAGTAGCAGCGGTGAAAGCTATGGAATCAATGGAGCTTTTTGCAAGACCAAAATGGGAGATTTGTATAATCTCGAATCTCTACGTTCATGTATGTTATGCGCTCTAGCTTCACTATGGAGGTTGAAATGCGTCTAATATCGAAATTTGGGAAGGCTATAACTTCTACTAATCAACTCCAAATTTTTCAGAGTTTTTGGATTTAAAACTTACTTTGTGAGATCTTTCCAATGAAATATCAGTTGATGAGATTTTAATGAAGCCTTCATGGACTTCATCAGGTTGTCCACTTTGCACAAGAGAGAAAGGATCAACCATCCTTATAGAACTGCTTTGAGAGTCGAAACTTTCCCTAATTGGTGTGTATATTACCATTTGGCAAATTTTTCATCCCATGCGCATTCGATGAGGCACGGATTCTATTTTGGGAAATAGATTTGGTAGTGGACATAGTTTGCACAATGTAGTACATGGTTGGTGTGCTTGAAATAGGCTTCTGCGTTTCCATGAGCAATAATTTTTGGGCGTAATTTGCAATCTTTGCGGACCTCTCGAGTTCCTTGAGCCATCTCACTGCATCATGCCAATTCTGTTTGCTCCACATTTGCACCACTTGCTTCGTTTGTTTGTATTCATTTACTCTCTTTTCCGTCGAAGAAACCACTGCTTGCACACACCCATGTAACCCTCGCTTTGCACGCGCATGCGTACGCACACTCTCCACTCATTACCTCTCATACCTCCTCCCCCTTGTCCCTTTCACCCCTCTTGTACACACTCATCCACTTGCACAATTACATTTACTTCCATATACTTTGTCACTTGAAATTTGGAAAAAAAATTGTGTGTTCTTTCATTTGTGGAAAAATAAATAAATAATGGGAAAATTACCAAATACCCCTCTACTTTGTGGAAATTCCCAAATACCTTTGTATTTTTTTTGGTTGGACTGTTCAAGAGTTTCTAATCTTTACTCCTTTTTGGCAATTGAGATCCGTTTTTTAGTGCTTAGCGTGTAATTTGTCACAAAAAATAATGAAGCAATTCTATTTTAAGCATCTTGTATGATAGACAATCAGTCTTCTTATGAAAATATGGAAAAATTTATTTTTGGAGAAATTTACTCTCACAACCAAGGATATTTTGGGAATTTTGGAAAATTTGAAGGGCATTTTGGGAATTTACGACAAAGTACTAGGGGTATTATGGGAATTTCCACAAATTAGAGGGGTATTTTGGTAATTTTCCACAAAGGAGGAGGAGAGGGGAGGCGATGAGGGAGGGAGGGATCGGAGAGAGGAGGGGGGAGGAAGGACGAGGAGAGGGAGGAGAGAGAGAGAGAGAGAGATGACAAATAGAAAACAATTCTAGTTAATAAATTTCACTTTCAAATTAAAAACCAAAGGATCTTGGCAGATTCGCGCTAAAACAAATAACATAAGATGTTCGCAACATGCTTGATGATTTATTTTTTGAATTTTTCATGTGGGAAGACTTTGACAATTAAATTGGTTGTAAATTTATGTAGAACCCAGTGGAAAATATATAGTAGAAAGTCGATTGGCACTAGTTGTTTGCAGTGTAAGTTGTTCATTGACAAGTCCATTTTCTTTGCAATGTTTAGCTTTGTCTTTAATACAGTTTGCCACATCCAACGAGAGCTAATTCTTCCATGCCTCCTTGTGAGAATCAACATTGTGTATATGTCCAATCATGGTATTCTCAATACTTGGAGACAACCAATAAATTAACAAACAATTATGATATTCTTCACATTGACAGAAACAGACACATGATCTTTTCCTTTGTACCTACTTCCAATCTTTGAAGGCTTTGACTTGTTGAGGGTTTCTCTTCGGCGACAATGGTGCATCTTCTTGTTCACCTTCAATGTACTCTTAATAACCCTTACCAATTGTGAAATTTGGCATTTTAAAATTCCGATATAGATGTTGTTTTTGTCCAACTTCTCACTAACAATAGCATTCATTTCATCATTATTGGACATGTTTGTAAAAAATATGAAATCTGCCCAAAACTTGTAGTGGAATAAAAATAGCTTAGATCTATCACCATGTATGACCACAATGTGTGCATACTCTTGAAACATCATTATTGTGTAGGAGCGGTGAAAGCTATGGAATCAATGGAGCTTTTTGCAAGACTGAAATGGGAGATTTGTATAATCTCGAATCTCTACGTTCATGTATGTTATGCGTTCTAGCTTCTCTAGGGAGGTTGAAATGCGTCTAATACTAAAATTTGGCATAACTGAGCTGCACGATCCCACATAAATTGTTGCAATCGGAGATTATTATGGACATCTTTCAAGAATTGTGGGGTTGAGTGTAGTACCACCGCATGAGAAAGTAGAAGTATGGAAGGCGTCTAAAACTTCCTGTTATAAATAATCTTTACCATGTAATTTTTGCAAATGCAGTGTTGTATGTTTTAGTTTGGTCTCATCATGAGTTGCAAATTGTATGAGCATCACAATTAGCAAGCTTACATGATTAATTGTGATTATTGTGCTCACTAATTTTGGGTGCTTAAATATTGCTTATGCAACCCTAAGTACAAAACTCATTTTGTAAGATATGAGTAAGATATGAGGTCATTTTGTGAAGAAGAAATAAACTTGGAGCTTTGCTATGATGCCCATCTCTTTCTTCTTCACCACTAATCTAATTTTTACTCACTAACTATGCTAAAGTGAGTGTTGCTTGTATTTTTTTGAGTGTGTGCATGTTTCTACTCACATTCTATGCTTGAGCATTCTTACTTTCTCTTGTTATGCATCCCGTAGTCACTTTTTTCAAGCACGTGTGTGAGAGCAAGTAGAAGTGTATGCATTGTAAAACTAAGGCTTTGCATGCTTTTTAGTTAGCTCCATGTGTCTATGCTTGTTGAAAGAGGTGTGTGGGAGGAATGGTAGGAGAATGCATATCCATATATCTTTATGTGTGTGTGTGTGTTTTTTTTTTTTTTTTTTGGGGGGGGGGGGGGAGGGAGATAAGAGGCATAGAGGAAAAGAGGCAAGAGATTGGCTCTTCCATGACTTCTCTCTTTGAACTTTTAATCTTTTCCCTCACATTTCAACGTGGTGGGAAGGCTATAACGTCTACTAATCAACTCCAAATTTTTCAGAGTTTTTGGATTTAAAACTTACTTTGTGAGATCTTTCCAATGAAATGTCACTTTATGGGATTTTAATGAAGTCTTCATGGAATTTATTGGGTTGTCCACTTTGCACAAGAGAGAAATGATCAACCATCCTTATAGAACTGCTTTGAGAGTTAATTGGTGTGTCTATTACCATTTTGGTAAATTTTTCATCCCATGGGCATTCGGTGACACACGGATTCTATTTTGGGAAAAAGATTTGGTAGTGGACATAGTTTGCACATTTAGTACATGGTTGTTGTGCTTTAAATAGGCTTTTGGATTTCCATGAGCAATAATTTTTGGGTGTAATTTGCAATCTTTGCGGAGCTCCCGGGTTGCTTGAGGCATCCCATTGCATCATGCCGATCCAGTTCGGTCCACATTTGCACCACTTGCTTCGTTTGTTTGCATTCATTTACTCTCATTTTCGTTGAAGAAACCACTATTTGCACACACCCATGTAACCCTCCCTTTGCACGCGCATGCATACGTACACTCTCCACTCATTACCTCTCATACCTCCTCCCCCTTGTCCCTTTCACCCCTCTTGCACACACTCATCCACTTGCACACTTACATTTACTTTGATATACTTCGTTACTTGAAATTTGGAAAAAATTGTGTGTTCTTTCATTTGTGGAAAAATAAATAAATAATGGAAAAATTACCAAAATACCCCTCTACTTTGTGGAAATTCCCAGGATACCCTTGTATTTATTTTGGTTGGATTGTTCAAGAGTTTCTAATCTTCGCTCTTTTTTGGCAATTGAGATCCGTTTTTGTGTGCTTAGCATGTAATTTGTCACAAAAAATAATGAAGCAATTCATCCCCAAAGCCTACATAACTAGCTTGAATTCTATTTTTAGCATCTTGTATGATAGACAATCAATCTTCTTATGAAAATATGAAAAAATTTATTTTGGAGAAATTTACTCTCACAACTAGGGATATTTTGGAATTTTGGAAAATCTAAAGAGCATTTTGGAAATTTACGACAAAATACTAAGGTTATTTTGGGAATTTCCACAAATTAGAGGGGTATTTTGGTAATTTCCCCATAAATTATTATAGTTGTATGTCTTTTCAGAGTGTGTAAGAGATGATGGGTTATGCTTTTAGAAGAAAGGCTTTCAAATATTAAAATAAAGATCGCTTTTTTGGACTGTTGAAACGGTAAATGCCTTTCAATTCGAGGAGCTAAAAAATAGTGGAGTAAACCCGTCTTCCAAATGGAAGACAAGAAGAGAATAAAGAGAGAGAGAGAGAGAGAGAGAGAGAGAGAGAGAGAGAGAGAGAGAGAGAGGCGGGGGGGGGGGGGGGGGGGGGGGGGGGGGGGGGGGCCTTACAGATGCAAGTTATGGGCTTCTTTGCTGCAATTTGTTTGAAGGATGGAGGAAAGGTAAGTAGAACATTAGTTGGATACCTATTTACAGTATCCTATAGTCAATGCAGTTCTATATACTACACTTCGGCCAGTAGGTTGATGAATTTTTTTCATGACTTGTGTAATAAAGAAAATTTACCATACATGTAGCTCTGCAATTTTTTTTTTCCAATAGCCCCTAACTAAAAACGTGAACATGAATTTGCTTGCCTATTTTCTTTGATAGCCCCTAACTAAAAACCTAAACATGAACTTGATTGCCTATATCAATAGGTTATATCAGCATGTTGCATAATGCTATCATGTGTCTCATGGTCTTGTTAGGCATATGGAATATCCAACAATCAATGCATGAAACCTCGATTCCAACCCTCTCTTCGCATTTGTTGATAACGGTCCATTGCTTCTTGGACAAACCCTTGCTCCACATTTGCTAAAAATACGCCATTGCTTCTTATCCCTTTCCCTCTTATTGATCATATCTTGCAAGTAATGCATTCCAAGACTACATCCCAAACAAGAAGCACATAAACCGGCTTGTGCTTTCAATAGGAAACCATGTTTAACATATATACATGCCAACTAGAGCTCAAGAAAACAGAATGTCTCTTTACAAGTGTCCATGACCAAAAATTTCAGTCTTTTCTTCAAGATTCAAGCATAGGTTTGCATCTAATAAAGAGAAGCCGTCCCTTCAGCAGCTTTCTCTTGTTGAATGTATCCCCCAGTCAATGTATTCCAAGACCTCATATCCCAACAACTAGGAAGCTCATAAAAAACTTTCTATGCTTTCATCTAGAGTCAAACCCTCGATTCACCTTCACTGAAAATAGCTCATTGTTCTTGGTCCATCCTTGATAGGCATATCTTGCAGTAGATGACTTCCAAGAGATCACATCCCAAATAGAAAGATCATTAAACAATTTTTGTTCTTTCCAAACCAAACCAAATTTGACATGTATGCCACCCAAGGGTTTGAATTCAAAACATCTCATGTATGAACTTGTTGCCTCACATCACAAATTTGTTTGCCGATGTCAACATCTTATAAATACCGCATGCATTGTTTGCAGCTTGAGAGAAGCCCTTGCTCCATTTTTTATGAAACAGTCTATCACTTTTCCACCTTATCCTTGTTTTGAATAGGGAGCTCGTCATGAATTCAAGAACATCTTCAAAAAGCAAGTTAATTGAGCTGCACTTTGTGTGTGTGTGTGTGTGTGTGTGTGTGTGTGTGTGTGTGTGTGTGAGAGAGAGAGAGAGAGTGTTAATCGACGGGCCAGTGAAGAACCTTTGTTATAGAGAGAGCAAGAGAGCCATAGTGTAGTTGGATACCTGGTGGAGGAAGCCTCTCTTTGTCCTCTCGAAGAGCCACTTGCCTTTGAAGTAACGTTTGTTTCTCTAGTGATGCTTGCTTGGAGTTCTTCTAGTGGACACTTTTCTCGGTGCATGTAAAAGCCACTCTTCCCTCGATGGTCTTCCAAAAATGGTTTTGGGCTTTTGGAATTCTCCCGCCTTCCCCTTAAAGGGTTTTGCGATTTTCTTCATGATCCTTTTCCATTTTCAAGCTTTCCCTTAGGCAATCTTTACGTTTTGCCCTGGAAGTTGGTGATATCACCTTAGAGATACATCAGTTCTCCTATGATTACTTTTAGGCCTCTTTCTCATTCAAACACTTTTGTGTTCTTTCTTGTGTATATGATCTCTTCCTTATCTTGAGGTTTCCACTTGTAAATTAATCCCAAAGATTTACAAAAAGAAAGTGTGGGTGTGTGCGCGCACTTGTGTGTGTGTGTGTCTCTCTCTCTCCAATTGCCATATTACTTTCACAAAGATCCATTTATTTGGGCCATCTTTTCTTTCACTTACATCTATATAAACACAAGATGGAGCCTTGCCACGTGTCAACATCGTTCATACGTAGGTGATTGCAATGCTCTCTTTGTATCCCAATCAACAATCAAAGTTTCGTCACCCTTTTCTTCCTAGACACATAGAAAATTAGACAAACCCTAAACCCTAAAAGATAGAGATAATGCAACAAAGTTTGAATGTCACATTGAATATTAGCTTCTTCCTAGTCAGCTTTGGTGCATGCTTGGTCGTTGTGTACCTCAGGCTTGGCTAGGGGTGCCATAGGATATTTGATTTGACTTTGCAATAATTACTAACTCATTTGCGAACAAAACTAGCATCAATGCGAACTCGAATTGCTGCCTTTCTGCAGTTACTACTCGTACTATACAAATGTAATTTTCTATGTTTCCCATGGCACACCTCTTAGGATCCTCAATCAATTGCCCCTCACCATCATCGTGATATTTACAAAGAAAATCCAACCAAGCACCATGCACTAAGAGAGAAAAAATTGTTAAGGCTCATGATAAATTAGAGGTATCTAAGTTAAGTTGAGATATATATGTGGGGTGCAATAGGTGAAACTACCGTACACAACATCGGAGCTTGCACAAAACTGCACTCTATAATTTTTGTTGTAGTTACACGTAGGAGGATGGCTATGGCAACTTCCACTCGAAGGAAACTCTTCACCCTTGGGATTATTTTGTTTCACCTAGCTCATCACATTGCCCTAAGGTATAAGATATGCACAACGATACATGTGGTGGCAAGCTAGGAGATCGCCGCAGAGGGCCGGCTGGTGGAGGAGGAGGGGCTTGAGGAGGTCACGATCAATCTGGTGGTGGCCATTGTTGGGGTAAAGGCGTTGTGTCTTTGCTCGGCGTCTGATGTCCAGAGTCCGCCCGGCCACCCACTGCGCACTGACTACTTACCCTTATTCTTGTATATATACATCAATATGGAGCTCCCCACTTCTTGGAAGTTGCTCCATCCACACTACAGTGAACTTTTGTTCTTCACTTCCTTGCACCGCACCACGCACTATTTCAACTGGTATGAGAGCCACGACGATTGGCAACGATGGTCCCTCGGCGGTGACGGAACTTGGTGCTTGGTGGCGTCAGATCGGAGGTGGTTCGGCATGGATCTGGCAAGGATCAGTGGCATCGGGAGGAGATCTGGCGGATCTTGGAGCTCTACTTCCCCACCTGCATGTATAGCCCTCTCAAAAGAAGCATGGAATCTTGAGAGGCGTCGAAGGATCTTTGTAGGGAACCGAGCAAGGCAACTGTGAGCTTGCAAGGTTTTGAGAAGCGGTGCTTGACTTCTCCACCCGCATGTATAGCCCTCCCAAGAGAAGCTTGGAATCTTGAGAGGCATCAAAGGATCTCGGTAGCTACTCTGGAGTTTCGAGATGGCAGGTTGAGAGGAAATATCTACAAAATTAGAGAATTGGGTAAGTACTAGAGAGAAAGCTACCAGGGGAAAATCGAGCAGATTTGCAAGGCTTGGAAGAGACGAGGAATCAAGGGGCATCTTGCAAGGTAGAGCAACGAGGGCATCGTTAAATCGAATAGCCTGAAGCTTGCAGAGCTTGGGGAAAATCGAGCAGTAGAGGTTGGAAGTTATGCAACCAAGCATTGGGGAGTACCATGTAGTCAATCGAAGGCAGCCATCACGTTGTGCATCGAGCAAGAGCTTGAATCGAGTTGCAGAGCTGACGGCAGCAACTGACAGTAGTAGAGTTTGTGAGCAAGAAATCGGCCACAACAGAGAATTACAAGCAGTAAAAGGCTTGAAGGCAAAGCATTCTGTAGCGCTGTTCAACAAGCGGGTGTGCAAGCAACACGAGCAGCACCTTTTTTTTTTGCTTGAAAATGAGCAGGGAAATTGGGCAGCCCTGCAGCGTTGAAAATTCAGAAAATTGGAAGCTAGCAGCGCTCATGAAAGACAAAGGCAAAGCAAAACTTGAGAGTGACCACATGCACACACACACACACGCGCGCGTTGCTTTTATTTTTTGAAAGTGGGTCTGCAATTTGAAAACAAGCCAGCAGAGAATCGAACAAAGCAAATGATCAAAATAGAAGTGTGTGTAAGGGTGTGTCCCCAACACAATTCTGGCTACATAGACAGCAGAGAGCTTGGAAGCTCTCTTGATCATGGTGTTTTTCAGCTAGCACACGGGCAAGTAAGCCCCGGTATCACCCGACATTTTCTTGACGTCCTCGTCAACGATGCTTCCTACCGGCTTTTATAGCGACTTGGCGGCTAAGGCTTCAATGACCTCGACGTGATCTTCTCAGCATCATTCCGGCTCGGCATTGGCTTCGACACCGACTTGGCAATTTGGCTAGCAACTTCCATTCGGCGGAAGAAGGCGGCATCGACATGTACTTCTCGGCCTCGAGCGAGAGCGTGAGAGAGTGGTTTGGCTCTCCTCCAGTGTAGCCTCGCCATCGGCTACCCTCCCACGCTCATCCTCAGTGGGTTTGCTCTGACGTCTTTTCCCAGGCATCTTAGCTTTTATTTAGCGATTTTGGCTTCGATAGCTCCCTTTTCCCTCCTTCGGCCACACATACCGACACATACAGCTCTGAGACGGACCATTTTGAAGTGGATTATTCTCAAGCGCGCTCGGCTCTTGAATGACGTTTATGACCATAAGCAGCTCGATGTACTTTGTGTCTAGTTTTCGGTCAACAAGCTTTCCGACCGATGAGTTAGTGTGTGCCAAATTTCATGCATTTTTTGCGCGTTCTTCCTAGTGCAGACTATGTGCACAGTTAGTGCTCATATATGACTATGTGGGTCATTACATAGTGCTTTCTAGCACAACTTTGTGCAATTTATACTATGTATGCATATGCAGATACAATGTGAGTTATATATAACTTGCAGGTGGCAGATTCATAGGTTTACGGGTATTTTTGGAGCGGTCGTCCATAGAGTCATTCGTTCAGGAGTGAGCTAGTTTGCCTGGTTTTTGGCAAGTTATGTATACTATATGTAGATTTGTTTACTAAGACAATAAGTGTCTACTCATGCTTTATGCGGTTTTGGTGAGATTTTTGAGTTCTATTTCAGGGAAAACTCAATTAGATTTTTTCCAAATTCTCATCATATTTTGCGTGTATCTGCAATTTACTCTCTGATGGTTTAGTAGTTGAGTATGACTCCCACTTTGATAGGTTTTGTCAGCTTGGACACAGTTTAATGTTCTTGTATCCACTCTCGCAGGAGTGAGAGGCAGTCACAACCATTACATGTTTTTTGCAAATCTTTGTAGGCAGTTTTCTTGTGGGATGCGTTTTGAGTGTGTTTGCTCACTACTTCCATATATGGTTATGCGCTTTATGCTCAGTCGAGCTGTTTGTCCCAAATTGGTCCACTTGGTTTAGTGATGTTGTTTGTGCCTGCAGATTGTAAAGCTATTTTATGCATATGTGAGCATCGGTCTTGATGGGATTGATCATGATTTTCATGATTGTGTAGTGGTTGAGTGATTTCTTACTTTGTTGGCAGTTTGGCATGGTTTATGGTTGTTGAGTTTTTACTTAGTTTACACAGGAGACTCTGCCATATTTCTCCAAGGATGTCTCACCATAGCTTTTGGCAGACATGTGTGATAATTCAAAGTTGACAATGATGATTTGTGAGAGACGACGGTCTTGTAGTTGTCGATATTTGCAATGTTGGCATTGTGGTTACACATGGTACATTAGGCACCGCTATTTCAGATATATGAGGTAGCAGCAGAGATGTATATGTGATGCAAACGAGTTTTTGCCACATGCTAGAGCGGTGGCTTCATACTCCAATGAAGATAATGGCATGTTTACCTTTAGTATTCCTCCTACTTACATGTCTTTGAGAGGTGGCACTTCTCCCCATTTGTTGCTAGATGAGGATGCATTTTTTCACATCACACCACATCGTAAGTGGTTTAGCAATTTCTCTAGTGGGAGCTTTGGTTGTGTACTCTTGTCCGATGGTTCGGCGTTTGACATTGCAGGTACAGGAGATGTTTGCTTGTCGTTTCCTAGTGGTGCATCCTATACGCTATGAAATATGCACTATGTTCCTCAGCTGAGATAGAATTTGATCTCAATGAGACAATTAGCAGACTATGGGTGTCACCAAGGGAGCCCACAATGGCTTGGTCTACCCTATGCATGCATTAGAGGTACGAGAAGACACGGTCTTGGTTTTGTTACTAGCATGTGTTGAGCAAGAGATGATACGTGTCTCCTTTGCGAGTGAGCTCCACCATGCTCATGAGACAAAGCATTTACATGTGCAAGACATTCCAATAGACTTTGCAGAGGTAGAGCTGAAGCGGGATTACTCTAGTGAGACAAATCAGGTGTTGTCAGAGTTTGTGCAAACAAAGGTAAAGCGGGTTTGCTCTCTAGAGACACAAGAAAAGGATGACACCTATGGAGTTCTTTGATATGCTTATATTAGAGGCTGATGAGTTGATGCCAAGACACACAATTCCACCTATGGATGAGAGGACGTAGCTATTCTAGTGTCAACAATGAGACATATATGTGATGAGGAGTCATGATGATGTAGTGTATGTAGATATCAATGAGGAGGCTAGTACATCCAAGTTTGTGCACATTTTATCAATGTTCAGGCATCTCATGTGTCATAATAATCAATATCTAATTCTCCTAAATGATTTTCTCATATTAAACTGATCATTTAACTGTGGGGAAGTGCCAGGGGAGAAAAGGCTAGAATATTGGTTAAGCTAGCAGACCGGCCACATTAGGGATCCAATGGAGGGAAAATAGAGATCCAAAGAGGGGGCCATCTGCAAAAGAGCCATGTGCAAAAATGGGCTAAAAAGACCCTAAGGTTCAGCCCATTAAGACTTCCAAAATGCTAAGGTTCCAAAATTCAAAGGTTGTGTCCAAAGGGTTAAAGCTTAGGGGGGGATTGGATGCTTTGTGTGCTCTCCAAAGTCAACACACATCCCTACACATGAGGGGGCGAGCCCTAAAGGTAGGGTATGAGAGAGAAAGCCACACACACACACACACACACACACACAAGTCCCCTTTACACAAAGGGAATGAGGGACACATGTCAGCTCCCTAGGCCAGATGCCCACTAGGTATGTCCAATTTCTATTGGATGGCCCTTGAAGTGGACCAATGAGAATTAGGCTAGAGTAAATTTAGCCTAATTAATTTTAAAACACATAATAAAAAGAACCAATGAAAATTAAGTCTCCTGGATGATTATTGGACAGCCTGAAAAGGGGTCCAATAGGAATTGAGCAGCCCAATGGGCTACTTAATTCCTATTGGTCAGAATGGGGAAAGGTCCAATGGGGATTTAATTCATTTAAATCAATTAAGTTTAATTGATTAAGCTCTCACAAAAGGGGAAAGGGAGACACATGTCAGAAGGCTATCACTTATGCTGCTTAATAGCCATTGGCTGAGCTTGGCATTGTCCAATAGGGAGCCTGCAAGAGCAAATAGCAAGGGGCCTCGCCCAAGAGAGAGAGGGGGACTGATTTTTGCAAGGATTATCACACACACACTCACACAATCTCATGTGTGAAGAAAGAGAAGACTATCTCTTCCCAAGCTTTAATGGAGAACTCATCACCTACTCCAAGCTTGTGAGATAGAAGCCTACATTAGCACACTCTTGGCATGTGGATGCAAATCCAACCAAGAGCCAAGTTTCAATGCATGCTCATCACCTCTACCAAGCTAATTACTAAGCTAAGCTATGCTAATATGAGTGATTATGTGAGGAGATGTACATCTTTCTCGTAAGATACTCCTTCTTCCTCTCAATCTACTCTCATACCCTGCTAGCTCTCACCATCTTCGAAGGTGTGTGAGGTCTTGGGTCTGAGAACGTGGATAATTCAAGTTGTGTTTGCTAAGTGTTTTGCTTAGTGCATGAAGCTTTCATCTTCATTGCACTAGGTAGTCTTGAAGGAACACAAAGAATTGTATTGTACAATGTCTCTCTTGATGGGAGAAACCATAATACAAAGCCTTTTGGAGGGGGGACCGGCTCCATGCAAATCCGGTCCTCAACTGTTGTCATTAGCTTAATTTCTCTCTCTTTTGAAAGTATTGTTGATGCTATCTAACTAGGTGTTATGCTTTTTGTTGCTCTCTCCACCCAAGCACTCTTGTAATTCTCATTAGGAATCTATTCTAATGAAATGCCCACTATGTTCATGCTCATTTCCGCTACACACAAGTTATAAGGCCATTAAATGTTACATCATGTATGATCTACTAGTGTCAAGGTTCACGACCTAGCAGTTGCAGTGGGAGCATTTGCAGCAAGGATTGTTAGTCGTACGGTGACTAACACTAACATGATGTATTGTGGAGTTATGCAGACCATACAAAATTGTTTGCAAGATTTGAATGTAGGCTCTAGACTAGATACGCATGCTCGCCTATCACTAGAGCCAATACGGCTACATGTAGACCGACATAGCAAGCTAGTGGGCATAGGTTGAGAGAGTCTCTCACATGTTTTCCCATAGAGACACAAGTTAGGAGATTTTTTTCAAAGTCCAAGTCATCAGCAGCATATTCTCAATCACCAAAAAGGCAAGATAGACCTTTACATACCTGCATCCACAATAAAGACAAACAACCACTCGGTTAGTGCCTGAACAACATTGCAGGTGAATGGGCCTACCAATTGTTATCCATGTACATTTCACAATAAAAGAAGATAGAACTATTGAAAGTAAAAAACATAATTTTTGCAGAAATTTTATAGTCTGACACGAAGTCCCATCTTATGCTATGTTAGCCGAAACCATTCAGAAGTTAGTAGAGGTTTTTTCAGGCTAAATTCTTAGTAGCAATAGTATAATGTATCTGCAACCCACGTATTATGATGAAATCCTAAATCTTCTAAGATTAGGTTATGTACTGTAATTGTGAGAGCATTATGCTAGTGCCTATTTCTGCCGATAGAAACCAGCATACTTTAATTTTTTTTAAATCTGAATGAGCACACTTGTACCCCGTACCAAAGGTAAAGGCATGTATTGGCCAGTCATGCCCGACAATTTCCCTCGTGATTCGCCACAACCCAGCATACTTACCTTCTGAGAATATTCCATGCCAACCTTTGTGATAACTTATCGACAAGCCATCACCCAAAGATCATCTATAACAGTAAAGTATGGTTTCTAGAGCAAATCAATACCTCTATGCAGGCTGCCCATGTTCAAACCACTATGAAAATTGCATGCTGTAAATGCACCAAAAACAAGGTATGTTTCTCATCCTATGAATGTTAAGAACCAACTGTTCATAGCCATTCATCACATGAAGTCCCAAAGCATTAGTAAAACCAAATTTTTTGAGCAACTCAGTATCACTACGCTTACTACTAGTATTTAAATCATCATGATGCTACAAGTTCCCAGCTCGTATTCATGCCGATGCATACTACAAAAAAAATTCCCCAATATATCATGCAAACATATACATGCCAGTGCACGAGTTTAAAAACTCGACCATATACATAGTGCCTCCAAATCTAGGTATCATCACTTCCATACTGGTAACAATGTACTCATACCTGGAGTAATATTACAGAAGCAAAGCCATCAGATAGTGCATAGTGATATGGGATAATATCCCTGCAGCTTTTTTATGTCCATTCGGGTCCTTCACAAAGCAGCCCACTAACTACCATTACAGCTATTAGACCAACAATCAATAGTTTTCATAAGTGTTACACTGTCAACAGGGCATATCAGTATTGCTACCCAACGTAGTACACGATTACACAGCACAATAGATCTTAACAGTTTAAAAATCAAAAAACTTTAATAGACACCAACCTCAACAAATCCGAACTCGACAATTGCATTGCTCTTTTCCATAATGCAAAGTGCTACGCTACTCTAACTCAACATCAAGTGCTCTCTCTCACAATAACTCTAGACACTAAGTGAGTACTTTCACAAGTACTCACCTCCTCCTTAAGTAGTGGGCGTTGGGTGGCATGTGTGTACAGCTTGCATTGCAGTTTGTTGCATTCCGGGTCCTACACGCCATTCGGCGACATTCAATCCAGAGCTATAATTGTTCGTCTACGAAGTCTGCACCATGAAGGTTAGGTGAATGAGCATCGTGTTATGCTAAAAGTGGTATTAGGGTCAAGATTGCAATATTAAAATGAACCTCTAGGGTGGATACCCACGCCGACCACAAAAAACAAAGAGGAATACCAATTGTGCCCTAGCCAGATAATAATTCTTGGTAAATCCCACCTTCGAGTAACAAATCTCCATATTTTGGTTGAGTCGGTCATTAGAGAACCCTGGGTTTATCTATTTTCGGGATTTTTGATCATGTGAATGCAATTTTTTACACTAAGTCCAATTAGTCGGTGGAGAAACTCCCCCTGTTGAGGAAGGCAATCAACACTTTTTTTATAAAAAAAACCAATGTAGTAAAAAGGATATGTAAGTAAATGTGTGTGTGTGTGTGTGTGTACACACACACACACACACACACACACACGCACATATATATATATATACACGCACACACACACACATATATCAATCTTTCTCTATTTTTGTCTCTTTATGCCTATCCTTTCTCTTTGTGATGCAAAATAGAGGGCATTTACCAATCACATTTCTCTCTCCCATTGTATTACCCTCCCCCCATTGTATTACCCTACCCCACCCCCATAGATGTCGGCAATGCTAAAACTTTAGGTCAAAATTTGATGCATTTGCCGGTTGTTACACTAAAACTTGTGGAGCCCAAAGATAAAAAGGGCCCAATTATAATTAAAAGGATCCAAAATAATCTGACATGTACAGGTCTTCTTGATTTTAATTGCCTTAACAAAACAAAACTTAGTGTCCTCTTGCTAAAATTCTAAAGTCCCATAAATTAAAGCAATATCCATGTAATTCTTTAAAAGATTACCAAAATATGCAAGATTTGTGAAAATTCCCAACATACCCTCGAAATTTCGAGCTTTCATAATATGTATATTTTTATATGGTCATAAATATTCTATAAATTACATGTATGGTTCAAAAAGTGAATTTTCTTGATGTGAGATTGTGAATATTTGAAACTAGGCTACGTCAGCTGCATGCCCATTTCTCAAGATTGATGCTAGCAATCCCACTTTCCGAGATGCTCTCACTATAAGGACTACCCACCATGGCAAAGGTGTCCCAGTATGGCACTGTTCTCCCTTTGTGACTTAACGTTCAAAAGCTACCTACTTAATATATGGACTTTAGCCTACTTATGAATGAATCCAAATTACACAATTAGAGTATTTGGGAAAAACCATTTTCTCAACCATAAACAGTTCCTTCTATGATGGCTCCAAGAAGAAAATTTGAAAAATAGATCTTTTTTCAACCATTTTTATATTAAATTTCTATAAATCCAGGTGGGATTTTTTCTTTTGCTCTTGGTTCAAATTTCCATTTTTGAATTTTAAAGTCGCGCGACTATAAGTTGAGAGACACTTTTCTCAAACATTTAGGTCTCCCCAAACTCAAGAAAATAAAAATTCTTTCAAAACATATCAAGTGCATAAGTGAAGGGTGAGTTTAGGGAATGAAAAGAAAGGTGAAGGTGAAAAGTCAAAAGACAAATGAAGGTGGTAAATAGGTGTTTTTTCTTCTCTTTCATTTTTCCTTAAGCGTTTTCTTCGCTTCTCTCTCTCTCTCTCTCTCTCTCTCTCTCAATGTTGCATCCGTCTTTTATAGGTAGCATTGATCAGATATACATGTTTCGTCATTTCTCATGGCTACGTGTTATAGACTAGCGCATCATTTTTGTTGTTATTGTCTCTAGAGAATCTTTGAATTAGGAATACCTTTTATTTTTTTTTAAATGTAACAATTTTGGTTTTCTCACCTTCAAATTTAAAATTTACAAAGAAATCTCAAAACCTTGTAGGTGGAATTACACTAAACCTAGGTTTCTTTCAAGCAATGATTGATTCTCAAGGCTAAGTGGCAGCAAGGGGGCAAACCTTTCTGAACGCTATCTTAGGTATTTGCAAGACTCCCACATTATGTTTTGGGGATTTTCGTAGGAAGATTGGTACTCCCTTGCTAGAAGATGTTTAGAACGAGGGCTTGCCAAAACATTTTTCTTAACCAAAGGAAATAAGGGCGTAGTTAAAACTCTTTGAGCTTGTTGGAATTAGGGTTGCAGCAAAACACACACAACTTGGAAAATACGAAGGAAGCTCAAGGCACACAATAGAGAGTGTATTACTTAGTGTGCTATGGAAAGATAGATAGCCCTAGAATGAATGGCCGTATATACAATACACGAGGGAAAAACCTCCTATTGAGGGAAAAAATTCCCCAATGGTCCTAAGTGTGTTCACACACATCACTACCACATTTATATGGTAATAAATCCCCCCTGGAGTGATGCGGTGAACAAGAGCTGGCACATGAGTAAAGGGAAGTGCCATGCACTGAGGGGAGTAAGCCCAAAGCTTTGAACTTCTCACGAGACAATGCCTTTGTGAAAAGATCTGCAAGGTTGTCATGTGTTGGCACATAAGCCAAGTTGATCTCTCATACTAAGAGCCTCTCCTTGACATAGTGGTAATGCACCTCAATGTGCTTTGTGCGAGCATGAAAAATTGGATTCATCGCAATTGCCAATGCGCTCGTGTAGATAGTGTTGGTAGTGTCCTATCCAACACCCAAATCATCCATAAGGCCTCTTAGCCATACACACTCAATCGTAGCTGTGAAGACTGCACTGTACTCAGCCTCACAACTAGAAGTGGCCACAGTAGGTTGCTTCTTGCTCAACCATGATATACGGGAACTACTAAGCATGAAACAAAAACCACTTGTGGACACTCGTGTGTCAAAACAATCAGCTCAATCTGAGTCCAAAAAAGCATGTAAGTCTAGCGGCAATGACCCCCCCTTGGGATAAAACAAGCCAAGATGTAAAGTGCCACTCAAGTAGCAAAAAATACTCTTGACAGCCTGCCAATGCTTAGACCCTAGGCTATGCATGAATTTGCTGACCTACAAGAATGCAAACTGAATATCTGCCCTCGTGTTGTATACATAAATGAGGCATCCAACAACAGTTTGGTAAAGAGTGACATCTGCAGGATCACCAGCATCATGAAGACTCAATTTCAAACCTGTTTTTATGGAAGTAGCAATAGGTTTGCAATCCTCAAGTTCAAACTTACATAGAAATGTCTCTATGTAACTTTTCGGACACAAGGCAATACCACCATCACTCTACTTAAATTGTTTACCCAAGTAATGATGCAACAACCCCAAATCTTTCATCTTGAAAGTAGCATTCAAATCAGCCTTAAATTCAGCAATATGTCTCTCATTTGGTCCAGTGATCAGCAAATCATCTACACAAAGAACCACAATGAGAAGTACATCATTCTCACGCTTTACATACAATGCGCTTTCTATTGGACTGCTACGGGAAAGCCTCGTTTGACCAAATGAGTGCTAGCCTTCTCATATCAAGCACGAGGAGATTGCTTCAACCCATACAAAGCTTTGTTACATTTGCACACCTCTTGTCCTTTCTTGACAAAATCGCGAGGCTACGTTACATAAACTTCCTCAAATATGACACCATTCAAGAAATCAGTAACCATGTCTGACTGATGTACATCCCAACAAAAAAGAGTTGCCAATGCACATAGAAAACGTACAATATTCATACGACATATGGGAGCAAAAGTCTCTTCATAATCTATGCCTTTTTGTTGTGCATAATCCTTTGCAACAAGTCGATCCTTACAGCAATCAATCTCACCATCCGCCTTGCATTTCAACTTGTAAACCCAGTTACCAATTGCCTTTTTGGCAGGAGGCAAATCACATAAAGTCCATGTGTCATTTTCTATAGGTGCATGATATTCTGATTGCATGGCAGCCATCCAATTTTTTGAATTTTGTGCTTCATCAAAAGACAGAGGTTCCTCGACATCATGTAAGCTAGACACAGCCAAAGCATAACAATCTGACGCATAAGATGCATGGTGAGAGCATGAACGAGTGCGACTAGACAAAGGTGCATCCAATTTACTATCACGCAATGTATGCACCAGCCATTTTGGCATATCTCTAGACTGCTCATTTTAGGTCCTTTCCTCATCAAGTACATCATGTACATGTGCATCAGTAATAGGCGGATTTGTATTATTTTTAGAAACCCCCATAGGCTGTACATTTTCCTCATTGGAATTTAGATTTGAACTTCTCACTGAAAAGAGGCAACAAAGTGTCATATATGTCCTGTGAGCTGACATTGTTGTCTCTACTACATGACAGCAAGGGCTGAACAGAATCTTCCACAAACACAACATCCCGTGAGACCAAGATACGCTTTGTTTGTCGATGATACAACTTGTAACCTTTGCTTTCAGCACTATAACCAACTAAAATACATTTGATAGCCTTATCGTCCAATTTTTTGCGCTGTGTTTGTGGCACCAAAGCATATGCCAAACAACCAAAAACATGCATGTGCTCAATAGAAGGTTTTTTATCATGCCATGCTTTGTATGGAGTAATAGACTGCAAAGCTTTTGTAGGACACATGTTTAGTGCATAAGTGGCACACATGATGGCCTCAAGCCAAAAAGAATGCGGGAAAGCTTGACTTTTGACCATACATCGTGCCATTTCTCCTCTCAGCAACACCATTTTGTTGAGGCGTATAAGTCATTGTACGTTGGTGTTTTATCCCACGACTAGCCAAAAATGCATTAAATTCATGAGACATATACTCCCCTTCTCGATCAGAACGGAGGGTGCCCATAGTAAATTTCGAGACATTTTCAGCCATAGCCAAAAATTGTTTGAAGCACATAAATACTTCGGACTTCACTTTAAGCGGAAATACCCATGCATGCCTGGAGTAATCATCAATGAAAGTCACGAAGTAAAGGTAATTGCCCAAGGATCGATAGAGTTTGCATGGGCCTGATGTGAAAACAACCAAAAAGAGGAGAAACAAAGCGGGAACAACACGTGCTATATAGCACAAACCTTAGAAGATTGTAAGGGACTTGTTATGCATAAAACAACACTGACAAAAAAATTGCACAAAATGAAGAAATAGCATGTACAATACTGCCTGTAGTGGAAACGAAGGCCGAAATGAGCCCAAGTCAGAAATCTGAGCAGACTGAGCTCTTTGAGCACACTTGGAAATTTTGTTGACCTGCGAATGCTTTCCAAATCTCACAAAAATCGAAGAAAATGAACATGCAGGTGCTAGAGCTGCTGGCGGTTAAGCTCAGGAGGACGTAGCCTGCTCTAAAACCAATTGTTGGAATTAGGGTTGCAGGAAAATACACACATCTTGGAGAAGACAAAGGAAGCTCAAGGCACACAACGGAGAGTGTATCACTTAGTGTGCTATGGAAAGAGGACGGTTGAGATCTCTCGTCTCTCTCTCTCTCTCTCTCTCTCTCTCTCTCTCTCTCTCTCTCTCTCTCTCTCTCTCTCTCTCTCTTAATGCAATCGTTTTTGACCTAGTAGACAACAGTTCACTCTTTTGATCATAACTTCTTCATCCAAACTCCAATTTGGTTGTTGTATAGACTCAATCAAAGAGCACAAGACCCTCTACGCATTGATGTAAAGAACAAAAATTTTAGAGTTATGGAAGGCTTTTTTGTAGTAGATTTTTTGAAGTGAACAGGTTCAAGAAAGTTGACCCTCATCTCTTATTTTACATACAATGTCTTCCGGCACTCGCAAGGGTTCTTCCTCTTCAACAAGGTCCACAAACATTGCAAAAAATGATCCAAAATCTCCTAATTGTGGAGATAGCAGCACAACCACTCCACCAACGACATCGAAAATCATGATAATGGCATACTTGGTATTGTTGCAAGAGACCGTAATAAACAAGGTGAAGACTTATAGGCACTTGCAATGGAGAATGGCATGCTAAGGATTCTCGTGGTTAAGAATGACAATCTCAAGAGGATACTTGAGATGCAAACAACACGTTTGATGCAACATGAAGAGTAAGTCAAGGAACGTAAATGCTCTCTTGTGGACTTGAATGCTTTGAAGGAGTGCATGAGCAAAGTAGAGCATGACCATGTATTGAAAGAGAATAAATTTGACACCATGATCCAGGATGTATGCGACATGAAAAATGTATACACAAACAATTATTGGGCTGATGTATGCGGTAGCAATGTGGTTCCTAATTCCTCCCTCATGCAAGCTATGGCTCAAACAAAGAATGTTGAGAATGTGGATGTGGAGGAGTTGAAGGAACGAGAGCAACATTCCCAAAGAGAACATTGTTATTCGTGGAATTCCCAAAGAGAAGTTAGAGACGCCTCCTTCTCTTGCCATTGTTATTGAAGATTTCTTCAAAACCCACTTTGGCATGTCCCGAGTTATGGTCTATGGAGCACATAGAGTGGGTAAGCAAGGAGCCCTTCGCTCGGGATAATGGCCAATTGTATGCACCATGCCGGATGAGACCAAACAAATGATTAACCTTGATAATAATTGGATCTATTTGAGGGATACAAAATATTTTGTGTATGAAGATCGCACTATTAAGCAACAAAATATGCGTCGCAGGGCATATGAGGAGAGGAATAAGAAAAACAAGGAGATCACTCACGAAGAAAATGTGCCCAAGGAGGAGGCAAGTCCCTCGAGCAAATAGGAATGTGCAACCTATGAGGCCAAGTTACAATTGAAAATATGCTTTTGGAGTTGCAATAGATACCCATGGAAAGCGAGGGTTGGCATTGATGAACTAACAAGCAAAGCTGACGTTGTACTTCTTGTTGAAACTTGGGAGAATGACACACAAAGTACTAATGGCTTGGAGGATTACAATGTTCAAGATAGCCCTAGAATGAATGGGCATATATACAATGCACGGGGGAAAAAAACTCCTAGTGAGGGGAAAAATGCCCCGACGGTCCTAAGTGTGTTCACACACATCACTACCACATGTATATGGTAACAGAGCTTTAGGTTTAAATGTGAAGCTTTTCCATAAAGATTTGCTAGTTTTGTTCAAGGCAAGCTCTAAATCTAGCCAATATTTTGCGGCTAAAAAACATCAAGAGCCCTCCCCCATTGGCGTAATTCACTCAAAACAAACACAAAGGTTTTTTGGAAGTTTTCAAAGTTTTAGGGTTATTTTGTAAATTGCAACAAAATCCAAGGGTATTTTAGTAAATGTTTTCTCAAATGGCTAATAGCTAAAATTGGTTCTTGGAAGTTAGGTTGAAGGTAGTGCTCAAATATAATATTTTTTCAAAAAGTTGGCAAACCTAAGTATGAAATTTTTAAAAGGTAAATTGACTAAAATTAAGGTTTTTACACTAAGTTACTCAAAATTTTACAAGTTTTCTCACCTTCAAATTTAAAATTAAAGGTAGATCTCAAATTTTGGTTGGTTGAACGGGCCATATCCGAGAAGACGCTGAACTTGTCGCATGAACTCACGCTCTAGGCCTAGAAGAATGAGAGAGAGAGAGAGAGAGAGAGAGAGAGAGAGAGAGAGAGAGAGTACTTTCAGGTCTAGAGCGTGAGTCTGTGCGACACCTCAAGAGCTTACAGTGACTCATAGAGAGAGAGAGAGAGCATACACAACCAAAATCGCGCTTTGAGATAGCTTCAGAGCATTTTGTCTTGCGTGTGCTACCCTTGCTTACCCTACCAAGACTATGGACATTCTACTCCCTGCCCTGCGCGAGGACCCACTTGTGTGTGTGTGTGTGGGTAGTCGGCTTGCATGCAATTTGTGCAGATGGTTGATGAGTAGAAGATCTACACTCTTACACATGGCTTCGAGCACAATCACCCCAAGGATTGCTAGCTCAAGGGGGGGGGGGGGGGGGGGGGGGGGGGGGGGAGAGAGAGAGAGAGAGAGAGAGAGAGAGAGAGAGAGAGAGAGAGAGAGAGAGAGAGAGAGAGAGAGATTTTTATCGTCCTCGGAGGTCAAAATATGACCTATGGGACCAAAGTTACATGTGATGTAGTATTTGTGTGGCTGATGAGTGACTCAATGCTCCAAATTTTGTGGTGATGAGAGTCGCAATGGAGAGGCCACATTGTGATTGGGAGAGGAAAGTGTGTAGGTCTAAGTCAGGGCTAAAAATGTGAGGGAAGCAAGTTCAAATGTGACCAAAAGCTGAGCACTCTAGTAGTGTGTGGTACTCAAAATCTTGAACTTGTAGTGAGCTCAATGTGCACAGTCGATTTGACTCTTCTCCATTGCCCCAATGCCTTGTCTCGCATCGAAGGAAATGGGAGCTAAGCCGAATGGCTGCAATAGTGCGTATCGCCGACAAGGGGATAGGCTCAAGCATGTAAGTGTGAGTACCTTTTCCTCTTTCAGCAAAGAACATGGTTTTGTAGTTGGAGGCAATTTGGGTGGTGTAATGTATGAAGCGTGACCCACCGGATTTCTCCCAAGCCGTAATACATTGGCGTTGTAGAAAAGCTTCATTCACTTGGGAGTCAATTGAAGCATCATATAGCAAGTGTAATGCATCCCATCTCCCAAACCACTTCTTTATGTCTTGCATCCATCCCGTGCTCAAGATCTTGCTTTTATGTATCTTTTGAATTTTTTTGCTTGCTTGCCATGCAATTGTAGGAAGTTGACGTGAGGGGTTTTGAGGCATCTTTATCGTGTACTCACAATCCTTTCCATGCCCATAACCTCAATTGGAAGAGATCCAAACTCAAGAAGTAGGAGCATATATGGTGTTTGTGTCTTAACTTGGAGAAAGCTTGTAAGAAAATGCTTTTGGACATTCTCAAACTCTTTCCAAGTAGACTTTGAGATGCTCCCACCCCACACTTCAACTCCATAAAGGAGAAACGGTGTCACCAATGTGTCAAAAAGGTACTTCTTGAGAACCCAACACTTGATGTCTCTCGCATTACACATGTTCTCAAATGCATAGTATGCTCTCTTTCCCGCTTCCAGATGATGCATAGCACATTCATGCCACTTGTGATTGGCCGGAACCTCAAGGCCAAGGTACTTAAAGCTCTGAACAACTTCAAGTGTCTCATTGTTGTACACAATGCATGGCTTCTCCTAAAGGTTGGTTTTCACAAGCATAACCTTTGTTTTGGGTTCATTCACAATCAGTCCATTATGCAAGAGAAAGTTCTCAAGGACAACCATAAGCTTTTGTGCATATTCTAAACTGTGTGTTAGAAGTATTACACCATCTGCATACAACAAAAGAATGATTATCGCATTACAAATAGTGATCTATTCAACGCCTTCTTCTTGCATAAAGTCAAGTACCATTTGTTCCAATTGATCGATGCATAGACCAAAGAAAGATGTTGACAACGGACATCCGTGTTTAACTCCAATAGTGCTTGCAAATTTTTTTGAAATTCCTCTTCCCATGTGCAAGTGACACATCACCTTCTCATAGATTCGAGAAACCACAAGCATAAACTCACTTGGCACTTGGAGTTCTTTCATCCTTCTCCACAAATTGTTACGTGGAATCATATCAAAGGCTTTCTTAAAGACCGCAAAACAACAATACAATTGCTTGCCTTTCAACTGACTTTCCTCCATGAGAACATGAAGAGTGACAAGATGATCAATGATGCTATGGCGTCGACAAAAACCCGCTTGTCCTTTCACGCATTTGTCATTCTTTTCAATACAATCACTCAATTTCATTTCCATTATGCACCCAAAAAACTTTTCCTTCAAAGACCCAATCATTATAGTCCGGTAGTTGTTTACAATCTTTACATCCCCTCCTTTATGCAAAGGCTTGACCCAATTAGTACTCCAATCATAAAGCATATCATGTTGAAGTGCAAGGTTGAACATATCAGACATCCACTCATGTGTAAAATCTATTGTCCATTTAATCATCTCCGGCTTGATACCTTGAAGATCTCCCGCTTTGTGAGTGGCCAACTTTTCAAGCCCAACGTATACATCCCTAATAGTAAAAAAAAAGAGGGCATACATGGTAGTGAACCATAAAATGGTATTTTTTTTAGCATTTGGTTGCTCATATAGTTTCCTACAATGTGTGTACATATCCACAAGACTCAAGTTACCAAAATTCTCAACGTGCTTGCCCCTCAAGTTTCTCCAAAATCTTCCACATGCACGTGCCTTTTCATGGACTTGAAAAAATTCTTGCTTTACTTCCCATCTTCTTCTCTTCCTTTGAATCAATGCCTTGTATGTATGCAAATGACTTTGATAGTTGTCTTTGTCTATAGTTGCATCAAGCTTTATCAAGGACTTTCGGGCCTCGTAGCATTCTTTTATCAAACCACCTTTTACGTGATCTATCTTTGTTGATACCATGGATATGCTTTATGGCAAAGCATTCTTCGGCACAAGAACAAATAACTACTTTAAAAGCTTCCCATTTAATTTCCAATGGTGCGTCATATTGAAGCTTGTCATCCATAACTTTTGCTCAACCATTTCAATGTACATTGGTGCCAGTTTGAAATCCATACATAGTGATAACTTCTCTTCCCTTTGTTTGAGATTATCATGCTTAGTTGCTTCTTGACATGCAAGGTCAATACATAAGGTCTGATGGTTTAATTTTGTGGTCCATTGGCCAAACATAAAACTCTTTATGCGATACATGATGGCCTCGGAGAGTAGCATATAGTCAATCACACTATCCCCATTATGTTTTCTACATGTAAATCCATTAGTTCCACTCCACAAAGATAAACCATTAGCAATGAGCATACCCGTGCTATTACACATGTGTAAAAGTAACTTTTCCTACTGATCCGACTCTTTCTCATCCATTGAAGTACGATCATACAAGTGAACTTCCTCCAACGCCCTTGAAATGTATGCCATATCAAATTGTTGAGTATCATGTTGCAATGTTTTTGTGCGAGCATTCATATCCCCAAAGACAATAACATCACCTTCACCTTTGAAATAAGCACTATCCTCTTTAAAATCGAAAAATGGATGATCTCTATCCATGCAATCATAAAAGGGAGAATGACGAGAAATGTAGCAACCTGCTAAAAAAACGGTGCTCTTTTTGGTGTCATAATTTTCAGCTATACATAACGTTTGTACTTGCCGTCTTTCACAATTGATTCAAAATCTTCCAATCCTTTCTTAACCATACATGCTACCCGTACTTGCCCTCTTTGTTGCTTGAGATTCTTTGACCACATCAATGAATATGTGGTGTGAGTGTGTGTGGGGGGAGAGAGAGAGAGAGAGAGAGAGAGAGAGAGAGAGAGAGAGAGAGAGAGAGAGAGAGAGAGAGAGAGAGAGACTGGCTCCACACAACTTAGAAGGGTGGCCGCAATGTTTGTAGCCAAGAGGGAACTGCGCGCATTGCATCACATCTCCATTTGAAACAATTCACCTCATCTCAAAAATCCAGCATGCCTCTAACTTGCCTCCATACTAACCCTAATGGACAAGACATGGGCTACAAGTTGTTTATCTTTGGAGAAATTTTATTTTGCAAGTAGGGGTATTTTAGGAATTTTGAAAAATTTGACGTGCATTTTGGGAATTTATGATAAAATGGGAATTTTTGAAATTTGAGGGGTATTTTGGAAATTTCCACAAATTAGAGGAGTATTTTGGTATTATTCACTTTATAGATAGTAGAAAAAATTGTTACAGATGGCAGCTTTCTCGGGCGATGATAGCAGTCGACTGTTATGTTACGATATATCAAAGAAGGAGATTAAGGTCTGTATAAAGGGATCCAATTTTCCAACGGGCTTGCTCTCAGCAAGGATATGACCATCGTTAGGTTATTATGATAATGGTTAAAATATCAAAAAGCTACGACATTGGAGACCTTTGTATGTCTTTCGGGGCCTCCGTACAATGTCCGAGCGAATGAAGCTAGAGAATTTCGGGTAGCAATCCATCATAGGCAAAGCCTTTTTATATAGGTAGCTTTTCGCTAGTCCTTGATTGCGGCACGTCCTTTTGAAGCTGTCCATATCCATCAAGACAATCTATGGGTTCTTTTTGGGTGGAGAGCCACATGCCCTCATTATGCCATACAACTCTAGTGGAAATCTGCAAGAGGTAGTCAAAGATCAAACTGGAAAAGCTGTGAAGCTTGTAATCGAGGTTGAGGAGAGAGATGATGAACATTGGCTTGGTTTTGTGCTCATGCTATATGTGGTTGTGTATTCCAAGTAAGGTGTGTCTATATTTATGGAGTGAGGAGAGGCTTTGGCACCAATGGCCATGGGCTCATTTGCTAGCATCATAACTCATCAACTTGTACATTGACTGCATGTGGGCATGTGCGCGCAAAGGCATGTTGCATATGGATGCATGCTCAATTCAAGCAATTTTTTGGAATCACATATTAACAAGTTCACCACAGAGAGAGAGAGAGAGAGAGAGAGAGAGAGAGAGAGAGAGAGAGAGAGAGAGAGAGAGAGAGAGAGAGATTGAAGGAGTGGGAAATAAAGAGAAATAGAGACGGGGAGAGGTAGAGAGAGAGAGAGAGAGAGAGAGAGAGAGAGAGAGAGAGAGAGAGACAAAAAAAGCACGGTCCAAAAACTCGTGTTGGGGCGAACATTTTGGAGCGAACTTTTAGAGGGAGCTTTTTTTTCTAGATTTGATCAGCTGAGCAATATCTTAAAAAAGCTCACTCCAAAGCTTGCTCAAAAATCTCGTTGCAGACCTCAACTCGAAGGCCATCCCCACCCGGCTACAATTTCCCTCCACCTCTCAACATGTTGAGGATCGCTTATTGGCCTCTTCACAGTTGTAATTTGAAGGAAAGAAGATCTCAATCTGCCAAGAGGTAGTAGATAAGTTCAACTTATCTAGTTGCTTACAATCACTCTCGGTGAAACGATAGAATATGTTGGTCACAATTAAGTGATAGTCTAAGCAATTTCCATGCAGAATATAACCAAGGGCTTCCAATTGCAAAATCTACACAAGGGGTTTGGTTTGCCAAGGCAACACCTATGGTTACCAATTGCAAATTGGTTTATTTTGCTAATCTTTCATTTAGTGTTTAACAAATTAAAGAAATACTAGGCATTTTGATGTTGCACTTTGGGTAATGTACCTTTCAAGTTTGGAAAGTACACTTGACTCCAGGTAAGTGTAATATACCTTTCAGGTTTGGAAAGTGTACTTTGGGCAATATACCTTTCAGATTTGGAAAGTGCACTTAACTCCAAGTAAGTGTAAGCACCTCCTAGTAAGCATATTATTTGGTTTAGTCTCATTTTTAATTATGCTTTGATTGAGTTTTCCAAGTGGGATGCATACTATGCTAGCATGCTTTCATCCATTTTGCTCTTCACACACCTAACAAGGTCGTGTTAGAGCAAAGAGTTTTGGGATAGTAGTGTACCAGATATATTTTGCACCTTGCATTTATAGGCCTACATGGTAAAGTTTTGTTTGGCACATGTTGTGAGTTTTACCAAATACCGAGTGAACTTTTTTGAGCAAACAAAACATCAAGCAAGTTATACATCTAATCAAGGAAAAAATTGATTAAAAAGCGTAACTTGTCCACTTGCTTACAAAAGCAAGATGGTGTATATAACACAATTTTAATTTTTGCTCATATTGCCTTTGAAGAGATGTTGAGTGATCATGACATAAAACCCAATCATCAAGCTTGCTTTGCGGAGAGTAGAGACTAGTCATACCAACTAATGTGCATGCTGACATTGAAGAGATTCCCTTGCATAATGGCGTATAAGCCATCTCTCTAGAGACAATAAAGACTACAATATAGAATCCAAGTGTGACTTGATTTTTACAATTGAAAGATTGATTATTAAAAATAGTCTTGACTTTGTGTGGTGAGGACATTTCAAGAAGAGAGAGTTGTTGTGCTAATTGTGCAGAACTAAAATCATGACTACTACCATCATCTAATAGAATTGTGATATGCTTATCTTTGACTGTGGCCTTCACTTTAGGCAAAGCGTGTGGAGATATAGAAATACCTGGAGAAAGGATTTTCATTAGCATCAAGATTGTATCCCTCACCATAGTTGGCTTCAACCTCATTGTCATCAGGGAAAGCATCTTCGATCAGGTTGACTATTACACCATTCATGCGGTTGTTGTTGAAATTTCTCTGATTGTGAATGGGTTTGCTCCATTGGATTGTCCATTGCTCGTAGTACCATTATTTGAACACTTGTTTGCATAATGGCCAAATCGAAAACATTTAAAACATTTCACCTTCTTATTACCATTAGGAATTTACACAGGGTGTTAGTTGGCTTGATGGTTATGGTTGCCACGTTTTTGCATGTGGTTGTTGTTGTTGCCATAGGGTTGAGAGTGTATAGAAGAATTATCAAACTTGCATCTCTTGAAGAAAGTTCGGTTTTGATTCCTATTCCTATCAAAGTTAGGAGAGAAGGAAATTTTGTTATGGTTAATGTTAGTAGGCTAGTTAGTGTAATAGTATTGTCCACCTTTCTTCTTCTCTGCATTGGGAGCCAAGGTAATAGCTTTAGACAATGAATTTGGCTCAAAGATACCTACTTGAGCGCCAATTCAAAGTGCTAGCCTTGATATGTATTTACTACTCTCCACCTTTCTTTTTCTCTGTATTGAGAGCCAAGTTAACTAGCTTTAGACAATGAATTTGGCTCAAACATACCTACTTTAGTGCCAATCTAAAGTGCTAGCCTTGATATGTATTTACACTTTAACTTCTTATTGTTAACCTGTTCAATGGCTTGTAATTGAATTAGACGGTTCCAAAAATGATCAGTACATGCTTTCACATCTTCATCTCTATGTGAAGATTAAATCCCACTGACATCGTGCTTTAGCTTTCTATTGTGTGGATAAAAATTGGGATAGAAATAAATTTTTGAATGCATGCCAAGTGTGTGCACATCTACCATGATGGTTGGTGGCATTCCACCATAGTGCATTGCTACTAGTGAGGTGATTTGATGCACATTTAGCCATTTCATGTTCAAGAAAGTATTCGTTTTGAACATAATCGTCTAATTGACTAACTCACGCCAAGACATTGCTAGCATCTTTGGCGCCATCAAAATCTTTGAAAGTGAAAGTCTTTTTGCTAATTTTGTTTTGCTTTGGAACATGAGTAGATTCAACATGTGCAGTGTGCAATACCCTCTCCTCTAGTTCTTGCCTTTCCATGCACTCATATGCTAGTAATTGTTGTGGTTTGATGAGTTGTTCATCAGTGATTGTTGGTGGTTGTGGGAGATGAGCCATGGTGGTGTGCCTTCTTTTGTTTCTTTTTAAAATAGATATATGTATTGATAAAGAGGGTATGCATGCATTAACAATATTTAAAAACAAAAATTACTTAATTGTATGTTTGTAGTTGGTTGTCAGTCCTCCACATGTGTAGTACAAGAGCGAGGTTGAGTCCAACGATCATGTTTGTGCGAGAAACTTTGAATTTTATGTTTTTTGAACTCCCTTTCGTGCCATGGATGATCATATTAGCTGTTCAAACTTCAAGGGCCACTTGGGTTTGATGGGCAGTCGTACATTATTGGACACGTTATAGCTTAAGAGAAGGAGAGAAAGAATCTTGCAAATGAATGGCCTAAATTGAGTAGCTCCCAAGCTCCATGACACCTCTTTGTGGGGTTGGGTATTTATTTCTTTATTAAATTAACTTGGAGCCAAAAATTAGAGGCCCCTCTTTACACTTGATTTCATGCATGAACCTTCATAGGGTAGGTTCTCACTAGCTTTGTACAAGTGAGCCACACAGGCTTATTGGAAAAATAACTATAATGTTCATGCTAAAATAAATGGATGAGCATAAAATAAATTATCGAGAAGCATTATTGGTATTGTTGTCGATTTTTTCTCCTCAATTTCTAGAGTTCCAATCTATACATCATCAACTCACTTATCAATGAAAAATAAAGACATCACAATAATTAACCATCACAAGCGCAGCTATTCCAATTGTAATGCTAACCACATACAATAGAAGGGTCCCATAGGTCCCTTCATATGGCATTACTTTTACATACGTAACGGTCTCCCTACCCTCGAATAATAGGTATATTGGGTCTTCTTCTAAAGTCATTAAGTTCACAAGCTCTAAAATAACAATTTTGTGTATCTTTCCCATTTTTTTACATACATTACACCACAAAAATCCACCACATTAATCCACTAGCACCCTTGAGCAATGTTTGTACATGTTTGGTAGGCCCTCGTGGGATGGCTACCTGCACATACTCCATAGACATAGGCTCACGGGTAGGATGATGGGTTTTGCACATAGTAACTAGGGCCTCAATTCTCTTTTTGCATCCATAGCACTAGAGAATTAAAGCGACTTCCACATTATCTGTTTCTCCTTTCAAGCAAAAATTATCTACATAAAGCAAAGGCATCCTGCTAACATTTGTCAAAGTAGTGTGATTCTTACAAAACCAACGGATGTGGAGGCTTCTATCCATGAGTTCCTCTAGGAAGCTCAACATCAATCTCTCTCGGATGTATTTTTTTGTTGTAGGACACTTGGACATACGAATTTTCATATAATCTACCACATTCTTCACAGTCTCCTTGGGATCTTATTTAAAACTCAAGATTTGTGTTAGGGTGTTGTGTTTTATGCTGGCTTTTGTGTTGTCTTCTTTAAAGGCTTTGATCATGATCTCAAAGGCATAAAACACAGAGACTTGTAAGGTTTGAAACCATGCTACTGCCTTGTCTTCTAATGTGAGGCCAAATCCTTGAAGGCATAAAACATCGAGACTTGTAAGGTTTTCTTCTTTAAAGACTTTGATCATGACCTCAAAGGCATAAAACACCGAGACTTGTAAAGGTTTGAAACCATGCTACTGCCTTGAGGCTAAATCCTTGAACCATGGTGTGCACATCCATTACTTTCTCTGTGTAGCCCACTTGTCTAAACTAGGCCACATGGTTATGTGGGTCCATTGTACCTTTATACCTCTTTGCACTGTTTTTGAGAATGGGATGGATTGATCTCCTTATGTGAGATGCATTCATGAGAATTCGCAAGCATGATGGTACTTGCAAGGGGAAGCTTACATTACTGACCTTGATCTCTTTAATTTTGGATTCGATAATCAACCAGGTTGACTCAAGTTTTATTTAATAGAGCATATAATTTGTATTTTTTGGTGCTTGGTTCATACTAAGTATTGTATGGTCCTTACAAGTTTTAGGCTCAAGAATTGACTCATCATCTATTGATTCTAAATTAGTTGGCCACTTGAGCCTTTTTGGGGTTAATGTCTAAGTATTACAATGCTCTGTGGGACTTGTTTTTATAAATAATTTGGTTGTGTGAACTAATCATACTTTGTTTATTATAGCAATGTATTTTGTTGTTTACATAGGGCTTATTGTGAGGACACTTTTTGCTTTGGTTTATTTGGTCTTTGAGAATGTCGTACTAGGTCACCTTGGTTGGATTATTGGGCAATGAAAACAATCAAGACCTTCACTTGATAGAGATTGGATATTACTAAGAAGTGTTTCAATGGACAATCCTTACCATAATCCGTAGAGACCCTTGATTGTTTGTGGCTTTGATCATACTTTTGAGTGAGGTTCTTTAACATGATAGGATTTCAATTCCTAGTTAGATGCTGACTAGTCTAATCAAGGACCTTTGCAATCTAGCTCTCTCAAATGTGTTGCTTTCGGTACACATGGTCTAGTTTGTGAATTATTTTGTAATTTGACTAATCAAGATTGTGATAGTGAATGACCATATAGTTAATATTGTTGGGACTACCACTATAAGAAAGACACATGCGATAGTTTTCACCTTTTTCCATAGTTTGTGGCTTAGTTTGGTAATTGATACATTGTGACTATAATCAAGCTAGGAAATATCCATTCATAGTTTGGCAATTGGTTGATACATTGCAACTATAATCAAGCTAGGAACTATCCATTCATACTAGTCTTCAACTATTCGTTGGTATAAATTTTCATGAATTTGGATCAAGTTTTCTCCTAAATCCAACTATTTTACTTATTTGGTTTGTTCTTCCCAAGTTTTGGCACCTCTGACAAACTTTTTGCTTGTATTGTACAATGAAAATTCACCAAGAATAGGGTAGATATATGAGTTGGTAAAGTTTCATGTTATATTGGTGGGTGACCATGGATTGCGATCCATGCACATCTGAAATTTTTAAATTTGACTTTACCAACCTCTGGTAGTACCTCTCTACAATGTCTTCCCAAAATTTTCAAGTGAATTGCAATTGTATTACCCCCTCAAATGTGAGTTCCATTGTCTAATTTTGCAGTATGCATTTTAACAAACTTGTTTCTAGCTGATTTTTTGACCACATTAGCTCAGGATTGAAACTGCTTTTCAGATTAACCAGTTTGGTCCTTTTTGATAAAACACAATTTTTTGTACAATTTTTAATCTAAAACATACATTGGAACATGGATAACAATTGGTTGGGTCTATCGACCCCTTGTAATACACAAACAAGAGTAATAAAAGGTATCTTTTTTTGTAATGGATGTGACTGATGACCCTTCCTAACCGGCTAAAATTGCAAAATCCTATTCCGACCTTACCTTGAAGAAAATATTTTGGCAAACTTTCACAAATTTTACCATGAACATCATACAAATGCTTCTTAACAACTGGTAGAGTTTAAAACGTGCCTTCGGTTAGTCAAAAACATTTTGGCAAACCCTGCTCTCAACCCTAATCGCCACCGACCGCGGGCCCACCCCTTGTAGTTTACTCTTGAGATGTTTAAATAGTCAAAAAACACAACCCAAAAAAGAAAAGAAACGATAGGCCTATGGTCAGTACCGTTTGGGCAGACCAGTCATCGAGCGATTCTTCGTTGGCCACCTTCAACACTACATCAACAGCTCAAGCCAGGAGGAAGAGGACGACGAGCGAGGTCAAAGAAACAAAAGAAGGAAGAGAATGGCGAAATCTAGAGTTCTGTACGCTCTTCTTTCTTTCGTCATCATGGGCATGAGTATCGGTACGTACTTTCTTTCCCTTCTCTGCCTTTTTTGGGAGCTCAGCACAGAAAACATGGCATTGAGCTTTATGCGTACTTATCTTCCTCGCACCTTCCCTGTTTAAAAGTAAATGCGCATGTAGCCAACAAGACAGATCGTTTTAAGTCTGGTGTACTGAGAGCTTAAATCACTCCTGCACTAAATGGTTTTGGAGGAAAACTTTTTAGAGTTGTGGCATTATCATGAAAATTTTTCTTTGTGGAACAGTGCTTCATCTACAATTTTTTTTTCCGGGGTAGGTTGCAACACTCATGGTCTAAGTTGAGGATTTGAAAGCTGCCATTGGTGCTTTTTTCAAAGTAATAAATTTTGTGTCTCGTTTATATGATATTTTAGAGAGACTTTATAAAACCATAATTTCTGTCGGTAACATAGAGGTGGGAAAACTTGGTCATCAACTATTTTATATCGAACAAAATCTCAGGTGCAGTAGGTTTATTTCCTCAAAAAAATTTGTAATTCGAAGTCTGACCTCTAAAGGCATGGACATGCCATTATAATCAAGTTAATTTGTGCATTATGTGGGGATTTTATTTGCAGGGGCAGTCCTTCAATTTGCTCTTTTCAGGCGGCTCGAAGATTCGACTGGTATTGCCCCTCACATCTATTTTTTGGCTGACTGTAAGACATCAATCACTTTTTAAGCTTCAGAGTTCAGCCGCTCTAAATTCTTGGGGCTGCTGCCATTCAAGTGCTGTGTGGGTATTATCTCAAACGTCATGTGCTGGTCCCCCTCTCCATTGCACCATAAATGCTTTGGTTTCAACACCACATACATATGCGCAGCTTCACCTTTCAAGATGACTTGTGAGGCAGTTAAGGCAGATGACAATCTTAGCTGAACATGTGATTAGTCTAGTTCCCGAGTGAGTTATGACCAATGACAAGCTAAATCACAGCAGCATACTGCCTACCCTCACTTATATGATATATTGCATGGGCAAAGCAATGTACCATATAAAGTAAGGACTGACCTGCTAAAAGAGCTGCTTGAGTGAAGGTGGGAACTACTCACTTGATCTCGGCAACGTATGGCCTACTCACTGGTATCATCACTTGTATATATATATCTGTATGTGTGTGTGTGTGTATACCTAGGTGCTTTAGAGAGGGTGTGAACTACTTAGTTCAATAGGGATAGTACAAGAAATGTATGTCCTATAACTGCAAGATAAGCCATCATTACATCTCTCACTTCTCTGTTTACAAGCTAACTTTGTGGTGTGAGAAAGGTAAGCTGGTTTTGTGCAGTTTTCCAGGAGTTGTATGACCAAGTAGCCTGTTTATTTCAGTCGTGCATGCGATTATGGTTGATTTGCAGTAAGTCGAATTTATTTGCAGGGACTTTTACTCTTGTCCAGGTGTTTTTTTGTGGGAGAATGACGCTGATGCACGAGTTTTGCGTGTAGGGCTAGTAAGTGTCCTGACTTGTCAAGATAGTGTATATATTAACAGAGTGGCGGATGCAGTGTAGTCTTCTAGCTTGTTAAAATGTATTTAGAGGTAGGAGCATAATGAGCCATGTGTATGATAGTTTTAAAACTCACAAGGTGATTCACTTTTACCATGGTAGTCTTTAAGAGCTGTTTTGCCAGACCTTTGACCTTAGTTTACTGGATTCATGAGAAGGCTGGAGATCATGCTTATCTGTTCAACCTACTCTAGACAACAGGAAAATGCAGGGTGTTGCATTTAAGCCCACCAGTACAGGCAATGCTTTGAGACTTTCCTTGTTTTTTAAGTGAACTGCTTTGTTCCTCTGATGAAATTGCAAAGTGAGTTGCAAATCAGACAAGATGAAGCTTTCATGACCTTGGGTGATTGGAGTTTTTGCTTAGGAGATATTACAGATCCGGAATAAAGGCTCGTTTCAAAATTTTCTTGAAGCGATATAGTGCTTAAAGATGTATGTACATGCTCTTATCAACAATTGCACCATGCATGTGGCGGGGGAAGCTAGGCATGTTTGTAGTCTGCAAACAAGAGTTCTAGCCATGCATTTAAATGGGAGGTTGAGTTGGTTCTAGTTGTTGGCAATGGTTAAAAGAGATTCACAGAAACTCACACCCAAACAGCACTAGCTGGAACTACATTTTGGTCTGAATTGAGAAAAAGTTTAGTCACCTGACTTGCAAGTTGCAAGTAACTTTGGAGTAGCCTTGCAACAGGTAGAAGTGGCCAAATTGGTAGATAGCAGCTGATCAACAATCACACGTCCTTTCTTTATTTGGTACCTTCTTCTTCCTACCATTCATGGAGGGGCTACATATTGGAGGTCTTATTTATTGGGATCCCAAGTCATTGCTTTGTCTGTGGGACAGCAGGACATATGGTACCTGAATGCACCCAGCGCTCTCTGCCTCCTGAGCATATATAGCATGTCAAGAGTCTTCATACACTTCAATAGAAAAAGATTAGATGTTGAGAAAGCAAGGGAGGGAGAAACGAACAAAAGGAGGCGCAGAAGATTGAGGCAGCCAGTCGTGCTTTAGATTACACAGATTTACAGGTGTAGGCATCCCCCTCCTGGAATCCCACCTCCAAATATAACCTCTGTTTTGGCTGCTTTACCACCTATTTCTCCAAGCCTGGAGTATTTTCCCCCTCTTGATGCATCTAAAGCTGTTTGGTTCATAGAAGATGCCTTTCTCGTATAAAGGAGAAAGAAAGAAAGAAATCCTTATTAACGTCCTCTACAGGTGGAAGTCAACCTATAGGACCAATCAAGTACAACCATTATACATTCCACCTTGGGGTATCATGCCATGAACCTGTGGCCATATGGTGCTGATGAGAATGCTGGTAGGGCTATGTTCCTCTCCTCATGGGCCTCCACTCCTTTCGGAGGGGGATTGGATAAGGGAGTGTCTGCTCTACTATGGCTGATTAGATTAGACAGACCTGGAAGGGGGGTCTTCCCAAGAAGTATGTCGAGAGGGTGAGGCCTAGCTGGGCCGGGTGTGCACAACTCGCATTGGCTGTTGGTGGGGGCAAGAAGAAGAGTGAGGCGCGAGGTGGTAATGGAAGGCGTGCAATTGCTTTTGCGTGCGTTGGGGGACTGAAACCATGAGCCTTGTCTATGGCAGGGAAGTGCTGTAACCCCAGCCCTGCGAGATCCCCCTCACTGCTAGTTGCGGCCCCTTCTCAAGTGCCATAACCCTCCTTTTGTTGTGTTCTCTTGCTTATCACCTGCCGTGTCACGATTGTGACGTATTTTGTCTTTATATTACTTTGTATTACCTTCTTCACTTGATTCTTTTGCAGATATGAAGATGCACCAAATCCAAGACCCCGATTCTCCAAAGGATGTGTCTCTTCGCCCAAGAGTCGCACTGTTTGGCGAATAGCCATGCCTCGTCAGCGAATGGTTGCACCTTTACGTCGAAGGGTTGCAACTAGGGACACGACTAGGCCTAGAGTCATGTCTTTTGACCTATGGTCATGTCTTTTCAGTTTCTATATAAGAACGCCCTTGTAACACATTTCAATCAATCAAACACAGAGTCTTCTAAGTCTTATCTCTGAGTCAAGTTAAGTTTCTTAAGTCTTAATCATGAATTTAAGTACTTAATTAAGGATAAGTAACTAGAATCCTTACAGTGGTATCATTGCAAATTTTTTCCCCGGACCCGAGGGTTGTGAGCCTCTCACCCTTGCTGCTACGCGCTAACCCTCTCCCGACGTTGTATGGAAGCAAAAGAAAGATGGAATGCAATTTTTCTCCCGACGGTATGAGGTAACATTGGTATTTGTTTATTACCTACTACTAACTATATTGTAACAATGATGTGTGTGTGTGTGGCGTACCCAGAGAACCTTGTGCACCCTTTCATCGGGTTACACCTTTTGGCCCCTTTGTGCATGCATGCACCCTTTCATGCGAAAGGGCACTGACCTGGCAAGCGGTCGCTTCATCTCCCTTGGATTGCACCCTTTCGCATAGGGGTGTGTCTCTTCGCGGATGTAGCTCTCCCTTTGTTGGTGGCTGACTTATCTTTGCTTGCTGGCTGCTGCACATCAAAAGGGCATCTCTTTGTGAAAGGGCACAAGAGAAGGCACCCCTCCACTCAGGTGGCACCCTTCCCCCCAAGGGTTGCACACAGGGTGTGCCCCTTCGTGGCACCCTTCCCCACACACCCCGTGGGGCTGCAATTTCCACCCTGACAGTTGCTGGATTTCCACGTTCACTGGCTGCTGAATTTACTTGCGCTGAACCTCTTTGCGCTGGCTGCTGCCCCTTTGTAAAAATATTACGCTGGCTGTTTTGATGTTTCAGCCCAGCAGCGTTAACTTATTAAAACATAAAAAAAACAGCCCAAAGGTTGTATGCTTAAGTGGCCGCCCAAAATTGGTTGGCCTGCCCCAAATTTACCCACTGTGTGGGCACAACTTAATTCAGCCAGCAGCGTAAAAGAATAAAACATACCCAAGCAATGTCAAAATCTCACGCTGCCCCACCTTCCCCCCCTCCAGCGCTGGCTTTGTGTGTGCATCTCTTGCGCGCGGTACATTTCCCAGCCATGGCGGACGAACCTCTTCTATACTCGAAACTAGAACCATGGCGGACGAACCTCTTCTATACTCGGAACTAGAACCAGAGCCTCTCCCGGAACCGGAACCTCTCCCAAACCCGAACTTGTTCCCGCATTGGCACATGCAGAAGAGAGACCTCTTCCAAAACCGCTTCCACAACACCCATTACCGCTCCAAAGGCCAACCCCATACAACAAGAATACAGGTTGTATGCGACACATTGTCACGCCACAGTTCCAATTATTACCTCGAAGCAATCGGCATGGCCGAATCACAAGATGGCAACGACTCTGTTCCACGTGAGGACCTGATAGCAGTTCTCAAAGAGCAGATGGCCGCACTTTCGACAAGTCTCGCATCAATCAACATTCGCTTGGAGAAGATGCAGATGCAAACCTCTTCCCAAAGTCATTCTACTGCTTCTTGGACTACACGTGCTGCTTCTCTGCCAACGTCTTCCGATGCTTCAGTGGTCGACCAGGAAGAAGTGTAACCGGCCCATAGGGTGGTAGACGTTAGCTTTCATCCGATTCTTTAACACTTAACTTTACGACACAAAGCAATGACTTAAAAGAAACCTGTAACTGGGAATAGGATTACACTTCAAAACAAAAGCACAGCCAGGAAGCTAGAATGCCTCCAAGTAGACAGCGACACCGGTAGGCCCCAAAGGTTGGCGCCGCTTTCGGTATTTCTTTATTCTTTAACAGAGGGAATAAAAACTTGTGATTTCCTACAAGCTGCCCCGTATAATCCAGGCTGAATTGTACCTGTTCTGGCCTGATTTTGGCAGCATAACTGTACTAGGACGCTTCACAGTCAGTATCCCCATGCAATAGATGACTTTCCTAACGCATACGGACACTTTGCAAAACCTGGCGAGAATCTGCAGCACGCTGAATTCTCTGTTTTCTGCTCCGAAAATGCGCCAGATCACCTCTACAACGGTCCCCTCTCGTCCCCGAACCTCCTGGGGGTATTAGAGATTGTTTAGGGCCAAAACCCTAATCCTGCAAAAATACACAGCAGGCTGTAATTTACTGTTTCGGGCTCTATTTCGCGTGCCGGTCACATCCATAGCAAGTCCTCGAGCTCCCGCACCTGTAGGGCTACTTGCCCTTTGAATCGGACGAGATTTCGCACGTGAAACCTCTCTGAATTCACCTGTACTTGCGGGGGATTAGCCACTAGCTAATCCAGTACCTGTGCAAGAGGCTCTTGCCTCGGCAATCGCGCATGAACCCACACAACTGTACATTGGTCAAATGAGAAGCCCACTTGAGGGGCATAACATAACTGCTCGTAGGGGAGAGAGAGAGCAGTGCGTAGCGTGCACGGCATCACTCCTGGCACCGCACCGTACATAAGAGGGAAAGGAAGCACTCCATAGCTCTTAACCTGTGACTGAGACTTCAAAAATGAGCCTCCCAGCTATAAATTTAGCGCTACCTTCTCTTGCATGAGGAAAGTGCACAGAAATGTGCCACTTGGCGCGTTTACAAGCCATTTCCCGTTTCGGGGTTGCCGCCTGAAAATCTCCCGACCGGTTGTCCAATTGACTTCGCGGCAATGTAATAAAATGTTCCTCTTGTCACACCGGAGGTAATGACGCGAACACATTTTCAAGTCCAAAATAGCAGTTCCCTAAATTTTAGGAGATGCTTCCATGGCACTCACACTGGTCATTTGACCATCAATCACCACTGGAACCACATCAAAAAATGCAATGTCGGCCAGCTATCATGTGATTTACACTCGTAGCCCCATCGTGGCTAACCTTAGTCCATTTGTCCAACTTTAGTGCTCACTGGCCGTCCGGCCTAGACTCTCACTGTCTGCCTCACACCATGCAACTCGGGCATTGGCATTTCTAGAGGGGTGCTTTAAAACAAGTCAAATAAAATTCCCCCAAAAAGAAATCAACAAGTAAGGTTGCCACAGACTCGTGACATACCCCCCTCTTGAAATCACGAACGTCCTCGTTTGCATGAATATCAATCCATTAGTGTGTACAACACTTCATGGACACCGTATCATGGCTGTCAATCTTTTTGTGTGTACACACTTGGTCGACATGGTACGAGATATACATGCTCGTAGTTAACACTCTTGTGTATTCAGCACTTGTTAACTCATGTATCGTCTACCTGTGAGATTGTTCCATTGACATAGTGGATAGCTTTCACATTGTGCCACTGGCTTTAATAGAGTTCATAACTTTTAGTACACTTCGAATCCTTTCAAGCATAATGAACCAACAGTTTAAAAATGCGTCAACATGTACTCATTAGAAGCAATTGCTGTACTCTTGACAACCGACAAGACATACTTACTTCTATAGCACTGAACAGACTTTTGAACAAAACTTTTATTCTCCAAGGGGAATTGCAAAGCAGGGTACACTTCTATTGCACTAAATCCATAGATACATGAGAAGTGCTGGATCACCCCCCTCTACTGCAGGTCTCTTTCTTTTTGACCTTTGCTCTTCTTGAGTTGGAGAATACGTAGGTGGTAAACCAAAGGCTTCAAGGTAAAGTTGCAATACATTTAAGGTAAAGTTGCAATACATTTGGTGACTCTAACAGTTCACTCTCTTCCATCCACTTTGCATCCATAGGTAGATAGTTCTTGAACTTCACCAAATATCGCCTTATAACCGTGCCTTTGACTTTTCTTTCCTTGTGTGCCATGATTTGTTCTGGGACCAAAATTTCATCAAGCTCTTCAACTTCTGGCTGCTCCTCAACTGGCGTATCCTCTGGCACATCACCAATAAATGGTATGAGAAGACTCACGTGAAAGGCATTGTGAATCTTCCAGTTCTCAGGCAATTTCAGCCTATAACTGACGTCACTGATCTTCTCTGTTACTTGAAAAGGCCCATAGTAATGCATACTAAGCTTTGTAAAGAGACTTTCTTTACCTTTTCACTTTTTTAAGGGTGCCTTTTCAAACCGCAATAGTACCCATCACCAAGTGAAAACAACAATTCACGACGGTGGAGATCAACAACTTTCTTTTGCTTTGCCTGTGTCCTTTCAAGGGCATGCTTTATCTTCTGGTACATTTCATCCATATTATGTACATATAGATCTGCCTGAAAGATCTTTTCCTTGGTATGCAAAATGAGAGGAACTTTCACATGACCTTCGACAATTTCAAAAGGTGCTTTGCCCGTTGAAGAGTGCACCGTATTATTGTACGCATACTCAACCAACGGCAAATACTGCTCCCACTTCGCCTTGTGCTCTGACACATAGCACTTAAGCAAATCCAAGACAATAGAATTTGCCTCTTCTGACTGTCCATCTGTCTGTGGATGAAACGACGATGAGAACTTAAGCGTAGTGCCCATATTCTCAAATATGCCTCTCTAGAATAGACTTGTCATCCGTGGGTCACGGTATCTGACAATCGACTGTGGCATACCATGGTACTTAAAAATATTGCACATAAAGGGACGTGCCATCTGATCTTGTTTTATCTTCTTCCTAATAGGAATGAAACGAGCTTGCTTGCTGAATCTGCAAATAATGGTCCAGATTCTATCATTCCCTGTCTGTGTTCTTGGAAGATCAAAGATAAAATCCATAGCTATGCTTTCCATGGTTTATTTGGAATCGGCAATGGCTATAACAGCCCTGGTGCCTTTTGCCTGTCAAACTTGACCTTTTGGCAAATCATGCATGCTCGCACAAAGGCATCCACATCTCTCCTCAAGGTAGGCCAATAAAAGAATGTCTCAACCGCTTTCACTGTAGCATCTATACCATGATGCCTTGCATACGGTGGGACATGACTCTCTACCATGACCTTATGTCGCAATGGCCTAGTGACACAGAGTCTGCCATGCATCATCATAAAACCATCTATGAGGAGGTAGTGCTCACATGTTGTCCTTCATGTACCTGTTCGAAGATCCTTGCAAAATCTTCGTCATTCGCATACTGGCCCTTCATGTCATCAAACTCATGATGATAAGGAATTGACAGAGCTGAAATTTGTGGCTTTCTTGATAATGCATTAGCCACAACATTCTTCTTGCCTTCCACATGCACAATCTGGAAATGAAACATGGAAAGAATGCTTGCCCATCGCATATGCTTTTCCGATAGCTTTGACTGTGTCAAAAAGTATCGCAAGGTCTGATGATCCGTTTGGACAACAAAATCAACACCTAGCAGATAGTGTTTCCAACTTAAGAGCGCATGAATCACAACTAGTAACTCTTTTTCATAGACTTGCATGGTCATCTCTGGCCCTTGCAAGATTCTGCTCTCATAGGCTACTACAGTCTACCTGCCATCTTGCATTAGCACTGCACCAATGCTACTGCCACAAGCGTCACACTGGACCACAAATGACTTCCTGAGATCTGGCAAAACAATGACTGGATTTGAAGTCATCTTTTCCTTTAAGAGATTAAAAGCTGAAATCTCTTTTTGGGTCCATCTGAAAGTGACCTCTTTCTTTTGCAAAGCATGTAAAGGTGAAGCAATCTCTGCAAAGTTGCGAATGAATCTTCTGTAGTAAGAACATAGCCCTAAGAAGCTACGGACATCGTGCACAATCCTTAAAGCTGGCCATGTCTTGATTGCTTCCACTGTCACAAAGTGATGACGTGGCGGACAACATAAACCCTAATTTCTGCGAGAAACCCTAAAATTCCTGCAAACCCTAGTTTCTGCGAGAAACCCTAATTTCCGGAAATCGTGGAGGTTAAAAAAAAAAATAAATTTTTTTTTGGGGAAATTTTGAGCGACGCAAATCTCTGCTTTTTGCTATGATTTGGGAGAAAGAGAGAGAAAAAGAGAACTTGCTTTTTACTGGCTCTCATTGAGAGAGAGAATCTGCTTTTGCTTTCAAGCTTTTAGGGCTCTGCTTTTGGGCATCCCTTGTAACCTTTAAATAAGTGGTGAGGGTCTCACTTCTCAGAGCATCTGGACGCAGAGTCTGAGAGTGAAACCGTAACCGCTCTCTTGTACTTGGATGATTGATTAATATAAAAAGAAATACCGAAAGGGGTGCCAGTCTTTGGGGCCAATATCTCTAGGCACGGAACTCCGCTGGGCCAATGTACATCTATTGTGATCTGTGACTCGTTTTGAAGTGGTTATTTGGTGCTGTCGCGGTTACGGTGGTATCCGAGCACAGCCGATTTCTCTTCTACGGGAAATCCGATCCCCAATTAATTTTTCCGCGGCACCTATGGCTTCACGCAAGGATCAGTCGACTCCCTCTGCATCTGGAGATGCGGGTTGGGATCACAACGAAGATTCAGGCAGAGAGTATGGCCCGTCTCGGCCTACTCAGGCGGAGAGACAAGAGATGGAGCATCGTCAATTAATCGGCGATGCAACGAAGATGATGCTCAGTTTTGCGAAGGATCCGAAATTGGCAAAATATATGAGCGAGACTTCTTTTAAGGAAGTGCATGAACAGTGGCAGAAAACCACTACACCACCACTGAAACCCGCTCTCAAGAAACTTTCTGATCACAAAGAGTATTCAGAGAAGGAATTACAAGAGGTGGTTGATGCACGGATTGCTTAGCTTTTTGACGCGCAAAAGAAAGCCAAAAAGCACGGCAAAAAGCAGAAGAAAAACACTGACTTTTCGGGATATTTGGGTCGTCAGTCGACATTTGACAAGGCAAAGAAACAGATGAAGCGTGTTCGATTTGAAGGAGTACCCAGTTCTTCTTCTTCTTCTGACAGTTCTTCTAGCTCCTCGGATTCGAGCGAAGAAGGCAGAAAAGGTAAAAAGCGAAGCAAGAAGCAACGCTTCGGAAAGGGCAAGAGAAAGGCAAAGAAGTCTAAATCTCGCCCAGAGACTGACAGTTCTACTGAGGACTCGTCTACAGACAGCTCAGACTCTGATGACGGAAACTTTTATGCGAACAAGAAGAATTTTTATAAAGCCAATTAGTATGACTTTCTGGAAGATAAAAGCAAGAAAGTTCGAGAGTTTAAGGAAGGTGGACAGTCAATTAAATTTGACACTTTCTCAGGATACTCAGATGCTTCGAAGGCTTTGTCTTTTATACAGTAGTTTGACATCGCTTTCGCGGGAGGACGCTACTCAGAGCACTCCAAGATTCGGAGAGCTGCCTCTTGCTCTAAAGGGAATGCTCGCACTTGGTGGTCCACTCTTCTCTTAAACAAGATTGCGCCAGTTAAATGGCTGAAATTTAAGCAGCTTTTTATTTCTTCTTGGTTGACGCAAGAATATGAACGAGATGTACGAGCTGCTTGGAACCACCTTCGGATGACCAAGAAAGATACAATCAATGCTTATTGTGAAAGATTCTGAAGCTCTTTTCTACCCGCTTCTTCATTCAAGAAGATCTCGTTCAGAGAACAAATTGAGCCGTTCACCTTGGGTCTACCTACAGAGATCCGAGATCACTGCTTGGAACAGAAGTCAGCTTCTATTCAGGAGTTGATGAGTCATGTGAAGCGGGGCTTTGCCATTCACTTTGGCAGTCTGACCTACCCCACATATGAGGCCATGACACAACGAGCCAAACAGACTTCTGGGAATGAAAGTAGAAAGAAAAAGAGCAACCCAGAGAAAAAGGATGCACGACTCAACCTTACTCCTGAGGAGAGAGCTCGCTTCATCAGAGAGAGGAAGTGCTTTGGATGCGGGGAACATGGACATATCTCCGCGAAGTGCCCTAAAAAGGCACAGAAAGAACAGAATGATAAAGACGACGACAGGCCTGAGAGTTCGAGAGCAGCTGAGGAAGGTGGCAGAAAAGGCAGATAGAAAAACAAAAGTGGTACCACATGGCGTGGAACCTGCACCGAATCTAATGAATGAAAGTACAAACTTTGCCGCTTTTGGGGCAAAGTGAAGGATCAGGAAGCTCTTTTGAAGGAGCCAAGGCCAACTTCTTTTCACTTGGAATTGGCGGCTCGATTTGGAATTACGCCTGACAGACTGACGCCACAGGCGGAGGTAGTTCGACTGGCACCCAGATGGGATGTTGCCATTACACCGAGCATTGGCAAACTTCGTTTGCAATGACAGGGGTGTTCAGGGCACGTGAGTGACGTTCTACTCGGAATCCCTTGGTACCACCAGAACTACGTCGTGGTTGACTACCGGGCCGAGAATGCGACTTTGACAAATGAAGGGCTCAGAGATTGTACTTAATGAACTTCAGTTTCTTTACTCATTCTTTTGGGAGAGAATTGAACGATGGATAAAGGTTGAATATGTTTTGACCTCAACAAAAGAACGCCAAGATTTTTCTCCACACTCATGCCGATTGCTTTTTAGAGGGCCTGAAGATCAGACCATTGACTTGATATCTGGAAGCACGTCACCGAATCGGCCACCTTACCGTGTGAGCGGAGTACAGAATGAAAAGATTATGAACCCTGTGAAAGATCTCTTGGAAAAGGGTCTTGTCAAGCCTAGTACTTCACCGTATTGCTCTCCAGTGTTGTTGGTTTTGAAGAGACGGATCTTGGAGAATGTGCATCGATTATAGCACTCTCAACGAAATCACCATCAAGAACAGATATCCGATTCCTAGGATCGATGATATACTCGACAGGTTACAGGGATCCTCGTGCTTTAGCAGGATTGACTTGAAGAGTGGATATCATCAGATCAGGATAGCGCCAGGAGATGTCTACAAGACAGCTTTTCGGACGACTTTTGGGTTATTTGAGTTTTTGGTGATGCCTTTTGGCTTAACCAATGCTCCTGCGATATTTAAGCGGATGATGGACATGATTTTTCGAGAGTACAGGCTATTTGTTGGCACTTTCTTTGACGACATCATTGTTTTCTCCAAGAATGAGGCAGAACACAGAGATAATCTGCTTCAAGTCTTTCAGGCATTACGAGATCACACGTTAGAGATTAATGCAAAGAAAAGTGAATTTTTCCTACCACAAATACACTTTTTGGGACACATTGTGTCAGCAGGAGTGCAAATGGACCTGGCCAAGATAGAGACTATACGTGATTGGCCCAATTTGAGGAATGTCCATGAAGTTAGAAGCTTCTTGGGATAGTGTTCGTACTACAGGCAGTTCATACGAAAGTTTGCAAAGGTTGCTTCCCCTTTGCATATCTTGACATAGAAAGGAGTACCTTTCTCGTGGGGATCCACAGAGGTGACTGCCTTTCAGACCTTGAAAGAGAAATTGACTACAAGACCTATTTTGACTTTGTTGGACTTGCAGAAGTCATTTGAAGTATATTGTGATGCTTGTGGTCGTAGTCTGGGTGCGGTCTTGATGCAAGAAGGCCATGTCATTGCTTACGAGAGCCGATTGTTCTCTAGGCCGGAGATGACAGCAGAGATTTATGAGAAAAAGCTTTTGGTGGTTATCCATGCTCTTACTTAGTGGTGGCATTACCTACTCGGAGCGGATTTTACTGCCTTCACAGACCATCAGAGTTTGCGCTACTTCTTGCCACAGAAGCAGTTGTTGGAAAAGCAGATGCGGTGGGTGAACATCTTGTCATAGTTTCACTTCTAGATTGTCCATGTGCAAGGACAGAAGAATGTGGTGGCAGATGCTTTGTCTCGGAAGCCGTTGGTTCTGGCTATTTCCGCGATACATCATAGGAGCTTTGAGTATATGGTCGATCAGTATGCCACAGATACAGATTTTGCAGATATTTTCACACGGCTACGGGATGGGGAGACAATAGCTGGATACTCCCTTCGGGAAGGCTACTTGATGAAAAAGACTATGTTGTGCGTTACACAACCGTTGAGGGAAAAGGTTATGACTGAATGTCACTGTCCACCTTTTACGAGTCACCGCGGCATTGCTACCACCATGAAGGGGGTAGAGAGATACTTCTTTGGGCCGAGACTCAAAAAGGATGTGGAAGAGTTTGTGCGCAGTTGCTTAGTATGCTAGAAGGCCAATTTTGACAGGCATAAGGCACAGGGATTGTTAAAGCCTTTACCCATACCCACCCGCCCTTGGGACAGTATTGAAATGGATTTCATTTTTGATCTCCCAATTACACAGAATAATCACGATGATTTTCCGATTACATGGCACGTCTGAGACGATTGTCTCCGACAGAGACCCCAGATTTATGAGTTTGTTTTGGAAGGGAATTTGGGAGAACATTGGCACGCAGTTGCAGTTCTCGTCATCGTTCCACTTGCAGACTGACGGTCAATCTGAGATTGCCAATTCAATGGTTTTAGATTGCCAACTGCAGACTGACGGTCAATCTGAGATTGCCAACTCAATGGGAAAGGAACTTACCTTTGGTGGAATTTGCCTACAATAACACGATACACTCTTCGACGGGGAAGACACCATGCGAGATTGTTGAAAGTGCTACGAAGGTTCCATCCTTCGTGAGCACGAAAGATTAGATATTTGAAGCGGATGAATATTCGCGAGATTTGGATACGGCTTTTGCCAAGGTTCGGAGACTTTGCAGGAGTCTCAAGAACGACACAAAAAGGCAGCGGATCGCCATCGTCGCGACTTGAAATTGAAGGAGGATGATTGGGTGCTCTTACGTTTTGAGAAGGCACGCCCACGAAAGAAAAAGGGAAAGGAGAGGCTTTTTCCAAAGCTTAGTATGCGATACTACGGACCTTTCCAGATCACTGACAAAATAAATGATGTCTCCTTTCGATTGAAACTGCCAGATACTTGGAGGATTCACAATGCATTGCATGTGAGTCTCTTGAAACCTGTTAAGGGTGATGGTGCCTGATGATGGGGAGCTTGATGAGCAACCCAAAGTGGAAGAAAACGAGATCCTTGTTCCTGAACAGATTTTGGCACATAACGATACGAAGAAAGGTAAAGTCCAAAGGCGGTTCTTGGTTAAGTTCAAGAACTTTCATGCATTTGATGCGAAGCGGATGGAGAAGGAGGACCTAGCAGATACTCCTCAGATTGTGAAACTTTACCTCGATGTTTTCGTTTAGCATAGTCTACTCCAAACGGAACCCCGAAACTCAGCTTGGCCGGAGATCTAGTGCAGTGGGATGCACAAGAGGGGAGTCACTCCGCTCCTTTGTCAACAGATGCCTTGATTTTGATACTAAAGTCACTGATGTCTCTTTGAGCTTCAGGGATACTGAGAGCTGACAGTATTCTGCTAGATGACTTATGAAATGGAATTCCTGATAATGATACTGATTTGTTCTTGACTTCTTTTGAGTGCAGGAACTGATAGACGAAATGACTGCAGCATTTTGGTCTACTTGATCTCGAATAGACAGGTTGCAATAGGGGTTAGTCAATCGGACATCGATGAGGTCTCGATTGGACCTAGATGTGATTGCTAGCTACATTGCCGATAAATCATGGTCTGAATGTTGAATGTCATGTGATGTCCTGTGATGTCTGGTGATGTCCTGTGATGTCGTGTGATGTGACTGTCGATTTTGTACATGTGCTAGATGTGTGTTCCTAGTACGTAGGTACTAACAGTCAATGTCTGCTAAGACGGTTTATGGCTTTTGTCGGTTTTGTAGGCGTAATCGCGGTCGATTACAATGCTTTCAAGAGGGGGGTATGTCACAAAGTCATGACGTGGCGGACAGCAGAAACCCTAATTTTTGCCAAAAACCCTAATTTCTGGAAATCGTTTTGGGAAATTTTGAGCGACGCAAATCTCAGCTTTTTGCTATGATTTGGAAGAAAGAGAGAGAAAAAGAGAACTTGCTTTTTACTGGCTCTCATTGAGAGAGAGAGAGAGAATCTGCTTTTGCTTTCAAGCTTTTGGGGCTCTGCTTTTGGGCATCCCTTGTAACCTTTAAATAAGTGGTGAGGGTCTCACTTCTCAGAGCATTTGGACGCAGAGTATGAGAGTGAAACCCTAACCGCTCTCTTGTACTTGGATGATTGATTAATATAAAAAGAAATACCGAAAGGGGCGCTAGTCTTTGGGGCCAATATCTCTAGGCACGGAACTCCGCCGGGCCAGTGTACATCTATTGTGATCTGTGACTTGTTTTGAAGTGGTTATTTGGTGCTGTCGCGGTTGATTCTTGACTTGGAGTGTCCAAGTCTGTTACATCCACCTTCGCAGGATCCATTCGAACACCATCCTTTGACACAATGTGTCCGAGAAAGTGGATCTCTTCCAAGAAGAACTCGCTTTTCTTGCTATTGATGAGCAATCTGTTCCTGCGTAACTCTTCGAACACAATGGTCAAGTGATGCCTATGCTCCTCTTCATTCTTCGAGTAGACTATCATGTCATCAAAGAATGTGCCAACAAAGTTCCGATATGGACGGAAGATCCTATCCATCATCCTATTGAACGTAGCAAGAGCATTCGTAAGACCAAATGGGATCACTAAGAACTGGTAGAGACTAAATGTCGTTCTAAATGCAGTATTGTGCACATCCTCAGGCCTAATTCGAATATGATGGTACCCACTTTTAAGGTCGATCCTGCTGAAAATCGCCGCACCCTCTAGGCGGTCAAGAATATCATCAATCCTTGGAGTAGGAAACCTATTCTTGATGGTATTCTTATTCAACGCACGGTAGTCAATACACATGCGCCACGAGCCATCCTTTTTTTATACTAAGAGCACTGGAGAGCAATAGGGTGACGAGCTAGGCTGAATCAACCCTTTCTCTAAGAGCTCCTCCACTTGGCTCATAATCTCTTTCCGCTACGCCTCACTAACCTGGTACCAAATCACATGATCCTCGGGCCTCCCCAGCAGTAGTTGAGATAGTAATGAATCAGAAAAACAGCCATTAAACTTTTGCAAAAATGCTAACCTGTCTTTATCTAACACAGATAAATTTGACTGGCAACTATCTGAAACATCACGTGCAAAAACCAAGTACGTAGAAAGATGATTCTTTACTACAGAAGTGATAGTAGAAGCAGATACAATAGGGACTGACTCTCCTTTTAGCTTTACATCCAAGCTGTGAGTTTTGCCCCTATGTTGTACAGTGATCGTTTTGTTGTAGGCATCCAAGACTCCATGCACTCGGAACATCCACGGGATCCCCAACAAGACATCACATCCTTCCAGCGGCATGATGTAGAACTCTTCTGTGTCCACATACGACTGAATATGCAGACGCAACTTTCCAATGATTGGAGTAACGCACTCTGAGTGGCCAGGACATGCCAATCTTGCCTCTGTGGTATACCCCATCTCTTCAGCTCTGATGCCCAGCTTCATAGCTAATTCTGGCGTGATAAAGTTCGCTTTGGCACCTGGATCAAAGAAGATAAGTGCTATCTGGTCTCTAACTTTACCTCCACGCTCTGCATAACTCACTGGCATCTGTCGCCCAACATGTCTGGCACTAAACCTGCCGAGGGCATAGGCTTCTTTCCTTTCCTGTCCTCTCCAAGACATGTCAATCTTGCCTCTCTGGTATACCCCATCTCTTCAGCTCTGATGCCCAGCTTCATAGCTAATTCTGGCGTGATAAAGTTCGCTTTGGCACCTGGATCAAAGAAGATAAGTGCTATCTGGTCTCTAACTTTACCCCCACGCTCTGCATAACTCACTGGCATCTGTCGCCCAACATGTCTGGCACTAAACCTGCCGAGGGCATAGGCTTCTTTCCTTTCCTGTCCTCTTTGTCTTTTGAGTCAGCTGGCCTTTTCTTTTGTGGACAGTTGGTTGCAAAATGACCAGTCTGTTCGCATATAAAGCACTTGTTTTCAGCCATCAAGACCTTCTTTTCCTCGGGTGTCTTACGCATAAAAGGCTTCCTTTTTTGCTTCCTTGTCTGCGCTCTAGAAGTCTCGGCTGAACCTTTGCCTTTATTGAACCTAGCTGGCCCCTGGGACGCTTCAAGAGCCGCTCTCGTAAAGGGTTGCTTTGCTGAATTTTTCTTTTGTTGCCCTCCTTTCTCATTGCTCGAAAACCCACTGTCTTCTCCTTTCAACAAGGCAAGACCAGTGTTAGCAACTTCCATAAGCTGAGCGAGGGTAGCCACTTTGTTCTTGGTACAGTAATTGCGAAGCCCTTTAGGCAACCCACAAAAGTACTTCTCTATCTGCACTGTCAATGGCACAAACCTGTAGGAGGTCACTGAGAGTAACGCTTTACAGAACCTCCTATTGTACTCCAGCAAGCTCTTGCATGTAGCCGAAGTAAGTTGGTGCCAATCTATCATGACGTGGGCTTCAAATTCATTCGACAGCCAAGCAGATGCAAACATTTGCTTGAAGTAAACCCAAGTGGCGGGTGCTTGTCCTTGCATTAACAATGTCGTCCACCATGTGAGCGCATTGTCCTTTAAGAAAGTGGCAGCTTTTCTTACTTTAGAGGCTTTTATAAAATTCCCTCCTGCATAAGCTGTATCAAACTGCTGGAGGAAAGGAAGAGCCTTTGCTTTATCCTCGAAGCCACTAAAGGTGCTGAACTTCACAGCTGCACCTCCTTTGTATGGTTTTGGCTTCTCTATTGGCTCCAAATTGTCATAGGGAAGCTTTTGCAGCATGGGCACTATAGTAGGGACCATCTGTGCCCCTTGGCCATTGAGATTCTGCATCAAAGGTGCCATACCTGGCTGCTGTCCAGAAAAACCAGCCATGCCAAAATTGACCCGTGGCACCCCAAACTGGCCCTGATTGCTCTGAAAGCCTTGCTGCATGCCAATGTTACCATACATGGGGTTTGGCGTCATGCCATGCATACCCCCAAACACTGTTCTAGGCATGTACTGCTGGTTTCAAGGCCCATAACCAGCCATACATTGGAACACGGATCCACCCCCAAAATACCCAAGATGTACCGTGGGTGGTGGAAAAACCTGACGCATTGCTTGGAGACTGGTTCCCTGTCCATTCAATGCAACATTTTGACCCTGAAAGGTGGCGGGCTGAACTGGCAAAACCTGCGGAGTAGGGATCCTCGCCACCTGTTCATGGACAGGAGGGACTTGTCTAGGAGCCTGACGTGACTCCGCAACATGTGAACGCTCTCTATCCTGCTTAGTCGCATGGGGGACCTGGGCTTGAGCCTCAACGGGCTCTATACACTGAGGGCATTCCCTTGCCTGCTGTGACTTTAATGGTGCTTGCAGATAATCAATAAACGTGGGATTCTGCACCAACTGAGTGAAGACATTCACAACAGCAACTAATTGTGTCTTGAACGCATCCTCTTCCAAGTGCCCAGTCATGAACCCTTGAACTTGTTCACGCTGTGCATTCACGAACAAAAGGCGTAGACAGTGGCGGTCGTGAACTCTCGCCAACTTCATGCTGTAAAGGAATAGCCTGTCTCCCTGGGAAAAGGATCCCTCTTCTCTAGCATTGTCTGTCTTGTCAGCCGTAGTGTAATTCCAAGTTCTTGTGCTTTGTGTCTTCGCCGCAAACCAGCCAAGGCTCACTTCTTAAGGAAAAAGTGATCTTATCTCGGCGACGGAACCATGTAACCGGCCCGTAGGGCGGTAGGTGTTAGCTTTCATCCGATTCTTTTACACTTAACTTTACCACACAAAGCAATGACTTAATAGGAACCTGTAACTGGGAATAGGATTACACCTCAAAACAAAAGCACAGCCAGGAAGCTAGAATGCTCCCAAGCAGACAGTGACACCTGTAGGCCCCAAAGGTTGGCGCCCCTTTCGGTATTTTTTAATTCTTTAACAGAGGGAATAAAAACCTGTGATTTCCTACAAGCTGCCCCGCATAATCCGGGCTGAATTGCACCTGTTCTGGCTTGATTTCGGCAACATAATTGTACTAGGACGCTTCACAGTCAGTATCCCCACGCAATAGATGACTTTCCCGACGCATACGGACACTTTGCAAAACCTGGCGAGAATCTGCAGCACGCTGAATTCTCTGTTTTCTGCTCCGAAAATGCGCTAGATCACCTCTACAGCGGTCCCCTCGCATCCCCGAACCTCCTGGGGGTATTAGAGACCGTTTAAATACACAGCAGGCTGTAATTCCCTGTTTCGGGCTCTGTTTCGCGTGTCGGTCGCATCCGTAGCAAGTCCTCAAGCTCCCGCACCTGTAGGGCTACTTGTCCTTTGAATCGGATGAGATTTCGCACGTGAAACCTCTCTGAATTCACTTGTACTTGCGGGGGATTAGCCACTAGCTAATCCAGTACCTGTGCAAGAGGCTCTTGCCTCGGCAATCGTGCATGAACCCACACAACTGTACATTGGTCAAATGAGAAGCCACTTGAGGGGCATAACATAATTGTTCGTAGGGGAGAGAGAGAGCAGTGCGTAGTGTGCACGGCATCACTCTTGACACCGCACCGTACATAAGAGGGAAAGGAAGCACTCCCCTTGTCATACCTGAGGTAATGACGCGAACACATTTTCAGGTCCAAAATAGCAGTTCCCTAAATTTTGGGAGATGCTTCCATGGCACTCACACTGGTCATTTGACCATCAATCACCACTGGAACCACATTGAAAAATGCAATGTCGGCCAGCTATCAGATGATTTACACTCGTAGCCCCACCGTGGCTAACCTTAGTCCATTTGTCCAACTTTAGTGCTCACTGGCCGTCCGGCCTAGACTATCACTGTCCGCCTCACACCATGCAACTCGGACATTGGCATTTCCAGAGGGGTGCTTTAAAACAAGTCAAACAAAATTCCCCAAAAAGAAATCAATAAGTAAGGTTGCCACAGACTCGTGACAAGAAGCCCTTAGACAAAAGCCTTCAGAACTCAAATTTTCTCTCTCAAAGCATGGTTTCTCAGAGATAACTAGACACAAAGGACCTTCGTGCGAACAGCAAAAGTCTCAGCGTGAATATTCTTGGAAATGTTATAGTTCTAAGGAACGTACTTCTTATTGGAATCGTCAACAATAGAAGCAACAACATGATGCTTTCAAAGGAGCATCAGTGATATAAAGATGGGCTTACTTAGTGTTACATATATCTGACGCTAGTTGAGTACTCGTTTGTGAATGCCGCGACGCTGGAAAAGTTCCCCCTCGTGAGCCATGCCCTACATTTAAGTCTTTCTTTTCTGATGGTGGTAAAGTTGAAGATTTATTAATCCTTTCCTTGTGCAAGAGAATTATTCAAAGTTCTAAGAGGCAATAACTCCCTCAACTTCCCCCTTCTCAATTGGAAGCCTTAATACCTGTTGAAATAGCTGAAGATTCAACAGATTCTGGTTCTTGTGTGACAACCAACAGGCACATAACCCCTTCCTCGGCCGTGATCCAGGCAAAAAAATCCGCCTCGTCACCGCCCTTGCAGAATAAAGTCTCTCTCTGAATAGATACCAAATGCAGTGGTGAATGATAATCCTTCAAACTTGAAGACTCCATTCCTTATCTTCAATAAGACAAAGGATAAAACAAATACAGACTCTTGCAACACGACTTTAGTCGCTGCAATTGAATCTTTGGACACAACTTGTTTTATTGATAAACCCTTACAGATGGATATACCTTTGAACACTACTCTATCTCAGTCTACGACATCCCTTCAGGAAGATTTTACTGTTCCAGATAAACCAATGAAATACCTTAGAGATTTTCAACCAGTGGTCATCGCTCAAGAGAAAACTCAAGTCAGTTTACCAATAGTTTCACTTGAAGCAAATAAAGATTCAATCTTTTCTTGGACAAAGCTCGAAGTTACAAATGACTTTGACAAAGGCACTATTCAAGTTGCATATATGATCAGTTTTCGTTTCGGCAAAATATTTATGGTCAATAACAATGCCATGACATGGGACTTAACAGAAAGTTGGATGCAGAAGCAAGCAGAAATACATTTTCCTTTTCTCGGAGTTTCTTCAACTACCGTGGGTTTTATTTTAAATGGGAGGGAATGTCACGATTGTGACGTATTCTTTGTCTTTGTATTACCTTGTATTACCGCTTGATTCTTTTGCAGATACGAAGATGCACCAAATTCGAGACCCCGATTTTCAAAAGGTTGCGTCTCTTCGCCCAAGAGTCGCACTGTTCGGTGCTGCCTCTTCAGCGAATGGCTGAACCTTTACACAGAAGGGTTGCGACTCTACAGTAGAGGGACACGACTATTGGCCATAGTCATTTCTTTTGACCTATGGTCATATCTTTTCATCGTGTCTCTTCAATTTCTATATAAGAACGCCCTTGTAACACATTTCAATCAATCAAACACAGAGTCTTCTAAGTCTCTCTCTGAGTCAAGTTAAGTTTCTTGAGTTTTAATCATGAATTTAAGTACTTAATTAAGTATTAGTAACTAGAATCCTTACATGCCGTTGTTGGTAGCCTTTTGAGCTCTACCACGTGTACACTGCTCTTACGCGCCATCTGTTGTACTTGTTCGTCCCTTGCTCATTGCATTTGCCTGCCTTAACTGCTGTTTCGCTGGCCAACAAGCGGTGTGCCCGCGGAAAAGAGCAGAACTCGGGTGAAGAGAAGATCCTTCTCTAACACAGATTGCAAGTGAAAGAAGAACCTTTAGACCCTCAAGAACCTCAAGAACTCAAGACCCCCAAGAACCCAAGAATCAAAGACCCACAAGAACCCAAGTTCCTCGTGAACGTAAGAACCAAAGATCACAGTGTATGGTCATCACCCGAAGCGGAATGGATACTTTGCATGGAGGTGATGGGCATGAAAGTAGTGAAGGCGAATTTCCTCACCATGGAGGTTTTCCTGACCCTCCTCCTTCGCCATCTATGCCAGGGATTGTACCAAATCCTATGGAGGCTTTGGTGAAGACGATGATAGACATGATGGCACAACAACAAGAACGGCAGGCAGCCTCCGAGGAATGGATGATTCGCGAGCGTGCTTGGCGGACAAGGAACGAAAAGAAAGAAAAGCAGAAAGAAAGGCAGCTTTGGAGCGTGAGCGCAATGCTGCGCTCTTCGCAGCCGTAGAAAGACGAGCGGCCTTGGAGGCCGATCGTGAAGCACAGAGAGACCTACGCACGCAAGAATTGGTTTGACACGTCCTCGCCTCAAAGTCCGAGCCAGCCAAAGATGTTGGTAGTTTATCAAGTGGCGCAAGCGGAGATTCGGACTCCAACAATCTGTCATAGAGAAGATCCAGTTCAGTAAGTATGATGGTAAGATGGATGCTACGGTTATTCATTCTTGGTTGCATCAATTTAATGCTTATTTTGCGACAACTAAGAAGACAGGAAATAGCAAGGTTTTGATGGCAGCTATGTACCTTGCTACTGATGCCATAAACTGGTACCACGCATGGCAAGAGGCACAGTTAGCCGCGCACCTAGAGGAAGCCGGCGAATTCACGCCCCTTTCCTTCAGTTGGGCTGATTTCCAAGACAAGCTCAAGGCGTGGTTTATGCCACCTTAGTACCTCGCACGATTGAAGGATGATTGGCGTGGTCTCAAGCAAAATGGTATGCCAGTTATGTCTTTCTCTAATCGTGTTTTGCAGCTCGGCCCTTAAGTACGCAAATCGGATGCGGAGCGCAAGGAGGCATTCCTTTATGGATTGGACGAGTATATCAAGTATGATGTCGAGATGCTCGATCCAATCGATTTCAACAAGGCGGTAGCGATTGCTCTCGCACTAGAGATGAAGCACAACAAGGGAAAGCTTAAGGAAAACAAGACTTCGACAAGTACCTCTCAGACCTCTTAGAACCCTCAGAACGGTAAGAACGGTAACTCTTCTAACCAATCTTCCAATATTATCTCAGAAAAGAACTCTTCCAATGAACCTAAGGGTAAAGCTAACACAATGGCTAAACCTAAGCTCACTCCAGGTGAAAAGGTAGCACAAGGAATTTTAGGAGGATACATCACGTCGGAAGAGCAAAGCACTTATTCTAAGGAAGGTCGTTGTTTTCATTGTCACATTAAGGGTCACATAAAAAGAACATGTCCTAAGCTTGACTATAATGAATCTAAAGAATCCATAGAACCCATTTCCTTTGTCAATGCAATAAATGACAACACGAGTGTGCCCCAAGTTTCTCATGACCTTCCCATTGATGAGTCTCTCATTAAATGTTATGGTTTTATGACGGGGCAACGTTTTGTCATATTATGTGACCCAGGCAGTATGCATGATGTGATTAGTCTCTCGTCTCTCTTGTTGAGAAAGCCCGCCTAGAGGTAAGTCAGAAATCTCCTCTCGAGGTCTCTGGCTTTGCTCCCGGTATGGACTCTCTCATCATGAAAGAGTGCTTTGATGTGTTGTTTACAGTTCAACAAGCTGCTTTCCGTAGAAAATTTTTAGTCTCTCCTCTCTTAGGATGTGATATATTTTTGGGCATTCGATCGATGGTTTCGTGAGCATAACCCTCTCATTGATTGGGCGGAAAATACGTTAACTTTCAATGCCAAAAGTGACTCTCCCATTGTCATTCGTGGAGGGCAAGTTGTTCATTCTCCATCTCTCATTTCTAATGTGGAGGCGAAGATTCAGGAGAAGGAGACTCTCTCGGTCTCGTCTTCTCCAAAGCATGATACACAAGAATTGCATGATTATGATAAGCATGATGAATTGCATGATAATGATGAGCATGATGCTTTGGATGATAAGGACAAGCATGATGATTTGCATGATGATCAAGATGTGTGTTCTCACAAGCATGATGATTTGTATGATCAAGACGTGATTGTTCACAAGGATGATGGTTTACTTTTTCTAGCGAAGCTAACCGCGTTGCAGATTCGATCAATCATGAAGAATCGATCTTGGCTTTCGAGTCTAGGTCCACAACACTCCCCAGGCAGATTCGATCAAACATGACGAACCGATCTTGGCTCTCGAGCCTAGGTCCAAAGAATTCTTAGAGGAAGTACTATGTGTTCGAATGATTCGTCAGCACGCATTGTCCGAGTGTTTCATTCGTGATCGTTTCCTGTATTTTGATCAGCGTCTTTATGTGATCCCTTTTCCTAGGCATGCCATATTGTACGTTGAGCACGTTTCACTCATGAATGAGCACGGATGTATGCGGATTATTCATGAAAAGCTGAAAAGTATGCATTCAAGGAAGTCACATTCCATGTCTCTTCCTTGGCACGACACAATTGTAGAAAGAGCACAAGAAAGTATGAGCACCAAGCATGGGCATTTCCGTTGTGAATTGCCATAGTTGATTGATTTAGCTCAGCAAGACAAGATTCGATCTCATTGTTTGCGTGTGTGTGGTGAACGGTTTGGCACTCTGTCTATTTCTATGGCTTTATTTCGGGTCCGTTCATGAGGATTCCCGTGCGCGCTCATGTAAGAAACTTGGACACCCCAAGTCTGGAATCTATCGGGACACGAAAAAGAATCACCTTAAACACTTTACACTTTAAAATCATAGTTTAGTTGAGTCGACACGGCTCGGCGTAGTTCCGTGCCTAGAGAGATCGGCCCCAAAGACTGACGCCCCTTTCGGTATTTCTTTTTGTATTAATAATTGACAAAGTACAGTTGCCCTTGGGACTCCTTTGCTTGCCGGCTCGTTAGCACACACTGAGCCAAAAGAGAGCCAAAGGGACTTATTTAAAGGCCCTTGGCCTTGGGGAAAAAGCAATACAGGAAAAGCTTTAAACTCAAAAGCGCTTGGCTCCCAAAAGCAGGCAATGCAAAAAGCGAAATTTCGTACGGACTGCCACGTCAGCATAGCCAACGCGCTCTGCGGAAATCCGTGCGGACAGCCATGTCAGCAGCTCAATGTGAATTGCGGAAAACCCATATAGCAGCCAGTTCGCGCTCGTTTTTTATTCCTAATGTCCCTAGGGCCTTGTCGGCAGGTGCCCTATAAGCTGGGTACACTTCTGGACATGCCGAGGCATCAGTTTGTGACATACCCCCCTCTTGAAAGAGTTGTTATCGCCCTCGATTACGCCTGCAAAATAGACAGAGGCCATAAACGAGTTCAGTAGACACACTCTAAGCACCGACGCACTAGACCAACACAAATCTAGCACTCGCACAAAGACGACTCAATCAATGCACATTTACATCATATCTCACATAGAAATTGATTCCAAATCTAAGACCATGATTCTTGGCAACATATTTAGCAATCGCATCGAGGTCCATCCCGGACCTCATTGATATCGGATTAGCTAATTCTTATTGCGATCATGTCTATAGATTCTCAAGACCGAAATGCTGCAGTCATTTCGTCTTTCAATCCTGCACTCAAACAAAATCACATGAGAGAGTACACATCAATCAGATTCAAGTTCCGGAATTCCCATTTTCAGGTTTCTTATTCATAAAGTCATACAACAGAATATTGTCAGCAAAGTAGTATCCCTGAAATCCCAAGGGAAATCAGTGACTAGACCAACACAAATCTAGCACTTGCACAAAGACGACTCAATCAATGCACATTTACATCATATCAATTACATAGAAATTGATTCCAAATCTAAGACCATGATTCTTGGCAACGTATTCAGCAATCGCATCTAGATCCATCCTGGACATCATTGATGTCGGATTAGCTAATTTTTATTGCGATCATGTCTATAGATTCTCAAGACCGAAATGCTAGAGTCATTTCGTCTTTCAATCCTGCACTCAAACACATGAGAGAGTACACATCAATTAGATTCAAGTTCGGGAGTTCCCATTTTCAGTTTTCTTATTCATAAAGTCATACAACAAAATACTATTAGCATAGCAGTATCCTTGAAATCCCAAGGAAAATCAGTGACTCTATTCCATCCAGGTAATTTGTGACAAAGGAGCGGAGTGACTCCCCTCTCGTGCAGTCCTGTTTGCACCAGATTCAACCCTGCCGATCCGCAAGATCTTTCGGAATAGACGCAGCTAATACAAAAGCCTCAAGGTAAAGTTCCAAGATCTGAGGAGTATTCGTCAGGTCCTCCTCCTCCATTCTCGTCGCATGCAATGTTGGATAGTTCTTGAATTTCACTAAGAACTGTCAAATCACTTTACCTTTCACTTGTCTTTCCTTATGGGCCAGAATCTGGTTTGGAACAAGTATCTCCTCGCTCTCTTCAACTTCAGGTTGCTCATTAGGCTCCCCATCAACTGACACCTCACCCTTAAAGGGTTTCAAGGGACTCACATGAAACGCATTGTTAATTTTCCAAGTATCTGACAACTTGAGTCTAAAGGATACATCGTTTATCTTTTCTTGAATCTGGAAAGGGCCATAGTCCCTCATGCTAAGCTTAGGAAAAAGCCGTTCCTTTCCCTTTCGTTTCCTTAGGCGTCCCACTTTAGGTTGCTCATTAGGCTCCCCATCAATTGGCACCTCACCAAGGGTTTCAAGAGACTCGCATGAAACGCATTGTGAATTTTCTAAGTATCTGGCAACTTGAGTCTGAAGGATACATCATTTATCTTTTCTTGAATTTGGAAAGAGCCATAATACCTCATGTTAAGCTTAGGAAAAAGTCGTTGCTTTCCCTTTCGTTTCCTTAGGCGTGCCTTCTCAAAACGTCAATCATCTTCCTTCAACTTCAAGTCGTGTCTATGTCGATCTACTGCCTTCTTGTGCCGTGCTTGAGACTTCTCTAGAGCTTCACGAACCTTGACAAAAGCAGTGTCCAAATCCCTCGTGTACCGATCGCCTTCAAAAATCTTGTCCTTGGTGCTTAGAAAGGGAGGGACCTTAGTACCTTCGATCCCTCAAGGTAGAGTGGTCTCTGAACTGGCTGAGCTTAGTCGCTTCTTCCTTCAGGATTTTGCAGCTCGAGCTAGGGAGGAGGAGAGGCGTCTCCGTCGGGCCTTGCTTCCTTGTAGAGGATGCAGGAGCAACATCCAGACAGTCCTTGGTTGGAGGAGCAGATGCAGCAGGCTAGACAGAAGTTGGCTGGCATTGAGAAGAGGCGTCAGGAGTTTGCCTTCCATCGGCAAGCATCTTAGTGGACTCAGGTGGGAGATAGAGTTAATGGGGAGTTCTCTGAGATGATGGGTCCCTGCCATTCGCACACTAGGGTCAGCTAGTTGAGGAGGCGTGACGGGTCAGTTGCTTCAGAGGTTGAGGATATGCGTGCAATTGACTTTTACCGAGATTTACTGTTAGTTGAGGCACAATGAGAGCATCAGGATGCATGCACAAAGCAGGTTTGGGCACAAATGCCCTGCCTTCTTACTGAGGAGATGCGTCAGAGACTAGAACTTCCCCTCGAGTTAGAGGAGCTCCATGAGGCCCCTCAAAGCACTCCCCCGAGCTAGCTGTCCAGGGGAGAATGGTTTGACTCCAAGTTTCTTCTTGGAGTAGTGGGACTTGCTTGGTTCAGATCTTTGCATCGCTTTTTGATACATTTCGCACACAGGAGAGATGCTTGATAGCATGAGTGAGGGTTTGATCTACCTCATTCCCAAGGAGGGAGTCTCCTTGGATGAGACTCGACAGCGGCGACCCATCACGTAGCATCCTTCACAACATCTTCACTTTTTGGGAGTCGTCTGTCCTTGTGCGTCTCCGAGGAGAGGATTTGGTGATACTCCTCCTCGATTTTGAGAACGCTTATGACAGAGTTGACTGGGGTTTCTTGTAGGGCACTCTACGCGGGACGGGTTTCTTAGATGCTTGGATCAGAGGTGTGTCGAGTCTTTACAGGCATGCACACAGTCGGGTGCTTTTGGCAGGGGGACGAGGGCTTCATGCTCACACGTTCGGTCAAATAGGGTTGCCCTTTAGCCCCTCTTTTTGTTCTATACTGAGGCAATGAGCAGATTTTTGGCCTCATAGCAGGTTGGCTTGCGTTGGGTACAACCATGGTGGCAATGTAGCTGGGCTTGTGTCGTAATGTGGATAGACTGGTATTTCCACACTTCTAACTTGGCTTGCCATACCTCTGCTCATACCTACAAAAGGATTCGTAGACTGGCTTTCCATCCTGATGATCTTAGCTTTTTGTGCGCGTCTGTCGCACGTGTCGATGCAAGGGACTTGCCAATACACTGTGTGCGAGCCACAAATGGCTGCAAGCACACAACCAGACTAATCTAGCAAACTCACGAGAGCAAGGGTGTGTCGCTCACCGCCCTACGCTCGCCTTCGTGGAGGATTCCTCGCGGGAAGAAGGAGCCGTCGCTGCGCCGCGCTCAACCGCTTCACCGCCGCCGTGCCGTCGTCGCAATGCTCGATCACACTCTCTCTCTCTCTCTCACGCATACACACACACACACACACACACACACAAGGAGATGAAGAAGAAGAAGATGGAGATGGAGCAAGAACACTCTTCAATTGCACAAATGAAAGAATGAGAGATTTTTAGGTTTATGTGACTTTTATATGAACTCGCCCCATTTACACTTGGGCGCCCATACTTAGCCAACTAGCCCTTGAATGTTCTGTTAGAGTGCACCTCTCATCGGCGATCACTCTTATCCTTTTCCTATTGGACCGACACGCCCGATCCTTGACTCTACCAAATAAATAGTACGGCGTCTGTCGTAGGTGACAGGAATGTGCGTGAGGGTTAACATGTCCCCCTTCCTGATGTAGATTCCGTCCTCGGAAGCTATTGAGTTGAAGCTCATTCGTCGAGGTGGAAGAGCATTTGAGATGAATGTCCTTAGCCTTGTTCAGTCACTGCAAAATCAAACAAGATTGGCATAGTACTTGCATTCTCATATACAATTAAAAAGCATATGCAGTTGTAGTCAGACAAATTGATTGGTAACATAATTTTAAACCATTTGTCAGCAATAAACATTAAATTGTAATATAATCAAATGCATAAATAGTTGTAAAGGTAAAAAACTAAACAAGTTCGGAGTCGCTAATTTAACGATCGAAAGGCACTAAGGATCGACTATTATATAATAGGTAAGCTTCTCAATTTTCTCTTGTCAATTAAGTTGTTTAATCGCGAGAGCCAGGTATTTCATGTTCGAAGACTGACTAGAGGCTATACCTAGAAGACCTCGTAGTTAAGCTACGATAAAAGAAATTCTCATGAAATCATCGCCTGACTTATTTACTTTTCTTTGACTCCCCAAAGTCTTTTCACCGTGATTCAATTTTGATGTGCGTGCTTATTTTGTATGCTTTGGGTTTTTTGCTTTTCAAGGAAAAGCGCCCACACTGGGGACCTCTAGTGCTCTAGTACCATAGGCGATACATGTGAGTGGAGTACCAAATCAAGCTGAGATTTCTCTTCTAGCTTAAGATTTTACATTGTGGCACTTTGATTTTTTTGTTTGTTCGTTTTCAGCATTTTAATTTTGTAACTTTGGGGGGTCATATAACACTGTTACCCTCCCCATGCTCATCACACTAGTAAACTTCTTTTATAATACTTAAGCTAAAGGTCAATAAGAACTAAGTCCACTAGAAAGCCCTAGTACATTGCACACAATGCTGCCTGAATCGGATTAAGAACCTAAGTAACCGTAGATTATTAGGAAGGCATTCCTCATGGTATTAAGAGAAGATCTTTAACACCTAGCTTGGTAAAACTAGCTTAGTCAGACTGCTTGATTTTTAAACCTAAACAAGTGATTATGACAAAAAGTTACATTGAATTTAATGTTTGATACTAACAAATGGGCTGAATATTTGCTACCAATCACAGTTAAAGCACACAAACATGGATGCAAAAAAGATAAGGGGCCATGCTAATGGACAAGAGACACCTGTTTGTGTTGATGATCACACTTGATTTGAAGAGTGAACGAGAGAAAGATTCCATGAAGGTCCAAATCCTAACCACAGCAACACGTTCCTGTACACACGAGGAAACACTAAGAATACCTCTAGGAGGCACATCAGTGGGAAGAAAGAACTTTGCTAATCACTAAACTCTAAAACAGAAACACTCCTATCGTACTAATCTTATCTACCCTCCATCACTTGAGTGATGAGGATCAAAGGTGTTTGATGACATAGGTGTCTGTTTCAGTGCACCGGATGTGAATGTGTAGGTCTGTCAATGTTTTGACTTTGATTGTGCATACTCGTTTGCTAATTGCTCTCGCTCTTTGATTTTTTTCTTTTTTGTGAGTATAATTTTTTATATATATGTTCCCTAAGATTGGCTATTGAGAGGTCAGGGAAAGAAGGGTAAGAGGGAATTAATTCAATAGGCTGACGTGAATGAAGACTTCCCCCCTTCCTTGCGTAGGTCATACTGTTTGAAATGTGCTCGTCACCCTTTGAAACCAATTGTTCCAGTTGTTAATAGGTGAGGATTTTTGCCAGTAGTTTTCTATTACCTTAGGTGCCTCATTGAGTTGCAAGGGTGGTAAGGTACTCTCCCAGGATCGAACTTGAAGTGGTTCATTAGGTGATTCTTGAACACTGGGAGGTGTGGATTCCTTTGTAGCTTTATGGAGGTCCACTATTGTAGGTGGAGGCTGTGGAGAAGCTTTTACCTCTATGGATGCATTACATGAGGAGTTAGAAGCTTCATGGGACTCCCCCCTTCCTGAGCTACGTGGAACAAATCATTCTTTCTTCGGTATCCAAACTAGCTCTGGAGCGGGTGTGTAGCATTCTGTGATTTTTTTCTTTTCACGATCGTCAATTCGTTTTGGAGCTACAGGATTGGGCGCACATGGGTCAGGTGACAAGTAAGAACACAATCTACGTTTTGGCACCCAGATTTGATCATTTCCTTGATAGTAGCCTTGGGCTTCCAATAGTCGTTTAGGAATCCACCGCCACGTTTCCTTAACATTTTTTAGAGCGAGTGGGACGTTTCTTACAAGGCTTCTGTTTTTAGCACTAGCTATGGTCGCTAAAGGAAGCTTTAGGGGACCCACTTGTATGTTTTCTTCGTTATATTATGATGAGTCTTGTTAGAAGCTATATGCATTGCTTCTAGCATATTTAAGGGTACGAGTGGTGGCATTTCATCCCCCTCAGGTGTTACCCAAGTCGTCCCCCTGTTTCTCCGAGTGTCTATGATTGTTGCTAGGTGGACTCAATCCACATTGTCCGACTCAGTAATCCCAGGTAGTACATCCATATAAGGAGAATCTTCCCCAACATTAGTGTCCGCTTAACACGTGTAACAATACTGCAATGGGGCTGAGTGAACTGTGGTGTCAGATCTATGATCAATTATAAACCTGTTTCCTAAAGGATGTGCTCGATCAGTTACAAGATCCACTCAAATGACAGAATTTTGGAACTGCAAGTAGACATCGTTTTTAGACTAGTTATGCACCATTTTTGCTTCCCTCATGAAAGGACGTCCTAAGATCATCTCAGATGCGAGAGTGTGCTTGGAGAAATCGATAACAATGAAGGTAATTCTTATTTTATGTCCAAAGAACTTGATCTTGAGATTTGCTAGCATCCCAATAGGTTTAACAATAGACCCATTGACCATCTTTACTACTATGGTTGTGGTCTCAAGGTGTGGTCTTCCCATAGTTTCCCAACAATTTTTAGTCACAATGCTAACCCCAGCGCCACCATCAAGGATTCCCTTCACAGTTAATCCCTTAGTAGTGATTGGTATAGTCGCATTGGATTCATCACCCTCAAAGTATTTGTTAATATGTATTTCTATAACAAGGTTTTCATCTAGGTTGGGTTGTGGATCTAAGTGTTCCTTCTTTATTGGCATCTCCCCAGCTCTATCCATCTGTGCAAATTGTGGTAGTAGCCCAAACTTCAGTTCTCCATCGAGGAAAGCTCGAAGAGTTGAGACTAGCTCAGGGTCTTTATATAGTTTGGACATGATGGTGGTTCTAACTTCTGAAGACATGAAATCCATCAATTTGGAATGTTTAACGGCACTTTTTGGGGTTCAGTTACTTGATGTGGGGAAGATGGGATCTCCATTTCTTCGATACGATCAGATAGTCCCTCATTCTTTCTACAAGAAGTGAGTACGCCCACTTTCCCATGACTTTAAGTCACTTTCTTCTTGGATGACACTAGGTATGGCTAAGGGTCTATGGACTCGGTGAGGTTGTTGTTGCGTAGGGAACACTGTGTCTGTAATCTGGATCTGCCTAGGTGTTGGCTCTAGATCCCTTTGGGTATCTTCTATCAAACTCCTTAATTGCTTGACTCGCTCGATCTCCTCTGTAGGGTTTGGATAAGTTCCTATCTTCTTCTTGGATCCTGGCCATTGTGGCTCATGAAGATCTTCCTTGTTGGTTTCTTTCCTAGTGGTCGTTTTAGTCTCCATGGTTTGACCTGAATCAGAATCCTCTTTAGCGTTGTTCATATATACGGGGTCGTCACCAGTCCCTATGTTGGTCTTTGAACCGGGGTCTGACTTCGTTGCTTTTTGCGATCTCTTCCTTCGTGTTTTTTTCTTTTTCTGAGATTGGGCAATTGATACCGTGTCTCTTTCCTCAAGAATATAATTTTGTTTTTGGAGCATCGATCGTGTGAGTACGTTTACTGGTACCACATTTGTACTTTGTGATGGCTCCTCGGTAACCTCAATCAATTTAATGGCGTGATCTTCGGTGCATTTGGATTATTTGGACATTGGGCAATCAAATGATCTATGCCACATCGATTACACATGAGTATCGGCATTGTAGACGTGCTCGCTTGATTGGTTTGCATTAGTGTGGCATTCTTTTGCAGCATAATAGGACACTCGGCCACACGATGTGGTTTAGAGCTCCCTATTAGGGTAGACCAGCTATTGGATGCTGAGTTTGCCGACGGCTCGGCTTTGTACTTGAAGGGCCAGGAGGCCAATCTGTACAGGTGCGAGCAGGCTCTAGAGGTGTTTTGCAGTGCATGAGGCGCACTGATCAATTGGAGAAAGACAATGGCTTTCTGGGTTGGCAGTGCTCCTACGCCTGATTGGTCGCCACGTGAGGGCTTTAGGTGGATCCCCCAGGGACTCAAATACGATATCTGGGTTGTCAGGTTGGTTTGGACTTGTCTTATGAGCAGCAGACTGCTCCCCTCCTCCTGTCCATTAGGAGGAAGTTGTTGCATTGGAGTTGAGCACGGCTCTCTTTGGCAAGCAGAATTGTAGTGGCCAACTAAGTGTTGTTGGCTACTATGTGGTACATCACTTCTTGCTGGATCTTCTCGAGCTCCTTTATCAGCGAGCTAGAGAGGTTGATCAGGAAGTTTCTTTGGTTAGGGCGCCACACCCAGCTCGCTCGGGTCAAAGTAGCCTGACAAGTTATCACCTTACCATGTTCTTAGGGGGGGTTGGGGATCATCGACCCAGCATAGCATAGCAGAGCAGAGCCCTTCTTGAGAAGTTTGTGGTCAGAAGACTGCTTCCAAGGGAGGAGCCTTGGAAGGAGTTGTTGCTTCACAGGCTTGTTGCTTCACAGGCTTCGAGCTCGAGTGCCTCATGCAGGAGGCCCATGGAGCCCTCCTATCAGGTGGATCTTTACAGAGATGTGCAGAGTTGGTCTCTGAGCAGGAGGTAGGCGGATCATTTTGCTGCGAGCTTGCTTAGGCATTGGAGTAGTTGAGGAGTGGCCTAGAGCAGCATCAACCCACTTGCACAGAGGAATGCTTGAGACAACCCCTTGTTTGAAAACCCATGGTCAACACTCAGAGAGGCCACCTGGTTGGTAGTAGGCCTCATGTTTCTTGGGGTGTTAGGGCAGAGGGTCCACCCCGCACTCTCGGTGACTGGCTCCAGTTTCAGGTTTGTCAGAGGAGGCTCAGAGAATCCAGCTCCGAGGCATGAGAGGGATGTACAGCATGTGCGAGGATATTACAGAGGCTGTACCTGCTGAGTGGCTCACCCCTCTAGAGTCGGCAGCTCCCAGATAGATGGGGGCCTTCACACGACTGGAGGTCCTCATCGCAGTTTGGGCTTGCTCGGAGTCCGTACCCCACATGTTCTTTGAGGTTCAGGGAGAGTTTCGCCTTCACAGAGTCTCAGTGGAGGCTCCACAGGTTGCAGAGTCTTGCTTCCAGACGATACGGTTTTTGGGCATCTGTGGGAGGACTTGTGTCATAGATCGTGACCCTGCAGATCTTGAGATAGGCCACTGGCGGCTTTGGGCTTGGGAGAGTTGCCCTTTGGCAACCCTGGAGAATGGTTCTGGAGAGAAACCCTTCTCTTCGGCTGATCACCGTGGGATCCCATTCTTTTAGTACACAGCTCGACTGGGGCGCCGCATACTAGCTGCACGGAGAGAGGCTTGCCCTGCTGCATCACTTCATTGGGAGGAGGAGGGTCTCGCAGTTGAGTTCTTGTCAGGTTTTTGGGAGCGGTTGTGGGACTCGAGACAACCGAGGAGAGTCACTTTGTTTCAGTGGCTTGTTGCACACTAAGCTACAGCAATTGGGAGCTGGCTAGTCCACAATGGGTTTTTGGCAGCATATGCAGCTTGTGGCTATCCTTTGGAGAGTTAGCGACACTTTCTGTGGGACTGCCCCATGGCACAACAGGTTTGGCTTCGGGTCCTTCGGCTGATGTCGGCTCTTTTCTCAGCTCGACATTACACTTGGGGTGCTGTAGCCTCGTTCACTCTCACGTACCCTGCGCTACATTTTGAGTTGGCTTCTGTCACAAACTGGTGACGTGGCCGCTCTGTACACACTCCCGCTCTGGTTGGTTGACGTGGCAGTGCCGTGGCAGCAGCGTACGGACCTCCCTTGTAATCGCGGGGCATTCTGCGGAAATCCGTACGGCCTGATGACGTGACAGCAACGTACGACAGCTTTTGGGCCCGCTTTATTCTACGCAATTTAGCAAGAGAGAGAGAGAGCTTTATTTACCAAGCAAGAAGCTTGTGAGATGAAATGCTTTATTTTTGAATGCTTTTAATTGGCAGCTTTTGGTTCTCTGCTTTTGGCATCCCTTGTAAACCTTTATAAGTGTGGCTTGGGCTCTCACTTCTCAGAGCATCTGGACCCAGATTCTGAGAGTGAGACCCACCCACTCCCTTGTACTTTGTGCAACAGATTTATTACAAAAAGAAATACCGAAAGGGGCGCCAGTCTTTGAGGCCAATACCTCTTGGCACGGAACTCCGCTGGGCCGGTGTCGAATCAAATTGTGAACTGTTTTGAAGTGAATTCCTGTCGTGTTGCGGTAGATTCTTGACTTGAAGTGTCCACATCTGTTACAGTGGTATCAAAGCGCGGCCTATTTCTCTTCTACCGGGAAATCCGATCCTTTTTACGCGGCACTTATGGATTCAAGCAAAGGACAATTGACTTCCTCTGCATCCGGAGATGCGGAAAGAGATCACGAAGAAGATTCACGCGAGTACGGCCCTCCTCGGCCTACTCAGGCGGAGCTTGAAGAGATGGAACATTGGAGATTGGTCCATGAAGCGACAAAGTTGATGTTGAATTTTGCGAAAAACCCTAAACTTGCAAAATTTTTCACCCAGACCTCCTTCGACGAGGTGCACTCACAGTGGCGGCAAAACATGGAGCCACCCCTCAAACTGACACTCAAACAACCTCCTATGCCGAGGATGTTTACAGAGTAAGAATTAGAAGAGGTGGTTGATGCACGGACTAGCCAGCTTTTTGACGCACAGAACAAAGCTAAAAAGCACGACAAAAAGCAGAAGAAAGGCACTAACTTCCCAGGTTATTTGGGTAGTCAATATACTTTTGCCTCGGCAAGAAAGCAGAAGAAGCATGTGCGATTTGAAGGAATACCTAGTTCTTCTTCTTCTTCTGGCAGTTCTTCTAGCTCCTCCAACTCGAGCGAAGAAGACAGAAAAGGGAAAAAGCGAAGCAAAAAGCAACGCTTTGGAAAGGGCAAGAAAAAGGCAAAGAAGTCTAGATCTCGCCCAGTTTCGGACAGTTTTACAAAGGACTCGTCTTCGAATAGTTCGGACTTCGACGACAACGGATTTTATGCAAGCAAGAAGAATTTCTATAAAGCCAACCAGTATGATTTTCTGGAAGATAAAAGCAAGTATTCTCCTCTTTGTTGCCACTTTGGGCAATGAATTTGTGTTGCTTGCCTTTTTGGGAACTGAGTTTCTTTGGGTCGTGGACTTGATGAAGAATTTGCTCTCGAGTTCCAACTTCCAAACCACTTCTTTATGTCTTGTATCCATCCCGTGTTGCTCAAGATTTTTCTTTTATGCGTCTTATGAACTTTTTTGCTTGCTTCCCATGAAATTGTAGCAAGTCGATGTGAAGGGTTTTGACACATCTTTATTATGTACTCCACAACCATTATTATGTACTCCACAACCCTTTCCATGCCCATAACCTCAATTAGAAGAGATTGCAACTTAAGAAGTAGGAGTATATATGGTGTTTGTGTCTTAACTTGGAGAAATTTTGTAAGAAAACGCTTTTGGACGTTCTCCAATTCTTTCCAAGGAGATTTTGAGATGCTCCCACTCTACAGTTGGCCTCAAGGGAAATGCTCGAACTTGGTGGTCCACTCTTCTATTAAACAAGAAAGCGCCACTTAAATGGCTGAAATTTAAAAGGCTTTTTGTTTCTTCATGGCTGACTCAGGAGTACGATCGCGACATACGAACTGCTTGGAACCATCTTCGGATGTCCAAGAAGGATACATTGGACGCAAACTGCGAGAGATTCTGGAGCTCTTTTCTACCAACTTCTTCATTTAAGAAGATCTCGTTCAAAGAACGGATTGAGCGGTTTACCTTGGGACTTCCTACAGAGATCCGAGATCACTGCTTAGAGCAAAAGTCAAATTCCATTCTTGATTGATGAGTCATGCAAAACGGGGTTTTGCCATTCATTCAGGCAATTTGACCTACTCCACATGAAATCATGACGCAAAGGACCGAACAAACTTCGAACGATGAAAGTAGAGAGAAGAAGAGCAACCCAGAAAAGAAAGAAAAGGATGCACGACCCAAGCTCACTCTTCGGGAGAGGGCTAACTACATCATAGAGGGGAAGTGCTTTGGATGTGGGGAAAGTAGGCATATCTCGGCGAAGTGTGTTAAAAAGGCACCGAAAGAACAGAATGACAAAGGTGAAGACAGGTCTGAGGGTTCAAAAGCAACTGAGGAACGTGGATGAAAAGGCAAGATGAAAGCAGGACTGGTTCTAGATTGCGTGATTATTGACCCAAGCATGATTGACAAGAGTACAGAACTTTGCCGAGCTCGGGGCAAAGTCAAAGCTAAGAAGCCCTGATTTTCTTTGATGGAGGAGCCAAGGCCAACTTCATTTCACCTGAATTGGCGGCGCGGCTCAAGATCACACCCGATCGGATGGGACCACTAGCAGAGGCAGTTCTAGTGGCACCCGACAGGGACGTAGCCATTACACCTCTCATTGGCAAACTTCGGTTGCATTGTCAGGGGTATTTGGAGCACGAGGACTTCTACATAATGCCCTTGGAATGTTGTGATGTCCTCCTGGGAATTCCTTGGTACCATAAGAACAACGCCGTGGTCGACTATCGGGCGAGAAAAGTGACTTTGACTACAGAGAAGCGCCGAACTATTGTACTTGATGTAAAACTAAAGGGTGAGTCTGTTCCTATTGTATTGGCTTCGGCCGTTTCAAAATTAATGAAATCTAGTCTGTTTGTTTACTCGATCTTTTTTAAAGAGTTGAATGATGAACATAGGACAAATTTGTCGGGACTCGATAAATAACGCCAAGATTTTCTCCACTCATGCCGATTGCTTTTCAAAGGGCCTGCCAGGCGAGTTACCACTAGCAAGTCCTGAGGATCATACCATTGATCTAATACCTGGAAGCACACCACCGAACCGGCCACCTTATCGTGTGAGCCGAGTCTAGAATGAAAAGATTATGAACCAAGTGAAAGACCTCTTGGAAAAGGGTCTTGTCTAGCCTAGAACTTCACCGTACTGCTCGTCAGTGTTGTTGGTTTTGAAGAAAGATGGATCTTGGAGAATGTGCATTGATTATTGAGCTCTCAAAAAAATCACCATCAAGAATAGATTTCCGATTCCTAGGGTCGATGATATTCTTGACCAACTATAGAGATCCTCGTATTTTAACAGGATCGATTTGAAGAGCTGGCATCAGCAGATTTGAATCGCGCTGGGAGATGTCTACAAGACAGCTTTTTTGGACGACTTTTGGGTTATTTGAGTTTTTTGGTGATGCCTTTTGGCCTAACCAATGCTCCTGCGACATTTAACCGAATGATGGATAGGATTTTTCGAGAGTACAGATTATTTGTTGGTACTTTCTTTGACGACATCATTGTTTTCTTCAAGGATGAGGTAGAATATAGAGAACATCTGCTACAGGTCTTTCAAGCATTACGAGATCACAAGTTGGTGATTAATGCGAAGAAAAGTGAATTTTCCCTATCTGAGATACACTTTTTGGGACACATTGTCTCAGCAGCAGCAGGAGTGCAGATGGACGCGGCCAAGATAGAGACTATCTGTGATTGGCCCAATTTGAAAAATGTCCATGAAGTTAGAAGCTTCTTGGGCTTGTGTTTGTACTACAGGCGGTTCATTAGAAAGTTTGCAGAGGTTGCTTCCCCTTTGCATATTTTGACACAGAAAGGAGTTCCTTTCTCGTGGGGATCCACAGAGGTGACTGCCTTTCAGACATTGAAAGAGAAATTGACTACAAGACTAGTTTTGACTTTGCCGGACGTGCAGAAGTCATTTAAAGAAGGACCTTAAATTTAAAGTCAAGTCTCTTATTTCAAAAGTTTTTGCATACAAGCGTGAGAAGGATAGGTACAAGGCATTGCTAGTAGAAAAGTCAGCCTTGAACTTTGACTTCTTATGGTTGAAAAGTAAGAATGTAGATGTAGACAAAGGAAGAAAGAGATTCACCAAGATTGTAGATGACATTGACATCATATCTTGGTTAGGATTTCTTTTGGACAATTTATATATAACCATCGGCGACTCTCTTTTCGAGCAAACAATTGATATCCCTATGGGCACCAATTGTGCCGTTTTTCTTGCTAATTTCTATCTTTTTTTTTTTCCGAGAAAAAGATCCTTCTATTAGTTACTGAAAGTGCCCATAGAGCTACAACCACCTCTTTAAGAGAGGGCTACAACAACCATGGTGGGAGACTCTCCCAATGAAAAAACCAGCATATGTACAATGGGACTAAATCAAGAAATGGGGGGAGGGAAAAGCCACACAAGTGGTTGGTAGTGCCATCGGAGTACACCCTGGACCATGGAGTAGAAAGGCCAAGGATGCCAGAGTGGAAGGAAAGCCTCTCTGCGCTCTCGCATGCGGTCGGAGCTGCCCTGTAGTCCCTCGAACTGTCCTCTGAGAGTGTGGATCAGCTCTAGCCAGAAGTCACAAATAGTCTCTGCTTGTGGCACGTGGCGAGCCTCAAAGATGCGGAAGCAGCGGGCCCGCTAGATGAACTAGAGTGCCAGGCCACTGATGAGCTCCCAACACTCCTCTCTCTCACTGCACCACTCCTGTGGAGTAAGCTCTGTAGTAGCAGGCTGGAGTGTAGGTCGCCCCTCCTGCATCACTATCATCTTGCTGGTGGAAGATAGCTCAAACTGAAGTGCCGGGTCTGAAAGGGTGGACCAAGCCGTTGCTCCCCAAGTGTACTGTCGAGCCGTAGAGAGAGCATGCATGAGCCGAAGAACTTGTAGCCACACCTGTTGGGCCGAGTGACAGTTCCAAAGACAATGACGTTGACTCTCCACAAAGTGGTCACAAGCTGCATATGCGGCCGAGAGACCACTATGCACTAGCCAGCTTCTGACTGTTGTAGCTCTGTGTGCGACCAGCCACTGAAACAAGGTGACTCGCCTCGGCTGTCTGGAGTCCCACAACCTCTCCCAAAAAACTGCTAAGAACTCAGTTGTGAGCCCCTCCTCCTGCCAATGAGGTGCTGCAGCGGGGCGGGCCTCTCTCTGTGCTGCTAGTATATGACGTCCCAGTCGAACAGTGTACTGAAAGAACGGGACTCCTGGGTGGTCTGCAGAAGAGAAGGGATCCCTCCATAGCCACTCACAAGGATCCCACTGTACTCGTGCCGGTGGAGAACACTCCCAAGCCCACAGCCTCCAGTGTCCAGTCTCAAGAGCTGTTGGGTCAGGGTCTATGACAAAGGTCCTCCCACAGATGCCCACTACTCGGATCCTCTGAAAACAACACTCTGCTACCTGTGGGGCCTCTTCTGCAACTCGCTGAAGGTCTCCCACACCGTGAAGCTCGAAGAAAAGAGTTGGGACAGTCTCTGAGCAAGCCTTGACTGAGATGAGAACCTCTAGTTGTGTGAAGGCTCCCATCCACCGGGGTGCTATTGGCTCGAGGGGCGTGAGCCACTCAGCTGGAACTGACTCTGTGATGTCCTGGCACATGCTCTGCACCCCTCTCATGCCCTGTAACTGAAGGCCCTGGACCTCCTTTGACAAACCTATGAACTGGAGCCAATCACCTAAAGAGCGCGCTGGACTTGCTGCCATGGGACCTTAGGAAACATGAGGCCGACTACCAACGAAGTGGCCTCTCTAAGTGCTAACCATGGGGTTCCAGACGAGTGGCTTCCGTAGGCGCTCCTCTGTGCACGTAGGCTGTCTCTGCTCCAGGCCACGCCGCAAGTGCTCCCAAGATCGAAGCAGACTCACAGCGAAGCGGTCCTCCAGTCTCCTGCTCAGACCAACTCTGCGCATCTCTGTAAAGATCCATCTGGTCGAAGGCTGCCAAGGGCCTCCTGCCTGAGGCACCCTAGCACGTAGCCACTGTAGCAAGAACTCCTTCCAGGGCTTCTCACCTGGAAGAAGTCCTCTGACGATGAACTTCCCAAGAAGGGCTCTGCTCTGCTGTGCTGGATCAATGATCCCAAGCCCTCCTTGTGAACAAGGAAGAGTGATGACCTGCCAAGCCACCTTGGCTCGGGCTATCTGAGTGTCACGTCCTGACCAAAGGAAGTTCCTGATTAGCCTCTCTACCTGGCTGATACAAGAACTCGAGAAGATCCAGTAGGAAGTGATGTACCACATAGTCGCAAACAACACCTGGTTGGCAACTACTACTCTGTCAGCCAAAGAAAGTCGTGCTGAGCTCCAGTGTAACAACTTTCTCCTGATAGACAGGAGAAGGAGAGCAATCTGCTGCTCGGGAGACAAGTCCAGACCAACCTGATAGCCCAAGTACCGAACTGCAGTCCCTGGGGGGATCCACCTGAAACCCTCTCTTGGCATCCAATGTGGCACAGGAGCACTACCAACCGAGAAAGCCACTGTCTTTCTCCAATTGAGCAATGCGCCCGATGCACAACAGAAGGTCTCCAGAGCCCGCTCACACCTGTGGAGGTTGGCCTCCTGGCCATCTAAGTACAAGGCTGAGTCGTCGGCAAACTCAGCGTCCAATAGCTCATCTCCCCGAATAGGGAGTGCTAAGCCCCATAGACCAACCTGATGCGACACCAAAAACCTGCTCATCGCCTCCGCATAGAATAGAAAGAGGAAAGGGGCAAGAGGACAGCCCTGTCTGACCGAGCGTCTAAGCATGAAGCGATCACCTCTCTCTCCTGCCAAGAGTACTTGACTATGAGCCTGTCTGTACATAGCTGACACCCCTCTGATCCAAGCATCTGAGAAGCCCATCCTGCGTAGAGTGCCCTCTAGAAAGTCCCAGTCAACTTTGTCGTATGCCTTCTCAAAATCGAGAAGAAGGATCACGAGGTCCTCACCACAGAGCCGTGCCAGGGCAGAGGCCTCCCAAAAGGTAAAGATGTTGTCAAGGACACTGCGTTCCTTGACAAAACCTGTCCGAGTCCCATGTATTAGACTCTCCAAAAGTGGGTGAATCCTCAAACTCAGAGCCTTGGCAAGAATTTTGTAGACTGAGTTGAGGATGGTGATGGGGCGCCACTGTCGAATCTCATCCAAGGAGCCACCCTCCTTGGGAATGAGGTAGATCAGGCCCTCACTCATGCTGTCAGGCATCTCTCCTGTGTGCAAAATGTACTGAAAAGCACTGCAGAGATCTGGGCCAAGCAGGTCCCAGTACTCCAAGAAAAAACTGGGAGTCATCCCATCCTCACTTGGACAACTACCACGGGGGAGGGCCCTAAGAGCCGTGTACAGCTCCTCAAGCTGAAGTGGCAGCTCAAGCCTCTGATGCATCTCCTCAGTCACAAGACAAGGCATCTGTGCCCAAACCTGCTCCTTGCATGCACCCGGCACCCTGACGCGCTGACTGGGACTCTGCAGACAGTAACTCACGGTAAAAGTCAGTAGCAACTGCACGCATATCCTTGGGCTCACAAGCAACTGACCGATCGGGCCTCCTTAACTGCCTGACCTTGGCATGCGAGTGCCGAGGTCCCACTGCCTCAAAGAAAGCACCAATCACTCTGTCGCCCACCTGGGTCCATTGAGATGCCTGTCGGTGGAAAGCAAACTCATGTAGCCTCTCCTCTGTGCTAGCAAGCTCCTGTTGAGCCTGCTGTAACTGCTGCTTCAACCAAGGGCTATCTGGATGTTACTCCTGCATCCTCTGTAACGAAGCAATGCCCCGTCTAAGGCGTTGCTCCTCCTCTCGCACTGCAGCCCGGCGAGCCAAAGACTCCTGGAGAAAAAAACGACTAATCTGTGCTAGGCCTGCGGCCACTCTGTCAACAGGAGAGTCCTGCCTGTCCAAGCCCTCTGTCCAGAGAGCCTCTACTCTCTCTCTGAGTGCTGAGTCCAACAAGACCCTCTCTGGGATGCGAAGCATCGTGCTCCCACTCCTCTGTCTGTCTGCTACTGTGAGGATCACTGGTGCATGGTCCGAGAAGGAGGTCCCTACCAGGATGCCCACTGTCCCTCCCAAGTCACTGAAGTGGTCACTAGTGTAGAAGCGATCTATCCGCGATAGATTCACTCCTCCCACTCTGCGGTCCGATCGAGAGAAGGTAAGGCTGTCTGGGGGCCTCACAAAACTAGAGTGCTGCCATGCATCCGAGACCTTCAAAGTCATACAAAGCCTCTCCCAAGCTGCCAACTCAACTCCATGCACAGTAGCATGGCTACCACCAATCCTGTCAGAAGGGTCCTCTAGCATGTTGAAGTCGCCCCCAATGCACCAATGCTCTGCCTGCGGCAGAGACTCAACTATCTGTGACCAAAACGCTGCACGAGCACTCGCCACATTGGGCGCATAGATGTGCAAGAAACCCACAAGGCTACCCTGAACCTGCATAGTAATCCACTGAGCCTTGCCTGGCACAATCATCCCTCTGCCCACTATGGCCTGCTGCAAAGAGTCCGCAATAGTCATACATATTCTACCTTGGATGCCTCCAGGTCCAAAAGCAACTGACCAGAAAGTATCATATCGTCCACGCAAGAGCTGACCACGCCTGATGCGGCTCTCACATAGATGGTGCTCCTGAAGCATAAGGAGATCAATCTCTCCTCCCACAAGACAACGTTGAAGCTCCTGACGCAGTCGGCCCCGTTGGCGCTGAAACTGGGGCCCACCTAGTCCCTGCACGTTCCATGAGATGATCCTCATGGAGAACGAGAGAGAACAGATGCTGCGGCAGCAGCTAGACAGGCTATCTTCGAGGCTGGCTTGGATGGGGAGTAATCCGCATCCGAGCATCCTCTAGATAGGCGCGACTGCAACGAGTGCCTGGCCCAAGCCCAAGCAGAGCGAGCCGTACATAAAGCAACCTCCTCTGTCCAGGAGTCCTCTTGAATGTATACATAGCATGGCAAGCACTGTGTATCGGCAAAGAAGTAAACCACAATGTGTCTACATCCTGCTGAGTCTGGAGGTGTCACCGCAACTTAGCCAATGGCCACAAAGTCCGGAGCAAATCTGTAACTCCTAGTTCTTCCATGTGGTGAGAGAACTCTAGTACCTGTGTGTGCAACCATCCCAACACTGAGTCAAGAGTCCACTCTGCCTGGTCTCTGCCGCAGAGGGGGAAGGAGAAGCCAACTGCTGAGTCCAAGGCCTCTGTTTCCCTAGCGGCAAGGAACAGAACATGGATCCTGAAGCAGGCTGCCTCATGGTCTGGTGAGGGGTCGTCGAGAAAACGAGTAAAGCTGTAGTCGAAGAAGTCCCAGCGGCGCCGGATGTCAATGCTCGTCAGACCACAAGGGATAGATGCAAGGGAAGATGTCTGTACCTGCAAAGGGGGCCGCAAGAAAGGCTGTCCCTCTCTCGCTAAGCGAATCGTGGCAAAGGCGCTGCCAAGAGATCTCCTAGCCGCAGGAGAAGGCTGTGCCCCCTGGGTCGAATGTGGAATTGTAGTAGGAGGGGGGGGGGAGGAGGAGATGGGGGGAGTGGTGGAGAAGAGGGGCGGGAAGGAGCGATAGAGGAAGAAGGGCGGGGGGAAGAGGCGGCGGGAGCAGGAGGCGGGGGGGAATGATGAGGAAGATGGAGGGAACTCTCGGGGGGAGGGGCTGTCGAAGGTGAAGCTGGGGAAGGGGCTGGGGCAGGGACCTCGTCCTGCTCTAGAGGACCAAAACGGTTCCTCGTGGGAACCCACTGTTGCTGAGTAGGTGCCTGAGGAACACTCTAAGTGCCAGTCTGACGCTGTGGCCCCTGTCGACGTCTGCCACGGACCTACTGCCATCCCTCCTCCACTGGAGCCCCAGACTCAGAGGATGGCTCTGCCTGTGTGCGCTGTATCTCTGGCTGTGTCTGTTGGCCAGCCCTTGCAGGCTGGGGCTGAGGCTGTGGTGTAGGTCGAGGCCTCATCCGTGGACAGGCCTTCGCTGATGGCCCATCTATCGACAAATGAAGCACTGGTTCGGGAGGCCCGAATACTCCACGCTCTGTCTGAACCAACCCCCACTCACCCGAGGTAGAAGGATAACCTTCGGGAGCGTGTGAGTGTCTCTGACCAAAACGCGAACTGAGGGAATGCCAACCGCCTTGGCAGCTACCGAGGCTGCCGTACGAGGTGTCTCCAGGATAGTCCCAATAGCTGAGCCTATCCTGGACAGAAGTGGTAAGTACTCCCTCCGCAAACCCGGAAAGCAGACAAAGATGGGGATGTCTGCCTCCTCTACTAGAACATCTGAAGCAGGGTCGAAACCATGTCTCCACTGTCGAAAGTGGGCACGTGCTGCTCGGATGGTCAGTGGACTCATGGCGATGACCTTGGACGCCATCTCGGAAGTCTCAAACTCGATCTGGTAGTAACCGCGTCCGAGTATCTGTATGTCCAAGATCTTGCCCACCTCTACAAGAAGGCGGGCCTGGAGAAGGTCACGTAGCTCTCCTCTGCTAGGTCGGGTGCCGAGGATCCTGCAGATGACAGAAGTCGCCTACAAGCGCTCTACCTCTGCGGCTAGGCTCGCTTGCTCTATCGGTGAAAGAGAAAATCGAATGGTGGGCTCAGCGGAGTCGGGCGAGGGGGCTTCGGGTGAGTCCCTCTGTGGCGGAGCTGGAGCCTCCATCTGTGTCTACTGTTGAGTTGAAGAAGCGGACGGTGAAGAAAATCTGCAACCGAGTACACCGAGCACTGGTCCGAAGAAGAAATGCTGCAGAGCCAGGTGCAGAAGACCTTCGGGAACAAAGAGGGGGGGGGGGGGGGGGCAGTGGACGGGGGCTGAGAGGCAGCGTGGGGCGACGGTGGCAGGCAGCAGCGCACAAGGGGGGGCGGGCTGGGCTGGGCAGCTCGAGGGCGAGGGGGGTAGAGCGGGGGGGCTGGAGGCAGCGCGAGGGCGAGGAGGGGGGGGGGGGAGAGCGTGCAGCAGTAGCGAGCGTAACTTTCCTTCTAATTTCTATCTTTTTACTTATGAGTTTGATTTTATGGAGCGTCTTGTCCTTGCTAACACTTGCCCAATATTTTTGCACAAGTTATGCAATGTAAGACACTTTGTAGATGATCTTTTTGTTCCCGACGTTCCTTCTTTTCAAGATTTTATGTACTTGAATTCAAGTTCTGTAGACGGAGGAATTTATCCCAAGGAGTTTTGTGAACTTAACTGTACCACAAATAGTGTTTGTTGTGCCTTTTTAGACCTTAAGATTTTTAAAACTCCCTTGGGATTAGAAGTGGATATCTATGATAAGCGCCTTGAACCAGAAGATGCCAATCTAATTATCATCCGTATGCCTCACATTTCTTCAAACATTTCTCTTTTAGCTAAGTACGGTGTCATTTGCTCTCAACTATTTAGATTTTCTCGTCTTTGTTCTAGTAAATCTGCTTTTGTTGTTCAATCTTGCCATCTTATTTCTTTATTAGTTGAAAGGATACTCATTCAAAAGAATCATGAAAAACGTTCGTTCATTTTTGCATCGTAGTAAGTTTATTTTTAATGTTTCTTCCTTTGCAATGTTGAAGACAATCAGTAGTAAATTCAATAGAAGTGGGGAGCTAAAAAGCCCACTTATTGTTTGACTTAATAACACCTTATGTTGTTGTTTCGATCTCTAGCGCTTCTAGTATTTTTACTATAGCTTGACAAATGCTAGCCTTTATCATGGCTGAGTATGCCCATCACCTCCGGAGGGTGACAGAAACTAAGCTCGTTGGTTTTGTAGAGTACGTTCAAAGCATGAATAACCTCTATACAAACCTGCACCTACTCTTGGGCACTGACGATGTGAGTAGGGATGTCATAGCTGTTGTCCAAGCTATGCATGATAAAGGTGATAATCTTCTTTTTCCTGTTTGGACAAGCAGCGAAGTTGAGGTCACATATTGTCAAGTTTGGATCTTTGCTCTTCATAGGTTTGTAGTAGTATTCATTTTTCAATTTCGTATTTAGCTTACCCGAGGACTTAAGAGTGTGTTCCTTTAGAAGTTGTCGTGTGAAGTTTGATTTCTAAGATTAAGTTTTTAAGATGCTTTATCCTTTTTTGCTTAAAAGTTGAGTACTCGTTTTAAGCCAAGTAAGTTACGTCAACTTATTTTACGCATGCTTTTTCTAAAAACATTTTTAAGTTAATAATGTTTTGTTTTATCTAGTTTTGTTTCGTAGCAAACAAAGTGATTTAGTTTGTTTGTTTGTTTGTTTTTGTTTTTTCTTTTCTTTTCTTGTATCCCTTGCTTTTATAGTTTTATGAGTACTTTATTTCCTCTTATAATTCGTGAGTTCAGACTATTTTGAACTTATGAAGGTATATATATTGTCATGCTTGTGGTCGTAGTCTGGGTGCGGTCTTAATGCAAGAAGGCCATGTCATTGCCTACGAAAGCCGATTGTTTTCAAGACCGGAATTGACAGCACAGATATATGAGAAAGAGCTTTTGGCGTTTATCCATGCTCTTACTCAGTGGCGACATTACCTACTCGGAGCGGATTTTACTGTCTTCACAGACTATCAGAGTTTACGCTACTTCTTGTCACAGAAGCAGCTATTGGAAAAGCAGATGCGGTGGGCGAACATCTTGTCACAGTTTCACTTCCAGATTGTCCATGTGCAGGGACAAAAGAACTTGGTGGGATGGCTAGCCGCTACTTGATGAGGAAAACCATGATGTGCGTTACACAGCCGTTGAGGGAAAAGGTTATGACCGAATGCCACTGTCCACCTTGAAAGGTGTGGAGAGATACTTCTTCTGGCCGAGACTCAAAAAGGACGTGGACGATTTTGTATGTTGTTGCTTGGTATGTCAGAAGGTCAAGTTTGACAGGCATAAAGCCGCTACTTGATGAGGAAAACCATGATGTGCGTTACACAGCTGTTGAGGGAAAAGGTTATGACCGAATGCCACTGTCCACCTTGAAAGGTGTGGAGAGATACTTCTTCTGGCCGAGACTCAAAAAGGACGTGGACGATTTTGTATGTTGTTGCTTGGTATGTCAGAAGGTCAAGTTTGACAGGCATAAAGCACAGGGATTGTTACAGCCTTTGCCCATACCCACCCGCCCTTGGGAAAGTATTGCAATGGATTTCATTTTTGATCTTCCGAGAACACAGAGTGGTCGCGATGGTATTTGGATTGTTATTGACAGATTTAGCAAGCAAGCTCATTTCATTCCAGTGAATAAACCAGTCAAGCCGGATCACTTAGCGAGACTGTTTGTGGCCGAGATCTTCAGATTACATGGCATGCCTGAGACAATTGTCTCCGACAGAGGCCCCAGATTCATGAGTTTGTTTTGAAAGGTTATTTGGAAGAACATTGGCACACGGTTGCAGTTCTCGTCATCGTTCCACGTGCAAACTGACGGGCAATCAGAGATTGCCAATTCAGTGGTACTAGATTTATTGAAGTCTTACATGTCGGATCTGAAGACTCAGTCGGAAAAGTTTTTACCTTTGGTGGAATTTGCATACAATAACACGATATAGTCTTCGACGAGGAAGGCGCCATTTGAGATTATTAAAGGTGCTACGAAGGTTCCACCCTTCCTACGTACGAAAGATAAGATTTTTGAAGCCGATGAGTACATGCGTGACTTGGACACTGCTTTTGCCAAGGTCCGCGAGGCTTTGCAGAAATCTCAAGAAAAGACAGAAAACGGCAGCAAATTGCCATTATCGCGATTTGAAATTGAAGGAGAACGATTGGGTGCTCTTACGTTTTGAGAAGGCACGCCTGAGAAAGAAAAAGGGAAAGGAGAGGCTTTTTCCAAAGCTTAGTATGTGATACTACGGACCTTTCCAGATCTCCGAAAAGATAAATGATGTCTCCTTTAGACTGAAGCTGTACTTGTAGAATTCACAATGCTTTTCATGTGAGTCTCTTGAAGCCTTTTAAAGGCGATGTGCCCGATGATGGGGAGCCTGATGAGCAACCCAAAGTGGAAGAAAACGAGGAGATCCTTGTTCCAGAACATATATTGGCACATAAAGATATAAAGATTAAGGGTAAAGCACATAAGGTGGTTCTTGGTTAAATTCAAGAACTATCCTGCATTGGATGTGAAGTGGATGGAGGAGGAGGACCTAGCACATACTCCTGAGATTGTGAATCTTTACCTTGAAGCATTTGAATTAGCATAGTCTATTCTAAATGGAACCCCGAACTCAGCTTGGGCGGAATTTGGTGCAGCGGGTATGCACAAGAGGGGAGTCGCTCCACTCCTTTGTCAACAGATTGCCCCGATTTTTGATACTAAAGTCACTGATGTCTCTTTTGAGTTTTAGGGATACTGTGAGCTGACAGTATTTTGCTGTATGACTTTATGAATTGGAATTCCCGATAATATGATATTAATTTGTTCTTGACTTGTTTAAGTGCAGGAACTGATAGACGAAACGACTGCAGCATTTCGGTCTGAAAGATCTCGATAGACGTTATTGCAATATGGATTAGTTAATCGGGCATCTATGAGGTCCCGAGTGGATCTAGATGCGATTGCTAAATACGTTGCCGATAAATCATGGTTTGAGATCCGAATGAATTTTTTTTTGAATGTGATTTGTCATGTGATATCGTGTGATGTGACTGTCTATTGGTACATGTGCTAGATGTGTGTTCCTAGTGCCTCGGTACTAACAGTCGGTGTCTGCTAAGACAGTTTATGGCTTCTGTCTGTTTTGTAGGCGTAATCGAGGGCGGTCACAATGCTTTCAAGAGGGGGGTATGTCACAAACTGGTGACGTGGTGGCTCTGTACACACACTCTCCCGCTCTGGCTGGCTGACGTGGCAGCATTGTACGGACGTCCCCTGAAATTGTGGCGCATTCTGCGGAAACCCGTAGGGCCCGATGATGTGGCAGCAGCGTACGGCAGCTTTTGAGCCTGCTTTATTCTACGCAATTTAGCAAGAGAGAGAGAGAGCTTTATTTTGCTTTATTTACCAAGCAAGAAGCTTGTGAGATGAACTGCTTTATTTATGAATGCTTTTAATTGACAGCTTTTGGGGCTCTGCTTGTGGCATCCCTTGTAAACCTTTATAAGTGTGGCTTGGGCTCTCACTTCTCAGAGCATCTGGATGCAGAGCCTGAGAGTGAGACCCACCCACTCCCTTGTACTTTGTGCAACAAATTTAATACAAAAAGAAATACCGAAAGGGGCGCCAGTCTTTGGGGCCAATACCTCTTGGCACGGAACTCCGCGTGGCCGATGTCGAATCAAATTGTAAACTGTTTTGAAGTGAATTCCTGTCGTGTCGCGGTAGATTCTTGACTTGGAGTGTCCAAGTCTGTTACAGCTTCCACCAGAAGGATGATAGTGATCCAGGGGGGACTGACCTACACTTCAGCTTGCCAGAGAGCTTACCCCCAAGGAGTGGTGCAGTGAGAGAGAGGTGTGTTGGGAGCTCGTCTGTGGCCTGACACTCTGGTTCATTTGGCGGGCCCTTTGCTTTTGCATCTTGGAGGCTTGCCCTTTCCCACCGGCAGAGACTGTTCGTGATGTTTGGTTGGAGCTGATTCACTCTCAGGGGCCAACACAAGAGCCTCTAGGGCAGCTCTGACCGCATGCGGGAGCGCAGAGAGGCTTTCCTGCGACTTTGGCGCCCAGGCCCTTTCTTCACCATGGTCCAAGGTGCACCCAGATGGCACTACCGTCCACCTGTGTGGCTCTTTCCTCCTCCCATCTCGTGATTTAGCAACATTGTATATATTCTGTTTCTTTCACGGGAGTCTCCCCTTGTTGTTGATATAGCCCTCTCTAGTAGAGGTAGTTGTAGCCCTTTGGGCAGTTTTATTAACTAATGGAAGGATCTTTTTCTCGGAAAAAAAATAAATAAGCAAAGAGGCTCAAATACTTCTCATTGTGACACGTATATAACACACCTTTATACATACCATACGTCTGAAATCTGATAAATCATTCTAATGTTTCTTGCTAGGTTGGTCAAGCATTCCTACCTATCCATTTTAGTTTTACCTGTTTATATAGCTTTCTTGGGATCATGTACCCACATGATACCCATTGGTCACATATGAATTTTTGACCTTGTGTGGGCATTAGTAGTATGTTTGTTGGTATATTTGCCAGATGTTAAATTTGCCGTGAATGGCTATTGAAAGTGACGTGTATGTATAAGTTGTTTTATGTGGTATTGAGAGAGGCGATGATAGTCTAGGGATGATATACCCTAACTATAATAAGACGAGTATACAAGACAGAGATGTGTAGATTGGTTTTTGCATCGACGTTGCTTGCTTTTGAGTTTGATTGGGCAAGCTCAATGCCAAATAGAGATTTAAGTTACTTCCAAACCAAGCACTAGGAGTCATAGCTCCCTATCACCACATGTGCACTGTTTTAATTATATTCTCAAACAGCTCAAACAGGTTCTGTTGTGAAGGCCCCTTACAAGGTTGTTTACATTTGACGTACGGGACAACTTGTACGTTTTGCTCTATAGCATGAACTAGTATGTTTTGTTCACGATAGTTTTCAGGTCAAAGTTGGGGCCTTATTGACCCGCCAAACTGACATTGTGGGCTGCATTTTTGGCCTTATTTTTGGCTCTAGCCTTTTTAGCCCTTTATCCAATAAGCTCTTTCCCTCATGTTTATTCTGTACAGACTAGAGTCCAGGCTAAAATAACAAGTCTTCTATTGTTTATCGTACACAACATCCACATTGCTGATGTACATTAACTGATGGTATGTGACGGTACGTGCCAACCTTGGCCCCTTACCATCAAATTATGTGTAACAAATTTACCAAAAAATCACAAATCGAGACCATATTGTTTACTTAACTTTTTGTCTAAAATTATGAAGATAAAATTGTCATGTTTGGTATAAGCACATTAATTACTGCATGTATCAAGTCTATTGTGGATCATTGTCCACTTTTTTCTTTTTTTGTAGGTGAAGCAAGAAGTGATTAGTTGGTCACCGAGGATCCTTCTTTTTCAAAAATTCCTGAGCCCTGAGGTTGTATATAACAAAAATGTGCATTTCAGTGCCTGCTTGCCATTCTCAACTTCTGTAGCTTAACTTGTTGGGTTGGAGCTTATATTTGAATCCCATGTGTCTTTGTTGAAGTTTGTTATGCTGTTGTGTGAAGTCAAGGCTACTACCGTTGTTTAGAAAGGCATTCAAATATGTTAAAATGTCTATTGTGCAGGAATGTGATTACCTTATTGCTATTGCTCGACCAAGATTGGGCAAGTCAACTGTTGTTGATGTAAATACAGGCAAGGCATGTGTGTTTATTTTTCAGACTTGGTAAGGGCAGGCCTACAATGTTTTTGTTACAGTGGGTATGTTGGTTATAGCGTTTAAACTGGTGCTTCCGAGCTTGTGGATTTGGAGCAAAGTTTGTTACAAAATTGATTTGAGTTTTTTGCATGGTTCAAAGTTCAAACAAATTTGTTTATAGCATCTGTTTTTAAGAATCGATCTTAAAAGTTTCTCCCGCACCATAAATTTTCATTTTCCTTATTACAGTTCTTGTTCTGGAGTAAAGAGGCTTGAAATGTATGCTAGTGATGAAAAAGCTCCTTATTTTACCTAAATATGAAACATGGCTAAGGTGTTTGTCACAAATTGCTGATGTGTCAAGCCACTAAAGAACGGAGCCAACCTTCAGATCCCGGCTGAGGGGCCTAAACCCTAAAAAGAAGCAACAGAAGAAGTAAAAGTTCCTCCAACTTGATACCTCAGAGGAAATGTTGAGAGAATTGGAAAGGAAAGCCAAGCAGTGAGGAACTGCTCGCTGCTGCTGCCGCACGCCCCCCCCTCTCCAACCCCCCCCCCCCCCCCCCCCCCCCCCCCCCCCCCCCCCCCCAGCCCCGCCCCGTCTAGCGCTGCCAGCAGCCCTGCTGCGCGTGCGCTGCCCCCCTGCCCTTCCTTGCGTTGCCCCTTCCTGTCTCGCCAGCCCCCGCCATTGCGCCCGCCGCCCACTTGCGGCTCCAGCCCATCTCGCGCTGCCCTCTCCCACTGCCCCTTCTAGCCCGCCCCGCGCTAACCCCCCCCCTCCCCTCTCCTATTTTCGCTCATTGAACCCCGCCCCGCTCATTTCGCTCTCTGCCGTGCTCTCCCCGAAGGTTTCTTTAGTTCAGGCTCTGACAGTGCTGGTTTCTTGACAGTGCTTGTCGGGGTCTTTCTGCAGAGTAATCTCTCTATCCACTCCTTCTCCGCCACAGCAGCAGACACAGATGGAGGCTCAAGCTCCGCCACAGAGGGACTTTGATGAAGTCCCCTCGCCCGACCCCGCTGAGCCCACCATTCGACTTGCTCTCACTCTGACAGTGCAAGCGAGCCTAACCACAGAGGTGGAACGCCTACAGGCGACTTCCGTCATCTGCAAGATTCTCGGCACCAGACCTAGCAGAGAAGAGTCGCGTGACCTTCTCCAGGCCCGCCTTCTTGCAGAGGTGGGCAAGATCTTGGACGTTTAGTTCCTCGGACGCGGCTACTATCAGGTAGAGTTTGAGACCTCCGAGATGGCGTCCAAGGTCATCGCGATGAGCCCCTTGACCATACGAGCAATTCGAGCCCACTTTCGACTGTGGAGACATGTTTTGACCCAACTTTGGATGTTCTGGTAGAGGAGGCAGACCTTCCCATCTCCGTCTGCTTTCCTGGTTTGAGGAGGGAGTACCTACCACTCCTGTCCAAGATAGGCTCAGAGATTGGGACTGTCCTTGAGACACCTCGCACGGCAGCCTCAGTAGTTGCCAAGGCGGCTGGCATTCCCTCAGTTCGAGTTCTGGTTAGGGACACCCACACTCTCCCGAAGGTCATACTACTTCCTCGGGTGAGTGGGGGTTGGTTCAAATAGAGCGTGGAGTATTCGGGCCTCCCGAATCAGTGTTTCATTTGTCGACAGATGGGTCATCTTGCGAAGGTCTCTCCACGGAGGAGACCCCGACCTACTCCACAGGCACAGCCCCAACCCTCAAGGGCTGGCCAGCAGCAGCAGGTAGAGCCACAGAGCACGCAGGCAGAGCCACCCTCCGAGCCTAGGGCTATAGCGGAGGAGGGCTGGCAGCAGGTTCGTGGTCGACGTCGGCAGGGGCCACCGTGCCAGCCTGACACTCAGAGTGGCTCTCAGGCTCCTGCCCAACAGCAATGGGTTCCCACGTGGAACCGTTTCGACCCTCTACAGCAAGACGAAGTCCCTGCTCTAGCCTCCACCTCAGCCTGAAATTTGACAGCCCCCCCCCCCCCTCGAGTTCCCCCCCTCCTCCTTCTCCCTCTGCCTCTCCATCTCACCCTCCCACCTTTGCCGATCCCCCTCGCCCTCCCTCCCCCCTTTCTCCCCCTGCTCTCTCACCTCCTCCCGCTCCAGTCTCGCAGCCATCCTGGGCTGTTAGGAGATCTCTTGGCAGCGCCTTTGCCACGAGTCGCTTGGCGAGAGAGGGATAGCCTTTCTTGCGACCCCCTCTTCAGGTACAGACATCTCCCTTTGCATCAGTTCCTCGTGGTTTGACGAGCTTTGACATTCGTCGTCGTTGGGATTTCTTTGCCTACGACTTTACATGGTTTCTCGGCGACCCCTCACCAAAGCTTGAGGCAGCCTGCTTCAGAGTTCATGTGCTGTTCCTTGCAGCTAGGGGGATAGAGGCCTTGGACTTAGCAGTTGGCTTCTCTTTTTCTCTATGCGGCAGGTACCAGGCTGAGTGGACTATAGACTCAGTGTTGGAGTGGCTGCAGATACAGGCCCTACAGTTCTCTCATCACATGGGAGACCTAGGGGTTTCAAACTTGCTACAGACTCTTTGTCCATTGGCCAAGTTTGTTGTGACACCTCTAGATGCAGCAGGATGTAGACATATTGTGGTTTACTTTTTTGTGACACGCAGAGCCGGCCATGCTATATACACATACATGAGGACTCCTGGACAGAGTAGGTTGCTTTACGCACGGCTCGGTCTACTTGGGCTTGGGCTCTATGCAGTCACGCTTATCTCGAGGACGCTCGGATGCGGATTACTCCCCATCCAAGCTTGCCTCGAAGATAGCACGGTTAGCTGATGCGGCAGCATCAGTTCCCTCTCGCTCCCCATGAGGATAGTCTCATGGAATATACAGGGACTAGGTGGGCCCGAGTTTCAACGTCAGAGGGGCCGGCTTCGTGAGGAGCTCCAGCGATGTCTTTGGGAGGAGAAATTGATCTTCTTATGCTACAGGGGCATCATCTGTGTGAGAGCCGCATTAGACGTTGTGGTCAGCTTTTGCGTGGACGATATGAGACTTTTTGGTCAGCTGCATTTGGACCTGGAGGCATCCAAGGCGGGGTATGTATGACTATTGCAGATTCTTTGCAGCATGCCATTGTGGGTAGAGGGAGTATTGTGCCAAGCAGGGTTCAGTGGATCACTATGCAGGTTCATGGTTGCCTCGTGGGCTTCCTGAACATGTATGTGCCCAATGTGGCGAGTGCGTGTGCAGAGTTTTGGTCTCAGATTGTTGAGTCTCTGCCGTAGGTAGAGCAATGGTGCATAGGGGGTGACTTCAACATGTTGGAGGAACTCTCTCACAGGATTGGTGGCAGCCATACTATTGTGCATGGAGTTGAGTTGGCAGCTTGGGAGAGGTTTTATATGACTGCGGGTTTCAGATGTGTGGCAACATTCTAGCTTTGTGAGGCCCCCAGACAGCCTGGCCTTCTCTCGTTTGGACCGCAAAGTGGGAGGCGTGAATCTATCTCGGATAGATCGCTTCTACATGAGTGACCACTTCTGTGACTTGGGTGGGACAATTGGCCTTTTGGCAGGGACTTCCTTCTCGGACCATGCACCAGTGATCCTTACAGTGACTGATAGGCAGAGGAGAGGGAGCACGATGCTACGCATCCTTGAGAGGGTCTTGATGGACTCAGCGCTCAGAGAGCGAGTGGAGGCTCTTTGGACACAGAGCTTAGACATGCAGGATTCTCCTGCTGAGAGAGTTGCCTCAGCACTCGCTCAGCTTAGTCGTTTCTTTCTTCAGGAGTCTTCAGCCCCCCTGGTTGCAGCGAGAGAGGAGGAGCAGCGTCTCCGACGAGGCATTGCTTCCTTGCAGAGGATGCAGGAGTAGCATCTAGACAGTCATTGGTTGGAGGAGCAGTTACAGCAGGCTCGCCAGGAGCTCATCAGCACAGAGGAGAGGCGCCATGAGTTTGTTTTCCATCGACACGTATCTCACTGGACCCAAGTGGCTGACAGAGTGACATGTGCTTTCTTTAAGGTAGTGGGACCTCGGCATACGCATACCAAGGTCAGTCAATTGAGGAGGCCCGACGGGTCAGTGGCTTCAGAGTTAGAGGACATGCCTACAGCTGCTACTGACTTTTACCGTAAGCTACTGTTTGCAGAGCCCCATTCAGAGCGTCAAGATGCATGCAAAGAGCAGGTGTGGGCACAGATGCCTTGTCTGGTGACTGAGGAGATGTGTCAGAGGCTTGAGCTGCCTCTACAACCAGAGGAGCTGCACATGGCTCTTAGTGCACTCCCCCGTGGTAGCTGTCCAGGTGAGGATGGCTTGACTCCCAGCTTTTTCTCGGAGTACTGGGACTTGCTTGGCTTAGATCTCTGTAGTGCTTTTCAGTACATCCTGCACACAGGTGAGATGCCTGACAGCATGAGTGAGGGCATGATTTATCTCATTCCCAAGGAGGGTGGCTCCTTGGATGATATTCGACAGTGGCGCCCCATCACCATCCTCAACTCAGCCTACAAAATTCTTGCCAAGGCTCTGAGTTTGAGGATTCAACCACTTCTAGAGAGCCTTATACATGGGACTTAGACAGGTTTTGTCAAGGAGCGTAGTATCCTTGACAACATCTTTACTTTTTGGGAGGCTTTTGCCCTCGCGCGGCTCTGTGGTGAGGATTTGCTGATTCTTCTTCTCGATTTTGAGAAGGCCTACGACAGAGTTGACTGGGATATTTTGGAGGGCACTCTACGCAGGATGGGCTTCTCAGATGCTTGGATCAGAGGGGTGTCAGCTTTGTACAGACGGGCACACAGCCAGGTGCTTTTGTCAGGAGGTAGAGGTGATCGTTTCATGCTCACACGTTTGGTCAGACAGGGCTGCCCTCTTGCCCCCTTCCTCTTTCTGTTCTATGCTAAGGCGATGAGCAAGTTTTTGGTTTCACAGCAGGTTGGTTTACGTGGCTCAACGCTTCCTATTCGGGGAGATGAGCTACTGGACACTGAGTTTGCAGACGACTCAGCCTTGTACTTGGATGGCCGGGAGGCCAACCTACATAGGTGTGAGCAGGCTCTTGAGACTTTCTGTTGCGCATGTGACGCACTGATCAACTGGAGAAAGACAGTGGCTTTCTCCGTTGGTAGTGCTCCTACACCTGATTGGATGCCAGGTGAGGGTTTCAGGTGGATTCCCCCAGGGACTGCAGTTCGGTACTTGGGCTGTCAGGTTGATTTGGACTTGTCTCCTGAGCAACAGATTGCTCCCCTCCTCCTGTCTATCAAGAGGAAGTTGTTAGATTGGAGCTCCGCACGGATTTCTTTGGCAGACAGAGCTGTAGTGGCCAACCAGGTGCTGTTGGCTACTATGTGGTACATCACTTCTTGTTGGATCTTCTTGAGTTCTTGTATCAGCCAGGTAGAGAGGCTGATCAGGAACTTCCTTTGGTCGGGGCGTGACACTCAGATAGCCCGGGCCAAAGTGGCATGGCAGGTCATCACTCTTCCTTGTTCTCAAGGAGGGTTGGGGGGATCATAGACCCATCACAGCAGAGTAGAGCCCTTCTTGGGAAGTTCATCGTCAGAGGACTTTTTCCAGGGGAGGAGCCTTGGCACGAGTTCTTGCTTTAGCGGCTTAGTGCTAGGGTGCCTCAGGCTGGAGGCTCCTGGCGACCCTCGACTCGATGGATTTTCACAGAGATGCGCAGAGTTGGCTTGAGCAGGAGAATGGAGGACCGCTTCGCTCTGAGTCTGCTCCGATCTTGGGAGCAACTGCGACAAGGCCTGGAGCAGCGTCAACCTACTTGCACGGAGGAGCCCTCGAGACAGTCTTGTTTGGAACCCCATGGTTAGCACTCAGAGAAGCCACTTGGTTGGTAGTCGGCCTCATGTTTCCTGGGGTCCCATGGCAGAGGGTCTAGCACGCTCTCTAGGTGATTGGTTACAGTTTTCAGGCCTGTCAGAGGAGCTTCAGGGTATTCAGCTCTACAGGGCATGAGAGGGGTGCAGAGCATGTGTCCGGACTTCTCATAGGCAGTACCAGCTAAGTGGCTCACACCTCTCGAGTCAGCAGCGCCCAAATGGATGGGAGCCTTCACGCGACTGGAGGTTCTCATCTCAGTTCGGGCTTGCTTAGAGACTATACCCTCCCTGTTTTTCGAGCTACAGGGTGAGGGACGCTTACACCGAGTTGCAGTAGAGGCCGCGCATGTGGCAGAGTGCTGTTTTCGAGGATCCACTTGGTGGGCATCTGTGGGAGGACTTGTGTCATAGATCCCGATCCAATAGCTCTTGAGACGGGCCAGTGGAGACTGTGGGCTTGGGAGAGCTGTCCACTAACACGAGTACAGTGGGATCCTGGAGAGTGGCTTTGGAGGGACCGTTTCTCCTCTACAGACCACCTAGGTGTCCCTTTCTTTCAGTACACTGTTCGATTGGGACGTCACATACTTGCAGCACAGAGAGAGGCTCGTCCTGCTGCAGCACCTCATTGGCAAGAGGAGGGTCTCACAACTGAGTTCTTGGCAACATTTTGGGAGAGGTTGTGGAACTCCAGACAGTCGAGACAAGTCACTTTGTTCTAGTGGCTGGTTGCACACAAAGCTAGAACAGTTGGAAGCTGGCTTGTACATAGTGGTCTCTGGGCCGCATGTGCAGCTTGTGACCATCTTGTGGAGAGTCAGTGTCATTGTCTTTGGGAATGTCCTTTGGCACAACAGGTGTGGCTTCGTGTCCTTCGGCTGATGCTAGCTCTTTCCACAGCTCAGCAGTGCACTTGGGGGGCAGCTGCTTGGTCCACTCTCACAGGCCCGACACTTCAGTTTGAGCTATCTTCCACCAGCAGGATGATAGTGATGCAGGGGGGTTGACCTACACTCCAGCCTGCTACAGAGCTTATTCCACAGGAGTCGTGCAGTGAGAGAGAGGAGTGTTGGGAGCTCATCAGTGGCCTGACACTCTGGTTCATCTGGCGGGCCTGTTGCTTCCGCATCTTCGAGGCTCGCCCTGTACCACCAACAGAGACTGTTCGGGATCTTTGGCTAGAGCTGATCCATACTCTCAAGAGGACAGTTCGAGAGACTCCAGGGCAGTTCTGACCGCATGCGGGAGCGCAGAGAGGCTTTCCTTCGACCCTGGCGTCCAGGGCCTTTTTTCACCATGGTCCAGGGTGTGCTCCGATGGCACTACCGTCCAGTTGTGTGGCTTTTCCCTCCTCCCATCTCTTGATTTAGCGGCACAGTGTGACATGAAACGTTTCGGGGTTTCATGCGTTTTGGGGTTTCGAGGTTTCTGAAACGTTTCGTTTCGGGGCTCAAAGAAAGCGAAACACATGTTTCGTTTTACATGTATGTACCTATAATTATACATTGAATATACAAATAAATTTACTTGTCAAAACATGTGAAATACCAAAATCTGGATGTGAGACTTGAGTCACGAGTAAACAAGGTATCGATTTTGTGAAGCGGCCTGGCTTTAAAAATTCCCAAATGGGTGGTTTAAGGTCAATTGGTCGAAAGGGGGCCAAAAAAAAAAAGTCGACTCGTTTTGCCGGTTTCGTCGTTTCGAGGTTTCAGAGGGCCGAAACGCATTTTTATGTCACACTGATTTAGCCTCATTGTACATATGCTGTTTTTTCATTGGGAGTCTCCCCATCATGATTGTTGTAGCCGTCTCTTGTAGAGGTGGTTGTAGCCCTATGGGCAGTCTCATTAACTAATAGAAGGATCTTTCTCTCGGAAAAAAAAAGCTCCACCAACTTTTGGGATCCCGTCGATGGAGCCCAGAGGAAATAACGGCATTAAAATAAAGCTGGACCGACACACGCACAAAAAAGAAGATTAGCATAAAAATTGATGACGTGGCAGTCCGTACGGATCTTCGGATTTCCCGTTGACTGATGACGTGGCAACTTGTACGGATTTCCGCTTTTTGCGCTGGCTTGTTGACGTGGCGGCCTGTACGATTTCCGTGATTTACGCTGGAGCTTTTGTGCACCTGCTTTTGGACCAGATGCTTTTGAGTTTACTGCTTTTCATGTAACTGTTTTTGAGGCCAAGGGCCTATAAATATGTGCTGAGGGCTCATTCTTTGGCATGCTTTGGTGAGAAGGTGCAGAGCGCGAGTACCGGCATTGTGCTGAGTTCAAGTAATATAAAGAAACACCAAAAGGGGCGCCAAGGCTAGGGGCCAATACTCTCTGGGGTGGAATTTCGCCACCCCGTGTCGTGTGTGCTCTCTCTCTTTGAGTTCAGTTGCTATTGAAGTGCTAAAAGTGTGTTCATTCTGTTCTTTTCTATTGACACGTGGTGCCCGTCTTGTGACAGTGGTATCAGAGCATCAGGCGTGTGCTTTTCTGAAAGCATATCGGTCCTACAAAAGAGCAGACAGAGCAAACCGGCGCTTCCAAAGGCTACTGGAATTTTATTTGTGCTCCGATCCGAGACTTATTAGTCACTTCCACCCTTACTTCATCACGCATCGGGCACGCTCTCGTCTTCACCGCTCTGTCTTACAGGGCATAAGCCATAAAAAACCCCAAGACATGGCGCTCATGGATTTAGTAGAATATTTGCAGTTTCTTCTCGACGAGCTTCGCAACATTCTTTCGCGGCATCCTCAGCAGAATCTTCTGATGTTGCAAAGTTTTCAACAATTTTTGAATTACATGTAACCCCCTCTGATGCCCCAGGTGGTACCTCTTCCAATCGGCAACTAGAGCTTACCACAGAAGAACATCCGGCCACTAACCACAACTCTCGGCAACAACGAACAACTTCTTGGGAGTCTCGTGAAACCCAACCTCAAAGGCCTCGTTTGACGCCTCAACAACGAGACACCTTATTACAAGAAGGCCGATGTTTTGGATGCTTTCAATCACCTCCACAGAGACATGGGGGGAATATGCCACATCTCTCTACACAGCATCGGGGCAACCACCTTTGCCGAACCCACTAGAGACATGCCCCGAGACATGTACTTTCTTTACTGTTGAGAGGGTAAAGAAATCCATTGACAGGATGAAGACAAGGAGAGCATATGATCATGATGGTCTGGTAGCAGAGCACTTCATCCATGCTAGAGATATGCTTGTAGAGCTTCTTGCTATGATGTTCAATCGAGCCATGTACGAAGGCTTTCCTGAGACTTGGAGTATGTCTACGATTGTGCCTATTTTCAAGTCAGGAGATCTATAACCGGCCTCTACAACATAGAGGGCGGTACTATTTCAATTACCTGTTAACTTTACACAGAGCATAGAGAAGGGAAGAGAACACAGTTGCGTCTAGCGACTAGAATGTCACTGCGCACACGAGACCGACACCCTGTAGGCCCCAAAGACTGGCGCCCCAAAGACTGACCACTTAGCACAAGCTTTCACAAAGCTGTCCAAACCTGGCGAGGGCTGAAAACGCAGGTTTTCGACCTGATTTTGGCAGCATAACGGCACAAAAACCCCTGTAGGTCAAAAGCACCTGTCTAGAACGGATTCCCTCGCTATCTGGAAGCTTTCTGGTGAGCTGTCACAGAATTTCAGCTGGCTGTAATTCCCTGTTTTTCACTGCCGGGTGCCCAAAAGCCTGTACACGCATCTCAAGGCTCTCACGAGGCTCCCCCGGGGTTCCCTTGCAGTTTAGGTGCGAAACCCTAAACCTGCAGAAAAACACAGCAGGCTGTAATTCGCTGTTTCGAATTGTTTTTAGCGGAGCGAACACGCCTACGCGTGTCCCAAGGGCTCCCGCACGCAATGGGACAGTTCCCCTGTGAATTGGACGACTTTTCACGCGAGAAAACTCTCCAAACTCGCAATCTTTCGCGATGGAACTGTGCGTACTTGTGGGGGACTAGCAATTAGCTAATCCGGCTCCTGTTCAGAAGGCTCTTGCCTTAGCAAACGCGCATAAACCCCCAGAACTGTACATGTTCAACTGAGTAGCCCAACTAGTGGGGCATTACCATATGTGCCAAAGGGGAGAGAGAGATGCACGAGAGCAAATCATCGCGCTACATGAGACAGAGGAGAAGGCAAGCTTTCCATTAAAGTTGTAGACCTGCACCCACTACCCACACACACACTGTAGCTCACTTATGAGTCAAATCAGCCTCCTCTCTCAAATTGGGCGCCCCTTCTTCATGCTGGAAGTGGCAAAACTGCCTGGAGCTGCCATGTGTCCAGTTTGCCCCTGTTGAGTTAATTCTCTAGTTCCCACTGACTTATAAAGTTATAAGTGACTTTTCGAGTGGCCCAGACTTCATTTGGCGCACCCAGGCTTCCATACTCATCAGAATTCAGTGCTAACTGGCCCGACCAGTCCTAGAGTGACCGACCCAGACTCCCGCTGTGAGAAACCTATTTGGCCACAGTCGTTTCACACTGGCCATGCAATGTCAACTCGCACCTTTTCAAGGGTTCCGGGGAAAACAAGTAAAAATAAAAATAAATAAAAATATCTAGTACTTATTTACGGAAGGCAACAAGAAAAATATACCTCCTGGTGACAAGATCCCATGATTCCCAGAAATTATCGCACCGTCATGGTTGGTCACACATTGGCTGGATGTATGCATCCGTTCTTGAGTAAGAGCTGAGTAGATGGGCAGAGCGAGTAGGCATACGAGCCCCAGGGCAAGCAGGATTCAGAAGAGGTTTCTCCACTCTTGACCAAATTCTGACACTCAGAGCTATTATTGAGGAGGGTAGACACCATGGCAAGAGGATCTATTGTAGCTTTGTGGATTTTTGCAAAGCTTTTGACACAGTGCCGAGAGCCAAACCTATACGCAGGCTACAGGACATGGGTGTGCCTATAGAGTTGATATGGGGTATTCTGGCTTTATACAGGACAGTGATGGGGCGGGTTCGCACTACTGAGGGAATGTCTGACATGGTCCACTCCACTATTGGAGTAAAGGAGGGATGCCCCCTATCTTCGACTCTTTTTGGGATGTATGTAGATGAATTTTCAGACTATGTAGAACGTCAGGGAGACAAAGGGGCTCAGCTAGCAGGAACATGCATTCCGTTGTTACTATGTGTTGATGATATTGTGTTGATTTCTGACTCTCCAGAGGGGATGCAACGTCATTTAGATGCTTTGCATACATTTGCTAGCGACAGTGGATTGTCTGTCAACCTTGGGAAAACCAAGGTTATGGTGTTCAAATACCACACCACAATGGGTCAGGAGGTCAGCACCCACATTTATGTATGGTCAGGAGAATGTGGAGTACACAAATGCATATACTTATCTTGGGGTAGTTTTTGGTGGATCGGTGTTTTCAATGAGGAGAAACTAGATTGATGAGAGCATATGAAGCCTTCGGAGGACTGGAGAGGATGTGTTCGCAGGTTCAGTTCCAGGAACCGCGAACAAAGCTCTGGCTTTTTGACACACTAGTGACTTCAGCTATGCTCAATAGACCATCATGGGAGATCTGGCAACACAGATGGATGGAGATATATGGAGAGGCCTTTGGTCTCTTATGATCGCTCAGATGATTCGGCTAAGGCCTCAATGCCGCATGAGATTATCCGAGCCGAGCTAGCCCCCCCCTTGTGGTTGAGGCATTGACTAGATCAGTATCCTTTATACATAGTTTATGGGACCTCCCCAGGGACAGATATGCTCGGCTTGCCTTGGAGTCATCTTGACAACTTGTGCTACAAGGCGATACAGCATGTTGGTATGGACAGATGATAGCATGGTTTCAGTCACATGGTTTCAGCATGGATAGATTGCCTCCGTTTCAATACTCCCTGTCTCTCACACGGACAGAGATCACCACTCATACGCCAGGATCTGATTCAGCTAGATACCAGGAGCACATGGATACAACCGACACAGGAGTTGTGGGCGCGAAGATGGCCTTCTATAGAGAGCATCTTCTCCAACTCACGGAGGACGGTTTTGTGACTAGGCCTGCATACATGGATACGCACTTATCTCATGGGATAGATGCGCTATTGGGTAGATACGCACATCCTCACATCAGCTCCAGATCGAGATTGGCCAATTTCGAGGGGTACCAACAGCAGCCAGGATATGTCACCTATGTCACTTAGAGCCAGAGACAGGATATGCACTACACATGTCACTGCCCGGCGTACTATGAGATATGCGGCCGCTTCCACTGTCTGTTCAAAGAGGGTTTCGGACAATTTTCTAGTCATGAGATACGAGGATCAGAGATGTCTCAGATTGTTCCTGCTAGAGCTGCGCAGACTTAGGGAGAACTTGCTCAGGATATCAGGGGAGGGACAATCTCAGAGACGAATCACAGATTTCTTTACACTAGCCAGGGGAGAGCCAGAGGAGCAGTCATTATAGAGCAGTCATTATAGAGCAGTCATTATAGCAGATCTCAGAGCCCACCTACACTAGAGGTATGTTGATTGACCGAGCCATTGAGCTAGGCAAATCCTGACGCCCACGACCTCGAGGGGTCTCCCATCATCGACGAAGGCTGCAACAGAAGATACAAATCACTCTCGCTCGACATGCAAGACGCCCAACCAGAGTACTGACCATGGAGGAGGTTGATGGGATTCAACAGTGACCGATGAGAGAGATTTCATTTGAAACCCCCCCCCCCCCCCCCCCCCCCCATCCCCCCCATTTCAATTCCGAATCAGCTTCAGATTCATCCCGAGTGTTTTAGGGTTGGTTAGTTAGTTATTTGTACTTCCCATACTTAGACATGGTATCAGATTCACCAATTGTAACTTTTTGGTCTCATAGGTCATTTTGGTCTTTTGGAGACGTTAATATAACATTTCATTTCATTTCTCTCTCTCTCTCTCTCTCTCTCTCTCTCTCTCTCTCTCTCTCTCTCTCTCTCTCTCTCTCTCTGTGCTTCTGCATCGTGGACTTTGACATGGTATCAGAGCTCTTGGTGTAGCTCGGTGCTTGAGGTACCTTGATGTGGAGGAGCAGCTCCGTGAGAAGAAGAAGCACTCAGTAGAGAGGAAGCTCGTTGCTCTCCCTTGTCACCCCCCCCCCACCCCCCCCCCCCCCCCCCCCCCCCCCCCCCCCCCCCCTTGCAACCCACACCGTTTCTAAAACGATGGGCGCTTTGCCTCTTTACCGCCCTCCAACGCCCTTGCCCTGCTTGCGTGGCGTCTCTCCCCCCCCCCCCCCCCTTGCAACCCACACCGTTTCTAAAACGATGGGCGCTTTGCCTCTTTACCGCCCTCCAACGCCCTTGCCCTGCTTGCGTGGCGTCCCCCCCCCCCCCCCCCCCCCCCCCTTGCAACCCACACCGTTTCTAAAACGATGGGCGCTTTGCCTCTTTACCGCCCTCCAACGCCCTTGCCCTGCTTGCGTGGCGTCTCTCCCCCCCCCCCCCCCCCTTGCAACCCACACCGTTTCTAAAACGATGGGCGCTTTGCCTCTTTACCGCCCTCCAACGCCCTTGCCCTGCTTGCGTGGCGTCCCCCCCCCCCCCCCCCCCCCCCCCCCCCCCCCCCCCCCCCCGCCCCCGCCCTTCTCTCTCTGTGTGTAAGTGTGTGTCTCTCTGTGCGTTAATTTGTCACCTCTTTGCTATAAACAGATTGCTAAGACTTGCTGGTCTGAATTCTTTGTGGGTAATTGCTGCTAAGACAGGGTATTGAGAGCAAAGTGCGAACAAGTACAAGCATGTTTTTAACATCTGCAGAGAGAAAATATCCGATGATCGAGGTATTCACTGTCTTCTCATTCGTACTGAATTCAGGTGTCTGGATTTTATTTTACTGTCATTCTCGTTTTTTCTTCTTTGTGAAGTCAATTTTGAAAAAGCCTCCTATCTCAAATTTGGGACAGATCCTATTACATGGTCTAGTCTAATTGTGAATACTACAGTTCCATGATCCAGGAAAGCTTGTTTTGGTGGGCACTCGAGGTACACTGGATGATTTTTAAAGTTGCTATGATATAGTGCTATCTGAAATTAGGTATTATAGACTCAGTGCCCTAATCAAGCTAAATCAAATTCTGCCCTACATTTTAAACAAAATGTTTGGAAAATAGGTCTTCCCTGGTGGTTGGTGCCAGCTTACATGGCAATTCGTCCGACTCCAAGTGCTTAACATGTTAGGATATGGCCTTCTAATTCTTGGTGATTTGTTCTCATCAGTTGGCCCAACGGAGTGATTCTCAGCTATCCACATTATTTAGTATGGAGTTTATGCCACCTGGCAAACTAGCATTATTATGATCAGGAGTCTCATGTTCCATCAAGGATACATGTATGTTGAGTGTGATTGCATTAATTGATGTTATGTTAACGTATTCATCAGTTATCTGCGCAAGATTTATGAGATTGGGGATCATCATAAGCCATAAACCCAAACCATAGGCTGTATCACAGAAAACCAAGTTAACACGTACTAAAACTCTTTCCTTAAACCCTAGATTCTGTCACATTACTTGTTTCTTAGAACGATCAAAGCTGAATCTTTTTCTGCTCCAATAGTTGCCCTTGCCTCCGGATCCCACCATCACACCAACTGCACACCTCATGCTGCAAGAACCGTACCCTTCATTGTATCGGCCAATTTGCACTTTCGCATCTCACACCATAGCAGCTTTCCACTTCATTGCACCTGCCATTATGCAGTTTCGCTTTGTTGCACGCTCTTCTCAAGTGTTAAACTTGAGAACCAACCCTTTGTGGTGGAAACAGATGCAAGTTCTTTATTGCATGGCTGACCTGTAGCATTTGAAAGTCGCAAGCTAACAAACCCACAAACCCGTTACTCCACGTTGGAGAAGGAAGTGCTGGCAGTCATCCATGCGTTGAAAATTTGCCGTCATTACCTCTATGGTGCCCGCTTCGTGGTATGGACTGACCACCATTCATTGAAGTATCTCTGTGATCAGCCTGACCTTCGTGGTCGCAAAGCAAGGTGGGCCGACCTCATGCAAGAGTTTGATTTTGAGATACGCTACCATAAGGGCGCTACCAATGCTATCAGCGATGCCCGTAGTAGGATTTTCGCACATTGAAATCTCAAATGATTTCTTTCTTTCACTCAAAGGGCGTTGCCAGACAGATCTTCACTTTGTTGAGATTTGGCGACGAGTCCAAGAAGGATTACTTGCCCGGAGAGGAATGGCAGTTTGAACGCTCGTCGGCTGGCTATGGAGAGAAAGGTAGCGGAAAAGTATTCCATAGTGTTGGATTACTTTTTTAGTAAGGCAAAGTGTGTGTGCCTGTTGATGAGGATGTCTGTAACAAACTTGGACACCCCAAGTCAAGATTCTACCGCGACACAGCAGAGATTCACTTCAAAACACCTCACAAATCAAAAGAGAGTCGACACGGCCCGGCGTAGTTCTGTGCCCAGAGATATTGGCCCCAAAGACTGGCGCCCCTTTCGGTAATCCTTTTTATATTAATCTTTGAGCAAAGTACAACCGGCCCGCGGGTGCTCGCTCTCAGACTCTGCGTCCAGATGCTCTGAGAAGTGAGCCCCCTTGGGTCACTTATAAAGGTTTTACAAGGGTTGCTAAAAGCAAAGCCCCAAAAGCATTAAACTTCAAAAGCAATGTCTCCCAAAAGCTAGCACTGCCAAAAGCAGCCAGCGGAAATCGCGGACAGTTTTGCCACGTCAACAGCCAGTGCGTTTTACGGCAGTTTGTACAGCGGCCACGTCAACACGCTCTTTGCTTCTTATTAATGGCACCTAGGCCCCTCGACAAAGGTCCATAAGTTGGACATGCCATGTCATCAGTTTGTGACAATGTCTGCAAGAAGATTTTGCTTGAGTATCACGATGCTCCAAGTGCAAGACACCCTGGCATACACCGTACTTTGGTAATCAATCATGAAAGCTTTTGTTGAGAAATATATGGGAGAATGTGCACAGTGTCAGCTCAATAAAGCAAAGGTCAACGGCATGCTAGGCTCTTACATCCTTAGCATATTCTCGGAGAAATGGAATAGCATTTCTATGGATTTTGTAGTTGGATTGCTCCGAACCAATCGTGGTCATGATGCCATCTGGTCGTTGTTGACCGATTCACGAAAATGGCACGTTTTATTCCTACTCACATCACCGTAAAGCTCCATGAGTTAGCTTAGCTCTTTGTGGGATCCCCGTTGAACGGAGAAACGGACGAGGAGCTCGGATTGGCAACGCGGAACGGGAGGCATACAAAACACCCAAATAATGCATTTTGTAGCTTGTAGCCTTGTAGACTTGAGAGCTTGAAAGAGGCTAGAGCTTGAGACTCGAGAGGGTAGAGCTTGAGCCTTGATAGCTTATGTGCATTGTGAAGGTAAGGGGTGAGGGAGAGGGGCATTTTATAAGGGGAAGGCCCATTAAAAAAAAAGACACTTTTGTTATTACCTCTTCTGCCGTTCCAGCCCATTTGGATCCGTTCCGGTCCTGCCGTTTTAGTATCACGTGCAGGTCTACGAATGCCAGCTGTTCCGATCCGTTCCCTGTAGCCCATAGTATCCGAAATGTCGGAGCGCCTACAGTGCTTGGAACGTCGCTCTGGTGTTCTAGTGTCCAAAACATGCGGCTCCCGGTAACACTACGATAGACAAACCGAACGCTCTAATCAAACCATGGAGGATATGCTACGTGCCTGTCTCCCGCCGTCAATCTGATTGGGAGCATTATCTTCCATAGATTGAATTTGCTTATAATAGTACTAAGCACTCGGCTATTGGTTATAGCCTGTTCATGCTTATGTACGGCTATGAGCCGAAGCCAACGATCGCTCTTGGAATCAAGGGGGTTAAAATGCAATCCGTAGCCATTTTCTTGTGCGACACGCAAGAAATGCTCGTGATTGCTAAGGAAAGCATAGAGATCGCTCGAGATAGGGCTACCTTTTATGTTAACCAACATTGATAGCCTTGTGATCTGCAGAAGGGGATGTGGGTGTACCGTAAGGTACCGAAGGATTTCGAAACGATCCTTAGTGCTCAAAATTATCCTCGCAATATTGTGGGCCATTCTAAATTATCAAGAAGATTAGTGATGTTTCCTACAAACTAGTGTTCCATGTCAGCCACTTGGAGCGGTTGGGAGAGGATGAACAAGTTCCTTTGGTGGATGTCCCGAGTTTGGAGGGTACCACTTGCTACACTCCACTGGAACCCGAATTAGTTCTTGATCAAAGGGTCAAAGAGTCTAGACACACTTCTTACCTTGAGTATTTGATCAAGTGGAAGCATCAACTCGAGTGGGACTTGGGAATCGTTAAGATCATTGAGAAGAGTCGTTTCCCTGGTTTTATAACCGGGGATATTGTTGAGGACAACAATTGAAAATAAGGGGGGAAGTGTTACGTCCCAATACATTAGGATGGGCGCTTGAGCTATGTCTTCAGACGGTGCCAAGGTTGCATCAGTACGTACGTGTTGATCCGTATAGTACGGTACATCCGTACGGTATGGAACCATACGTACGGATTCATACAGTACGCAATGTCTCCCCCCCGGTTGGTTTTTGTAATTGAAAATCAGAAAAATACCCGATTCAAGAATCAAGTCGAGCATAGCCACAAAACAGCCCACTCCCTATCACCTCTCCTTGGGAGATACCGAGATCGAGAAGACAAACCTAAAGACATGCCCATACTCTAATGACTGTGCGCCACACGTGGAAAAAGACCTTTACAAGTTATGAGAGTTATGTAGTTGTCTATGGAGCAGGGTCATTGCAGACATTCTGTAGTGGATACATGTCTTGATATGTATGTAAAAATGTAGAATTTATGCTAAAAAAAAGGGTACGTACTGTTACGTACCTTAAAATTTTATCAGTACAAAGGTATGTACCTTATTATTGAATCCGAACCGTACCTTCCTATGGTTAGGGCGGTTAAGGAATCCGATACATAGGACCCTAGGTTCATTTGTGAGCTATCTAGTGTGATCACCTGTAACAAACTGCTGACGTGTCAAACCCTAAGAAGAACAAGTAACACAAGAAGTCCTACCAACTTATGGGGACCCCGTCCGATGGGGCCCCAAGTGACATAAAGGATTAAATAAAGCAGGACCCGCACACACACAAAACTGATGACGTGGCAGATTTTCGAAAATTGCACTGACATGATGACGTGGCATGCTGTACGGATTTCCACGTTTTGCGCTGGTTGATGACGTGACAGGCTATACGGATTTCCGTGATTTATGCAGCTTTTGAGCATTGCTTTTCGACCAGATGCTTTTGAGTTTTGAAGGCTTTTCATTGTAATTGCTTTTTAGGCCAAGGGCCTTTAAATATGAGGTTAGGGCTCATTCTCTCGCATGCTTCCTGGAGAAGGTGCAGAGTTTGGAGTACCGGCTTGTACTGTGTTGATGCAATATAAAGAAATACCGAAAGGGGCGCCAAGGTTTGGGGCCAATACTCTCTGGGTTGGAATTCCACCACTCCATGTCGCGTGGTGGTCTCTCTCTCTCTCTCAGTTCAGTTGTTATTGAAGTGCTAAAAGTCTATTCGGTCTGTTCTTTTCTATTGGCACGTGGTGCCTGCCTTGTGACATCACCACACGTGGACTCTAGGCCCTTGGCACCTCTGCACACCTGTTGGGTGTGGGGTTGGTGGTATGGGACCCTCGTCCATAAGTGACACGTGGGAGGCGTAAAAGGATAGACGGTTGGCATGCAATCTTCAAGACGGGGGGCGTATGGGACATCGGATCTCCACGGGGGAGAAAGGAGGGGGGGGAGGATGGGATTTTTATACACACGAGCTCACATGCCTCTTAGCAACACGTGCTAGCTCAAATGGTTAGAGCAGAGCGCTCCGGGGTGGACGTCATGGGATCCAAGGGCAGTGGCAGCAGAGGTGGAGCCCTAATTTTATTGAATATCAGATCTGATCAACGACGGATTAAACCTCCATTGTTGATCCGTTGGGCCTTCACTTTGCCCGTGTCATATAGCGATGAGGGTATGGGACACCAGCCCTTGTGGTAGAGGCTAGCTTGTTGGTTATAGGCTCCCAGGCTTGGGGGTGAGTTTGTATTGGCTCTATGGCCGGGAGGTGAGCTTGATGTCTGCTCTCTACACTTGTCTATGTGTGAGTATGGCTTGTGTCATGTCATGTGTGCAGGATGGATCCGGCAAGGGACTAACACTAGTGGTCAAGAAGGCCAAGACTGCTTCACGCAAACAAGTTTTTGGACTATCAAGATTTGGATCTAGCTGTACTGGTTATTTGGTTTGAAGTTTGTCACAGTGCTCTCCTTGCACGGTTTGAGCCTCGAGAGTCGATACCCCTATTGTATCTTGTGAGCACTTGGTTGTGCTGCACAGCCAGTTTGTAGTCGATATATTGAGAGTAGCTGGGCTCATACTGAGTTTGGGGTCTATGTGGCTGTATCTACTTTTTGTTCATTGTTTGCTGTCTTGCTGTGTGCCATTGAGTGAGATTTCTGTGTGTATTGCACCAAGGAGCACCCACACTAGATAGCACGACATAGTTTTCTTGCTACAAAATTTAATGCATTTGAATTCTGTGGAGTGTTTCCTACTCGGCAGATGTGTTCTTATAGCTCTATTTTGTACCTTGTTTTTCCCCCCCACTTGAATATCCCGCGGACACCGGCAGTTGTATTATTGATTTGTCTCATAGAAGGACTTCAGCCTCTAGTAGCTTCTAGTTTGGAACAGAACTGGAAGTCAAGTTGAACTTTTGAACTTGTTGCCTTACTTTTTGACTCCTAGTATGTTACATGTTGGTGAACTGTTTGAGGAGGCATTGTCCAGTTACACATGGCTAGCTGTCTCTTATTTGCAAAGCAACCAACATTTGCTGGTTTATTTCACATTTATTTGCTGGTTGTTTTAACTACAAATGGATCAATTAACAAGTTGTATTCAATGCATGTGAAGTTTGTCATGTTTTCAGACTTTAGATGCAGCAGTATTTTGTTGTAAGCAGATTGCCTTGTAAGTCTTGTAGACACACCCATGGTTATGTTATGTAGTGAATTATATTACTGACAGCTGCATGAGCCTGCTATTAAGTATCTTTATTTTAACCCTTTCCACAGGCCATCGAAAGAAGAATAGCTATTTATTCAATGGTTCCAGTCGAGAATGGAGAGCTTCTTCAAATTTTGCGGTTATCATATGTTCATTTGAAACTTTGTGAAACTGATTTCTATGTACAAAGGTTTGCTGAATGTATCTTTGTCTAGTTTGTTGTGCATGTGTCTGTGTTTACACTGACAGACTTGCAGATGTATGTGTTCATAAATTAGCATAGAGAAAACCACTGCAGAGATACCTCTGTGCATGCAGGAGGATTGGTTTGTCTTCTATGATGGGCGTATATACAAGCTGGGGGGGTGGGGGTGGGGGGTGGTTGGACCAACCAATTGCACTGACTGCTTTTTGCTGGCAGATTTTGGCCAAGTGCTTTTGGATCAAGTTGCTTTTGAGTTTACTGCTTTTAGCAACCCTTGTATCAATAAATAAGTCCCAAGGGTCTCACTTCTCAGAGCATTTGGACGCAGAGTCTGAGAGCGAGCACTCGCGGGAGTTGTACTTTGCTCAGAGATTAATATAAAAAGAAATACCGAAAGGGGCGCCAGTCTTTGGTGCCAATTTCTCTTGGCACGGAACTACACCGGGCCGTGTCGACTCAGTAATTATAAAGTATTTTAGGTGAATCTCTTTTGTGTTGCGAGGCCATAGAAGCTTGTGCCAATCCAATTCATTTAAAGGCAACAATTTGGATTTACGAAAATTAACATGCAGTCCAGTTGCCAAGCCAAATAAATGCAAAGCATACATAAACTGTTGTACATCCTCCTTATCATTTCTAGGCATGAAAAGAGAGTCATCAGCATCGGCTTGTCCTATAAATTGTTTCCCAGAAGGTAGAGCCAGACCATGCAAACGGCTTGAGGAAGTGAGGGCCTCAAAATGCAGCAGCAACGTATGCGAAGCAATTGCATAAAGCAAAGCACTAAGAGGACACCCTTGTTTGATAGAACGCCCCGGAGCCCAGGTATTTGTGAGAGAACCATCTAGCAAACCTGCAGAAGTGCTCTGAGCATACAGGAGAAAGACCATCCATGAGATTTTCGGCCAAAACCTATTCATTGTTTCTGCAATATAATCCCAAAATATAGTAATAGAGACCTTTTCATTGTCAACTTGCATGACTAATACATCTTGCTGAGTATATTTCACTACTGCCAATGATGACATTTGCCAAATTGTTAGTAATGTGCCGACGAGGTATGAAACCATACTGGGATTGATGAAGTCCTTGATGCAGGTAATCCTTAATACGGTTGACTGTCATTTTGGCCACACCGGCATAAGAGTGATAGGCCACCAGTGAGGAAATTGGTCACAAAAAGCATGCTTTGGCAATAGCTTGAGCAACCCTTCCTTCCACGAAAGGGGGACATCCTACTTCTCCCAATCTGTATCATCATGACCAATAATGGTTACTTAAAGTAGTCCCAAAAGGACAGGAGGAATTTAACAGTAAGCCTGTCCCAACCAAGTGATTTCAGGTTTTGTAAACTTGCATGCAACTTTGCCTCAGTGAACGCAACTTCCAAATTTTGTGCTTGCTGTACAGAGATGATGACAATAACATACGATAGAAAAAGATTGCGTGTCTGTCCAGCTTCTTGGGTAAGAGGGGACAGTGCTTCAAAGATCTTCCCATAGTGAGCAACTAAAGATGTTGCAGGGAAGATGTCCATTCCCCAGAGGGAAGCTTGACTCTTTTGATGTCTTGAGATTGACGAGAATGATGCAAATGCTTGAAGAACTGTTTGGAGGCAGTGGGCACAACCTTTATCAGAAAAAGCGTGTTGCCTTGCACGAGTCTGCCATTTAGCCAATTTCCTCTCATCATTATGGCGTAGGGACATCTGTATCCCACAAGATGCAAAATCTATTAGTATTTGCATCCAGCCTGGAAGGGCAAACCGCTTTTCCCAATTGGGGAGCCAACAACGGGAGAGTGTGACGCAATGTACGGAGAAAATCCACCACCTCCACCCATACTGGGCATTTATGTCGAATGATGTGTCATTTGCATGTTAAAAAACAATGGCGACATTTCAAGCAGAGTATCCTTGTCCTCATTGTCCGTCACCAACAAAACCTCATAAAACCCTCCGGCTCCAAAATAAACTCCTCGAACCACTTGACGTTTAAGCATGAAATCCACCCATTGTCCACATCCTGTGCCATAGGCATTTTGCCAAGAAAGAAAAGTATAACTGCATTTAGCGCATGTTGGGCGACCGGATTTATCAGCCACTGAATAGGAATGATGACTTCTTTCTCAGTTCCGGACCTCCCACGCTCTACAGGCATCTGCACAATCTTCGTGTAAGCATTCCTTGATGAGGGACATCACATCAGCCAATGCGGAATCCATCGCTTTGCGTCTTTTGTAGATGCAGGGGTCATCTGTCATGAAATTGCAACAACGCTCAACCACTCAACACAAGCGCGCGCGCACACACACACACACCGAGCGACTGTAACTCTCCAAGATTACAGAGCTGTAAACAAACGAAGGCTGTACAGAGCTAAGGAAGGGGCAAAAAAAACTGCACAGAGCCAGCAAACAAACACACACACCCTTCGCACCGTACACACACACCCTTCAACAAAACGGGAGCTGAACAGAGGACAGAGTTAAGCCTGCGCAGGGGTAGAGGTAAACCAATTTCTGCACAAGAGTGTGCTCCGAGCTCTCTGTGCAGGCAGGTCATGCATGTTATTAGGTCGCGCAGAGGCAGCTCGCACAGAGGCTGGAGTTCGCACAGAGGCAGCTTGCGCAAAGCGTAGAGGCCCTCACTCGTCTCTCTCACACACACACACACACACACACACACACACACACACACTTGGTCACTTCACTTGGCTTTTATTGATACATCCGGCTACAATCTGCTAGTTTTCTCAGCCCATTATTGCACTTTTTGTTAAGTAGCTGTTTTTGCCCGCAATCTTGCAGCTATTGTATTTGGCTTTTAATATGCTTGATAGAGCTGATGGTTATATTGTCTTGTGGGTTATTACCATGAGTATTTACCTTGCTATTGCCTCAATGGGAGAATCTTGCTATTGCTATTACCATGAGTATACCTATTGCATGATGGAGCGGATGGTTATACTATTTTGTGTGTGATTACCATAACCTTATGGGGGTTTGCCTTGCATTTGCTACTGCCCTTGCTTATGGTATACTTATTGGAGTTGATGGTTTTTTGTGGGATTTTGATTCCCTGATCATATTAGGACCTGTGGTTTCTTCGATTTTAAAGCATTAAGATCTTGACCTCTTAAGTGGGTCCTATTGCTTTACACTCTTAACCCCCCAATGGTTGCATGCGTAGTGGGTTTACCCCCCTAATAAAACTCTCACTAAGTTAATGAGAGGCTCCTTTTTTGCTTCTTTCTTGGTGAAGAATAGGGCCTCTGTTTTTAACTCTGCTATTGGGGTTAATGCGGCCTGCCCTTGTTGCGATAGTCTGCAACCCATCTGTCCCCCTTGTTCTTCGGCACTACAGGCACATCACAACATTTATACTCACCTGGGTCCTACGATGGACTATTAACATCTCTTGCAGATGAGCTCTCTCCTTCAAGGGATGGCCCTACTATTTAATCAAAGTCTCCTTGAAGGGATGGCCTTGCTATTTAATCAAAGTCTCCAGCTATCACCGAAGGTTGAAAAGAATGTTAGGTTTGCAAATGATCCTGCACCCACTGCCAGTAGTGTGCAATCATCTACGAGTCTAAGGGATATATCAAAACGAACGCTGTTAGCATTGTATGGCACACATAATTCATATGCACAGTATGTAGAGCGAGAAAGGCAACTCTACAAAAAGAGTCGATGAGAAGTTGAAAGGCTTACATACTAGCTCATAGAATTATGCTCAGTGATAAATGAGAAAGGATGTGTCACATGCGCACTTCACTTGCGCTACGTGAACATGCTTCTACTACAGTCTAGCGTCATTCGTAGTCTAGCTTAGGACCTAGCCTGGCACCTTTGTGAGCCTCTAGCAGGATGTGCATGTCCATGCCGGTCATAGTTGCATACCCTCTCTTGCACATGACCGCATTTTAGCACGTAGGCATTTACTACGCGTGAACCACCTCTTAAAGTGCATTTTATTAGTAAGTGACTTCATTTACCCTTGTTGGAATGGCTGCCCGACTCAGGCTTTTCCACCTATATAAGCAGCCTATGGGCGCTAGTAGAAGGCAAAAGACATTAGGGGCCAGGAGTACTAGGCAGCACCACCCAGCCCTTGGCGTTTTCAGCCAGCAGCAGCGTTTTGCTTTGCCCTCGGCACCCCGCAACAGATCCATCGCGGACAACCATAGCCTCGCCGTGGTCGCAGTCCTCGCAGTGTCTACACCAGTGTTTTTAGTTTCAGCCCTCAGAACAGTCAGCGTTTTTCAGTTTTCAGCCATCGTCATTTACGAAGACGGCCGATCAGCCCGTAGCCTTGCCGCATTAGCAAATTCTCATCACCATTCCCAGCGATTTCAGGTTTCAACCACGAGCATCAAGAGCATTTTCAGATTTCAGCCCATTAGCTTCGACATCATTGTCGACATAGAACCCATTAGTACCTCGTCGTCGACATACAACCCATCAGTACCTCAGTACCCGCAGTATCCTAGTACTTTCAATACTTTTTAGTACCTCAATAATATCTAACATCAGTCGCATCAATATCCATTAGCATCAGCATCTCAGCATTTAGCATTATTGTATCAGCATTGTGCAAAGAATAAAGAAAGTACTTGCTCTGGCAACAGAGCAAGAGAGCCCTTGAGGGTTTGGGAGCCGACATCCCTTGTCGTCTCTCTTGTGTCTCTCTCTTTCATTCAGTTCTGTTCAGTTTTTTCAAGTCAAGTCAAGTGTCCCTTGTGTTTGTGTTAAGTACTAGATCCGAGCTAAATCCGTAAACACGGAAAGAATACATTATAGCCCATCCACTCTAGAGATGAATGATGTTACTCGAGTGAACTCAGAAATTTATCCAGAGCCAAACTCTTACCCATCGGAAGTCAAGCTTCAACGTTATGATCCGACAAGCACATATTATGACCGAAATGGACGTAGACATAGATGACAGTTTACAATTTATAATGCCTTGGGTCCTGAAACCACAGAAGCTCATGTCATAGGAGACCCACGGGATAGACAATATCAAGGTGAAGATAATGCAATTTACAACTTGACTTGGGGAAGCATATGTCATGTTTTACGGAGGTACATAGGAAACTATGCAAGGTTTGCAGATGACAAAGATTGATAGTGCTATACACATGCCCTTACAGTCCCAAAAGGTGAGAGATCAAACAAGAGCCAAATAGTTTTGAGCTCTTATCATGGAGAAAGCTTTAGTGATCACCCTAGCAAAGGGGGAACTGCAAATCCATCAAGCTCAGCTCTTATACCAGGAACCGCAATGTCAATCAGAATCCCTAGAACTTCTAGCCAACCCCTTTCGAAGCAGAAGCCATTACTGGACCATATGGTTGCTGAAAGTTCCCAAATGACCTAGATTCCATCAGAATCTAGATTCTATCAGAATCTAGATTCTATCAGAATTTGTTTGACATATACTTCTATGAAGATCATCAAGGACAAAAGTTTTAGTTGACTTCCACAAGTCAAAGTCAAAAGCCAACAAATGCCATAGTGTTCGAGCAATTGCATGTGACCAAACTCACATATGTATGCAGTGAAATTTCTACGAATGCTAAGATTGAATCAAAGTTTATCTCATGATGATGCAGAACCTCAAGCTGCGAGAATAAGTGATAGATAGGTCAAAATCAACTGAAGCTAAAGCTCAAAAGGCTACATAGAAATCAACACCAAAATCTCCTCCAAAGAGACAGATTCTGCCAGAAAGCCCAGTGGATCTCTTAAGATCAAAAGTTACCTAAATGCAGGCAGATAATGCTCAACAATTGCAGGCGAAAGGTGCAACAACATATCCAAACGAGCTAACATCTACTAAAGTAGGTGATCAAAGCAAAGGAGATGCAGAAAAAGCTCAAGCTAAGGATGCCACCATAGCAAGATCAGTCAATATAGAAAGAAATCTTGAGAAGTTCAAGTGCAACATTACTGGTGAACATGAAGAAAAGCTATCAAGAAAAGTAAAGCTAGATTTTCAGCTGGACAAGAACCTCATGTCTTATTGCACTTTGAAAGAATGTGGCCAACCACAGCTGGAAGATGCTCATGAATTTGTTAGCATATCTGGAAACAAACAAGCAAAATGTTGGGGAATCATTTCCATCGCCATTCAAATAGGTTCAAAGACCCTCATAGCTTAATTTCATGAGATGACAATAAAAGATGTACCAGAAGATGTCACTGACCCAAAAATTTCTAGAAGCACGTAGTTCAAACAAGATGCAGTCTTCAAAGACAACCAAGAATGAAGACCAGGACTGGTCACCGGCGGAAGACAGCACAAGTACAGTTCAAATGGAGACCGATGCCAAAGCAGAGTTTATTGAAGATGTTTCATCTCCAACCAAGAAAACCTCAAAAGAGCTTAATGCAGATCAAGCAATAGCAAGTGCAGATCAAATAGGGCAAACAACAACCATGAAAGCTATTGAGCAGAAAATGCTATCAAAGCCAAAAGTAAAGAAGAACGAGGTTGCAGACAACTAGGAAGCAATAGGAAGTCCAAAGATCTGTCAGACATTGCTAGTTGAATCAACCGAGGTAAGTTAGAGTGGAACTTGGAACTCAAAGTCTCAAATCACCTTCCATAGCGACCCAACTAGATCAAGATGAGACTATGGTAAAAGCAGGACACGGATCTTTAAGAGAACCACCAAGGAGGATAGCTATAGTCCTCAACATTGTAAATGGAGCTAGTGTCAGGTGCAATGCTTTACTGGATAAAGAAGCAAAGTGCAATATGGTTGTAGATAGCATCCAAAGAATGCTCGAGATTACTCCATGCAAGTAAGATAGCAAAGTAATACGAGATAAAAAGAAGTGGTTGCTACTCTTAGCATCCAAAAGCATGAAGAGGTGGTAAAGTTTTCAGTAAATCCTTCAAAAGACATGCTTGCAGACGTCATCCTTGGATATCATTGGTTAGACCAATACAAAGCATACAAAGAAGATACAATGCTATTACTCTACTTGCAAAGAGGTAGCCAACAACAATTACAAGTACTGCTAATTCCAGATTCAGAGTTGCAAATGTCACAAGAATCAGGGACACGTATTACAGACAAAGGTAAAGCTAAATTGTACCTACAACCGACGAGCGTAAAAGATGTGACATCATATGCCTCTACATCAAAGAACCCTCATGGATCAGTTTCTTCAAGCAAGTCGGGCTTTATAAACACCCAATCATTTGCTAATCCATATAAAACCTCTAGGGAGCCACCGAGAAAAGCAAAGGTATATCTGCCCAAGTACTCATTAAAGCAAATGAATGTCAACTAAGTGTTTTTCCTGAGCAGTCTAGTAAAAGTCAGTGACCCAGTATGGATTGAAGACAGAAGATCAACACAGAAAGACAAACACATGGGATGGATAGCATCACAATGGAGTTTAGAAGAGCAGGAGTACTATAGATGTAACGGACAGATATGGGTATCAAAACTGGAGATCAAAGCATATGAAATGCAATCAAGACCCTCCCAAAGGAGAAGGCCAAATGCTCGACAATATCCTAGGATACCTAAGAAGAGGCAATACAAAAGGACAACACTGAATGCAACTCAAGTCTACCACAACTCTTAAGAGGATAGAGAACAGAGATGGACTTCAAAAAATCTTCCTCTTGCACAAGCATTCTACACAAGCTATACGAAGATTTGGCTACCAGTCAACTAAACACCAACTACAATTACAACAAAACTGCATGAAGATCTCAAGAGCTCAACAAAACCTCGAGCTAGGGAAAGTCATCAAGGAAGTTACAAAGAGGTTTGGATTCCTAAGTCTTCCAATGCTTCTCAACAAAACACAAATGCCAACAGTCAACAAAGGCCTCCAACAACATCAGAGACTCCTTACAACAGGCCTACCTAGAGAATCAAACAAACAATGGAGTCTTCATAGGCAAAGAAGGACAACTCAACAAACAAAGCTACAGACTCAGAGATGACGAAACAGGTATGGCAAAAGAAACCCTCAATACCAACTTGGTTCTTCAATAATCCACTCTTTGAGGATTCCAACTTACTTTTACCTGAAGAAATGTTTGTAGTAAGCACAAACCAGGGTGCAAAAAACACTCTTTTGGCATAGTCAGAGTCGAGCTGCTGAGCCACAAAATGAGCAAAGCGTTAGTCCCAAAGCTTTAAGTCTTAATAAACTGTGTGCTAAGAGTCGTAGTTATTAGGCTTACGCTCAAGTTGGAGCAATTGAGCATATCTAAGTCGTGTCGCTCATGCTGGATGAGATGAGCATTAGAGTCAAAGTCTATTAACTTTACCATGGTGCAGTGACGTAGAGTTCAACACTCACACATAGTGCATAGTAAGATGAGAGCACATATCCTTGACAACGAAAACCCTTCATAAAGGGGTGCCAGCTTGTAAAGCCACGTCATATGCTTTTATAGCTGCACCTTCTTTCTGAAGAACCCCTGAAAAACCTTTCTTGCACAGCGTATTGTTTTTCATGCATTTTTGTGTATGCATATAGGATGTCCCATCATTGCACATATGCATTAGACACTCTTTTTTGCTCTTGCTCCCACCTATGCACCTTGAGTGGACTACAACAAGCAAACGAATTTCCCACATTGATATCCTTATATTTGCTACCCTCTTATTTCTATATCAATCAGCAAATATTCCCTTCAATACTTTATTGGTTTTTTTATGATATTGATAGTCCAACAGCCTTTTTTTTGAAAAGAAATAAAATGCTTATGATAGCACTGGGTTTATGATGTTTGGGGATAACATGAAGCTTACTGAAAACACTACCCCTTCATAGGTGTTTTTAAACTCACTGGTTATATTCTTTTCTCTATCGGAATGTCATGGATTACCTACTGTGAATTTTATGTCTAGAAGACAACTGCAAGTAGGCACTGTGGGTTATGCTTCTAGGTTATAACCTGGTCCTTTGATCATACATAAAAATTGGAAATTGTTTAAATTACTGGTGTCAGATGGCCTCATTATCCTTTTCGTATTGCTCTCTTCAATCTAACTTGAATACTATATAGCAAAGCATAATCTTTACAGGTTTTTCTTCTTTCTCAATTTTACATTAAATTTCTCTGAGTACTTCATGCATGTTCAAGCTTGGGTACTTCTGTTGTTTTTGGTCTCATAGACTGTAAAATGATCTCGTTTTCTAAGTATGTTCTAAAAAAATTTGCTTTTTTACCTTATAATGACTTTGAATAACCAATGCTACTTACAATTCTTGATAATGTAGGATTGATTTGTTCCTTTGACTGGCTCTAAGCTTGACCTGACTACTCTGAAGCTTTATAGATTGCTGGCCATTTTTGTCCTTTAATATGCCTTTGATAACTGGTAGGCTGATATATGATTGGCAGGCAACACTTTGTGTTTTATTATTGGCAATGTAAAGGTGTACTATACGTGAGGATTTTTGTGTATACTCTTAGCCTGGAACTCTAAAATTCTACTGAAGATCTCTGATCTTTTGATTTGGCTGGCTGGATGTTGAACTGAAGGTTTTTTGCTTATATTGATAATGCATAACTCAGTTGTGATTAGGGTGTTGGCCTTTTTGGTTCTTGGCTTGGAACACCAATACTATATTGGGGTGTTTTGACTGGTAAGTTCCATTTAGAGTTCCGTAATCACATCATCTCATTGGAGGACTGGTGCTTGGTACACAAGGTAGTGGGATACAGGTTGTCAGCTAGACCTTTCTTGACAGACCTGTTGTGTGTGGCTATCCTTTCGCTGGGGAGAGGTTGTTTTAGGGTTCAATTTGAGACATCAGACTGTGCTAGTTCAGCTCTGGCACGGAATGCACTTGACTTCGGCAGAGCTTATTGTAATTTATTAGGACAGAGATAGGGAATGGATCTTGCAAGTCTGACAGAGGTCCATTTGTTACAGTTAGATTTCTAGGCTCATTAGCAGAGTTTCAACAGCATATATCAGAGATTGGGAGTAGTCTAGGTGTTGTTGTAAGTGAGGATGGAGCATCGTTTGATGGGGCATACACTCCCACTTTGCAGTCCATTCTTCACTCTTGCTTGTGAAGAATCTTCCTCGTTTTGGCTCTCCCTGCAATACATGGAGGAGACATTCTTTAGAAAGTCTTCTTTAATTGGGTTTCCAGATCGTTTTGTTCGTTGTAGAGCAGGACATTTGGCAGCTGGAATGTCCCGCAGGAGAGGCAGACACTGGCATGGGGTGTATGTGGTTCCTCTGTGGATCCTCGACTCTATGTTTTCCTTTTTAGCTCCATCTACATGTATCCTATTTAGTCTTCTTGTCCCAATCGATCAGTCTTTTACCCTCAGCTTTCTTTCTTCTGAAGATCTTGAGGGGCTTTTTCGCCTATAGTTGTATCTTGTAAATTGGCGTTGGTCGTGCTTTGTCTTGCTACAAACCCATCATTTTTTACGCGCACGTGCCCACACACACACACATCCTCTGGTTGTATCATGTATCATGCAAGGCAGCAAGTTGGTGGAATCATTATTGACTGGTCAATCAGATTTGAAATTTCAGTTTCTTGACCTGAAACAATGTGGCATTTTTACTGAGAATTAATTGTTTCTTTCTGACAGTTATGAACCAGGTCAATTTTACCGTCCGCACCATGATTATTTTGCTGATGAGGTAAGATGTCAACTCTTGCCTCAGGCCAACTATGTGTTCTGTAGGCCATTACGTTGTGGTTATTGGATATTGCAAGCTTCAAATCAATCAAGTCAGTGAGGGCTTTTGCTGAGGTTAGAGAAGTGTGGCGTAGTGTTGAATAGGAAGACCATGAAAAGGGGAGGGGTGAGGTACATCTGAAGAAGCGTTGAGGGTGTGTGCTTCAAATCAATCAAGTCAGTGAGGGCTTTTGCTGAGGTTAGAGAAGTGTGGCGTAGTGTTGAATAGGAAGACCATGAAAAGGGGAGGAGTGAGGTACATCTGAAGAAGCGTTGAGGGTGTGTGGGTGAAGCAGTGGGCAGGAGAGAGAAAAGGGACTTACATGTTGCTTTATTCTATGGAGTTCAACATTCAATGGGGCTGATTTGTTGTTTTATGTGATGCAGTTCAACATTGAACGTGGTGGACAACGGGTTGCTACTTTTTTGATGTATCTTACAGAAGGCATGCAGGGAGGAGAAACTATTTTTCCTTGGGTACTGTAGCTGAGGTGCTAATTGAAATTCTTAAACATGTTGATATGTTACTTAACTTGAATGTTTTGGTCCAGGTGGGCGATCGCACATGCAGTTGTGGAGGGGAGGAGAAACGGGGAACCTGTATTGAGCCCAGAAAAGGGGATGCTCTTTTGTTTTGGAGCCAAGTACGTTCAAGGATTGTATGTTTGCTCATGGGTGTTATATGTGTGTGCGGGCCTGTTGTTCCTCGTTGTCCAGTTTGCAAAATGTAGTACATGGCGTTAACGTCAAAAAAATTAAGATAATCCCTTTGACAAGTGCGGAGCTCTCTCTTGCAAATAGATTCCAAAGGATATAGCAAGTTATTCTGACACCTACATCACGCTGAGGCACACGTGCGCATGGGTTGTCACAAGTGCAAGCACAGATAATGCCTTTTAGGCTTTTGGTGATGCAGGAGGCAGTACTAAGAACCATGGGAAAAGTAAAGGTATCCTTTTGAGTGTCCTAGAAGGATGACGAGGTTAGCATCACTTTCCAGTTTCATGGACAGTAGTTAAAGGGGTTCTTCTGGCATATTTTTATCATTCGATCACATATCAGCAGAAAAAATAGTTAATCAAAAATCCAAAGGGCGACAATGATGTCCCTGTACCATGTAAGGGGGAATCGGGGGACTCTCCCATGACACAATTATGAGCTCAGTGGGCCATATTCTACGAAGGGAGATAGGAAGAGCCCCTGGTATTTCCAATGTTCAGATAAAGTAACCATCCTAATGGGTGATAGTAAATGCCTAGCCGCCATCATTGAAAGCTGTCTACAAGTCTCCCATGGTCTGAATGGAAGCATTGAATACCCCTCAAATATACTGAAGCAATGGTCATTTGAACCACATAGGGAGGTTGCTAATGCGCTTTCCCTGCTCATCCCGGTCCTGATTCCAGGACTGTGCCACAAAGTCTGGGAGGTGCACCAGATGAGATGTCGCCCCTGGATCTGAACTGCATTGTATCCTAGTGTGGAGCTGGAAAAGCTACTGCACCCCAAACGAAGTTGATGTGAGGAAGAATAGCAACTATGAGGCACAAGATCCGATGCCAAATCTGCTGTAGTAAAGTGCAGTCTCAATGGCAATGCCTTTGACCAGCACATACCTGGGATGTATACTAACCAACTTCCAATAGCAACACTCATGTGAGCCACCAGCCACTAGAAAGAGTGGCTCAGTGGGGGTGTCAGGGATGCCATAGATAGCCCAAAAACGGCAATAAATTTGGCTATAAGGCCTTGGCATGACCGAGGGTCTGCTGCAGATTGCAGTGTCCCGTGATCCATCCCCTGGGAGTTGCCTAGGTCCATCTGTGGACATATCAGGCCAAATCCAGAGAAGCCAACTCACACTAGTCACCTCCAAGTGATCAGGATCTAAACCCCTTGTCCTTTTTCTTCAAGCAATTGTGCAAAGATGCATTCCTGAACCAGTGCAGACTCATGTTTTACTCCGAGAAGCCAGTCATCTTCAAGGACCTAAAAAAGAAGCAATCCTGCTACCTCAAGCAGTAGCTCCAAGGGTGTGAGATCTCCAGTTCAAGCTGGGTCAGAATACCCCCCCCCCCCCCCCACACACACACACAACCCCAAATCTCAAAGACTCCGGAGTCCGAGCCTGGCCTGCTGCCATGGGATACTGCATTCTTTCACACAACTTATGTGGGTAAGATGACTCGACTTTCTAAGGAGTGGACTATGGCTGGCACCTCAAACTTGGAGACCTCAAAAGAAGTTTGTTGGCTGACTTTAGAATTGTAATAGGCCTCCATTGCCGAATTTCATCAACCACACTCAGGATTTTAACAGGCCTCCATTGTCAAATTCCATTACTGCGCGGTGGCATGTTGCTTGCTTCAGTAGGAGAAAAATGAGACCCTTTTAAGGCATCACAACCGGGTCGGGGATTTCAAAAACCTTGCCATCACTAGTGTATGTGCCCCACACCACTAAAAAAATTGAAATCAGTAGGGAATCTTCTAACTTGTGCTGTTTTAAAGGGTTGCTGCGAAGACGAAGTGAGTGGAAGACCAACACCTAGGAAAAATTTGGAAGCGGGCAAAGGTGCTGGACCAGCATCAAATAGGACGAGTGCTATTTGTGGATGATGTCATGGCAGCTGATGGGGAAGTCTTTTGGAGGTCCTCTGCTGTCGTGTGTTACTAACGCAGCCTGCAGGGAAGTGGGGCCGTTGGTGAGGGAGATTGCTAGCCAGGGGCTGTTGTGGAAAGTTGTTGTGAGGAAGTGTGGTTTAAAGCCCTTGGAGCTTTATTGCTAGGCTCGCTATCTTCTGGCGAAAGAAAATATCAAGAGGGCAGCTCTGCTGCGAGGAGTTGAGGGGACTTTTTATGCGTGTCTTGTTGAGGTGAAGCAGAAGTTGCCATCTGTGTCTACTGCTTTGGACACGAGGCGGAGGTGCAACAAGGGGAGAAATAGGGGCAGAAGCCTGATTAAAGCCTCTTCCCTAACCTTCCCCTTTTTTTTTTTTTCTATGTCCTCCCCACACATGCACTCGTCGTTGTGGACTCTCTCTCACACATACATGCTTGCAAACACCCAACCCTCCCGCATGCACACACATCCCCACCCCCACCTATGCGTGAACACATATGTGCTCACGCATATGAAGGTGTGTTCACTTGCAAACCTGCACACGCGAACAATGTTTTCAAAGTATGAGCATCTATATCTTCATGTTTTCAGAAACTTGATGGAACAGTGGATCCAGCCACATCACATGGCAGCTGCACGGTGACAGAAGGAGAGAAATGGTCGGCTACAAAGTGGCTCAGGCAGAAGGAATTTTCTTAGTTAAAGGTTCAATCAAACCCATACTAGCTTTTTGTTAAAAGGTGTCATACTTGAATGTGGCTGATGCCAATCAGTCTGATAGGACAATGTGGCTGCGCCCTTGCCGGTGGTGAACGACTGTGCAAAGTTATGTGCAACATCTGTAATAAGTGTAAGCACTACTGATACAATGACAAAAAAAATTTGGATACTAAAAGCATCCTTCACATTTTTGGTATTGCTGAGATCAAAGGTCTACAACATTGTAACGTCTGTATCTACTATCAATCCCATGGAAGGAAAACCTGGGCACAAAAATCGTCCTGCACCATTTTTGATATCCTTGAGGTAAAAACCTCTTTCACTTTCAAAAAGATCCAACTCTTTCACATGTCTACGGTTAATCATGAATCCATATCTAATCCTGAGTGAATCTATAAAGGATGTGCATCGATGAATCCACTTGCAGTGTGTAGAGGATTTAGCACAGCTCCCCCAAAGACTACAACCATAAAGGAACACACCTTTTTATTACTCACAATGTGGTCGCTCATATTATCACTTCTCGATTTAGAGACTGTATGAAGTATCTCTATTCTTGTTTGCTATATATGCTTTGCATGTGCACAGAAAGCACCAAAATGCATATGACATCATTGATCGATGACCAGCGTGTTCTGTTTGGCACAAGCTATTTATGCTTCAGAAGGGGGCTTTGTGGACAATATTACTTATAGAACTTATCAGAATACCAGCTACAAATTGAATCCACAAGCATACATATGCATGTGTATGATGCACCGCGTTTGTGTGTGCACACGCACGCAAGTGTGTCTGTATGTGTAGGTTGCAAGCCATATAGGCAAAAGAATTTTTTGTTACCTCTATTGTCCTTTTCAAAGAAAACGTGAGATAAGATGGGGCAAGGGGGGAAAGAGAAAAAGTATACTTGAAAATCAAAAACCCTTATGGAATTGGGATGAACAATGCCAATTGACATAGAAATGCCATACTACATGGGGGGGTCCTTAGGGAGCAGCTTTCCTTCATAGACATACTTCCTAGCAAAAAGAGGAACCACCATCGCCAAGCAAACAATAGGGTGGCGGAAAGCAGGTGTCAAAAGCTCAGCTTGTCTTTTGCCACGTACCTTTATGTAGTAGAGCTCCTGTTTAGCTAACTTTGAAAAAGTACTGTTCCATGGCTGCGGCCTCCTTGAGTTGGGTAGGAAGGTAGTGGGGGAGAAATTTTGAACCGAAAGTTAGTTATTGTCCCACCAAGACTTATTGTAAGGTAGCATAGTTGTAGGCGATGTGTGTGTGTGTGTACGCGAGAGAGAGAGAGAGAGAGAGAGAGAGAGAGAGAGAGAGAGAACATGCAACAAACCCGGCAAGACAACGGTGAGGGGAGAATTGCAAACCATGCACCAGACTCTCGCCCACATGCAAAGCAATTGGCGCTATTTATGAGCGTGTCAGGAGCCTTTTTAGCACGTGTAGAGCCTGTCAGTCATTCATGCGCATTCCCGGTACACCAACGGTGCTCATCAGCTACAAAGGGCAGTGAAGAGGTGGGGAATCTCCCTCACCCCCACTGTTTCGGCCTGGAATAGGCGAGGCGGAGGCCGAGCCTGTTCCTGTCTCGGAACAGTGGGGGTGAGGGAGATTCCCATTCGTCATGCATTTGTCTTGTTCATTGTTAGAATGCTAATGCAATGGACGGTTGAGATTGCTTGATGCGCTGGAATACATAGGCCCAAGGCATGACGAGGGGAGTGTTGTTCCGAAAGGCCCAATGGTGAAATGGTGGAAAGGGTGTCGTGGGCCTGAGGTGGGGCTGGTGCACTTTTCCACCGCTTGGAGACCCTTGAGGCATGCATGTACACACCGAGAGAGAGAGAGAGAGAGAGAGAGAGAGAGAGAGAGACTCCTCGGCACTAGAATAAAATGCTTTGACAAATATTATCTTTTTATATAAACTACAAGAATGGGCCTTAATGTCTGCACTCTTCAAGGAGTGACTAGTTGAAACAGAATTTTGAGAAATGTTCCTGATAACACTAAAGAGACTATAAAAACCTATCGAGGATGATCGCCCCACATTATAATATATTGCAAGAGTGTAAGTAAGGAATTATTCGTGAAAGTTGACCTTTTGTATTAAACATTAGAACAATTACGAGAGTAGAGTTGCATAAACATTAGAACAAATATTGAAGCATGCGCATGATGAGTGCGACCATAAGAAGATGCTCTTTAAGCAACGAGAAAATACATCACCACCAAGGAGAGCCCATAGTCAGCAAATAATGGTTTTGGGACCATTTTCACGTGGTAGAAACCCAAAATTGAGTTTATGAAATGTAACGAATTGTGAGCTTGATGCATGTGTATGGTCCAAGGACCACTCATAAAGCGTAAGTAGCCTAAAAGAATAATACTTGAAATCTACATTTGAAATAAATGTAGTGCAGTTGCCCGAGGAAGGATCAAGGACAATTAAAGATACACCAAAGGTAAAGGAAGAGGCTCCATAAGTGAACCCAAGTAGGATTAGCTTCTTGCAAGAGGGGAATGGTCATAGGACCATTCTTAAGGGTGACCTACACAAGAAGAATCCTGCAAGGGCAATGGATGTTTAAGAAAAAACACATACAAAAAAACTGTAGGTGCTTGTACAAGGTGATTGGTTCTATGACCATTCTTTAGAGATGGTTGAGTATAAAATCTCCTTGGATGTAATTGGCACGTAAGAGAACATTTGAGAGTGGCATTTGGGATGTCATTAACATGCAAGACAGAACACTTGCATCTATCGTTTTTGAAATGGATGATGTCTTGAGGAATGGTCCTAGCACCATTCTTTGAGATGGACAAAGCCAAAAAAATTTCCAACTATGATAAGCTTGATGCAAAAGGAGAATTGTCTTAGGACTAAGGTTCATTCTAACCAAACTAGGATGAGCTTCCTATAAAAAGAGAATGGTCCTAAATCCATCTACCACATTTGAAAAAGTCCCATATACATTCTTGTCTTACATGTTGAACACACGCGGCTGCTTGTCTCACACTCTTGCTAACTCATATGATTGTGATTGCATCACATCTATGAATCGATTCTAGTGATATCGTTCCAATACAAACACAGTCACTTCCTAGCATCATCTATATGTTGAACGTCTTGATCAATTCATGTGTATTTGACATCGTTGGAACAAACCTTTATTCAATAAGTAATTATTATGATTTCATTTAATATATACACTTGTTTCAAATGATGTTTATTAAGTTTAAGATGTGACACTAGAATAATGGCCAAAGTCCTTTGAAAAATATCATCTTCAAAAAATTAAATCAATTTCATAAAACCTACAAGAAGGGGCTTTTATGATGACATTAGGAACACTATGTTAGATCATCCTTGGGCATGATTAGATAAATGCAATTATGTCTACAATAGAAATCTTGTAGGATTGTCTTGGTCTAGCGACCATTATTTAAAATAGCTCATAAACATGACTAGTTGAAACAAAAGTTGGAGAAATGTTCCCACAATTGGGTTTGTTCCTATGATGCCCATTTCATTCTCTCTCTCCCCCCCTATGACACTTACTTTAGTCACAAATAATGTGGTCTCCATAAATTGTCCCATGGATCAAGTCAAAAAGAGTTTTTGAGATTTTTGCAAAATAAATTTGCCAAAACACAAGTTCATTAATGACATCCAAGACAGATTAGGGCGTGGATAAGCTGAAGAAGGCTTTTTTTTGTCACTTGTTTGGATAAAGTCCCTAATAATCTTGTCCTGGTATGCAAGGCTTACATGTTCGAGTAAGCAAAAAGGAGGCTACCAAAATCAGATTTTGTCCCATATAGAGTGTCTCAAATAGAAGCCTTGGAAAGAATATACTCCATCTGTGAGCAATTTCATATCTTAAACACATCTTCACTTCCCTAGCTAATGGCTATTTATAAAGCTCACAAGAAGGCTTTCAGATGGATAACTAATAAGGGAAATTGGTTTTTTTTAATTTGTCTTTGTTACTAGCATGTACCTTAAAAGCACGAATTCCACTCATCAAGAAGAGGGCATTTTCTCTAAATCAAAAGGATTTTCTATGCCACGACATTAGATTCCAAACCTAATGGGTTGTGGATTCCCTATATGATGTACTTATCAACCCTCCCCTAAAAGCTTCATCAGTTTCTCAGCATGTGTGAAAAAATGCTATGAACACATTCCCCATGAAGGTGACCTAGGACTGAAATCAAGAATATTCAAACTCATTACATATGCCTATGACAATCCACATAAGGATTAAATATCCTTCAAAAAACTTCCCACTACTTGTGTCAATGGAGCCTGATTTGATATAAGATACAAAAATGGATGTTTAACCCTAAAGACCAAGCTATTTTCATCGATTCATGGCTTGTGGACAACATGATTGTCCTATGTAAAGTTAATGACATACCGATGGGATTGGCTTGTTCACATATATGGTGCAACTTATATCTTCATTCTTTGGAACATGACTACATCTCTACAACGTTACAAGATCCCACAACTAGGCATAAGCTAGCACTACTTCATACTACCTTTAGGTATTTTGATGATATACTATGGGTCAACAAAAATGACCATACGCTCATTTTTTAGCATTATTAAATCTATCCCCCTTGCCTAACAATTGACCGCATTGCAACATTTTAAGAATGGAGTAGGGCAAAAGACATTCCTTAGTATGCACCTTGAGGTAAAGGATGGAAGCATCAATAGAAAGAAGTTGGAAAAAGGGAAATATTCTCAATCCCGATCAAGTACATTGACAAAGGCAACAACAACCGACCATCAGCATGGGCTCATAAAGTCATATTATACAGATAAAGCCTATCCTTTTTTCCAACTCTTCACATCTAAATGTGGCCCAAGACATTGAAAGGCTAGATCAATACTTCTGTAGAAATGGATTTGAAAGGATCAGGCTATGGAGGCTAGTAAAAGGATATCTGAATAATTATCAATCAGAGTTTCATGATATTCTAGCTTCATTATACATGCTGAATGGCGGGCACCAGGTCCCTCCCGGGGCCTAGTGCTCCCTCAGGGACCTCCTATCTTCAATCTAGGGAGGGAAGGATGGAGGGGAACTATCACGTACCTTGTGGGAACCAACACTTGTAGTTTTTAAGGGAACCTCTTGTAATCCTTGGTTTAAAACCAAAAAAATCATCTCAGCATAGCTAAAGATGGATCGTGTTTAAGTGGTACGAGTTGGTAGAGTCAAATGTGTGATCCGCCCCCACTACTGGCATGGCGGGGGGTCTTCCTCTATTTTCACCCCCATCACCCCACTCCTCACAAGCAAAAGAAATGCCATCACCAATTGAAGCTTGCAAGACATTGAGCCACCTCTCTTATGCTATTTAAAAGCATGTGCATGAAATGCGCAACGCTTAAGGCTAGAGATATCCTACTTGATCCTTACATCATCAGTAGAAGCTCCCCAAACATGGATAATCATATCCCCATAAAGCCTATAGTCCATACTAAGTTGACATCAATAACAAGTGCATTGTTTGACACCTGTAGTCCATAAATTAAAGGCTAATTAAATTTTTTGGTTTATGATGGATGTATGTAACAAAGAGAATGCTTGCATAGAATGGCTAACTGAGGGATCCCTTCGTTGACACATGAATTGAAGTCTCCTCGTGACTTGTCAACGGGCTCACTACTCAATGTGTAAGGTATGTGCAAACCTCTTATGATGTACAACTATTATCTTACTAGCTCTTAAGCTTGGAGATTGACAAGCATTGAAGTTCATTGAAGCTTCTATAGTCCTTACCATAAAGCATCATATCACTTCTACTCGAAACTTGATGGTATCTATATTTTAGCCAGGTCCATTCAGTGTTTGGGGTGGTGTACTACTGCTGCTTTAACTATGGAATGTTCCCAAATTTTATTTAAAACTTCCAATGCTTTTGCCTGCCTTGGATTAGCAGTCATATATTGCCTCTTGCATTCTTGATTGCGTGTCTATACAATATTGTATTCACATAGCATATTGCATGCGCATGACAATCTCAGTTGGTTTCTATGAGATGCAAGACACAATGGATCCTATGAGCTGTGGATGGTTGGATGAGCTCTTGGCACCATAGTATTGGCCTCTTATGAAATTTTATGCCATGTTAGCAGTATGATACTCTTGTGCCTATCACTTGCTTCTACTTGCCTTGCCTACTTACATGTACATATTGATGCTATTGGGACTACCTCTATTGCCTAACTTACTTTATACTAGCTATGGAAGGTGTATGTGGACTTGGCTTACGGACCCCTTTCTATTTAAAAGGTGAGGGATTTCTATCCCTCACTTAGCCTTTGATTACTTAGGCTTCCAATCTTGCTTACTTTTATTGTGCTCTAAAGGCTATGATTCTACAATTTGCTTAGTATATGTATTGACTTGGATATGGTTCACTAATGATCTGGTTCCTTTTTTACATGGGTTTTTACCTCTAAGATATGCTCGCTTGATGGCTCCATCTTTAGGTCTCAACCATGAAAGTCTTGAGAATAATGATTTGATATAAATAAGGAGCTAAAAAGGATGGAATAGAAAGAGGGAAGATTAGATCTTGATTGTTGCCTCTGACTCTTCATTTTTGCCCTTGAATAGGGATTCTTTGATCGCATTTGAACTGCTTAATAGACTAATGCTTTGCATAAGGTGGGTAGTTGATTGCTGGTTTGGATTTAAAACACTAGTAATGTGTGTGATTTGATTTAAAACCTTTAGACTCTATGGTGAGTTGCATAAATAAGTTCCAAGATCCTTTGGATGATTGGTTGGGCACTTGTGTGATAGCTAAAAATTGTTTCTTTTACTTACGCTGCTTTTTACTTAGGGAAGTTTATTTTGCTAGACTTGAAAATTTCTCCCATCTTGCTATGGTATTTTAGTTTTGACAAGTGAATCTTTAAATGCTTTGGATGCTTTACAATATTTTTAAGTAGGAAGTGAGAGAATTGGAAATATGATATGGCTGTGACTACAAGGATTGCTCATGGAATTTATGGAAGGGGCTTCCTCTTGAAAAGTTACTAGCTTCTTTAGAGAGCATCAATTTTACTATCAATATTTACAAACTTTGCAGTAAGATTTAAAGGAAAGGATGGTTTTCTAAACTTTAAGTATGGAATTACTTTTGTACTTTTAAATGCTTTTGCACATATAACATTGTAACTTGTCTAATAACTTTTAAGTATGATGACATGGATAACAACTGATAGGTTCTTTGACACGTATAATACATAGAAAAATGTAACAGAATTTGTTTTCTTGTGTCTATATGGATGCAAGTGAGAATCCTATCTTTGCTTGAAGAGGTTTAGCTTTGCTACAATCCCTCACTTTGTTGTCTTGTATCTATATGGATGCAAGTAAGAATTCTATCTTTGTTTGAAGAGGTTTAGCTTTCCTACAGTCCCCCACCTTGGATATGAAGGCATATTTCATCCTTGTAATCTGGTTTAGTCATGATGACTGAAATGTTAATTCATTCTGATCGTATTGTACAAAAGTGAGTCAAATACATAATAGTTTTTGTGAAAACCTCCTTTTGAACAAAATGTTATTTTGTGTATAAGTATTATCTTAATATCGCAACACACACACACACACACACACACACACTTACTTCACTACTTGCTTGTAGTTTTTTCAAGCATCAAATTAGGTTGTATTATGCCATGGATTGTCGACACTTTGGGTTAAAAAAAGACCCACACCTTTTTGCTAGATATGGGATAGGACCCTTAAAAGGTTATGATAGTTACAAAGCGTGGCTAAATTACTACTTATTACTGCCCTCATTTACCATGCCCTCAGGCGCTATGGTAGCCCTATTGTGCCAGACCGCATCGCAGGCGGCTACTCATTGACAAATCCCCAGGGGGAGCTCGGTCTACTCAATACACTCTGCAAGAAACTAGCCATGAGTGATGGCGGCCTTCCTTCTTCTATTTAAAGAGGTGAGGGCGCATTCTGCCCGTCACTTAGCTTTGCGTTTGTTTTACTTGCGTTAAATGTGAGGACTGCATGGTTTTTACCTCTATTGCACCAAACATGGAGCTTACAACACAACCAACTTAGGTTGGCCACTAAGCTTAGCATCAACGATCTCGTTTCTGTCATTTTTTTTATTTATATGATCTCATTTCTGTCACATAAAAAGCCTGTACTTAGCAATGATATACTTATTGGTTGGGTTGGCTATACTTAGCAATGCATGATATAAATGGTTGGACCATTGTATAGTTGGCTCGGTTTGACAATAACAAGCATTACTAAGGAGTGTTGTTCCTCGTTCTTTAGCCTAGTAAGGTCCACTATAGTGGTCGGCTATGATTGGCATCATATGATAAATAGTTGGAAAGGTTGTTTTGAGGCATGACTATGGTATTGTTACTGGTTTTTTTGCCACTATTCATTATTCATAACAAATTGCAGGTACATAATATTCAAATTTTTGGAAAAAAGGGGTTTTCTTACCCAGTATTCACTGTTTTCTATCTACTGATGATGAAAATACATAAGCAAAAACTTGAAAAATATTGGGCAGCATAAGCGGCCGCTTAGCTTGGTATAATAAACCACTGTGTGGTTGGCCTTGCATAAACAGATTATGGCACTTCTGAGGATTGATGTTCCTTATTGCTTAACCGGGTAAAAGCCATTATGTGGGTTGGCTAGGTTTATATTGTAATGGCTGAATGGGCTAGCAAACATGAGTTAATGATCCTACTTCTACTTACGATGGCTCTGGATTGAACATTGATTGGGGGTCAGCCGATTGGCTTGTGACATACTAGTTGTACCTTATTGTTTACTGTTCTTTTTTGGACTTGATAAAGGTACTACTTGTTTTCTTTCACTTAGTGCATGAATTACTGCAAGAAACTGGGGTTGTTTGCCGATTGTTCTGGGTTGGATCCCCACCAGCTGCATACTGTTGCTAGACTTGGTGGTTTATTGGTTTTTTTTGGGTAATGCTATACTGTTTCAGCATTCCTGTGATGAACGGGCTTGAAAAAAGCGCATAAAACACACACACACAGACACACTTACTTCTTTCATGCACTTGGTCTAGCTAGATGTCGTGTTTATATCTAAAGATCTCTGCTATTTGGCTTACTCATCAAAGAATGAAGGTAAGTAACATACAAAATTTGAGGAAGGAGAATGCCATAAACCCTAATTGGGATTAAACTTTATCTGTCATAAATAATAAAAAACTTGTTTGATATTCTTAAAGAAAATTTTATCTAAGCTCCTTTTGCTTTATGGCAAAGTGAGTATGGAGCTTCATCAATGGAGCTGGTTCACTTGGTTTCAAAGCTGGTATGGCTTTCTAAAAACATTAAAAAAACCTTAAATTTTGGGTGATAATTTTTTTTGGAATATAAATACTTTGGACTAGGCTTGAAAGTTTCCAAAAAAACTTTTTAAGATGGACATGGATAACAAATGGTATAGTCCATTTGATACCTGTAAAACACATTCAAGGCTAACGTATCTGTTGTCTTGTTTGGATGGATGTAGGTAAGGACTCTATCTTATCTTTGGAGGTTTTTTTGGTTTTAAGCAGTTGTCCTTACATGATTACACATGCACCTATGACAAGGGAAGTGCTTCTAATATCTGTATACTAGAATGAGGCTTCATTTATATAAACATTGTACAAAGATGATTTTAAGACTGAGTTATTTTTGTACTTATCATTCCTTCTCTCTAGAGCCAGCTGTCTTTTGAATGTAAAAGTTCAATTATGTCTTGTTATTTATGATAAAACAACTATACACACGTCCTAAACATAAGGTTTATTCCATTCTATGGGGAAACCGGACGCTGGCTTTAGAAACTACTTTTGGAACTTAGTTCTAAGTTTGACCCACAGTCTGTAAACCCTTGACCCGTTGACTGGTGTTAGGTAGCCCTTCATAGACTATGTTTTTGGTCTCTGGCTCATAGCTATCATAGTCTCTGACTTTGCCGGTTTCAGGATTGCAGGCCCAATCTACAAGACTAATTCTATGTTTATATATGTCCTTTTAGGATCACGAACAATTTAAAATGACAGCCCGCTGTCGAGAAATTTGCAGTCTTGCCAGGAAAGCACTGGGCTTATGGCTGTGAGAGTTTGTGAGAGAACTCAACAAAAACTATATGAAGGAGTTAAACCATAGATGCCATGAAGACTAGGGTTTGGAAAGAAGTGCAATCAAAGAAGACTCACTCTTTCTCTCTTGCACTCACACACACAAAGAAAGAACGCAAAAGAGAATGTCAAAACAATACGAAGATGAAAACATCAAGGCTATGGTCATATCGTATCATGGGTAATATGAAAGGGTTAATGGATGAGTTAATGGCATTCAATCTTGGCTGACCAAATAGGTTACGAATTGTTCTTTGGAATTGTAGTTTTGTGCTTACCATAATATATATATTTTGTCTAGTGATTGGGATTAATTGTGTGTACAAATCCTCTTGGTTCATAGCAAGATAACCACGCTTACATCAAAAGAAAAATTATAGTCTATGAGAGGTAGTATGATGGGATCCGGTGATAGAAGTATTTCATTGAGCCTTTCAGGGCCAAAGAGAAACACTATAAGTTGTTGAAAGTGTATTTTACGGCTAATCCATACGTTAATTCTCATAGATTGTACAGAGTGAAAGCGATAGAAATGATCATCATGTGGGTTATTCATCTAGGATAGTATGTGAGAAATGTAGATATGAGAGAAGTGAAGAGATGAGAATTTTCCCTCCCAAGCCCTATTCTTGCCCGTAGACAATAAGGATACTGCGGAGAGAGATGTACCTGTAGCAAAGAGAACCTAAAATTTGTAGAGAGGATGAATTACTAAGAGTGAGAGAGATAGATTTGGTTAAGGAGATGAGATTAGATACATACATACATACATATATATATATATATATATATATATATATATATATATATATATATATATATATATATATATATATATATATCGGATTAGAGATGAAAAAGAAAACAATAAGAAATCAAGAAAACATCAATGTAGAACACATCTTACTTGACAAACCCTTCGGCACCATTATTGATGGAGAGAGAAGAAGAGGGGAGCACTCCACTTTGATTGATACGCCAAGTACAACACCTTCTTTGATTAGAGTTGATCTTCCAAGGATAGCGTACAAGAATGGCTAGTCTTCCTCTAGGAGAAAGTGTAGGCTTGGGCTTATGTTAATGGGGCTAAGTACAATTAGGCATTACTACTCACTCCCTCAAGAATTCCTCTCATCAATGGCTTGAATGCTTGAGTTCTTTCCAAGGAAGAAGAGGTCCCCTTTTATAGGTGAAGGAAACCCACAAGGGTTTACACAAGAAGAGAGGAGCCAGTGTGAACAGGAATTGGAAAAGTTGGAAATGAGCTGTCCCTGCATGATGTGGGTAGACTGGGGTCCAGTATTTTGATCATATCTCCTCAACCGTGGCTCCAAATAAAAAAGTAAAAATATGGGCAAAAACTTCAGCTCATTAGCTACGATTTTCATTTTAAAATCGTTTTCCAATTCGGATTGGAACCTTGTGTAAAAAATTCATCAAAATAGGGTCCATTTATGGCAGCAAAAGTCTTCATGTGGTCTTCTTAGCCTAGACTTTCATTTAATTCCAAAGGACACCTCATGCCGTATGAAAGCATGACATTTCTCCTTGACAAAGTTTTGTAATCATGCTTGCAATAATGCATTAAAATAAGTGTATCTTTGAAATCATGCCACCTAGTGTCCCACTAGGATTTGATTCTCTCCTAGTAGCTATTTAAAAAGAAATATAAGAAAAGTATAAAAAATACATAGAATATATATATATTGGAGTTTACCCTAGATATAGGATCTAGCTAGGGTGTGAGATGATAATGAAATAGTAGAAATAAAGAATCAATGCTTTTTGCCCCAAGTTAAAGAGGCGGAGCTATTGATGCTTTTCCCATAGTATTTTCTGATGGTAAAGTAAGGATAGGTTACCCTTGAGAAAAATAATAGGATGAGATAGAAGGCTTATTATTATACTTAAATATGCATATGTACACTATAGGAAATATAATTATGTATCTAAAAAAATACAAGATAGATCTTGTAGCATGCGTTCCCACTATGTACGTGTCACAGCACGACACCGCATAAAAATAAAACACAACCCTGAGAATCATACAAGGATTCTGGAGCAGATTAAGTTTTACCTAAAAGACCATACTCCAAAAAATGCCTTAGTAGTTAGAACCTGACCTTTTCTGGCAAGAAAGGCTAAATATTGTGTTACTTACTAAAATATGTAGTCATAGCCTCATTAACTTTTTGGTATATTGCAGACCCTTGCTCTCTTGCAAGGTTTGGAATTACCCTTTGAACCCCTCTCTGTGGAAACATCTCTTGTCCTCAGATGTATTAGCAGCTTGGATGCTTCTCAACTAATTTATGACTCGGCTCTTGCCTCAGACAAAAAGATGTCTATCATACACATGTTATCTTTTAATGATTAGGTCAAAATTGGCTAGCTTGGACAAGGATTCAAAAGATGGTGTTAATTTGATTTCCCAATACACAGCCTAGCTTCCTATACTCTCTATACAATATCAGCAAGAGCTTGCCTTATTCTTGTCTGCTGGGGTTGATCTGTTTAACTTTTTGAAAAAACTATACGGCCTCAATCCTACCTTTATAAGTACCCCGACGACCCCGACTATCAAGAACAAATCTTGATCTTTGAACAATTCTCCAATTTTTCTAGAACCTTACCTTGGTTGAAGTTTTTATAGCTCTAGTTTACCTTAAATAATGGTCCTAGGAACATCGCTCAATTGAATAGTTCAAACTCATCTCAAGTGTTCTTGATTGCTACTAGTTACATCCTTGTCATTCTTAAATATTCACTCTCCCATGTTAGCACATATGAGAAGTATCTGAGGAGTGTTCTCAGATCCACTCTTGCACTAGCAGCTCTAAAGGTCTAAGTTGTGATAGAGTTGATAACTTCTTTGACCTTTCTTGAGCTCCACTCTTGTACTAGCAACTCTAAAGGTCTAAGTTGTGATAGAGTCGACAACTTCTTTGATCTTTCTTGAGATCCATCATCTCTTGAAAATGGACATACAACCATCCTCCTTGAATAAGAATCTGCTTCAAAATGTGTATTCTTGTATAGGTTTCTTCTTAAGGGTGGCTCTAAGACCATTGGTGTCCTCTTGTGGGATTCTCCTTGTAGGTCATTCTAAAGAATGGCCCTATCATCATCCCCTCTTGCAAGAAGTTGAATCTAGTTGGTCCCACTTGTACATCTTTTCTAACATATGGTCCTAGGACCATACTACTCCACACAAAACTCACCTTGATTGTAATTTTATTTAGATCTTATATTTCTCCTTGTCTTGACTGTTCATTGGGTAGATGTACCAATTCATTTCAAATGTAGATTTAAATTATTCACTACTTTAGTTTTCTTACATTTAAAGAATGGTCCTTGGACCATACTCACAGATGGATAACAATGAATGAATGTTCAAGCTAGAGAAAAGATATATATGATTCTAGGAAGTAATGGAGTTGTCTTGAAGCAATGCATCTCTAGCATGGACTGAAGATTATGTTGCAATGACAATGAAATTAATCACAAAGACTGCTAAAGATATAACCTAACTCATCGCTCTCAAAATCAAATATGTGAAAGAGATTTTGTTGAGGTCTAGGTGCCCTTTGTCATCAATATTTCCCTTAGTATATTCACTTTTGGTAGCAAAAGATGCTCTTATAAGGAGTGCATATGCGTTTTTATGTCAAGGTATACATGCATATATATGTTTGTACACACACACACACACACACACACACACACACACACACACACACACACACACACACACACACACAATACGTGTGTCTAGTTGTTTTACCACAAATAATAAGACAATTGAACTTTTACATTCAAAAGACAGTTGGCTCCAGAGAGAAGGAATGATAAGTACAAAAATAACTCAGTCTTAGAATCATCTTTGTACAATGTTTATATGCATGAAGCCTCATTGCAGTATATAGATATCAGAAGTACGTCCCTTGTCATATGTGCATGTGTAATCATGTAAGGAGAACTGCATAAAGCCAAAAAAAATCTCCAAAGATAAGATAGAGTCCTTACCTGCATCCATCCAAACAAGAAAACAGATACATTAGCCTTGAATGTGTTTTACAGGTATCAAATGGACTATACCGGTTGTTATCCATGTCCATCTTGAAAATGTTTTTTTGGAAACTTTCAAGCCTAGTCCAAAGTACTTATATCCAAAAACAATTTATCACCCAAAGTTTAAGGTTTTTTTAATGTTTTTAGAAGGCCATACCACCTTTGAAACCAAGTGAACCAGCTCCATTGATGAAGCTCCATACTCACTTTGTCATAAAGCAAAAGGAGCTTAAATAAAATTTCCTTTAAGAATATCAAACAAGTTTTTTATTATTTGTGACAGATAAAGTTTAACCTCAATTAGGGTTTATGGCATTCTCCTTCCTCAAATTTTGTATGTTACTTACCTTCATTCTTTGATGAATAAGCTAATTAGCAAAGATCTTTAGATATAAACACGGCATCTAGCTAGACCAAGTGCATGAAAGAAGTAAGTGTGTGTGTTTTTTTATGCGCCTTTTTCAAGCCCGTTCATAGGAATGTTGAAACAATATAGCATTACCCAAAAAAACCAATAAACCACCAAGTCTAGCGGCAATATGCAGCCAATGGGGATCCCACCCAGAACAATCCACCGAACAACTTTTATCCAAAAAGTCAGTATGCAATCGGGAAACAACCACAATTTCTTACAGTAATTCATGAACTAAGTGAACGAAAACAACTAGTACCTTTAGCAAGTCCAAAAAAGACCAATAAACAATAAAGCACAACTAGTATGTCACAAGCCAATCGGCTAACTCCCAACCAATGTTCAATGTAGAGCCACCGTAAGCAGTAGTAGGATCATTAACTCATGTTTGCTAGCCCATTCAGCCATTACAATGTAAACCTAGCCAACTCACATAATGGGTTTTACCCGTTTAAGCAATAAGGAACATCAATCCTCAGAAGTTCCATAATTTGTTTATGCAAGGCCAACCACACGGTGGTTTTGTATACCAGGCTAAGCGGCCAGTTATGTTGCCCAATATTTTTTGAGTTTTTGCTTATGTACCATCATCATCAGTAAATAGAAAATAGTAAATATCGGGTAAGAAAACCCCTTTTTTCCAAAAAAATTGAACATTATGTACTTGCAATTTGCTATGAATAATGAACAGTGGAAAAAAAACCAGTAACAATACCATAGTCATGCCCCAAAACAACCTTTCCAACTGTTTATCATATGATGCCAATCATAGCCGATCATTGTAGTGGACCTTACCAGGCTAAAGAACGAGGAACAACACCCATTAGTAATGCTTGTTATTGTCAAATCGAGCCAACTATATAGTGGTCAAACCATATATATCATGCACTGCTAAGTATAGCCAACCCGACCAATAAGTATATCATTGCTAAGTATAGGCTTTTTATGCGACAGAAACAAGATCATTTAAATTTAAAAAAATGACAGAAACGAGATCATTGATGCTAAGCTTAGTGGCCAACCTGAGTTGGTTGTGTTGTAAGCTCCATGTTTGGTGCAACAGAGGTAAAAAACACGCAGTCCTCACACTTAATGCAAGTAAAACACACGCAAAGCTAAGTGAGGGGCAGAATGCACCCTCACCTCTTTAAATAGAAGAAAGAAGGCCGCTACTCATGGCTAGTTGCTTGCAGAGTGTATTGAGTAGATCGAGCTCCCCCTAGAATTTGCGGATGAGTAGCTGTCTGCGATGCGGTCTGGCACAATAGGGCTACCATAGCGCCTCATGGCATGGTAAATGAGGGTAGTAAGTAGTAATTTAGCCTCACTTAGTAACTATCATAACCGTTTAAGGGTCCTATCCCATATCTAGCAATAAGGTGTGGGTCTTTTTTTAACCCAGAGTGTCGACAATCCATGGCATAATACAACCTGATTTGATGCTTGAAAAAAATACAAGAAAGTAGTGAAGTAAGTGTGTGTGTGTGTGTGTGTACCCGCTTATCTCAGGCACCATACACAATGGGTCGATAGTAGGCCCATTGTGAATGGGCCTACTACCTTATTAGAGAGATGGGAATATCAAGGTTAAAATGTAATTCATGCCAGTCATGTCGAGTAAGTGATAGTAGAATTTTATCAATTATGTCGTATCTATTGAAGCCATTCAGGTAGTACTTTTTTATAAGTATCTTAATATCTTCCCAAGCAAAGAGGTAGTTAGAAGAGGAGAAGATAATTAAGTAAAGTAGGGTGATGCAAGTGCTAAGAGCTGCTGTGTTGGGCCTATTACAATTCCTTTTTATGAACTCAAAAGGGGGAAGGTTTAGAAGATCTCTCTTCCATATAAATTTTTGGTCATACTCTTCAACACAGGGTATATGAAGAGAAATAGAAAAGTTACGGAATTGTATTGAAGTGCAGAAAAATCCATTAGGTGTTGTGAAACCTTGTAAATAAGTTGGTTCTATTTTTAAGAAGTTAAGATATATATGACAGATCTCCTCTTAAAAGGCTTGTGGAAAGAGTGTGTCTTTTTTAACCATCTAGGTTTTTTAGAAAGAGATATGTAGAAAAAACGTCTCTTGCTAACATTAACAAAAGCTAGTTTGATAATCTGTGATAGTACATCTTTAAGCTCAAGAAGTTCACCTTCTAAGGGAATATTCTTATAACACTGAGTAATATCTGCTGAGAAAAGATGAATTTTTTTTTAGGGAGGTTAAGAGAAACCTCAGTAGAGTTTTTTGTTATCTAGAAGGGGTTGTATTGTATTTGTAGAAAGTTATGGCAGATTTTTATTTAGATGCACATATAAGTTCAAACTCTACTGATATAAGGTCAAGACAAAGAGTGATAACTTTAGTGATATCTGTAAAGATGCCATTTGAAGCGTCTAATATCCATTTGAATTTATGTTTATGAATTTATAGGTAGGAAAAAGTACTGGCAGTTTAGTATCCTGAAGAGAATATCCCAATTTCTCTAAGTTTCTTGAGATGTTATTGGTAAATGTTTGTAGAGATGTGATAATTCTTGTGAACTCCTTTCCGGACACTCGAGAATATGTAGCTTTCTAAGCTAAGTTTTTACAAATAAGAGTGGGACAATTAGAGATTTTATCTAAACCAACAATAAACCACATCTCCGATACTTTTTGAAACTCATATGCGAGTTGTGGTGTTAGCCAGGAGTTATCTGTAGATAACCAATTCCTAGGTACTTGTGAGATTTTTTGGAAACAACATTCTTCCATTACTTTGGTTAAATCCAGTAGGACTGTCTTTGTTAGGAAATAAGACGTAGCTAAATAGATAATTAAGTAGATTACTTAATGGAGAGAGACAGATTTACATACACGAGATTATAGAGAGAGAGAGAGAGAGAGAGAGAGAGAGAGAGAGTACACACGATATACGTGGTTCATCCAATGTGGGCTACGTCCACGGGAAAGCAATGGAGAGAGACAGATTTACATACACGAGATTATAGAGAGAGAGAGAGAGAGAGAGAGAGAGAGAGAGAGAGAGAGAGAGAGAGAGAGAGAGAGAGAGAGTACACACGATATACGTGGTTCACCCAATGTGGGCTACGTCCACGGGAAAGCAGCCACTCAATGGCTTTAGTACTTCAAAACAAGAAGTAGTTTACAAAGGGATTATACCCTTAATGGAGCTCCCGCCTTGCTTCACTCTCACCACCTCACACTCACCTTGTTGCATCAACTTCACACTATGAAATGTGTGTAGAAATGGCCTCCTTTTATAGGCCAAAAGGGTTGCCCTCTCTTATGAGAGACAACCATGTGTAGCCGCCCTTGTGCGAATAAGTCCAAATCGGATCCTCCAATCCGTCCATGTGTGGCCGCCCTTGAGAAGACAAGTCCGCTTTTGAATTCGGCCACCGGCCACCGGCCATTGACTTCCGACCACCGGCCACCGGCCATTGACTTCTGACCACCAGCCATCGGCCATTGAGTACCGGCCACTGGTCAACTGACCGGTTGTTTTCCGACCACTTTCCGGCCGCCGTCCGGCCATAATATTCCGGCGAAAAAAATTGCCCCTGATTCTTGTCCGTGAAAATTTTGGTTTCCAATGAGTGATTTTCCTTCACGCACGATGGCTTCTCCTCATAATGTGGGCCTTACAAATGTGCGCTTTTACCACAAAAAATTACAAGGATAAATCAAGCTCCATACTTAACAATCTCCCACTTGGAGACTGATCTCCAAACCAAACCTGTGACTGCTTTCCATTCTGGCTTCTTATCCTTGAATGCCGATTGAAGATGAGCAAAATTTCAACTTCTCCTCGTTGACCACCTTTGTAAACATCTCTGAAGGATTTTCACTTGTATGCACCTTTCCTAGCTTTAGCTGTCCCTCTTCCAAAAGAGTACGTATGAAGTGATATCTCACCTCAATGTGCTTTGTCCTTGAATGAAAGGCTAAGTTCTTCGCAAGATGGATAGCGCTTTGGCTATCACTGTACAAGACACAATTGTCTTGTTTGAATCCAAGCTCTTCTAAGAATCTGTGAAGCCACAGAATTTCTTTGCTTGCCTCCGTCATTGCTACATACTCTGCTTCCGTGGTAGAAAGTGAAACCACTTTCTGTAGCTTTGAAGCCCAGCTTACTGCTGTGCCTCCAACCGTGAACACATAGCCAGTAGTGCTCCTTCGAGTATCTTTGTCACCTGCCATATCTGCATCAGCATACCCTTCTAGAAAAATATCAGTTCCTCCAAAACACAAAGCATTTGTTGTTGTCCCTTTTAGATACCTAAGTATCCACTTCACAGCTTACCAATGCTCTTTACCTGGGTTGTCCATGAACCTACTCACAACTCCCACTGCATGTGCAATGTTTGGCTTTGTCCAGACCATAGCATACATTAGAGAACCTACCGCTGCAGCATATGGAACTTTAGACATATAGGCTATCTCCTCTTGTGTCTTTGGACACATATCCTTCGTTAGTTTAAAATGACCAGCCAAAGGTGTAGAAACTGGTTTTGCATTTTGCATTGCAAACCTTTCTAGTACCTTCTTGATGTAATCTTCTTGAGATAGCTTTATTGTCTTCTTCGTCCTGTCCCTTGATATTTTCATACCAAGTATCCTCTTTGCAGCACCTAAATCTTTCATTGAAAAAGATTTGGACAGCTCCTCTTTTAGGTCTTTGATGTCCTACATGTTAGCACTTGCAATCAACATGTCATCAACATACAACATTAGGATGATGAATTTCCCATCTCCCAAATTCTTCGTGTAGACGCAGTGATCCGAGTTGCATCTTGTGAATCCATGATCCAACATCCATCCATCAAACTTCAAGTACCATTGTCTTGATGCTTGCTTTAAACCATACAAGCTCTTCTTTAATCTGCAAACCATTTTCTCCTTACCTTTTACTTCATACCCCTTTGGTTGAAGCATGTAGATTTCCTCCTCTAAGTCACCGTGAGGGAATGCCGTATTTACATCCATTTGCTCAAGATTTAGATCATGAGCAGCCACAAGGCTTAAGACAAGCCTAATTGAGTTCATTTTTACAACAGGAGAAAATATTTCATTGAAGTCAATACCTTTCTTTTGAGAAAAACCTTTTACCACAAGCCTAGACTTGTACCTTTTCTTCCCACCTTCTTCTTCCTTTAGCTTGTACACCCATTTGTTTTGAAGTGCCCGCTTACCTTTAGGCAACTCAACCAACTCCCATGTTTGGTTGCGATGTAGTGAGTCCATCTCCACTTGCATACTCTTCATCCATTCTTCTTTGGATTCATGTTGCATAGCTTCTTCGTATGATTTCGGCTCTCCAGAATCTGAGATCAAGAGATGGTTGAAGGAAGGAACAAACCTTTCTGGAGGTCTACTTGCTCTTGTAGATCTTCGGGGAATAGGTTGAGGCTCCTCATTTGGTTGACTTTGTTGCACATTGTCACCGTTTGCAGTCCTTGAGTCTTCACCCTCCTCAAGCTCCATGTACTCATCACCTGTTTCTTTTGTTTGTTTTCTTTCCAAGTAATCTTTGTACATATTTTTTTCGTTAAAAATTACATCCCTACTCCTTAAAATTTTACCATCTTCAGGATTCCATAGGCGATACCCAAAGTCTCCTTCTCCATAGCCAATGAAGAAACACTTTTTGGACTTTGCATCTAGCTTTGATCTTAGGCTTCTATCTATGTGCATGAAAGCCTCACACCCAAACACTTTGAGAAATGCATAATTCACCGGTTTACCTGTCCATGCCTCTTCTGGAACTCCCCCATCCAATGCCGTTGAGGGTGACCGATTGATTAAGTACACAGACGTACTTACAGCTTCCGCCCAAATCTCAAGCGGTAGGCCTGCATATAGCCGCATGCTTCGTGCTCGTTCCATGATTGTCATGTTCATCCTTTCCGAAATCCCATTTTGTTGAGGTGTCCTTGGGGTTGTCCTTTGCCTCCGAATGCCATTGCTAGCACAAAATCTTTCAAAAGCTTGGCTGCAATATTCGCCTCCATTGTCGGATCTGAGGCATTTAACCTTGGTACCTGTTTCATTCTCCACAAAGGCTTTCCACCTTTGAAATATGGAAAATACATCGGATTTATTCTTCATGACATAAACCCATGTTTTTCTAGTCGCATCGTCTATGAATGTTACATAGTACAATGAGCCACCAAGTGATGGTGTACTTGCAGGACCCCAAACATCAGAATGAACCAACTCAAGTTTTTTATTTTTTCTTTCATTTCCTGATTTTTGAAATTTTACCCTCTTTTGTTTACCATAAACACAATCTTCACAGAACTCTAAGTCCACTTCTTTCAAACCTGGTAGAAGCTTCTTTGTTTGAAGGATTTGCATTCCTTTGGCACTCATATGCCCAACTCGGTAGTGCCACACCGCACTATCAACTTCTGTAGTTGCTGCACAAGCTAAAGGTTGCGTGCTAATTGTACACAAGTAAAGTGTACCGACTTTTTCACCCTTGGCAACCACCAAAGATCCCTTTGAGATCTTCCACCGTTTGTTTCCGAATGCAATGTTGTGACCTTCATCGTCCAATTGTCCTGTAGAGATCAAATTTTTGCGAAGAGAAGGAACATGCCTAACATCTTTAAGCTTCCATTCATTTCCGTTAGCAGTTTTGACAGAAACTGTACCTTTGCCGACAATCTCACAAGCTTCATCATCTCCCAAGTATACATACCCAAAATTACCTTTGGTGTAGTCTTGGAAATGTTGCTTGTGTGGTGTCGCATGGAATGAAGCCCCGGAATCTACTATCCAGGAATTAGACACATTGTCTAATGAGAGAATTAGAGCATCTTGCTCTACTTTACCTGCCACATTGGCCTCCGATGCTGGCTTGTTGTCTTGAGACTCTGTCTCCTTCTTCTTCTTGGAACAACAATCCTTCTTGACGTGGCCCTTCTTGCTGCAGTTCCAACATTCAAGAACTGACTTTGTGCGTGACTTGCTCCGCCTTGAGCGATCACGATCCTTTTGGTTTTTGAACCTCTCCTTAGGCCTTCCTCTTGTTTCCACTGATAGTGCAGCACTTGATGATTCTCCTTTGCTTCTCCTTCGCATTTCCTCGCTTAGGAGAACACCCATAACATCATCAAACTTAAGAGTATTTGTGCCAGAGATAGAATTACTTACAGCCATCACAAGGCTGTCCCAACTATCCGGTAGAGATGATAGGATAAGGATAGCTCGCACTTTGTCATCGAAATTGATTTTCACTGATCGAAGTTGACTTATGTTTGTGTTAAAGTCATTTAGGTGTTCTGCAACTGAACCATTCTCTGCCACCTTTAGATTGAACAAGCGCTTCATAAGAAATACCTTATTGGATGCCGATGGTTTCTCGTAGAAGTCGTCAAGTGACTTCATCAAGTCCTCCGTGGTGTTCATCTCCGAGACATTGAAGGCCACCGTTGACGCCAAGCTTAACCGGATTGTTCCCAGTGCCTTTCGATCAAGGACAATCCATGCTCCATCTGCCATTGTTGCGGGCTTCTTCGCAAGACCGCCTAGTGGCAAATAGAGGTCCTTCTGGTAGAGATAGTCTTCAATCTGCATCTTCCAATGTTGGTAGTTTTTGCCGTTGAACTTCTCAATCTTGAGATTCCCTTCCTCCACCATAACTCCCACTCAATTCAAGGAATCCTTTCCTTGAGATAATTTAGCTACGAGCAAACCTTGCTCTGATACCAATTGTTAGGAAATAAGACGTAGCTAAATAGATAATTAAGTAGATTACTTAATGGAGAGAGACAGATTTACATACACGAGATTATAGAGTATAGAGAGAGAGAGAGAGAGAGAGAGAGAGAGAGAGAGAGAGAGTACACACGATATACGTGGTTCACCCATGTGGGCTACGTCCACGGGAAAGCAGCCACTCAATGGCTTTAGTACTTCAAAACAAGAAGTAGTTTACAAAGGGATTATACCCTTAATGGAGCTCCCACCTTGCTTCACTCTCACCACCTCACACTCACCTTGTTGCATCAACTTCACACTATGAAATGTGTGTAGAAATGGCCTCCTTTTATAGGCCAAAAGGGCTGCCCTCTCTTATGAGAGACAGCCATGTGTAGCCGCCCTTGTGCGAATAAGTCCAAATCGGACCCTCCAATCCGTCCATGTGTGGCCGCCCTTGAGAAGACAAGTCCGCTTTTGAATTCGGCCACCGGCCAACTGACCGGTTGTTTTCTGACCACTTTCCGGCCGCCGTCCGGCCATAATATTCCGGCGAAAAGGAATATTCCGGGACTGAGTTATGCATTCAGGGACTGAGTTATGTCGAAGAAGATCATTATTGTAGACCAAGTTTTTAATGGGTTTTTGATATTTACAGCCGATAAGTACATTGTCTAGTAATTTGTGATTGCCAAAAAGTAGGTCAAAGCACTCACAAAAAAGTGTTTTAGGATGTATCCAGTCAAGAAGCTCATTCTGAAAGAGACAGTGGGCCTGGCTTGGAAATTTTTTGTTGAGAAACTTCCTTCCACATGGGCTCATAGCAACCTGCAGTTTCATCAATGATTACATTTCAAGAAGGTTCCTGATTGGGGTGTTTTTGCCTCTTCCCCTAGTGTAGCTATGAGATTTTCCTCGATTAGATGAAGAGCTAGGTGTCAGAAAAGAAGTAAAAGAGTTGGAGGTAGCAAGAGAATTGGGTCTTTTTAGAGAAGGGGAGTCATCTTCATCGATACAAGGTTTGAGTAAGCTCGTGATAGTCTTTACACCTTTGTAATTGGCATAAGTGGCTAGATAGATCCCAGGTTCATTAGACTTTATTTCCTTCAGAATATCTAGCATTAGCCCACGAAAGATGTTAAAAGCAATCTGAGCAATTATTTTGTTTTGCTTTGCCACCTAACCAAGAGCAAATAAGGGAGAGATGAAAGTCCACGGGTTTTTTCGGGAAGAGTAGGTCTAGATGGTTGAGAATAAACCATATGGCATGATCAAACCACATGATGCTGGATTTGCATGAAGCTTTAGGGTCAAGAAATTTTGCTTGCACATTTAACATAGGTTCGAAAAACATTCCAAATGGATTCTGTGTAGAAGTCAAGGTTGCTTTTGGCAAACTCCATGTTTCCCTTTGTACGAATGTAGAGGCCTGTATTGGAAGGGCATTTGGAATGATCGATGAAGTTGAGGTTGAAGGGGGCTTTTATGAGTTTCCCTTTATCAAGGAATTGTCCACCTTTCAGAATTTTGAGTCTGCAGTCTTCAATAGTAGAGGTAGGTAGGTTAGCAAGGTAAATCTAGGCTTCACTTAGAATAGGTGCTAAAAAGGCTTTGTTGGGTAAGACCCAGAGCTGATGGTCTACCCCAAAAGATTCAATTTCAATATGCCTAATAGGTAGGAAAGGAAAGATTTTGGAGACTTTTGGTACCATTTTTAAGACGTTAGAGTCATTGAGGGAGCAAAGATTGCTCTGAATTCTTGAGGGATAGTCGGGGTACTTATAAAGGATACCACCTATTTGAGGTACTAAAAAACAAACTAGAATTGTCTTCCTACAAGAAGATAATGGTCCTAAGACCATGATCATTGTACATAAAGCTCTAGATTGTATAGATCTCTTGTAGAATCTCACCAAAATAGTCTAAATCTCTCTCTCTCTCTCTCTCTCTCTCTCTCTCTCTCTCTCTCTCTCAAAATAGATATATGAGGTCTATTGGATTTCTCCAATGATGTAATTTATTTTTTGTTTTCTCTTCTTCTACTCTACTCTTCTAACTACACACACACACACACACACACACACACACACACACACACACATGCAAACATTCATTACGTATTTACATTCACTCATTAAAAAAATATATTCTTCAACCGTGACTTCAAGGTTCGAGCATTGTTGGGATAACACTAGTGGACAGGATCCCAACATGAAACCATATTGAGATCAATCGAATGGAGAAGGTTCTTGGTCTTTTCGGGGATTATCTTGATGAGAAGGAAAATTTGATGGTGTTATTTTGTCGAGAACATGCATGGAGCTAAGCAAGCTTAGCACCTCAAAATGGGTACTACATCGTGTTGAGATGTCGAGCTCTACATCTTGAGCTGACATCCACTACGGGTCTTGGCCGCTTATGGCATTTACTCACTGGCGCATTAGGTGACCGACACGGAGGATCTCTACCAGTGATTCTACATCTGGACTACACTTATAGTGCCAACCTAGTACGCTTCTAGCGAGTTCACACTTAGTGACCGCATGTACATATGTGCTACTTTTCAGTTTTAGCACTTAGTCATTTTGTACTCTCTTTTCTGTAAGAAGAAGAAGAAGCTTTCCATCTCTGTGTGGTGTGTGCTTGTCTTGTGTAGCTCTCTTGCATCCTCATTCTTTACATGGTATCAGAGCATGGTGCAGGCAAGAGAGGCCAAGAGAGAAAGAGCATCACAATCTCTTCGTTCGCAATCCACGACCAGATGCCAAAGTGCAGTACACAGAGATTTACTGTACAAGTACAGTGGTTGTATGTACGCTTGATTGTGGACACTCGTTGAGTGTAGAAAGCGTTACAGGTACCACGATAGCAGGTTCAGCAGATTTGCAGGTTTTTGCAGATTGCAGCTATTTTGTCTTAGTGCTTCAAGATGTCTGATGGTTTCAGTCAGATTGTTACTGAGAATCTTGAGAAAAATTACTACCCTACATGGAAGTTCAGAATAACAAATTTCCTGAAAGGAAAAGGTTATTGGGACTATGTAGAAGGAGACAATGAAAAGGAACCAGAGATTCCCGAGGCAAATGCTACAGAAGAACAAAGAAAAGACTTGAGGGACTGGCAGCAAGGCCAGAGCAAAGTGATGTATTGGATTTCTATGAGCATCACAGATGGCATGATGGGCTATCTACAGGATGCTGAAACCCCCGCCATTGCATGGAAAAACTTAGGCAGAGTGTTCGAGGTGAACACCAAGGCCAGGAAGCTTCAACTAAAGTCGGAGCTAAATCAGGTTAAGAGGAACAGCCTCTCAATCAATGATTATGCCTTGAAGATCAAGAGTATCATTGAGGCTCTTGGATCTATTAAAGTCTCAGTGGAAGACGATGACATTGTCCGTGCATGCTTGGATGGTCTAGGAGATGAGTATGTACATTTCAGGTCTTCCATGAATACAAGAGACGACATCCCCGTGTTCCAAGATTTGATTTCTATGCTTATTCTTGAGGAGAAGAACCTTGGTCTTGACACATCTTCTTCTCGTGGAAGAAATAATTCTGAACAGCAGGTCTTCTATTCTAACTCCAATAGAGGTAGAGGTAGAGGTCGTGGTCGAGGCCCAAGGGGTTGCACGGGCCAATTTCAAGAAGGTCAATCAAATCAAAACAATACAGGTGGCAGGGGAAACCAGTCTCAAGGCAGGGGGAGTCAAAGAGGTCATGGTGCAGGATCAAGCAGGCAGCAACATACTGCAGATAGTAGAGAATGTCGGACTTGTGGTGAAAGAGGTCACATGTCACGTGACTGTCCAAATGGAAAAGCAAGTGGAAAGAGAGAACAGGGCAACTATGCATCTACTAGCAGAGATGCAGATGATAGCAAAAACGAGCGCATGTTTGTTATGCAACATGTAATGAATACAATGACTGCAGAGAATTCCACCCAAGATGATGTTTGGTATGTGGATTCAGGTGCCTCTAATCACATGACGTCTCATGGAGAGTGGTTTAGAGATATGCGCAAACTAGATGTGTCAGGCTATGTGCAGACAGAAGATGACTCAGCTCACCCCATTGCTCATGTAGGGGACATACCTCTAAATACGAAGAATGGGAAATCAAAGTACTTAGCAGATGTACTTCATGTCCCAAACATTACAAAGAATCTTGTTTCTGTTGGACAAATGGTTGAGCAGGGTTTGCAGGTTCGCTTCAATCCAAATGGCTGTTATGTAGAAGATTTCCAGAATGGCTGTAAGCTGATCATAGAGGGCAAATGTGTAGGCAGAATGCTTATGCTGAATGTAGACATGCCTGAGGTAAAAGCTGCATTATTTGCACAGGGCACAGGTGTTGCGGCTGATGTTGTCATTTGGCACAAACGCATTGGCCATGTCAATGAGCAGAGATTGCACAGCATGCAATCAAAACAGATTGTAAAAGGTTTGCCCAAATTCAAGGTGGATGGTATGCATAAAGTGTGTGCAGCATGCCAGTTTGGAAAACAGTCAAAGGGCTCATTTCCACATGAGCGCAATGTATGTAAAAAGTCACTTGAGGTCGTGCACACAGATGTTTGGGGTCCAACCGATACTACAAATATACATGGTTGCAGGTATTATGTCTCTTTCATTGATGACCATACAAGGAAAGTATGGGTCTACTTCATGTGTAACAAAAGTGAAGTGTTTGGTCACTTCAAGACTTCAAAGTCATGATTGAGAAGGAGACAGATATGCAAATCAAGACATTGAGGTCAGATGGAGGGGGAGAGTACTTCTCCAACGATTTTTCAGATTTTCTGCGAATGCATGGTATACGCAGGCAGTTTACATGCAGATATACTCCACAGCAGAATGGGGTCGCAGAAAGGAAAAACAGACACATTGCAGAGGTTTCACGTGCATTGATGAATGAGAAGAACATGCCTTATCATTTCTAGCTGAAGCTGTAAATACAGCTGTGTACATTATGAACAGGACACCTACAGCTGCGGTGCATGATGTAACGCCTGAGGAAAAGTTTATAGGTACAAAGCCTGATCTGGCACACTTGAAAGTGTTTGGCTGCATAGCTTACGTGCATGTACCAGATGAGTTGCGTAGGAAATTGGATCCTAAAGCAGAGAAATGTATTCTTGTGGGATATTCCCTTGAACAAAAGGGGTACAGGTGCTACAATCCTACTACACGAGAATTACGAGTGAGCAGAGATGTAGTCTTTGATGAGATGAGCAGCTGGTACAGTAATGCACATGGCACTATTGGGGCTGATGTAAAAGATGATGTGGTTGTACAAAATGTGAGGCCACAGTCACAGGTTTTGAGTGGACCACAAGAGTCCTCTTCTCATGGCTCTGTTGAGAAGCCATGGAATGGCAGACTACGTACGCAGGTTACTCCACCAGCAGGTATAGGGAACGTATCACGAAAAGGAAAGGAAAAGGTTGATGAATCTCCCCTTATGGCTGATGCATCATCAGGGTTTTCACATGTAGACATGGATTCGGATGGTTATGAACAAAGTCTTGATGAGGAATTTGGAATTCCGGCTGTCAGGACACCTGGTGTAAGGAAAGTACAAGAAGATGCTAGAGGGCAAAGTAGTGACCCAGGACCGCGCAGATCTAACAGAGTCAAAAATCCAGTTCAGAAATTGACTTATGATGGGTATCTAGCGCATCACCAAGCCTACATGGCTAAGATGATATAGGATGTGGAGCCCACATGTTTTGAGGATGCAGTTGGAAATGTGCATTGGGATGATGCAATGAATGAAGAGATGGCTGCATTGGAAGCAAACGACACATGGGAGTTGGTGCCATTGCCAAGTGGCAAGAAAGATATTGGCTGTAAATGGGTGTATAAAACCAAGCATAAGGCTGATGGTAACATTGAGCGTCACAAGGCAAGGCTGGTCGCAAAGGGTTATGCACAGATGTATGGCATAGACTATGAGGAGACCTTTTCTCCAGTGGCAAAGATGACGACTGTGAGAGCTGTCATAGCAGTGGCTGCATCTAGAGGATGGATTATGCATCAAATGGATGTAAAGAATGCCTTCTTGAATGGTGAGTTGCAAGAGGGAGTGTATATGGATCAGCCACTTGGTTATGTCGATCCAGGTTACCTAGATTATGTATGCAAACTTCTCAAAGCTTTGTATGGTTTGAAGCAGGGCTCTAGAGCATGGTATGATAGGATTGCCAAGTATCTTGTCAGTATTGGGTTTAGGAGAGCTCATGTTGATCATTCACTCTATGTACGTGAGAGTGATGTGGGGATTGTGGTCATTACCATATATGTAGATGACCTTATTATTGTGGGTGACAATGCTATGGAGATTGACCATGTGAAGGGTCTTCTCAAGGAGGAGTTTGAAATGAAAGATTTGGGCGAGTTGCGTTACTTTCTTGGCATTGAGGTGATCAGGACTCCAGAGGGTGTATGGCTGTCACAGAGACAATATGCTTTGGACATGTTGTCAAAGTATGGTATGGATGATTGTAAGACAATTTCTATTCCCTTGGATGTGAATGCAAAGCTGAGTGCAGAGAAGGGTGATGTTGTTGAGGATGTCAAGATGTACAGGAAGATTGTGGGTATTCTAATCTACGTGACTATCACGAGGCCAGACTTGAGCTACACAGTAGGCTTGGAGAGTCAGTTCATGCAGCTTCCGAGGAAGCCACATTTGGATGGAGTACGACGCACACTTTGGTATGTGCAAGGGACTCTTGACTACGCATTGTTCTATGCAGCAGATGCGCCATTAGCATTGTATGGGTATACAGATGCAGATTGGGCAGGTAGCATTGTTGATAGGAGATCTACGAGTGGCTTCATGTTCTCTTTTGCGAGTGCTGCTGTTACTTGGAGCAACAAAAAGGAGCCTACGGTTGCTTTATCGAGCACAGAGGCCGAGTACAGAGGTGCAGCAGTTGCAGCGTGCGAGGTAGCTTGGCTACTCACATTACTTGAGGACTTGGGAGTGCAGGTGGACCAGCAGATTGTCATCCATTGTGACAACCTCAGCAGCATGCAGTTGGCTAGGAACCCAGTGTTCCATGCCAGGACCAAGCACATAGAGGTTCATTACCACTACGTTCGAGAGCGAGTGTTGGCGGGCGACATCGACTTGGTCTACGTCAGCACAGAGGAGCAGATAGCGAATATCTTTACCAAGGCCCTCGGAGCTGAGAAGCTTCGACATTTCCAGACTATGCTTGGACTCTGCAACATGCAGAGCTTGAGGGGGAGTGTTGAGATGTCGAGCTCTACATCTTGAGCTGGCATCCACTACGGGTCTTGGCCGCTTACGGCATTTACTCACTGGCGCGTTAGGTGACCGACACGGAGGATCTCTGCCAGTGATTCTACAGCTGGACTACACTTATAGTGCCAGCCTAGTACGCTTCTAGCGAGTTCACACTTAGTGACCGCATGTACATATGTGCTACTTTTCAGTTTTAGAACTTAGTCATTTTTTACTCTCTTTTCTGTAAGAAGAAGAAGAAGCTTTCCATCTCTGTGTGGTGTGTGCTTGTCTTGTGTAACTCTCTTGCATCCTCATTCTTTACACATTGACCATGTGGCCATGGTTCTATGTGAAACTTCATTCAACATTCATAGTGTTGTTCAGGTAAATAAACTACCTGTTGGGTTTGAAAGATGGTAGAGTGTGTGATTGAGTGTATCCATTATGACTCATAATCCCTGCAAATGTGACGCTTAAATATAGTCGTACTCTGCAATCTTGGGACCTTTAAATTTGGTCAGTGTCCTGATTTGGATGTTCTTATAGATTACTACACCAATATACACTGGCAATGCAAAACAGACGGTTCCCCTTTGCGAGGTATGTCTTGGGTATTTGCCTTTGTAATTTACTAGGCATGTATTTTGAATGATACTATCTTTGTAGGGAGCTTGGAGAGAAGGCCGATTTACACAAGAAGTTTCTCTCTATACAGATGAGGGAAATGTAGTATTGAGAATCTATGCGTGACGTAGATTCCTTGCATGTTTGGTGCTACAAATGGGCCGATATGTAGTCTTGCTAGATAAAAAGAGTCAGTGGAAAAATTACAACATCTACGCAATGGTAAGTATCACCCCTAAACCAATAGTGTGAAGTGAAAATTTAGTAATGACTCTAAGGACAAATTGTTTGTCATGAAGGCACATGCGCACCCCCTTCTTGCCATGCCAAAAGGAAACTCATTGTGTGCAATGTGAAAGGTGTCCTCTTGAAACGGTGGCGGTGGGAAATTGCTCCTTTCCATGCTACAAATATGCATAATATAGGGAAAATGGGTATTCCACTATGACCATGCCTATTGCTATTTCTTACAGTGATGTTTGAGCTTTTCAATGTAGGGGTGTGGAGCTCCATGCAAGAGCAAAATCTCACCTCAATTATGGATTGAGTAAAAAGTAAATATGAAGAGGGTGGGTATAGTGATACATTTTTCAAGTTTTGCTTACATCAAGGACACTTTGAAGAGGTAGAAGTTCATCATCCAATGTGCTATTTGTGAAGAACTTTAGATCTCAATTGGTTGCACCTTACATTATGCATCCTTTAGACACCATTCTAGCAGATGACAACCCTGAGAAGGCAATACAAACCAACCTTACACGCTTGTCACAATGAGAAATTATGAGGGAACAAAAATAATAATGTGCTCCTCATGAATTTACTCCCATATCTAGAAGGTCCCATTTGCAAGCAACATGTGGAAAGTGAAAAACGTAGTCTATTTTCAATGAAAAGCCAAGACTTCTCTAAAAGTGTCCAAATAAGGTTTTTTGACAAAGTGATTTTGGATTCTATATATATATATATATAATTTAGAATATGCATGCAATATCTCAAGCTATTTGGATCACTAAATCTCCAAAATTAGGTTGAAAAGAGAAAAACGTGTTTTTTAAGACGTGATCGAGGCATAACTTTTTCCAAGTCTTTTTTATATATCCATAGTACATTGGCCTAAGACACTAGATATCAAGTCAATTGGACAGCATAATCTCTAAATTTGGCCGAGAAAGTGAAAAACGCAGTGTATTTTAAAAGAAAAGTCGAGATTTCTCTAAAAGTGGCTAAACATAACTTTTTTGACAAATTGATCTTGGATTGTGTATATCCATAGCATGCAAGATATCAAGCTGTTTAGGATCACTAAATCTCCGAGATTAGACCGAAAAGAGAAAACACACAGATTTTGGGAGAAAATACGCTTGTGTTTCCGTTAGAGTGGATCCAAGACATCTTTTCGTAAAACGTTTACATAAGTTGTATATCCATAGTGATTTGAGCATGGATGATTAATTTCAAGTTTTTTGGATGCTTACAACTCAAAATCGAAGGCAAAAAGGGTCAATAAAAGAGTATGTTAAAAACGCAAAAAATTTGTCAATTTCGAGCTTTTTAACCGCCATAGTGTACCAAAACTTGTAGGTAGAGTTTTGTGATACTTGCAAGCAAGGGCTAAACTTTAGACTACTTTCTAGGCAACAAGAGAACCAAAAACTCAAGAGTTTACCAAAAATTAGTTTGGACATAGTAAAAAAAAAACTAAAAGCTCTATAACTTTGCAATTTTGAGATCCGAATGGAGTGTAAACATAAGGGTAAGCATAGACAAGCCAAAATTGAAGTTGTTATTGAAATTTGAGCTAAAAATACTCATGGGCTTTCAAGTCATCACTCTTCTTACATTCACATAGAATCTTGTCAATAAACTTAAAGATTGAAACAACTCAACATAGAAGAGAATTCTTCAAGTGAAAAATTGTACTAGTTGCCTACAGTTAATGATGAATTTCAGAGAGGTGATGTGGAATATGAAGGCTTCTGGTTGCTGAATTTATTTAAGATTTGGAAAATTCCTTGCTCTTTAAACACAAGATCTTCTTGTGGAGATTGTGCTCTTTGTACATGTGCATTGTTTTGAAGAAAAAATATCAAATAGAAGGTGTTGAGGATGTGGCTAGAAAGAGACGAGAAATTGAAGCATCCTTTCTAGAACTACAAATACTTCAAAGAGTGGTTGAAGTGCATACTCCAAAACATACAAGACTCATGGTAGATGGAGGTTATAGTATTTTCAATGTATTTTGGGACCTTTAAGCTTCTAGACCCAACTACATAAATTTATATAAACTCCATTTGAGTGTGCTCTTGTGGTTTATTTGGTGCACCAAAATATTTGGTGCACCAAAATATTGAACCTTTTTCAACGAGTACAACTCTAGAAGGTCACCATACATTGAACATCAAGGTCAAGGCCATGGATCGTCTTTTGCTGATAGCCACTTGAGATCCTGAACATGGGAGATGGTCAAAAAAATGTATATTCTCTTGTAGAAAAGTGATGTAAAATACTAGGTGTGTGTTTGTTATATATGTTGGGGTAAAGGTGGCGTGCCTTACTGGACACATGGTCTAGCCATCCACTTACTTTTCCCTTATTCTTTGTACATATACAAGAATAAGGAGATCTCTCAATTTTTTGCTTGAGAGGTTAGCTCCACCTACACACAATCTCCTTCTCCTTCCTCTCTCTTGGAGCATGATTCTACATAAATAGCTCATCATAGAGAGCGTTGGTGCATTGTCGACGAGTAGGCGGCCATTATGCAACTCGTCATTGGATCTTGGTGCAAGTGAAATCACTCAAATCTGGAGTAGATTGGAGTCTAGAAACATGAGCATTGGTTTATGCACGCATGCGCTAGTTTACAAATTATGTATGCTATTTGTGGGTTTTTTAGTGCATAGCCATTTTTGATTACTCAAACACAGGTTATTTTTAACCTATGTGTTTTGTGGCTAACGGACATTTTTGCCAAGGTTTTTTGCTCATAGGTTGTGTTTTTTCCAATGTGGACTATGATGCACATGTTATGTGCTCATGTAGGGTTACTTCAGAGAATTCTATGCATATATTTGTGTGATTTATGGTCATGTATACCATATGTGGATATATGAGTTAGTTATAGCTCATAGGTTGCAAATTCATAGGTATACACATTTTGGACAAGGGATTTTTTCAAAGAGCCACTTGTGCAAAAGTGAGCTCATTTTGCCATAACTTTGGCGGTTGAGATATGCCCACGTGTAATTTTTGTTTTCTTATTTAGTGTCAATTCTATGATTTATGCTCTTTGTTACATCCAACAATTTCTCTTGCTTCTCTCCATCACATTTGGAGAGTGTTTTGATCATGGTTTTGGCTTGATATATGGCATTTGTGGATAAGAGACCGAGTCTCTAATTTATATATAGCCTAATTGGCTTTGCAAGTTTTTTATATGCCAGATTATCAGTGAGATTTTTCTCAAACTACAAGGGAAATTCTTTTGGAGATAGATTGTTGTCCTCATATCCACTCTCACACGAGTGAGATTTGTGTATGCTCTAAGTGGCTACATGTTATAGGTAGTCATATATTTTGGTTCTACAGGTTACATGTATAGTTTATACACATAACTATGTTTTTCTCTTTGACTTGTGGAATGCATATTCAGCATCACATTTGCTCTCTACTTATGCATACAATTATGCATTTTGTGCTCTTGTGAGAGCTATTTCTCTCAAGTTTTGGTGTTCCTTTCTTACAATGATACTATTTGTTTTTGCATTATCCCTTTGTGCTTGCTTATGCATGGTTTCTGCTTGGTTTAGCAAAGGGTTTTGGACACTATTTTTATAAATCTCTTTGTAGACCTACATTGAGCTATAGGTTGCGTATGCAAGCATCAAATTGATGCATTGATCATGGTTATGGGTGTATAGTGGTCGAGGTGATCTCCCACTTTGGCATCTTTGATGATGTTTACGGTTGAGAATTTAATTGATAATCATAGGGAAGACTCTGTTTGATTTTTCCCAAGATTTCTTGCCATCCATTTTTTGATGCGGATTTTGTTTTCTTGACATCTATATATAGCATATATATGTGATGTTCCAAAGTTTGTAGAGATGACTCTAACAGATGGAGGCCTTGTTCATGCCAATACTGGCCTTGTTGGCATTGTGGTCACACAAGGCACATTAAGCATTGATGCTATTGACGTATGAGGCAGTGGCAACGATGTGTGCAAGATGCAGAGACAATTTTGACACATGCTAGAGATATGGCTTAATATGCTAGTGACAATGATGTCACGTTTACCTCTAGCATTCCTCATGCTTATATATTTGGCACATGTGACATTTCTTCCCGTTGGTTGTTAGATGAGGATGGAGCCTTCCTCATCACACCATGTCGTGAGTGGTTCAACACTTTCTCTAGTGGAATCCTTGGTTGAGTGCACTTAGCCGATGGTTTGACATTTGACATTGCAAGAGCAAGAGATGTATGCATGTCATTGCCTAGTGGTGCATCATATATACTTTGAGATGTGCATTATGTTCCTTCTAGTTGAGGCAAATTTTGATCTCAGTAAGATAGTTAGAAAATTTTGGGTGTCAAATACTGCTTAGAGAGAAATATTTCTAGCTACATTATGGATTGCTAGTGATTGTTTGGGCAGCTTGGAGTGAATTGGTTTACCCTATACATGTATCTGAGGTACGAGATGGTTCAGTCTTGATTGTGTTGCAAACATGTAAGCGAAATACGAGACAAGTCTCCTTTGTGCATCTCTAGATTCATGGATAAAGATGCCTCCTACTATGGAGATGGATAATATGTAGTTTATTTATATGCTCATACTGAAGGCTGATATGGTTATGCTAAGACACATGGATCCAATCCCAATGGACGAGTGGGGGTGATGGTGATGATGCATTTGATGTAGATAGTGTTGAGGTGGCTAGGATAGCCATAGTTGCACGATTTTTTTCAACCTTGGGGAGTCTCATGTATGACCTTCTATTGTCAAGACCCAAAGTAGCAACTACAATGGGAGCATTTGCAATTCGGGTTGTCAATCAAACGATGACTGTCACTAGCATGATGCATCATGGAGCTATATGGGTCATTATGAAATACTTATGGGATATGCATGCATATTCTAGCAAAGATACCGTGCTTTTACACAATACTATACGGTGGCATGCATGTACTTAGAGAGAGCCAATGGGCATAAGTTGAGAGAATCTCTCACCTACCATTGTATATTCTACTAGGTCCTATAGTGGATCCACTTATCGGCACACTCACCTTTAAGTGCAAGGTTGTTGGGTAAGGGTGGTGTGCCTTACCACGAGTCAAACATAGTGTCCGACTGTGCAACCCTCCAATGTATCCAATCTACTTTGTGTGGCATTTTTTGAGTGTTCAAAAAGATTTGTTGGTGGCTTTTGTCTCAATTCCACTGCAAAAGGCAGGAAGGTGATGTAGTCATCCCCAACAAGCTCATTCTTTACAAATGCTTGTCTGACTTTTGGGGTAAAGAAAAGTAGTACAATGCTCAAAACACCTTTAATTGTTAATGATTCTATGTAAAAATTCTTTTATAATCTCCGACATTGCTCTTTGATTTTACCAAAGCTTGAAAATATCCAACAATCTTAGTTTGATGGGTACCTCATTGATAAAGATGTGAAATGGATTTGGCTTTGGTTGCTTGCATCCTATCGCTTGCAACATTCTTGGGAGAACATGATCCACACCCCCTTGGATATCGAGAGCCTCTCAATGTTTTGCTTTCTAATAACTAAAGCTTAGAATGTTCTCTAATTGGCCAAACTCTCTATACCCTCTTGCCTAGCCTTTAAAGGCCCTGTACTTTCTCCTTAGTATCCCCACTTGCCTAGCCTAAAAAGGCCCTGTACTTTTGGCTCTGCTCAATATCCCCTATTGCATGGCCTTTAAAGGCCTTATACTTTTTTTTAAACATACAGCTTACTCTATATGCATGGTGTGTTTATAATACAAGTACGCAATTCACAAAGTGCACAAAGCACTAGTGTCTTGAAATTGGATAACTTTCCAATGTATTGTCTTGTAATCCAAGATAACTATTGTTATACCTTTTAAGGTCTCTATAAACTATATCTTGTTTGTGTGGCTTATGTTGAAGTGTAGGCTTATCTTATTAGTGTAGGATTAATCAGCCTCCCACTCACACTATTACCAATATTGGTCCATGCTAACATTAATATGAAAGTTAGTTTATAGTAATAACCCTTAATTACATGTGTGAAACTTGAATACACCTTTGTGTTAGTTAGCATACACGTGTGCCAGGTTTATATTAATATACATGGATTTTTTTCTTCTCATTCCAAATGTTTGCTAGCTACCATAGTAGCTAGCATACACCTATGTTCTAGTGAGCATATTGAAGTATGTTAACTAGCACATGTGTGTACCACTTAGCATACACTTTTATGTTAGTTAGCATAAACTTGTATGCTAACTAGTGTACAAGTGTATACAACCTCACCAAAGCTTAGAACCAATAATTTTATGTTCGTTAGCATAAACTTGTATGCTAACTAGTGTACAAGTGTATACAATCTCACCAAAGCTTACAACCAATAATTAGATAATAGTTATTACCTCTTATGTGTATGGAAAATAATTTTATACTATATAGTTATCGACACTTACTTGCATGGAGTTGGGGAACCGAGAGAGCTTTTGGAGGGAGCTTTATATGGAAAATGGAACGGTTGGCAAATCTATTGAAAAAGCTCTCTATACAATCTTTGTACTGGATTCCCTAATCTTATGCAAAAAGCTTCCTTCATCCAATGTTGGTTGATGCCACATGTCATCACCCAAAATTGTATCCAAACATTAAAAGTCACGGCCATAGAGTGGCAGTTGGGTAGTTGGAGGTCTTTTTCCGCCACATTAAAAGACATTTTGCATGTAAAGACAAGTGCATAAATCCATCACGCAAGAGCATCATATGACTCCTCACTCCACACAACAAGCAATAGATTATTCACCTTAAGATACAACTGAATTAAAATATTAGCATTACAATGCAGAATAGAACTTCTTTGATGCAATGCATGCGGCTTTAGTGGGGAGCGAAGAGAGAGAGATAGAGGGATAATGACAAGAAATGGAGATAGACAAAGGGAGAGAGATAGAGAGAGAGAGATATAGAGTGAGATTAGGCGAGAAAGGGTGAATCACAATTTTAGAGTTCGGAACTTGCAATTTGTAAGCTCAACTACCAAGAATTAGAACCACATTGATTGCAAGTTGATTGAGAAGAGTCACAAAAATACAAAAAAATCACATATTTACAAAATTCTGCAAGAAAAAGTAATCGTTCATAGCGATTTACAAAAATTTATTGTTCCACACACTGTACGAAGTATAATTGAAATATCCATTCTAGTTTAGTGACGAGAGGATCTAACTCCACAATTTTTGGATGTGGCTCAATCAATGATGCCTCCTGTAGTGCATGGTCCACCTGCTCTACAAGTTTTCTATCTTGCGCTTGAATTTCTCTTAGCCGTTGGGCTTCTTGCATATCGGTGTCTTGCAAACAACCACATTTACGTGGTCTTCATGCCATCCAATAGCAACGGAAATACCATGCACCATTCCATAATTATCCGATAGACAGATGACTATGAACACACCTCGGTCATCTGATGTAGATAGGGCTAGACGGACAAGCTCTCCAAAATTACACACCTTCATTTTGTTCCATTCAAGCTCTTTAGAATCTAACAACCCATACACAAATGCATTGCAAGGCAAAAAAACGATGGAAGCGTTCAGTGCAGAATCCATTGCCGTTCCATCACACAATGGACAAAGACATTTCTCCACAACATGTGGCGTCACAAAGCTTAGCAAGTCAATCTTCAATTTATCCTTTGTCTTGCTTGAATCGAAACAAAGAATCTGAATATGGTCTCCATCGCTCTCTGCAAATAACCCAATCAGCACAAGATAGTTCTCAAAATACAACGCAGCTTTGAATCAATTTTTCTACTTACCGATCGACAGGTATGTAACCATTGGTAGGTCGGAGACATGCAAATTTTTTTGTTTTTAAACTCGTTGCAAAGTCCACCATCTCCTTTGCTAAAATTCCACTTCTCTTTTCCGATCAACAAGAAATGGACAAAATTTTAAGTGTATGAAAACATGTTTATTGTTTGGATGCTAGTAAGCATACTCATGTTTCTCTCTTATACGAGCCACACCGTGCAAACACAATGCCTCCCAAGACTGCTTTATCTGCCAAGCAGTTTTGTATAGGTTATTTAAAACTAACTATAACTATGGGAACAGGCACTATGCAATTATAAAGGCATTAACTTTCACACCTCAGATGTTCTATCAAACCCTTCCAATTGAGGCATTTGGATACTTACTCTGCTATCACAGATATGTGTGTGCCTCCATGTGCTCTTTCCTATCTATCCTTCACTGCATTGTTTTGTGCCTTCTCTTCATTTGGAGGGAAGTATCCCTCCCCCATACTCCAAGAACCAGGGAAAATCTTGGTAGACTTTGCTCCCAAAGTTGCATGCTATCTACATTGGGTTAAAAATATGCTCTAATTTTTCAATTTCAAACATTGCTTATAAGGTCTTGACCCCTTTTATGTAAAACTTGCATATCCACAACCATCTAGCACAAGAAAGTGTATTATTAGCGTTAAATTTCAATTATTGTTTTCACTGCAATTGTCTACTGTGTATACCTGCAAAGACACCTTTTTCCTGCATCTGCCAATGCTTTGCTTGACTCAGATTGAGTTCCCTTTTTCATTACAACTAGCTCATAAGAAAAGGTATTTCCCTTATGTGTCAACTTAGCATCCTCGATGAACGACTCCAGGTCCAATCCAGGCATCGATTGTAAATGTATATTGTGGGTACAACAGTATACATTCTCTGCCTCTCCAATAATGGAAGACCAAAAAACTTCGATCCTCAACCACTCTCAAAAAACGGTAGATTCTCTTGTGACAACGTAAAAATGATATTGACATGATCTATCACAAGACTGAATTGTCCAAAAACTAGGCAACCAATTGAACCGACCAATCTGAGGAATGTCCAAACTCTTTTCTAGATCACCAAAGGCCATCACACATAGGATGAATGTCCTTTTGTCTGAGGGAAGAATTCCACATGCCAACCCATACAATCTTTCCTCTGTTATCAAGTTTGGCTGATTGGTCCACTTGATTGCACGCTATGTCCTATACAAAAGTCCAACGAGGTCAATGAAAACGTGCAATTTCAGTATTTGTCATAGCTTTGAGTGAGATCCAAGACCAACGCACCTCCACCATTCATCTCCCAATGCAGGGTCAACAATCGCCAACGCATATCTGTTTAGCTTTTTAGACTGCATGTCTGCCTCAAAGAAGGTTTTTTTTAATCTAGCTTGAAACTGGCCGGAAGCATACTATTCTTCTCTGCCACAATTTTTTTCAAGGCAAGCGTGTATTTTTCCTATAGACATGACACCAATGAGAAAACAAATTTATGAACACAATACTTTTTGACCAACAAGAGAACAATCTGAGAACACGTACTGGATGTAAAAGCTGTGACATTAGTGCAACGAGCACATTGTACCAGGACTTCCTCCCCACCCTTTTATCGATCTCTGCCTACATCCAACTGTATACCACACATGGTAGTTTCTCCACCCATTGCTCGCACCATCCATAGCATGTATGTGTATGATGTGGATATGTATCTTGTCTCATTCAATCTACAAAAAATGAAGCAATTCAATCCACAAGTCAATCTCACACTATTTATAGACAATTGTGCCTTCGACTAGTTCAAAACCTTAGTTGCCACTCTTTTTAGCCTTTGAAAATGGGCTCTTAAGTATCTACACCCACAATTCAAAGTGGTTAATTATAGAGAGTAGTGGAGTAAGTCTAACATAGCAGAGTTGCCAAGGGCTATCTCCTTTCGGACTTCTTATGGCTCAATAATGGTAAAGCCGTAGGCAAGTCTAAAAAGACTCCATTATTAAGTCCAAATCTCGCGAGGTGTGCACCATATCCCACATAGTGGGCTCAACAAAACCGATAATAGATCCTAGTTTCACTTACCCTAATATAATTAACAAAATCAACCATTTATAGGCTACTTAAGGACCTCTCTTCTTAAGCAAGAAAAGAGAACCAAATGCTTTGATACCAATGTAATGGAATTGGACTATTAACTTGAGAGTAGCGAAAATTAGAGAGGGTACTTTTGAGAAATTACTTTGTGAGCATAGCGTGAACATAATTGAAGTTAGCAACATAAACATAGTATTTAGTTAACTTGGCATGAACATACTTTTGGAAGAGAGAGAATTTAGAGAACATGACAACAATTGAGGATCGGATTTATGTGGAACCGGTCCCCCCTCCAATAGGCATTTGTATTATGATTTCTCCCATCAAGAGAGACTTGTTACAATACAACCTTTGTGACCTAGGTGATGCAATGAAAATGGAAATCTTCATGCATCACGGACATAACATTAACTTTGTGGAAAGCATTAACTATCCCAAGCCTCAGTCCCAAGACCTCAAACACCTTCGAAGGTGGAGAGAGCTAGTAGGGAATGAGGGTAGGGAAGAGGAAGAAGAAACATTTCATAGGAGAAAGAACTAGTTCCTCACTTATCATCACTCTTCTTGCTAGCATACATAATAGCATAGCAATGAAGATGGAGAAGATGGAGAGCTTAAGCATTGAAGTATGGCCCTTGGTTGGATTTGCATTCCATAGCCAAGTGTTGGTGTAGGCTCTCAACCTATCTACTTGCTTGGATAAGGAGAGGGAGATCTTGCACTTTGCACTTCACACAATGAGAGTGTGTGTGGGAGAGTATACCCCATAAGCAGGCCCCCTACTTGCTTTGGTTGACCCCCCCTTGTAGCTCATGCTTGAAGCTCATTGGACCCCTCCAGGCCTAGCCAATCACAAGCAAGAGTCATACCAAGCAACAAGGGTAGCCTTGGGACAAGAGTCCCCCTTTCCCCTTTGAGAGAGAGGGCTTGGTAAATGTTAAAACAATTAATTAAATATTATAAATTATCATTGGACCCCTTGGGTGGCCAACCAATAGGCTTTAGGCACACCATGAGGGCAACATGAGGAGGAATTTGACAAGTGTCCCTTTTGTTTTCTTTGTACCAAGCTTGCCTTGAGTGAGTGTGTGAGTGTTCTCTCTCATCCTCCCTCTTGTAGGGCTTGCCCCCTCCTTGTAGGGATTAGTGTTGACTTTTGCACACCTCAAGCCACTCAACTTTGGACCCGGTTCCCACCACAAGCTTGGCCCTTAAGCCCCTCAAGCTTGGGCCGGGCTCCTACCTCAAGTACAACCCTAGCATCTCAAGCATGACAAGCACCTCAAGCATCTCAGTCATCAAGCACCTTAGTTATCAAGCACGTCAAGCACCTTAAGCTTGGGTCGGGTTCCCACCTTAAGGTTTGGTATGTCTGGCAATTTGTGTATTGTGCAGATTGGCTACCTATACTTATGGTTGTTCACACAATCTGGGATAAAGTCTCTACTTCCCAAGCAACCAAGATTAGTGCGGAATCATCTGATGAGGATAGGGTTGATAGGATTGGTTCACAGGCAAAAGTTGATACAATAAAGATATCTGATGACAAAGGAAAAGGAAAAGAGTTGGTTGGGAGAAAATGGTTTCTCACTGACACACCCACTAGATCTCCAGCTAAGAAGCCAAGGATAGATGAATTGGTCAAAGGAATCAAGGCAAAAATCCAAAAGCCAGCTAGCACTGACACCACTATGGTACAAACCACCACTGAATAGGAGAAACATGTTGAATAAACAAGCATCACAACGGAGCAACAAGCAGCCATCAGAACTGAAGAAGGCAACAAAGTATTTGGCAGCGGCTCACTACACCAAAAATCATTAATTTAGCAATGGTAAAGTTGGACCGTTTACAGAGGCTATAGACAACACGTTGGTCATAAAGAAACCAAATCGGAGTGCTTTACCATATGCTTTTCCAATGACTCTCTATGAGACAGACCAGATTGACCTAGAGGTCATCACTCAAGGGTGTGTTGCGACCATCCAATCTGGATAAAATACCATTGTGAATTTCATTGGTCAGATGATGGAAGCTCAGGCATCTACCTCTAGTGCTGATACAACAAGACTTCAGGAAAAAATTCAACAGACCCATGCCGAGTTGAAGAAGCTAGGCAGGAGAATGCTGGCTGGTCATCAAAAACTCTAGCTCTATAGATAAGGGAACAATAGAAGGCAAGAGAGATAGAGGGACTTGAAAAGAAGATCCACAAGCTCGTTTAGGAAAATAGAATAATGATGGAATCAAGAGAGGAAGCACAACGAGATGTTGATCGCTTCCAAACACTTCTCGAGGATAAAAGAGTAGACTATAAGGACCTGCACAAGACATATCAATTGATGAAAGAGGCCATCTTCCAAAAGTACATTTATCACCGTCTGGTGTAGATTGTGGACAATAATAGGGATTTGATTCTCAATGTGTGAGAGATACCCCTCCCCTCGGGGTCTATGCACAAAATATACAATTTACACCTTTATACAATTTTCAATGTACATCAGAGTTGTGGAAGCATTTGCATAGGGAACGAGTTCTCAGCACCCGACCAAGCATGGAGTTTAAGCCATGAGCCGATCTACATCCAGAGGTAGCTAGCGACTAGTGCTACCCCTGAATGGGAGTTATGAACGAAAGCGTACTCAAGGAAAATATAACATTGTGGAGGGTGAATATATGTGTACACCGCGTTGCGGAGAGAGAGAGAGAGAGAGAATATAGTGGAGGGTGAAATAGAGTGCACAAAGACATGAGAAAATGACAACAGTGGATCTTTAAATTCCCCATCTAAATGAAACAGGAAACCATATATTAATGCAATGACAAAATCTGGGTATACCATAACATCAAAAAGTTTATGACAAAATAACTAGCAGAGCATCAGACCCTGTGTAGGGATCGACCGGTCCACCCATCCACTTCCGCTCTACTACGAATAGAGAGAATTTCACTTCACCGGGTGCGAGCCAGAACACCTCCAACCTACCTGAGCCAGACATAAGCTAAGGTCGCTTTGCCTTCCTCCATAAACTCGAGCTCTGAAAGGATCCCAAGTACCAGCAAGTGGTAGGGTATTAACACCAACCATACCAGTTTAGGCTCCACGCCTTTTCAATGCCTAGCACCGGGTGTTTAGACAAAGCCAAGGTAAAATCCCCGACGCGTTAGCCGTGTAGGTCATTCAACCCCCGACGCACTAACCGTGTAGATGAGCCTACACAAAAAAGAAGAAGACCTAGGCAACACCCCCGATCCAGCAAAGCCCCAGGTCAACGACCCTTTAGTCTAAGACTAAGCGATGTAGGTGATCCTAGTCTTGTAGCGACGCTGCCATGAGAAACATAACACATGAGTCCAATCACAATAGCTCTTTCCATATGCACAAACAATCTTTTCCAAGCAGCTAGACTGTACAGGGTCTCTACCCTTACACGTTTACCATAAACCATCTTGATCACTTCATGATCCAAATCCAAAGCCATAAACTATAATCCAAACACATCACATGGGTGAGCTCTCCACGCTACTTGGATGAAGCATGAACAATCCTGCATAACCTAGTTTTCAGCTAGGAATAGCCCCTAACTTTTGGGAAAAAGTTCCAGTCTTTTCAAAAAACATGGCATAGCTTTTGGTGGTCAACTCTCCCACTTACCATTTAATTTTTACAGCAAAATTGGCCATATGAGCAGTATCTGGCCAACTAATGGAAACTGTAGCTAGACTATGCCACACCGTAATATCCTGACATAATTATGACCTTCCCGTACTGCCCCAGCGTATTTACGATATCGCTTTTTATAAAAATATTTCCTGTAAAAATCCCGTCTGGTCTCATTTTTGCTCCGGGTGATCATTTTTAAATCCGACAAAGACTAAAATTACTATTTTTACATTTAGATCATGATAAAAAGCACATTGCTTTTCAAAAACGCCGAAAAGAACGAAAAGCTAAAAATAGCGTAAAAAACAAAAAAAGCAAAATTTTCTAAAATTGAACCACGGGTTCCTCTCGTCTACTAGAATAAGAAAGCGGACTCACTTTTCACTAAAAAGCACTAAAAATCATGAAAAGCTATAAATAGCGTGAAAAGCACTCAAAAATCAGATTTTTACAAAATTGGACCATAGGTTCCTTGGAACACGTAGATCAAGGATCCGATCTTGTTTTTTTGCAAAAAAACACCTAAAAGCATAAAAGAACATGAAAAAGCTAAAAATAATGGATTTTTCCAAAACTGAACCAAATGTCCGTCTAACCTACTGGAACATGGAAACGAACCTGCTTTTTACTTTAGAACCTTCCAACACTGTCAATCAAGCATCTTAAGTCAAAATTTGGCAAAGTAGATATTGAAAGCTATTTTTCTTATTTTTAGAAGAGACCCAAAAATTGGGGATCTAACAATGTGACTTAGCTCAGTCCAAGCTCCGAGAGAAAGTAGGTCAGTACACTACAACACTAGCCAATGAAGCCCTCATGGAACTTTTCAAAACAGTTTAGATTAGGCAACTTTGCTTTCGGTCTTGACAATCAGAAAAAAATCAAGATGAGGACTATGAAGAGGAAGATGACGATGATGATAAAACCCAGGATCAGGAAACTTAGAAGAAAACTAATGATGATGACGATCATGATGAGGACGGACCGGGTGGCCTCAACACTGGTTCAGTCGTGGGTGGTTCAGTAATTGGGTGAAAACCTCCAAATCAGGCTTCAGAAAAGCCACTTGAAGACCACACCCCACCGACTGGAGAAACCCCGAAACCCCCTCAACAGGTTGGAGGACATGGAGGCCATGCAGATCATAGTCAGAATAAAGGGAAAGTTGTCTTATTAGACACTGACTATAATTCTAACCATAATCATTCTACTGAGCTACTGACATTAATCAAAATACTACGAAAAGATAAGAATCTTCAGATCCATTAATTTTTGGAGGATGACTCATTCTACTCGGATCTGGAGAGATTCGAGATGTTGTATGTCGAAGCAAGAAGGATGGCTGCAGACTGGAAGTTAGCCAATTATCACAACCAAGCAGTTTGTCAATCACCTGCATATTCTATATGTGTCCAAGTACTGAAAAGAATTCCCTAGAGGGATCTCACCAATGATGACAGAGTGGTTAACCCAGCCGCTAAAGAATTGACCACAATAGATCTTAAGTCACTGGGCTTCAAGTGAAAATGTTGTTAGGTAGTAAGCCAACATACAAATGCATGATTGATATTTGACAGCAAATGAAAGAGATGCTCATTCAGATGCAAAGTGCTAGGGGTGTTTAGGATTTGAGGATCAAAGCCTTATTAGAAAATAATACAGTTATTTTTTATATCACAGTGTCTTGTAATTTCATTTTCCAGTTCTGTATCCCAGTACTTTGAAGTGCTATTTGAAGTCTTTGAATCTGACATCTCTAACTCTAAGTACCAACTTAGAATAGCTGTCTGAACACATCCAACTCATTTCAAGTACAAAAACCATAGTTATTGCTACAACAAAAGTTACCTTAAACTTTTAGATGTACAAGGGCTCAAGAGTGTTAATTCCCAAATCCTCAACTCTCAAAGTGTACTTGAGTTCTTTTATCTTCGACGAAGTTTCCAAAAATCCTATAATAACTGTCAAGTCTTATGTCCATCTATTCCAACATGATTGACAAACGGACCTATGTTATGTAGGTCCTAAGACTGTTTACACACCACACCGACTAGTCGAACTTCACAATATGTGCATGTGAGCATGTGGAGGCTAGGGGCAAAAGGCAACATTCTGGGTGAAATGAGGCATAAACGAGAACCCAAACCACCAAGAAAATTGGCCAAGCACTATAGGGGTGTGAACACATTAGCCACTCACAAGAGACTTGGGAGGTTAAGAGCCTCGTCCAAGCATGGGTGCAATCAGAGCACTGAAGCTCAATAAGTAGAGTATTCCAAGTTTAGACCACCATTTATGTAGCTATTGTTATTGACCTTTTCGCCCATGTCAAAAGGGGGTGGGCAAGGTGGTCAAGAGCGCCTACATGGGTCTCTAAACATGGAAGTGATTCCCACCATATGGTTTCTTAAAAGTGAATGAAAACATACTCGCTAGGAAATGAGCACCAGATTGGCTATACCCAACCAAAGTTAAACCTCAAGTGCAAGTTGACATCGTAGTGATTGATCAAAACTCAAAAAATCTAGAAGGAAATCCTTGCGTGTCCAAATATGGCATGATTTTACATCATCCAATGAATTTGAAGTTGTTCTCTATGTTTACCTAATGAGGTTTCCTTCTCCAAATGTTTGACAACAGTTGCAACTCATGTGTTTACATGTATAGTGTCTTGGCTATTTCAGCTCATTTTGCTCAATTGTTGACAATGGGTAAGGCCTTGCCGCTCACAAGCTGCCCAAACTGACCGCCATGTTTTGGACAGCTTGACTTTTGCATTATGCGAAGTGTAAATACTTTATTAGCACTATCTTTTGGTAGAAAGGAAGGGTGTATGCGAAGGAAGTTTGTCTGTGGAAAGGGAGGGAGGGTGTATGCGGCTGGAGTTTAATTTAAAGTCTGTGTGCAATGAAGTACCTTTGAAATTTTGGAAAGTTTTATTTTTCACCCTCTTTATAGTCTATGTGACTCTCTCTCTCTCTCTCTCTCTCTCTCTCCCCCCAATCGGAGTGAAGGCAGTGCCAGCGTCTGTCTCTAGAAGCCTTCTTCATGAAGCGGGCAGAAATTTCGACTGCCAGGCGGTCCAAGAAGAGGTATCTGCTGGTCAAGGCATCGGTTTGCAATCGTTAAATGGGCAACGAGAAGCAAAGAGGCTCGACGAGAGGTGAAGACGCAGCCAGACGTTCAACCTCGTGACGACGTTTTGGTGCTGGCTTTTGCACATGCATTCACAAGGATTCAACAACTATGTTCTATGTGTGTGTGTATGTGTGAGAGAGAGAGAGAGAGACGAAGAGAATCTAAAGGCTGGAGGTTCCATCCACGTGGATCTTTTCCCATGCACCCAGATGGATGAGCCTTGCCCACTCCGTGGAGACAACCACATCATGGTCGGAGCTACAAGCTTCTTCCATTCCAGGTGTGCTGCTCTCCCTCTCACGAGGCGGGGGCGGGAAGGCCGAGCGGAAGCAACGGGGGCCACAAGGGGCAGCAAGTGGAAAGAGCAACATGTGAAAGACCTGTCGACACTGCTGTGCGCTTCAAATGGGGCTACCGCAAGCTACCCTCCCCAAGCGACCACATGTTCTGGCAGCTTTGCATGCTATGACTGCCTCCAAGCGTGCTTCACTCCCACCCAGCTTCTCTGCAAAATGCGTTGCCTCAAGCACCGATTTCTGCACCTCCAATTTTGGCCATGACAACTCCATCCTGACGAAAGAACAATATCGTTGAGGTAAAGTGCCTGTTTGGGTGTGAGGAACACATCAGTGAGTCTCTCTCTCTCTCTACTTACTTTCGATTTGCTGCAAACATGCAATGGCTTCCCTTTTTGAGCGGATCTGTGCTTTTCGTGAACCATTTTCTCTCTTCCTCACAAGTCGAATCAGCTGCGAGCAGTTTTGATGAATACCTCTCTCGCTATCTCTCTGGTCTCTCTGCTTTTCACCATCTTGCAAGCCTCTTCTAGATATAGGCAAGCCCACTTTCTATTTGGCAGATGTGGTTGTTTTCGAACAACCATCGCTAAGTATCAAATTTTATATGTCGCTCCCGATACTTGACCATCTCTATGGTTGGTCGAGAGAGAGAGAGTGATATTTTTCTAATCTAGCAATAACAATACCAAATCATCAACTACACTCTTTATAATCACCGATCGACGTTATAAATTAATCAATCTTACATATTTATCTTTCCAAGCTCCCCTTGCCTCCTGAGCCATAGTACGTGGGAGTTTGTCTTGCAGCTTGATCACTCTTCTCTTGAATTGCCCACTCCCACTCCGCGTCTACCATGTTGCCACCGTGATAACTCCTATCCGGATCTTTGATCTGGTTGGCTGTTGCGCGTCGCACACTGGACTGCTTGTTTTTCAAAAAATGTCTTTATGTAGCCCTCCAACCACTGTTGTGAAAAACGTTGATCGGGGACATTTGGAAATTTAGCTAACAGAGCGTCCTCAATATACCGCGCATGATCGGACAGTTGGTCTCTAGACTTTATAAAACAGTTCTTATACGTTGAATGTATAAAAAATTGTAGATGGTGTCGAAATGCCCTGCCCTGTGCTGTGTCCAAGTCCACCTCCCCGCTATATTTAACCTTATAGTAGCGCCCATGCGTGTCTGGTACGAGTGCATTAGTATCCTCGTCCTTGCGTCAGGGGCGACACGCTCTGAAAGTGGCGACTCCGTTCCCCCGCCACTACCAAAACAGGCAAAACCACAAGATTTGTTGTTGCTCCGTCTCTCATGGCGCTGCTGCTCTGAGACAAGCGTCGACGCGCGCTGCTAGAGGAAGTTCATTGACGGTGTTCTGGTGAAGCAAGAGTGGAATGGAGTGGCGTAGGATCCTGTGATGCGATGGGAGTGGGACCCTGCGATGGAAGGGGAGTAGGACGATAAGAAGGGGCCGTAGACTGAGGTGCCGTCGGTGCGAGGCTCTGTAGACAAGAAGTCCCTCCCTGACTCTCCCATGGTGTAGTCTACGAAAAAATATCGTAGGTCGCAAGCTGCTGTGGAGTGTAGGGACCAAAAAAATTCTTTGTCTCTCGGAGGTACTGGTCTCGTAAAGAGAGAGCCCGTTGTAGGTCTGGATCTACAACCGGTGGAGGAACCTGAGAAGGGTAGGTGTAGGATAGCCATGCCTGCAAATAACAAAAATAAACCTATGACACTCATGGTTTAGGGCTAACTAGCTAGAAACATTTTTTATTTCTTTGTTTGTTCTCACCGACTCAAGACTCGGGTCCACTGGAGGCGATGTCCACCCCGGGTGGGAGCCCACCTGGGATGTGAACCAACCAAAAGAAGAGTCAGTTGGCTGCTTCCCACCAGTCGCTCTCTCGTTAGACATCTACATTACAAAGAGCAATATAAGATTAAGCTTTTCACCATGCTCACTCATCTATAAATACATACACAAGTATATTAGCACAGAAACACGTAGATACATATACATACTAGTAGACCTAAGTAGAGGCTAGTAGTGCCAAAGGTCAACTGCACCTCTTTAGATATCATTACAGTTTCAACCATGGTAAAACCAAAGGTTTATTGCGGTAATCCATGCATGAGTGGATTAATGACCACAACGCCACGAATAAAAAAAGACTATACCCAAGAGGAAGCGTTTAACCTTCCGGTGCTATGCTCCGGTACTTAGTGCCTACATACATGCATAAATAAATATATATGTATAGACAAATATATATATTAGCACACAAACACGTAGATACATATACATACTAGTAGACCTAAGTAGAGGCTAGTAGTGCCAAAGGTCAACTGACCTCTTTAGATATCATCACAGTTTCAATCGTGGTAAAACCCAAAGGTACATTGCGGTAATCCATGCATGAGTGGATCAATGACTGCAGCGCCACGATTAAAAAAGGACTATACCCAAGAGGAAGCGTCTATCTTCGAGTGCTATGCTCCCGTACTTAGTGCCTACATGCATGCATAAACAAATTTATATGTACACACAAATATATATACATATGCGTAATGTATCCATCGTTTTGAGTAGAGATAAAAAGTTATGGTCTAAGTGATCAACGTCTAAGTGATCAACTGACCGTAACATTATAATTCTAATGTAATGCAATAAGTAACTCCATTTCTCTCACCGAGTCTCTCTCTCTCTCTCTCTCTCTCTCTCTCTCTCTCTCTCTCTCTCTCTCTCTCTCTCTCTCTCTCGATTGTGTAGTTGAACTATGAAGCGGATGCTCCATTCCAGAGTCATGCTTGCGCCTCCATGTAAAGCAAGCACTCTCAGAGATGAGAAACCAAACATGGACAACATCTTCTATGAAGGCATGGAAGTCTTCGCGTACGCCCACAAGAGCGACCCTAGGGAGATCCAACATGTCTTGGATTGGCCCTCACAAACTGAGGTAGCCGTTTCATCCCGTTATTGCAAAACACAGACCAACTTGTTTTACAAGTGAAACCCCTTGCTCAATTTTCATCTCCTTAACTTCTTTCTATCCCTCTCTATCTCTCCCTCTTTCCCCATCTCTCTCTCTCTCTCTCTCTCTCTCTCTCTCTCTCTCTCTCTCTTTCCCTCTCTCTCTCTCTCTTACTCTATTTCTCTCCTTTCTATCTACTCTCTCTCTCTCTCTCTCTATTCTCTCTCTTTCCCTATTTCTCTCCTCTCTTTCCCTCTCTTTTTCTACCCCTCTCTATCTTTTCCTATTTCTCTCCCTCTCTCTCTCTCTCTCTCTCTCTCTCTCTCTCTCTCTCTCTCTCTCTCTCTCTCTCTCCCCCTTTCCCTATGTCTCTCTCTCTCTTTCCCTCTTTCCCTATTTCTATCCTGCGTTGCATTTATGCGCCCGTATAACAAAAATTATACGTATAAAACATCAATATACGCCGTATTTTCAAATAATACCCGAATACTCGTATAAAACAGTTTTCGATCGAGATATTTTTCGATCAAAAACTATCTCGATCGAAAAAGTCTATATATATACAACCGTCGCCGTATTCGATCGAAAAGCATTCTGGACTTTTTGGGCGTTTGCTGAGCTTGGAGCTTTTGAGACATAAGCAGTTAGCGACGACCCCGTCGGTTTACAGCGGTTTTCAGGTATATTTTTTTAGTTTTCAGTAAATACTAACTTTTTTTTTTGTGTTGTGCCAGACTTGTGTGGTGCAGTAGTTTCGACTCTCACCACAAAGTTGGCTTGCAGCTCGTAGGCCACTTCATGGTGTGGCTCCATATGGCTCACTCCAGAAGTGTGTAGAATATAGTCTCCTTTCCCGTGGTGTGTAGTCATATGACTCACTCTAGGGAAGGCTTAGGGTAAATTTAAATTCTCACTCGTATGGTGTAGTAGTATATCTCTCACCATAGAGATGAGTTAGGATTAGAGGTCGACTCGTGGAGTGTAGTAGTCATGATGCTACACCTCTCACTTCAGAGTGGCCTATAAAATTTACAATCTTAAAATAAATCATTGTTGATTATTCTACATAGAAGCACAAAGATTAACGTTCGTCATTTTAAGAGTGCAGAGATGCATACTTTATGTCCTCTTCATCTTAATGTGACTTTCGTTATTTTCGTGCTTCTATTTCTGTAGTAACATCATTGTTCATCAGCAGATGACTTGGTGTTACTCTAAACGTAGATATATACAACAATTGATTTACATTTGAGATTGTTGAGTTGTTTGTTGCTGATGGTTGTGTTGTGCGTTCCACACACTCCATTAGAAATAGCTTATAAAATTTACAATTTTAGATTAAGTTTTTCTATCATATGTGTTACATAGAAACACAAGCGTTACCACTCGTTATATTAAGAGTGAAGAGATGCACATTTTCATGCCCTCTTCATCTTAATGTGACATACTGGTTACTCGTGTGTTTCATATTCCAAAGGAACATCATTTTTCATCATTAAATAACTTGGTGTTGTTTTGGACGTAAACACATACGATAGGTAACTTACATCTGCAATTGTTAATTTATCCGCTGATAGTTGTGTTGTGAGTTCCACACACTTTATCAGGGATTAGATTGATAAAAACTATGAATCTATTTTACAACAGCATCCAGGACTTGTGCTGAGAATATCTCACACTAGCTGAGTTGTTCACATGTACGATTTTCCAATCCTTTAGATGTGATTTCTTTCATCATCTCACACTTCTGCACATAGCAGGGTCCAGTTCTTGTGCTGAGAGCATCTCACACTCCTGACCTCTTTCTCTCCCTCTCTCTAATTTAATTTTCATGGTCGATTCGCACAATGTGGTTTGTAATCATAAGATTTTCTCTTTAATTTGCAATAATTTAATATTGTTTAATAAATTTGTATCATCATTTAATATATATAGGGTTAATACTCATTATATAATAACTATATTACTATGGTGTACAATTTTTTCGTAAGATTCTTAATTTATAATTTTGTCATACAAATATGGCAGACACGAAGCACGCGAAACATCAACGAAAGTTTGTCTCCAAAGTGATTGTGAGACACTTTCATTACATGTCAAAGGCAGAGATTAGGCGTTGTTTAAACCCTGCCGCTCCGGAGCATGTTTATCAGCTTACAGAGACTCTGACCAAGTCTGTGTTTGAGCAGCTCGAGGCAGAGTTTGCACCAGCTATTTTTGACATAGCCCTCCTGACATCAGGTGCTTTAGTAAACATGGTCAAACAAACCATTGGACAGATCATGAAAACCTTTCAAGAACTGAAATATCCTGCAATTACTTCCTTGCCAAACATAGCTGGGCGCATACATCTTGTGCAACAGCTTTATACGGAGTTCAAGAGCAAGGAAAAGTTAGAAAGAGCAGCAAAGCGTGCAAGAGTAGAAGCCAGCTCTTCCGAAGCTTCTGTTGAACCGGAAATCCTTCTTAGAACAGAGCTTGCAGCGTCATCCATTGCTGCATTAGACCTCTCTTAGCTACCACCTATTTTACACCTTTTACCCGACACATCCGTCTTCAATATCTAAGCTCCACAACTGGGAGAGGGAAGATGGGCACATGTGAAGCGTGTGGGTGTCACACATCCCTCTTTCAAAGATCAAGTGTATGCTGCAAAAGTGTTCAAAGTACACTTACATGGGCCCACCATGGAGCAACAGGTCAAAGACGAAGCAACAATTTTGGATATTTCACATCGTGGTATTATCTACCCTCTTGCCATGGTGTGCCACGTGGAGCAATGTATGCTCATTTCACGATTTTGGAATGGCGGCCATGTGGAGCAATGGATAAAAGAATGCACTGCAGACGGCAGCCACCCTGTCATTACGTACTCACTGCAGGAACAATAGAGCTATTCCAAGAGAATATTTTGCAGATCATCAATGCTCTCCTCCAAACTCTGAAGTATATACATATGCATAACTACCTCCACAATGATCTACACTCTCGCGATATGATGTTGCATTTTGGCAAAAAAAGTGTTTACGCCGGCATTGTGGATTGGGGTTCATGCACCAAAACAAATACGATAGCCGGTTTTCCTCCTCTACGCGATATGCAGATAGAAACTATAAAACAATATGAGAGAGATTATCCATGGGCAACCCCCGAATGTATATCTAGTAATCCTCCCTCCTGGACCAAAGCTATGGATATTTATTCCATGTGTCATACATGTAAACACATTTTGAAGTGCTTACCAGAGCCCCAAGAACAAAGCAAGATACATTTTTTGAGTAATGTACTTGCTCATCTTGAAAGCGGCAAGCAAGTTCACCCCAAAACCCGGCCTAATGCTTTTGATCTCTCCTTATGTTTAAATGGTGCCCATAGAGTGGTTTACAACATTGTAATGACATCTGGCTTACGACCAGTTGATGATTAATGAAAACACACTCTCATGATTTCATCATTGTTTTACTTTTGGTGTCAGATTTAATTGTATGTTTAATTGAACAAAAATTCTATGTTTGTCATTCGATATACTGTCCAGTGTCAAATTAATTGAATGGGTATTTAAAAGTAATGACATGTTCACTTGATATGCAGATATGGAAGAAGAACTCAACCACACTGAAGCTCAGGAAATTTTTAAAGAAGAACAAGTTAGATGTGGACAAGCAAATCTTTCTACTATTGCCAACATTGAAGAAGATGAATCTGAGCTGCAGGTCGAGCCATTAACCCTTAAGGAGTGCAAAAAGCTTTGCCCTAATCACTTTGTACGCCATCAACTATTTCAAATAAGTGGCAATGCAAAAGATACAGCTCCGTTAAAGCTCTCTGATTTGCAACATAAAGGAGTGGCACGTGTATTGCTGCAAAGGTTTATACGACAAGAGAGATGTCTACCAAACAACAACCAAGTAGCAATTTACTTTATCCAGCAATGCTATGTTCGATATGTTTTGCTGAAGAGAGTGGATTGGTCAGATCGTTCAGCACCGCTGGCGTTGGACATGGACGCATTGCAGAAAAGGTGGCAGCACGCGATGCAAATAATCCAATGCCTCCTCGCAAGCATCCTATTGTTTTACTTCCTGAAGAGTCAGAAACACTGACTGAATTAGCCAGCCAAGGACAAGACCTTGCCAGCCAAGGAGAAACACCGGACATGCTTCGTGGTCGGATTCTTGATCTTGAAATAGAGTTAAGTGATACACAAGCAAAGCTTCAACGATATGAATCATTGTATGGACCTTTGCCAGATGATACTACCACTTCACATAAAGATGTTGCTAAACCATCCCCTGAGCTAGGAATTACAAACTTTACCATAGACGAACTTATAGCAAATCTATCAAACTCATAAGTCACTCAGAAGCTTTTTGTAATCTCAAAATTATATCAAACTCTTTTCGATTGAGTAATTTCCCAAAACCCTGTTGTAATTTCAAACCTACATCGACTTTATGTAATTTTTATTCGACAAGATATTATCGGCAGTTTATTATTTTCAACTGAAGAGACCACATCTCTTATTTGTGTATATATTTGAGTGTGAGTGAATATGTGTGTCTGAGAGAGAGAGAGAGAGAGAGAGAGAGAGAGAGAGAGAGAGAGAGAGAGAGAGAGAGAGGTTTTGATGTGAACGACAGCGAGATAACACTTTCTTTCATCATATACAAAAACTTGTTGAGTAAGTATTACAATGGTACTCTCACACATCATCTCCATCTTCAAAAACTGCAACCATATCATCTACTTCGTCCATATCTGAGCATTCTGAAACTATCTCCCATTCCATATCATCATCATCATCAACTTCTGCAGAAATAGCTTCATGCGTTTGGAAGACTCCATATTGCTTTTGAGCGGCTCTAGTTGCAATGTTTTGAGGCTTATGAATAAGTCTCATATTGCAACAAACATACACCAAATCAGTAGCCCGTTTAGTATGAAGTCTGTTTCGCTTTTTAGTGTGCACAGAGTCGAATGCTGACCAGTTTCGCTCACAACTTCCACTTGATGCAGCTACTGATAAAACTCTAACTGCAATGTGTTGCAACTCCACTTTCTCTCCACCATACTCCTTCCACCATAAAGGTGCACTTGTTTTTCCAAAAGCATCTATATGCCACGGATCCTGAAACATACCAGTTCTGTTGGCATAATCTACTCGCTGATGAAAAGCTGATTTTCCATCTTCGTGCCCTAAGAGTTGGGAGCATACTGTTTTGAAGTCGGACATAACTTCTTTGTTGGCAGATTGCTAATGCATTTGAAACTTAGGATCCAATACAAAAGCCGCACCATGCAATGGTGTATGCAACTGCACCCAATGCTTGTTAACAATTGTAATCATGGTAGCTTTATCCTTTGCACCAAAACTGACATTTTCTCTTAGCTTGCGTATAGCCTCTAACATATACCAGTAGACCCGAACAAAAATAAAAGAATCTGTGTCAACTGCTCTCAAAAGGTCTACAAATGGCTTTGACACAGTTACTATTCTTTCTACATTACGCCAAAAGACTAGCGAGTTTACTATTTGCGCACATCGACCTGCTGATTCCTGATAACTTGGATACTTGCTGAGCCATCCATCCCATCTTCTGTCTGCTAAGGTTTCCATCAATGCAGGCTTCAACTCTTGCAAAGCAACAAGAACATAGTATGCCGTAGCAAACCTTGTCGCGCAAAATATTTGCAAAGCTTTATTTGGTGACTTGGTTCGAAAAGGAGCGTACGAAAATTGATGCTCTCTAATGAATTTCACCACATGATTTGCATCCAATAAAGTTTGCTTCACACATGCCATTTTACCAATATCTTTTAAAAGAAAATTTAAAGTGTGAGTTGCACATGGTACCCAAAAAATCTCCGGATACTTGACTTGAATAACTCTTCCTGCTCCTTTGTAGTTGGCCGCATTATCTGTGACAATAGCAGTCACATTCTTTGGTCCACCTGCCTTTGCAATTGCACACTCATACACCCCTGCTAGGTAGGTGATAGTCTTCTCTTTCAATGAGCTGTCAATTGCTTCCACGAACATAGCCCCTCTAGGGTTAATAAGCATTACATTGATTAAAGGTTTTTTCTGACAGTTAGTCCATCCATCCAATGCTATGGTACATCCATATGCTGGAATAAACTCTAGCACTGTGCGTTTGAGAATGCCACTTTAGTACTGTCTTTGACTTTATCAAGATATTCAGTTCGCATCTTGTTATAGTCAGGAAGCACAAATCCTTTTTTGGTTGTACTCATCAAAGAATCTTGAAATATTGGATTGCGCATAGCATTGAACGATATGCCACACACAACAAATGCTTGTGTCCATTTTAAATGCAACTCAAGCAACCATTGTTTACCTAATGCTTCAGGCATTGTCTGTCCATTGGATGACGCTCTGTCGGATTTGCTTGTGCTAGGAACTCCTCCTGATGTAGAAGCATGTCCATGAAGAGGGTTCAATTGAGAACTCTGATCGTTTACTTGAGTGGTACACACCTCTTCTGTTGCCTCATTGCATACAGATGGTTCAATATTCGCATGAATATCTTTAGAAACATCATCTTTATGTTTAGCTGCAAGAATCAACTTTACTTTGCGAGAATACATGGCAAATTTTTCATGAATATCTTTTGGTGGTGCCCCGCACTTTTCAACATTGCCAGGGACTTTAAATAAACGCTCTTTAATTCTGGTCGCATTACCACTGAACTCGTGGCCATAAGATTTACATTAAAGTCAAGATGTATTTCTCCGAGCTTTCAACTCATGCACATAACTCCACTCTTGTCCTTTCACCGTGATGCACAAAAGTAATTTGCTAGTAAAAACAAAGTCAATGATCACTTTCATAATCAAAATCAATTTAAACATTAAATTAATTTAACTAACAATGATTGAACGAAATTAAAATAATTAAAAACAATGATTGAACAAAAATACAATAATAAAAAACAATACTATTGGATTACATATAAATTGCATCGATTTATCTAAAGTGCAAGCTTGTAGCTTTAACACATTACAATAATTTATAATTATAATTAAATCAAGTATTAAAATGATTATCATTATAAATTGTTATACCTACAAGAGCTATAAGTGACATTTTTAAATGTCAAAACGATAATCACTTACAATACTTGATAATTATCGTATCTATGTAAAGTGCGAACAAAAAGTTCTTACACTTTACCATAGATTTTTAAGCGATTATCTATCTACAATGCGAGCATGTGTATGCTCTCACACAGTACGGTAGATTTTACATTCCAAATAAAGATAAGAGAATATCAATATTTTTGGACATGTTTTTCCTAAATTTTTACTCTAGTGAGAGCATAGCAGTGTGAATAGCTCTACACAAAACGTAAAAATATAATTTTGTTTCATTATATTCATTTTGAAGTGAGAGAAAATCTCTACACATCAAAATTGAACTTTAAATTACATAAAATTAATTTTTATGTAATTATATTTTTAAACTAATTATCTCATGTGAGAGTACACTCTACACACAATGATAATATCCTAATTTTTTTAATTAGTCACTTTCAAGTGTCAATTAATTGAACACATTGACAAGTGATTCTTATAATTACATTTTGTATCAGGTGAGAGATTAAACTCTTCACAAAATACAAACTTTCAACTATTTACTAATTTATTCAAAACAAATTTATAAATTTGAATCACAAAACTTAAAATCCATTGAATTTTAATTTTTATCTAATTCAAATTGTTTTATTTTTTTACATATTACTCTTTTGATTGTTTGGTGAGAATACTCACATGGAAAACACTGATTGTGAATGATGGTGTGAAAATTGGTTGTCGCGTGTTGCTATATATACTAACATATTCGATCGTTATTATTTTAGATCGAAAATAATTTCGTTCGAAAAGTTTTTCGATCGAAAAACCAAGAAGTTATACGTTTGATCGTGTATGCTGATGTGGCACCGTATAATACGACCATATAATTTAAATAAACGAATAATACGCCCATTATTCGCGTATTATACGTCTCCCGAATAACGAATAATGCAACTTAGTTTCTATCCCCCCCCCCCCCCCCCCCCCCCCCTCTCTCTCTCTCTTTATTTCTCTCCCTTTCTATCTACTCTCTCTCTTTCCCTATTTCTCTCCCTCTCTATCTCTGTTCTCTCTTTCCCTATTTCTCTCCTCTCTTTCCCTCGCATTTTCTACCCCTCTCTATCTTTCTATATTTCTCTCTCTCTCTCTCTCTCTCTTTCCCCCTTTCCCTATCTCTCTCTCTCTCTTTCCCTCTTTCCCTATTTCTATCTACTCTCTCTCTCTCTCTCCCTTTCTATCTACTCTCTCTTCTCTCTCTCCCTTTCTATCTACTCTCTCTCTTTCCCTATTTCTCTCCTCTCTTTCCCTCTCTTTCTTTCTCTCCCTCTCTTTCCCCTATCTCTTATCTCTCTTCTTGTACCTCTCTGTCTCTATCTCCCTCTCTTCTCTCTCTATCTCTCTCTCTTTCCCTCTTTTCCTATTTCTATCTACTCTCTCTCTCTCTCTCTCTCTCTCTCTCTCTCTCTCTCCCCCCCTTTCTATCTACTCTCTCTCTTTCCCTATTTCTCTCCTCTCTCTCCCTCTCTTTCCCTATCTCTCTATCTACCTCTTATCTCTCTTCTTGTACCTCTCTCTCTCTCTCTCTCTCTCTCTCTCTTTACCTCTTTCCCTATTTCTATCTACTCTCTCTCTCTCTCTCTCTCTCTCCTCTATTCCTATCTTTCCCTCTTTTTCTTTCTATCCCTATCTTTCTCTTTCTATCCCTCTTTCCCTATCTCCCTCTCTCTCTCTCTCTCTCTCTCTCTCTCTCTTCCCCCCCCTCCTTCCCCCCCCCCCCTCTCTCTCTCTCTCTCTCTCTCTTTATCTCCCTCCATTTATCCCTCCCTTTGTCTCTTTATCCCCCTCTCCCTCTCTTTATCCCTCTCTTTCTCTATTTATCCCTCTCCATTTATCCATCCATTTATCTCCCTCTCCATTTGTCTACTCTCTCTCTCTCTCTCTCTCTCTCTCTCTCTCTTTATCTATCTCTCTCTCTCTCTCTCTCTCTCTCTCTCTCTCTCTCTCTCTCTCTATTTCTATCTAACAAACTTAACATTTCTATCTTACATTCTCTCCAAACAAGCATAGCAAAACAATCATTTCCAAACAAGTCTAGCAAAGCAACAATTTCCAAACAAGCTGAGCAAAACTATCATTTTCAAACAAGCCTATCAAAAAGCAACCATTTCCAAACAAGCGGAGCAAAGCAACCATTTCCAAATGAACGAAGTATGTTATGGATTCACTATATTTTTTATTCTTTTTCGATTTATGCGTGTGTGTGTGTGTGTGTGTGTGTGTGTGTGTGTATGTGTAGTAGAAAACAAGAGGGAAAGAGGGGGGAGGTACTTTTTTTGTGTTTACCTCTTTCTTTGTAGCACGGTTGAGCTTCGGCTAGGTTGAGCTTCCAAAGACGATGGCGGAAAACCCCCTTCGACGAAACCTCCGTCGATGTTGTGCTTCCAAAGACGATGGCCCCTTCGACGAACCTTGGGAAGCTTGGAGAAGGAGAAAGAGGGAAGGGAGAGGGGGGGGGGGGGGGGGGGGGGGGGGGGGGGGGGAGCTTGGGAGCGATGGCGGAGAGCAAGCGCAGAGTATGCTGCAGAAAACGCGGCATACTCTGCCTTCTTGCCTTTTTTAGGTGCCAATTATTACCGCGGCTATTATCGCTCTCATTACCACGATTATTACCGCGGCCGATCATTTCAAACGGATACATGCGAATCGAGGTTGCAAGGGGGGGGGGGGGGGGGGGGGGGGGTACAAACCACCCCTCTATCCTTAGTTATCCATTATTTCATTTTTTAGTCTTTTGAGTTTTTTAATGAAGATTTTTAAATTTTTATGGATACTTTATTTTGTGGTACTTTTAAATGTTTATTAATTGTATTTTTTAATTTCTCTTTTAGTTAAAGATAATTTTAGCACTCATTGTCATTTATTCCCTTTGACCTTAACTTTATGTAGTTTTTTTAATGAAATTTAAGTTTTTTCTAATTATTTATTTTTTAGGACACATGACTAAATAAACAGCATTTCGCATGCATAGGCTATCGATTGGGATGATCATGGTCCTCTTGGAGGCCTTGAGCGCGACTGTTGGCTCAAGGAAAAAGTCCCTTGTCCTTGTGCCAAGTGCAAAAGGGAAATTCTTTGCTTGAGGTGCATTGCTTTAGAGCACGTGGAGAACGAAGGGCTTTGGCATCCTCTAAAAAGTGCCTGGAGAGATGAGACCGTGACTCACCCGTCGCTTGAGGAGGTGCCTCATTGGTCTGTGTTCGGTGGTGGTGCACCGACACGCAAGGCCAAACGGCAGAGGCAAGAGTGACTGGACGATTTGGGTGCATCGCATGGTGATCCTCCCGTTGCCTCTACTTCGGCAGCTCCTATGGCGTCTCCATCACACTTTGAGGCAGAGGATGAGCACATGTTCGACATGTGTGATGAGTTACTAGCTCATGAGCGCGACATGTGCGAGGAGGATTGTCAACCCTATACCCAATGGGATGCCAAAACGGAGGATAGATTGATGACGAGTGCATGAACACCTCTTTACGACGGCGCACTGTACTCGGTGCTCCAAGCATCGTTGGAAGTCCTCAACTTGCAAGCAAAATTTGGTTGGAGTAATGCAAGTGTCGATGCACTACTTTTGTAATTATGGAATGTGGATTTTATATACTTTCCACTCTCTTTATGGTGCCGTCTTTTAGCAATTATACTAATACGCATGTTTGTTGTAGTTTGATGGCCAAAATGTTACCAGAAGATCACCACATGCCTCCAGATCATCGACGAGCTAGATCGTATGTCACTGCACTTGGAATGGAGTATGAGCCATCCATGCGTGCGTCAACGATTGCATGCTATACCGCAATGAGCATGCACATGCTACCTCATGTCCGTGTGCGGGGAGGCATGATACAAGACAAGAGTGAGCGGGGCGCATTTACCCCGCAAGGTATTGGGACATTTTCCATTAATTCCTTGCATCCAACACATGCTTAAAAGCAGCTCTATCGTGGAGCTTCTCGCGTGGACGTGAACCATTGCTCAAATGATGGAATGATCCATGTCCCTGCCGATTCACCTGCATGGAGGCACATCGAAACTCAATGGCCAGAGTTTGGGTTGGAGCCTAGATACTTGAGGCTTGCCATTAGAAAGTGATGGTGTCAACCCCTTCGGCACTAAGTCTACTTCATGGAGCACTTGGCATGTGGTGATCGTCAACTACAATATTCCACCATGGAAGACAAACAAGAAGGGCAATATACTTCTTTCCTTGCTTGTGCCAGGGAAGTACAAAGTGTCAAATATTTACGTCTACCTCTAGCCCCTCATCGAGGAGTTGGAGGAGTTATGGAGAGGCATTCCTGTTGTAGATGTCTCTTGCAAAGGGGGGGAGAGAGTCCATTGTGAAGGGAATCCTTATGTGGACTATGCATGACTATCCTGGGCTTGGAGAGATTTTTAGTAACCCCCTTTCCTCTAACTCTCTCTCCCTCTTTCTCTCTCTCACTTTATTTCACTTTAGTTCACTCATCTCTCTAGCCATATGATATGTATGCAGGGTTGTCCACATCGAGGCACAATGCATGTCCTACTTGTGGACCATCGTTGGTGACGTAGAGGCCCGATTCCTTGTGCAAGATAATCTATCCAAACAACCATCATTTCTTACCCCAAGGGCATAACAAGCGCTCCAACAAATGGGAACACCCCTCTAAAGCTGACGATGGTAGATTGGACAACCATTTGGGAAGAACACCACAACAACAATCCGGCTCCGTGTTCTCCACCAAAAGGTATGTCAAGGTATTCCATATTTTTAAGGCTTCCATTTTGGAAGGACTTAAAAACACAACACCTCTTGGATCCCATGCACATAATCAAGAATGTAGCCCAAACACTAAGGGACCACATTATTGGCAAGAAGGATTCTTTGGGTACGAGGGAGGATTTGAGGCTTTTAAAATGTCTCCCCGCCTCTGCTACTCCACGTCGTGTCCCAAATGGAAAGATTGTGCTTCCTAAAGCACCACTGATGCTAGCCAAAGAAGAATTAGACAAGGTGAAGGGTACCATTGCCTCTATTTGCACACCAACAGGATACATGAGGTCGCTAAAGGGAGCTTTCACAAAAGTGAAGAAAGGTGGAAGCGTTCGATTGTATGGGTTGAAGTCCTATGATTGGCACAAGATACTTCAGGTAATCTTCAGACTCCCTATCCTATCTATAGTTTGTGTGTATGACTATCACTCACTTTCCCTTCCCTTGATTTACATTGTAGTTCATTCTATCGATGAGTATGTGTATATGTCGGGACAAGAAAGTCAGGGACGCTATTTTCAAACTAGGAGAGCTAGTAAGGTACACCACAAGACTCCACTCAACTACACTTTATTTATATACACAATAATTTCAACTAGAACTTAGTGTATCCTTGTGTTTTTTCTTGCAGATTTGTGAGCTCCAAGGAAATCGAAATAGATTCTATCCCTGCTGCTCAAACACTTGCAACAGAAACTATGTGTGCCATTGAAGATGCATTTCCTGGATCGGTCCTTCTTAGTCAAATTCACCTCTTGATTCACATAGTGGAGGAGATCGCTATGTGTGGAGTTGTGCACGCACGATGGATGTTCTTCTTAGAGAGGTTTTCAAAGACTCTCAAAGATTTTGTGCGGCTACGATCTCAACCAGAGGCATGTATGGACAGAGGGTGGATCGTTCAAGAGGCATGTGTTTACATATCAGAGTATTTGGCACAAGTTGATCCTTCAATGCCTCGCATGTGGTCAGACGAGGAAGATGCAAGGATGACTTCACACTTGCCAAGTGGAAAGAGGAAACTACTTAACATGGATATGAATCTATCCCGAGTGGTCAAACTTTTGTATTCTCAATGCAAAGATTATGACCAAGTGGGTGGACTTGTGGATAGTGGCAAAGGCAAGGCGTTTGCAAGAGAGGGAAGCATGGAAACAAGCACATGGAGGAAGGAGGGCACCCCCAGTGCCTAAACACCTTGCATGTTTTCTCATTAGTGCAAAGTAAATTCATGAGAGAATGATCGAGGGAAAAGCACGCGGAGAAGACATCACCTGCAAAGAATGGGAGTATGCACAAGACTGCATACCAAAGGTATAGTACTCATATACCTAAACCATATTGTAACGCTATTTCTTGAAATTATCTTTAATATGTATTTGATAAATTGATATTTTTTCTATTTTTTAGTGCCTTTCCTTTAACTCTATGTGGTCAAAGAGTCGTCACTTTCATATGCGCCACATTGACGAGCGTAGAACCACCATGGATTGTGCCATCATAGGCAACTTTGACACAGATAGTGATGAAGCCAGGTACTGCGGAACTATTGAAAGGATACTAAAGGTTAGTTTTAGAACCTTTCATACCTTCATCTTCGAGTGCAAGTGGTTTGCAAATGTGTCTAGACGACATGAGAATGACCTCTACACGGTGGACTCTAGTGTGCATCACACAGGGAGGTATGACAATTTAGTTTTATTGCGCAATTGTGAGCAGGTGAGTGAAAAGTACCTTTTTTATTCTTATTTGCTTGTAGCGTTAGTTATACCAATGTTACTCACTTTGAGCTTCTATTTTATAGGTCATCTATATCCCAACAATCCACCAACCAAAACTTTGGTTCGTAATTCCCGTAACACCTCGGGGGAGAACCATATTTTTTTCCACTAATGAAGTGGAGACTATCTTTGACCCTCTTCCACCTCCGACTTTGGATGAGATGGAAACAGAGGAGAGGGAGGTCGATGAATCAAGTCCGGCGGCAACAAGTCTTAGCGAGGATGATTGTCATGATGATGAAGATGCTGAGATGGAGGATGACGAACTCGAAGATGATGAAGGCAATGCATCCACAAACGACAATTCCATTTCTCTCTTTATTGATTTAGGAGCCATGGGCTTAGAATTTGATGATGCATCATGTAGAGATCTTTTGGAAGATGATTCATAAATATTTTGTAGTTATGAAGGCTTTTGGTAGTGTAATCCATTCATCTCTCCCTCCCTCCCCTTCCTCTCTTTAGATTTGGGAATATGCTCAATTATGTTAATCAATTGACAATGATTATTTTAGTTGTAACCAAATGTGATCTTATATCCCCCCTCCCCCCTTCTCTCTCTCTCTCTCTCTCTCTCTCTCTCTCTCTCTCTTCTTTTTTAAATTTGAAAATTTTTATACAATATTCTTTAATTTTTATTGAGAGGAGGGAAACACCAAAATTTGAAGGAGGGGGGTAATCTAGAATTTGAAAGTTTAGGCGCTAAATTTGGTTGTCAGATATAACAGTGGTAATCTACGTGGTAATAACAGTGGTAATATACGCGATAATAACAACGAATACAGTCGCGGTAATATTTTAGACACAAAAAAATCCCCCGCCCTCCTCTCTCTTGTTTCTCTACTTCAATTTTCACCTTCTCTCTACAAAACGCGATAAAATAGCGCGGTAAACACTTGGAGATTTTCATAGTGTTTGACTCTCTCTCTCTCTCTCTCTCTCTCAAATGTGTTTGTGCTTCCCCATAGGCCCCATAAAGGCACCTAAAGGGGGCCCTTCCAAGGAAATATATACCCTACCATCAAGAAAATGCACCAACTTGCTAAGAAGTTGGGGGTGACATGACTTTTCAATGGGGGTGCTTCAACATCAACCATTCTCTTTTACAACCTACAACACCCAATTCCCATTCCACACAACTACGCCACGTGTTAACAAAAAGGGGTTGATGCATAAGAAATTGACTATTGAGGGGGTTTATGGACACCTACACCGGCGTACATTTGAGCCCCCTAAATTAGATGGTCTCTTCAAAGTAATTAGCTTATGGGAGAGTGCTCTGACACTGTGAAGAGATCTGATTTGTCTCCTCTTTGAGAGCCTTAGATGGTCATGGTTTGGTACTCGGGGGGTTCATCATTCAATACCCCCCTATATAACATGCGCTCATGGGGTATTAAAAAAACTCATCTTTTAACATGTCTGAATGAATGAAATGACCTCTTACTTTAAGAGTTCTTTTCAAAATTGATTATAAAAACCCTTTATTTTAATGTATCTCTGTTAAATTGCCTAAAAGTTTGCATTTTAAAACTTCTCCTTTCGAGTTCACATTCTACATCAACATGATTACATAGTGCACCCCTCGAAGTTTGGTAGGAAGGCTATTTTCTCACTCACTTTTTCTTAGTAAACAGTGTGAGTAAGTCCGTGGTGTGTGTGTGTGTGTGTGTGTATATATATATATATATATATATATATATATATATATATATATATATATATATATATATATATATATAGAGAGAGAGAGAGAGAGAGAGAGAGAGAGAGAGAGAGAGAGAGAGAGAGAGATACTTTCACACATAAGCAGTGAAGGTAACATTTTCTTTTGAATGAATTTGTTGCTGAAGGTAGCACCGTCGTTGGAGGCGGTGGAAAATTATACTCATGGTTTTGATATTGGATCACCTATTGCTACCATTCGTGAGTGTGTGCTATTGTCCATGTTTGCAATGATAATCGATTTATTCGTTTAGGGATTTGAACTGGGAAAGATTCTATCATTTGGGTGAAGAGATTCTGAGGGCTTTGTATGGAAGCATGGGTGCAACATATAGGTTGTAGCTAGAAGCTTTTCCATAGAATATTAGCAGGCAGAGGAGCCAACCCATCTCTCTATTTTTGAGTGCCTACTAGCATTAGCACAAGGGCACATCGGCCCTGCTTGATGTCTACAAAACTAACTGGAACTCTTGAACACTACTTATGAGGGATGGAGCACAAGTATCTTATTGCAAGAGATTGTGGGGTTGAGATGATGCATATCTTGGTGTGAGGACCTCATAGTATGAACTGATTGGCATGGCCACTGAGGAAATTAGTAAATCAACATCTCCACTTTGAAAGCATGTTTTTACAAAGTTTCTCCAAGCAAAGATACAAACACCTTACATTTTCCTCCTCCTTCAGTCCGGATTACTTCCTATCAATGTTGAGGGCATGAATTCCATGGGAACCATGAAAAGGATGCATCAAAGCTCTCCACCGAAGCTTCCTAGAATTTCATGGGAGGCAAAGTGACAAGCTTAAAAGACCCATAAGAGCATGATATTGAGGTCAAGAAGGATGCAAGGCATCAAAGAGTGGTTGGAAGATGGAATGCAACACACTTGCTTCTTGATGCATCACTAGACCCTACAATGGATGATACAACTTCAATGTATCACCACATGGGACAAATGTGCAGGACACAAACATGCTACAACTTTTCCCTTATACATGATTTGCACCATAGCAACAATCTAGCTTAGCTAGGATGTTGGGGAAGAGTCCCTTTGCACATGCATAATTTGCCTTGCAAGTTCAAGAGTTAGAGCATCATACCCTAGTGGAGTGCTCAGCTTTTTAGCACATTTGATCATTTTTTCCTCACCTAAACGGTTGGATTCGTGCGGAGTTGCATTCCTTGAACAGGCGCGTGATAGGTGGGTTGGATAAGGCGTGGGAGTGTGGAGGGGCAGGCCAAGAGCTCGAGCAGCGAGCGCAATAGTGGGGACCCTAATCCTTTTACCCCATGCAGATCTGATCTATGCGCGCATGCGTTGCGTTTTTCCATTTACGCTTTAGCTCATATCTAGCTTAGGTGATCTTTGTGTGCTAAAGAAAATAAAGGGAGAGGCTTTTGTTCAATGAAATCTTTACATGAAAATACTGAGGAGAGGAGTCTTGCCTTACAAGCAGTCTATCTAGCATTTGAATCTAGAAGATTTACATTATAACAATATCATGCATTCTAATCTAGGAATCGTCCTCTTCCTCTTCCTGCTTTCCTCGTCCAGAGCCTGCATGATGCATGGTTTAAAGGTAAAGCATGAAGGCAATGTTGAATGAGCAAGCAAAATGTGAGGCAGTGGAATGACGGTTCGTATGCCTTTCTGAGGAGCAGAGTCGAAAGCGAGCAATCCAAGTCCATATGCCTAGTGGCATCTTTAAAAGACTGCGCCAACAGGAAGGATGTAAGCGAGGGCTCTAAACTGCACGCATACATTCGCGCAAATGGCTCTCTCTTCAAGAGCCCCTTTCTTGGGAATACGCTTGTCAGTATGTATGCAAAATGTGGTGAGTTTCCCAGCGCAGAGCAAGTTCTGCTCCAGCTCCCTACCCGGGATGTTGTCTCCTGGAATGCCCTCATTGCTGGACTTGCTAAAAACTCCCATGGGGCGGAAGCTCTCACTTGTTACCGCTGCATGCAAAGTGAGGGCTTGTCGCCCAATGACATCACCTATGCTTGCATGTTGAAAACCTGCAGCATGACTCAAAATGTTGACATGGGCAAGCAGCTTCATGTTGAGATAGTCAATCGTGGACTTTTAGAGAATAATGTTGTGCTCGGCACCGCATTGGTCGACATGTATGCCAAATGTGGTGTCTTAGCAATAGCCCAGCAAACACTCAATGAGCTTTCTGTGCGGAATGCTGCCACTTGGTCAACATTGATTGGGGGGTACACCCGACAAGGACAAGGTAAGGAAGCTTTGAACAGTTATGAACAAATGCGGAGTGAGCGTGTCTCTCCAGATGCAATCACCTATGCTTGCACCTTGAAAGCATGTGGCATTGCAGGAGCATTTCAAAAAGGCAAACAAATTCATGATGAGATTGTTGCTCAAGGGCTCTTAGAGAACAATGTTGTGCTTGGCAATGCGTTGGTTGACATGTATGTCAAATGTGGGAAGCTATCAAAAGCACAAGAATTGCTTGATAACCTGCCTACACATAATGCAGTCTCATGGAACATACTTATTACTGGATATGCTCAGAGGGGCCTTGCCTGTGAAGCGTTGGATTGCTACAAGCAGATGCAAAGTGAGGGCTTTTGTCCTGATGCAATCACATATGCCTGCACCTTGAAGGCATGCGGCATCATGGGGGCAGTTGATCTAGGCATAGACATTCATAAGAAAATCGTGAATAATCTGTGCTTAGGACAAAACATTATGCTTGGTGCTTCTTTGATTGACATGTATGCTAAATGCAGTTTGTTGTTAAAAGCGGCGCAAGTGCTCTATGAGCTTCATGGTAGAGATGTGGTCTCTTGGAACGCGCTAATTGCAGGCCATGTTCAACAAGGGAAAGGCAAAGAAGCGCTGCAATTTTATGAACAAATGAAAATTGAGGGAGTGTTTCCGGACGCAATTACTTATGCTAGTGTCTTGAAGGCTTGTGGCATCACCCAGAATGCTCACAAGGGCAAACAAATTCATGGTGAGATTGTTAATCAAGGACCCTTGCATGAGAATGTCATGCTCGGCAATGCCCTAGTCAACATGTATGCTAAATGTGGATTGCTCTCAAATGCACAGCAACTGCTTGACAAGCTTTGTACCCGAGATGTAGTGTCTTGGAATGCATTGATTGCAGGCTTTGCCCAGAATGGGCAAGGTGAGGAAGCTTTAAGATGTTACGAACGCATGCAACGCGCTGGTCATTCTCCAGATGCAATCACCTATGCTTGCATTTTGAGGGCCTGTAGCATCAGTAAAGAAATTATTAGGGGCAAAAGATTACATCAAGAAGTTATCAATGAAGGGCTCTTAAAAGCTAATGATGTACTAGGGAATGCCTTGGTTGACATGTATGCAAAATGTGGTGTACTCATGAAAGCACAAGAAGTACATGAAAAGCTCTCATCCCGAGATGTAGTTTCTTGGTCCGCACTGATTGGAGGGTATGCCCAATATGGGCATGGGAAGGAAGCTTTGAAGTGTTTTCAAAAAATGCGGAAGGAGGGTCTAATTCCTAACTTGGTCTGTTGGAATGCACTGATAGGAGGATTCGCCAAACAAGGGCACATTAGAAAAGTGTTGGGCTGTCTGCAAATGATGCAAGAGGAGGGCATCTCTCCAGATGCCATCACCTTTCTTTGCATTCTGGATGCATGTAGTCATTCTGGTCTCGTCGATGAGGGCCAGACGTATTTTGAGAGCATGTGGCAAAACTTCGGGGTTACACCAAACATAGAGCACTACGCCTGCCTGATGGATCTTTTTTGTCGTGCAGGGTTTGCGGACAAAGCTATATCAGTAATCAAGAAGACTGATTATACTCCACTTTGGGCTGCTCTTGATGGTGATTGTGATAAAGGGAGATTTCTACTTCGAGGGAAACATCTTGTAACCTATTACAGGTGTATGTCCTTTGCCCATGCTTGGTATCCTTTACCAGTATGAACCGACATCTTCACTAACATTGCTAATGTGTGCCAACAGAGGAGATTTGTTGGTAGCATTAGGGACATCAAGGCACATTTTATAAGGTTTGGCTGGACAGCAAACAAACACAACTTTTTGTTGGAGAAGGATTTGATGGATGTGCTTGATGCTCTGAAAGCTGACGTGCGTCTTCTTCTGGTCAAGGAGACAGCAAGAAGGAAACCAAGAGCACGCAATGGTCCATATGAGAGAGCTGTTATGCAGGACGGTACCTTAATTTGCACCTAATGACAGCGACTGCGAAGCGTATAATGTAGGATGCAGCCTCATAAAGTGTGTGGGATGCATTTATGTAGACAAGCAATGTACTGGGGAACAAAATGATTGGCATATTTATGGTTGGCAAGTGATTACATGTATTTCCTCTGCACTTCCACACAAAATCCCAAACCTGTCTTCGACAGCCTTCAAGGCAGGGCAATAGAGAAGGATTTTCTTGAGCTTCTTCAAAGTTCTCACTAGAGACCCAGATGCAAGCTGCCTTCACACCTTCGCCTGAAAGTGCTCTTCCAAGACTGCATATATGCTGATTTTGTTTCCGGGGATCAAAATTTCAGCAAGCAATTGCATCTGTCACATGCACACACTTGTCTAGCACTTATTTGCAGAGACAAAATGGTGCACCAGATAATGGCAATCATAAATAAGTTGTAAACAGCTTGTAGGAGAGGCTGGAACATGCTTGTTTGCAAATCCAATTTTATAGGAAGAATGAATTGAGAATTGATTCATGTGATTCTTGTGACCTTTATAACCCGAGGAGGTAATCATGCACCCAATGACATTCTTCAATGAAGAAAAAGTGGGCCAGACATATCTAGCAAATCTTGGGAAAATACACAAATTTCGGACAATTCTTTGTGTCACAGAAGTTGTGAGGTTGCATTGTTCTCAACAAACTATAATGGAGCATGTGCATGCACGTATTAGTATACACACACCCATTTTCAACTTTGCACATACCACACAATGACACACATATACACCAGCATGTGCATGCACGTATTAGTATACACACCCATTTTCAGCTTTGCACATACCACACAATGACACACATATACACCTTCTTACTATTTAGCAGGTCTCCATGTCATTAATAACTTCATTGAAGGGAAACAAACTTTAAGTAGTATGAACATCTTCAATAAATTGCATTGAACATTTAGTAACATTGCTCTAAGATTGCAGTGTCCAAGATTATGTTAAGAATCGTTGTCAGATTACATCTATGCAATGTCAAGCAAGGCTAATAGATCAATCTTCCTCGTTTGTGCTTACATTGGTTGAAGCCTCAATATGATCTGGTTTTAGGCCCTCTTTAACCATTACAAACTTTGGGATCTAGATTTTGTCAGGTTGGTTCCGCCCTTGGGCTTTTGCCCTTGCACCTAGTGTCTTCCGAGCATTTCGAGCGTTGTGGATCATTTTTGTTCTCATTCCAACTTTAAATCTTCACATCACTTGTATTCTTCTTCTTTGTTTAGAACAACATCAGCTGTTGTCACTAGAGTGAGCCATAATGGATAGTTCGTATCACAAGGTTGTGCAAGAACAAAGGCACTCTTTGCCACATCAAGACTTAGGTTGGCCTCTTCTACAAGCTTGTTGCACATCGGTTCACAATAATGCTCTTCATTTTCATATGTTGTCCTACATATGGATTGTCTTCATTAGCAATGTCAATCATATCCTTTTCACTTATACCCCTTGGCCAAAATTCATGCAATCAAGTACATTTCCTTGCTCGAGGGGTTTGCATTGCAACAAAACATTTTCCTAGTAGGCGGGGACCGGTTTAATCCAAATAGCACAATCTAAATTCTTATCTTTGTCTTGCAAATGATATTTCTACCAATTGGCATACTTTTCTAAACCTCTCATAAGTTTTTAAGAGTCTTTCACATACTCAAAGCTTTGGTCTTCCTTCACTGTTCTTCTTTCATAGCTCTATACAACTTTCGACCAGTCAACATTTTTGGTTGTACTTTATATCGCATCAAAGGAATGTCATTGCTCATATAGAATCGTGTAATGGCTTCAAATGACCCACCAAAAGAAGTCTTCTCCATCGTGTAAGAAACCCTTTACAAATTCCTTGAAGTCTGTCACCTTCTGCAGGAGAAGTGATGTTGAAAGCAAGTGCTAACATACTCGCTAAAGATCTTCATAAAATGTGAAAATTAGAAAAGGCAAAGTAACAATAAGCAGTTTGTCCATGTCCGTGAGTGAGCAGTTTTTTCAATGTTGGTTGTCCAAGCCCGGGTCCAGTTAGTGTGTCAAGCCCATGGGAAACTCCTTCTAAGGCATGCAGATGAACTCCACTTCATTTAGAAGTTTGCATGGAAACTTTTCAATTTATATATAGATGTAAAGGCTTTGAGTAAACCACACAATACAAGGGTTATTTTCAACTGTGTCGAATCTCTCTCTCTCTCTCTCTCTCTCTCTCTCTCTCTCTCTCTCTCTCATTTGCTTTCTACTCTACATGCCATCCCCAAGTAGCCATGATGATTCTCCTTCGTTGGCACCCTCCATAGCTTGTCGCTTTCAAGTGGTAGCAGAGCCAAGGCGTGCCAAAGCAAGGAGGCACTGACATAGAATCATTCTAAAACGCTGCATCTACAAGGAGGACAAAGCTTGCAACCTATCAAAACGCCATCTATTTTGCAGTGACGGACGGTGGCAAGTTCTAGGGCTGCCTGCGTTAGCGTTTTGAAACGCTGCAGGGAAGTTAGCCAGCGAGGGTGTGGACTTAACGCTGCAAGGATTGCATATTAGAACGCTATACAGAGTTAAAGGCTACAAGGAGCCCTGCGCATAAGCATCTCCAAACGCTAGTGAAGGCCAATGACAGTCATCCACGCAACAACAATACTGCTTCACAGATTTTTGAACCCCATCCGATGACAAGGAAAGCAAAGGTTGTAGATGCTCTTTTTTTTCAACTTTTCAAAACGTCCTTGTTAACCCTCACGGCACACGGACACCCTATGATCTATAAACGTTGTATTATTTAGAGTCAGGCACCGGGCTTGTCGGTCCAATAGGAAAAGGGTAAGAGTGATCGCCGATGAGAGGCGCACTCTAACTGGGACATTCAAGGGATTAGTTGGCTAAGCATGGGCGCCCAAGTGTGAATGGGGTGAGCTCCTATAAAAGCCAACTAAACCTAATTTTTACTCATTCTCTAATTTGTGCAATAGAAGAGTGCTCTTGCTCCATCTCCATCTCCATCTTCTTCTTCTTCACCTCCTTGTGTGTGTGTGTGTGTGAGAGAGAGAGAGAGAGAGGGAGAGTGTGTGTGCGATCGAGCATTATGAAGGCACGACGGCGGCGAAGCGGTTGAGCGCGGCACGACTGCAGCTTCTTCTTCATCGCGGCGAGGAATCCACCACGAAGGCGAGCGTAGAGCGGTGAGTGACACACCCTTTGTTCTCTTGAGCTTGCTAGTTTAAGATTGTTGTGTGCTTGGAGCCGTTTGTGGCTCGCACACGGTGTATTGGCAAGTCCCTTGCTTCGACAGTGCGGCAAGGAGCGCACATTTTTGGCGCCGTTGCCGGGGATATGCCCTACACTAAGCTCGGTTAGCACTTTACGCTTTCTTGTGGTGCAATTTCTATCATAGGAAAGGCAGGGAATGAGGGTGTGTAGTTGTGTGGAGATTTCTGTTTTTTGCGTTTTCTACGTTTTCTGGTTTGCAGTGCACAGTTAGCATTTCTTGCGTTTTTGCATTTTCTGCATTTTCTGTCAAGTTTCAATTTCTGCAATTTTTTGCGTTTTCTGTGTTAAATTTTCTGTCAAGTTCTAATTTTCTGCAATTTCAATTTCTGCGTTTTCAATTTCTGCGTTTTCTGCATTTCAATTTCTGCAATTTCTGCATTTCAATTTCTGCAATTTCTGTGCGTTTTCAATTTTCTGCAATCGAAAAAAAAAATCGAGAAAATTAAAAAAAAAAAATCGAAAAATAAAAACGCGAGTGAGCGGGCGGTTTAAATTTTTCGAAAATAAAAAATGTGACTCTTAAAACGGACGGGTTGGTTTGTATAAAAGATAGATCGGGATCGGGATCATTTCCCCAAGCCCAAGCTCAAGCCCAAGCCCAAGCCCAGGCCCAGGCCTCAGTCCTATGATATATACTAGACTCACTCTTATATATATACCCTACTCCCTCAAGAGAGAATGAGAGCATGTGGGACAAGTCCTTTACTCTCCTCCTTTCTCTTCCCACTTGCACCCTTAGACTTTCTAGTTTGGGCTTAGTTCCCTACTGGAAATTGACAGTTTTAGGGATTCCGAGGGCATAGAGTGACCAAACGGAGGGCTGTATAGCACGGCACGACCCTCTGACCGATACGCTCGTTTCGAGCTATCACACGGCCCATTCCACGACACGCTCTAAAAAATCTAGTAAAAAAACAAACAAAAAACACGCTAAAAACTAGTCACAAGGCCTCCTAGAGCAGCTTTTTGACACCTTAGGGTATCAAAAGCACATGCACTTACGCTTTGGGCGGGTGCTAGAACACGAGCATATTGAGGGTGCCTCTGTTCATACGGACACCCATTACCCATCCACGATAGGCTCTAGACCCTCAGCGGGGACACAAGGTAGCACCACCCAAGACCCTAAAATAGCCGCTAGTGATTCCTCCTCCGACTCAGAAATCATGGAAGCATACCCTACCCAAAACACTGAGAGAGAAGGCCATGCACCTCCCGAAGCTCCACAGCCTAGTACTAGTATGTTTAGCCGTTTCATGGAAACATTAGGTAGAGCTACTCGCTCGGAACCTGATGCAAATGAAGCACACGAAGGGGGTGGGAAAGTGGAATCTCCTTTCACATCGCACGTGGACCCCACACCCCCAAAGAGTGTCCATGTGGATATCCTACCAACTTCTTATCAAGAAGGCCCTGTTGAGCTGCCTCCTTCAGAAGTTCCCTCTAGAGTACCGTTGGTGACAAGTAAAACCACGGGGAGCAACATTGCTTCTACCTCACAAGAGACCGTTAACACGTCGACTCTAGAAGGATTGTTCATTAATGATCATTGGACATACGACCTCCACACTGAGGTGTTGACGGATCTACACTCTGGCCACACCTACCATGTAGGATGGATAGAGATTGTACAATCCACCTCTAGTGCCACGAGCATCGAAGATCAACAGAAAATGATCTGTAATGTTATCCATGGCATTATTCAATCAGAAAGGCAAAACCGAGGGGTAAATATACTCTCAACTGGCCCCATGAGATTTCTGGATACGAGCAAGGCTCAACAGCCTACTCTATCACAAATGGAGACTCCTCTAATGAGCCCCATGGACCCATCTTACGTCATTTCACCTGGGGTCTCTATGCAATCTGAGCCTCCGAGCGAAAACTTTAGCTTCCCTAACTTGGCTCAACCCTCTATCAAGGAAAACACAGTGCTCACTCCAGGGATAAGCCTGACAGAGAATGTACCGATGACATCTACGGTTAGCGCAGTGCCACTACCTAGTGTCGTAGTACCTAATATGGGGCCTCGACCATATGTGCCTCTAGCCCCTTATGCACACATGGCCCCCACACCTCCAATAGTACCACTTGTTTACGCTCCTCGAGTGCCGCTCCCTAGCCCTTATCCGAGTGGACCTATGCCCGGTTATGTTCCATATCCTGCATCATCCACACATATGCCAAGACCGGCACCCGTCCCTCTCCCACATATGATTCCAAGAGTACCTCCACCGGCCCTGCCTCCTCACATAGGTGACTTGGCAGCATTTGCTCAAACCATAGGTCGATCTATCGCAGAAAATATGCGTCATGCATCTGATAGAGAGCCTAGAAGTAAGGCAGTACAAATTGCCAAACTCATGCAAAAATTCAATGGGGACGAAGATGCTAGAAAACACATTGAAGTGTTTGAACAAGTATGTGATTCCTTAGGGGAACGCAACGAACTACATAAGTGCAATGCCTTAAGCTTGACATTAAGTGGGAAGGTTGGAGATTGGTATAGGACCCTAAGGGTGGACGAGAAAACAATCTACCCTACCCTTCGAAGGTTGTTTCTAAAGGAGTACATACGAGAAGGTGTGCTTTGGGGTGTAGCGTCTCAGCTACAGAAGGACGAACGTAAGGAAGGAGAGTCAGTAAGGGACTTCATTAGTCGTCTAAAGCACTTAAACTCTCGCTGCCCTGTAAATGAGCGCTTCAACATAACCAACTGCTTGATCGATTCATTCGAGGGTTGAGGAATGAAGGAATCTATAATGGACTAGTGATTAGAGGTATCACAACCTGGGAAGATGTCACTGCCAATGCAATCCAACTAGAGGACAACTTGATGATAGCAGGCATGAGGGTGTCTACTGACACGAGATCCACTAGCTCACAAGCCATTGAGTATGAACCCATGACTGCAAAGCCCATTGCCAATGAGCCAAAGGTATTTGGGACATTCTTGACAGACCTCACCAAGGCAATCCAAGAGTCTCTTAAGGATAATCGACCCCCTCAAAATAGTCACATGTATCCAAGAAGGGAGCAACAATGGTGTTCCATTTGCTTAGGTCCACATAGCACTAGTGAGTGCCCTACGTTTAGAGTAAAATTTAATGGAACTTGCAACGCATGTGGTAGGTATGGTCACCAAGCTAAGGATTGTTTAATGATCAAACGTATGATGGCAAATAGACCACCTGTAGCCTGGACGGATGCGCCTCGAGCTCCTGTATTGATGCCTACTCCACCTGTTGAGCAACTACCGCAACACATGGTCCCTAGATCTCAAAATGTTGTACAAGCTACACCGCTACCACCTCCTGTGCTAGGACCGCAGCCCCCGCATCCAAGAGTCGCCCCTATGAACCAAGTGGGTTGCGAGCCATCAAATGCTTATCCAGATGGCTGTGAGGAGGAAATAGACACTAGTATTGCCTACGGACTTGATACATTGGAAGAGTGTCCTATATACTACATGGAAGATTGTTGCGGGCAAGTCAAGCCGGTTTATCAAGCTGCTGCTCTCGCATCCAGAGGTCAAAATATCAACACCCAGGCTAGGAGGCCACCTCTTCAATGCTACGAGTGTGGTGGACCACATCGAGTAGCGGAGTGCCCTATTAGGCTGCAAAAGAATGCTGCACAGATGCAAATGAATCAAGGGAGCACGTCTGCAATGCCAATACTCACATGTAATCGTTGTGGCATAGATCACTTGATTGCCCAATGCCCCTATAACCCAAATGCGCCTAAAATCACACCCCTGAACTTGGTCGAAATTGCTAGTGTGACATCGCCAATACCACCCGTCGCACCCGCTTATGCGATTACACGGTCCATGCTTCAAGGGCCAGGCCATATCCTCGAAGAGAGAGATACCGCGTCAGTTATCCAAGCAAAGAAAAAGAAGACACGAAGGAAGAAGTCGCAGAATACGGAAAATTCAAAGCCAAGTTCCAAAACAAACATAGGAACAGGAGATGACCCCGTGTATATGAATGACCTCGAGGATGATTCAGATTCAGTCGAGACAATGGAGACTAGAACCAATACCACAAAGAGAAAGACCGACAAAGAAAACCGTAACATGGAACCAAATGAAAACCGAATAAGAGAAAACCATAAAGAGCCTCTGAAAACAACACAAGTGTTTCCAAATCCAATCCAAGACCCCCAAGATAAACCGCAGGGGCAAAAAGGGAAGAATCGTAAAAAGAAGATTGGGACGTACCCAAACCCAGTAGACGAGATTGAGCAGGTGAAACATCTAAAAGTTTTAGTGGAGGAGACTCAAAGGAAACTAGAACCAGAACCCATGCGGGTCAAAATTCATGACAATGTTTCCCACGCAAGTTCATCCACCCCACATGAACCATAGACCGTTAGCCATATCTAGTATCATCCAAGAAGGGAGTGAGGACGGGACATCAGAAAGTGAGCATACACCGTTCTTGTTGGAAAGGATGTTTAACGAAGGAATACCTGATCCCATTGAGGAATATGAGATTCCATCCTCACCAGTTCCTAGTCAAGGACCTACACCCTGCAAAACGCCAATGAATGTTGCCAAACTAGTGGACTTCATGTCTTCTGAGGTCCGAACCACGATCATAGCAAAGCTGTATGGAGATCCTGAGTTATTCCTTGCACTTCGAGCATTCCTTAACGGAGAGCTACGAACGGGATTACCGCAGTTTGCGCAACCAAGTAGGCCTGACTCGATTATGATTGATGAGGAAAATCATGTGCAATCACTTGACTTAGATGGACACGAGTCTGTGATCGAGGTACCCATTAACGAATTAGGGCAGTATTTTGAAGGCGACGAGTCTAATGCGACCCTACCCATCACTACCAAGGGATTAACTATAAAGGGAATTCTTGATGGTGGTGCGGGAGTTAGCATCGTTACAAAAGATTGTTGGGAATCCATGGGAAAACCCTGCCTCAGTGTTACTAACATTGTGGTAAAGATGGCAAATGGTACCATAGCCAAACCTATGGGGATTCTCAAGGATCTTAAGATCAAAGTTCTAGGACACAAGGTACGACATACGTTCATTGTAATGGATTTCTCTAAACACCTTATGTCATATGAAATGATTTTAGGACGACCATTCATGAGGGAAGCACAAATGGTTCACGATTGGTCTAAAAATCATGTCTATTTGCAATTCCAAGACTCTGTCCTTAGAGTGGATTTGGTGACTGGTAAGGTACACCCCTTAGGGAGTAAAACCATTATTGATCATCGCTCTGACACCACAGTTCACTCGGCCCCACTACAATATTGTTACACTTGTAAGAAGGATACAGACATTGGCCAAGATTCTCCTTATATGGATATCCTACCTGGGATGACTGAGTCGGACAATGTGGATTGGGTCCACCTAGCATCAACCATAGACACTTGGGGAAATAGGGGGACGACCTGGGTCACACATGAGGGGGATGAAATTCCTGTACCCTTAAATATGCTACAAGCAATGCATATCGCTTCCGACAAGACTCATCCTAATGTAACGAAGAAAACATACAAGTGGGTCCCTAAAGCTTCTTTAGTGACCATAGCTAGTGCTAAAAAACAGAAGCCTTGTAAGAAACGTACCACTCGCTCCAAGAAAAGTAAGAAAATGTTGCGATGGATCCCTAAACGACTATTGGAAGCCCAAGGCTACTATCAAGGAAATGATCAAATCTGGGTGCCAAAACGTAGATTGTGCTCTTACCTATCACCTGACCCAAGTGAGCCCAATCCCGTAGCTCCAAAACGAATCAATGATCGTGGAAAGAAAAAAATCACAGAATGTTACACACCCGTTCTAGAGCTAGTTTGGGTACCAAAGAAAGAACGATTTGTTCCACCTAGCTCAGGAAGGGGGGAGTCCCATGAAGCTTCTAGCTCCTCATGTAATACATCCATAGAGGTACAAGCTTCTACACAGCCTCCATCTATAGTAGTGGACCTCCATGAAGCTACAAAAGAATCCACACCTCCCAATGTTCAAGAATCACCTGATGAACCACTTCAAGTTCGATCCTGGGAGAGTACCTTACCACCCTTGCAACTTGACGAGGCACCTAGGGTAATAGAAAACTACTGGCAAAAATCCTCACCTATTACCAACTGGAACAATTGGTTTCAAAAGGTGACGACCTCATTCCAAAAGGTATGATCTACCCAAGGAAGGGGGGAGTGTTTGCTGACAGTCATCATTCATTTGTTTCCCTCTCAACCTTTTTCCCTGACCTCTCAATCTCCGATCTTAGGGAATGTACATATAAAGCTTTATACTCACAAAAAACAAAAAAATAAAGAGCAAGAGCAATTAGAAAACGAGTATGCACATTAAAGTCAAAACATTGACTCAGACCTACACATGTCACATCTGGTACAGTGAAATAGAAACCTATGCCACAAAACACCTTTGATCCTCATCACTTGAGTGATGGAGGGTAGGTAAGATTAGTACGATAGGAGTGTTTCTGTTTTAGAGTTGAGTGATTAGCGAAGTTCTCTTTTCCCACTAATGTGCCTCCTGGAGGTATTCCTTTTGTTTCCTAGTGTGTACAGGAGCGTGTTGCTATTGATAGGATTTGGACGTTCATGGAACCTTTCTCTCGTTCACACTTCAAATCAAGCGCGACCATCAACACAAACAGGTGTTTCTTGTCCATTAGCATTGCCCTTATCTTTTTGCATCCATGTTTGTCTGCTTTGATTATGATTGGTAGCATAATATTCAGCGCATTGTCTTAGCATCAAACATTTGATTCAATGTAATGTTTTGTCATAATCAGTTGTCTAGGTTTAAAAATCAAGCAGTCCGACTAAGCTAGTTTGACCAAGCTAGGTATTAGAAATATTCTCTTAATACCATGGGGAATGCCTTCCTAATAAGCAATGGTTACTTAGGTTCTTAATCCGATTTAGGCAGCATTGTATGAAATGTACTAGGGCTTTCTAGTGGGCTTAACCCTATTGACCTTTAGCTTAAGTATTATAAAGGGAGTTTACTAATGTGATGAGCCTGGGGAGGGTAACAGTGTTATATGACCCCCCAAAGTTACAAAATTAAAATGCTGAAAATGAACAAGCAAAAAATCAAAGTACCACACTGTAAAATCTTAAGCTGGAAGAGAAATCTCAGCTTGAATTGGTACTTCACTCACATGTATCGCCTATGGTACTAGAGCCCTAGAGGTTCCCAGCGTGGGCGCTTTTCCTTGAAAAGCAAAAAACCCAAGGCATACAAAATAAGCACACACATCATAATTGAATCAATGTGAAAAGACTTTGGGGGGTCAAAGAAAAAGTAATCAGTCAGGCGATGATTTCATGAGAAATTCCTTTTATGGTAGCTTAACTACAAAGTTTTCTAGATATAGCCTCTAGTCAGCCCTCGAACATGAATACTTGGCTCTCGCGATTAAACAACTTAATTGACCACTGAAAATTAAGAAGCTTACCCATGGTATTAATATTCGATCTCTAGTGCTTTTCGACCGTCAAATTAGCGGCCCCAGACTTGTTTAATTTTCTACCTTTACATCTGTTTATGCATTTGATTACATTGCAATTTAATGTTCATTGCTACCAAATTGTTTGAAATTCTTTGACCAATCAATTTTTCTACCTAAAACTGCATATGCTTTTTAAGAGAATGCAATTACTGTGCCAATGTTGTTTGATTTTGCAGTGACTGAAGAAGGCTAAGGACATTCATCTCAAATGCTCTTCCACCTCGACGACCCAGCTTCAACTCAATAGCTTCTGAGGACGGAATCTACATCAGGAAGGGGGGCATGTTAACCCTCACGGCAATTTTTCTACCTAAAACTGCATATGCTTTTTAAGAGAATGCAATTACTGTGCCAATGTTGTTTGATTTTGCAGTGACTGAAGAAGGCTAAGGACATTCATCTCAAATGCTCTTCCACCTCGACGACCCAGCTTCAACTCAATAGCTTTTGAGGACGGAATCTACATCAGGAAGGGGGGCATGTTAACCCTCACGGCACACGGACACCCTATGATCTATAAACGTTGTATTATTTAGAGTCAGGCATCGGGCTTGTCGGTCCAATAGGAAAAGGGTAAGAGTGATCGCCGATGAGAGGCGCACTCTAACTGGGACATTCAAGGGATTAGTTGGCTAAGCATGGGTGCCCAAGTGTGAATGGGGTGAGCTCCTATAAAAGCCAACTAAACCTAATTTTTACTCATTCTCTCATTTGTGCAATAGAAGAGTGCTCTTGCTCCATCTCCATCTCCATCTTCTTCTTCTTCACCTCCTTGTGTGTGTGTGTGTGAGAGAGAGAGAGAGAGAGAGAGAGAGAGAGAGAGAGAGAGAGGGAGAGTGTGTGTGCGATCGAGCATTACAAAGGCATGACGGCGGCGAAGCGGTTGAGCGCGGCACGACTGCAGCTTCTTCTTCATCGCGGCGAGGAATCCACCACGAAGGCGAGCGTAGAGCGGTGAGTGACACACCCTTTGTTCTCTTGAGCTTGCTAGTTTAGGCTTGTTGTGTGCTTGGAGCCGTTTGTGGCTCGCACACGGTGTATTGGCAAGTCCCTTGCTTCGACAGTGCGGCAAGGAGCGCACAGTCCTTGGCAATGGTGGTGGTGGTGGTATCAAGAACTTGGAGTCGACTAAGGGGTGGTCCTTTGGTGAAACTCTGTTGGGGGTCCCATCATTGCAATAGCTCCAATGACCAACAAAATTATTAATCCGGAGGGATGAGCTACCTGGCTAGGGCGTGGAAACACTCACACAATTAGTGAGCTAATCATGGCAACACGAATGGTTAACTCTACGAGGTGAGCTTCTCGGCCTATGGAGGAGCTAAGCCACAATGAAGGGCAATCTCCATATCTACTTCTCTTCACCTTCAATCAACCCAATCACACATACTAACGATTGCTAGACGCACACAACACTAATCCTATCATGCAACACACTAATCGCAAGCACACACACATAGATCTATCGAGCACCACACTCCAATCAAACGTACATGCATACACAAGCAAAAGAGGACAATTACACAAGATTAGAGCGGGATTAATCACTAATTAGTTAAGATTTAACTAATCTAAGCATCATAGGCAATCATAAGAAGAGGCATAGTGAAAGAGAATTAAGCATTGATTAGTGTTAACCAAATCACATGAGCAGCGAGAAGCTCAAGGACTCCATAACCACACACCTCAAGAGCTCTCACCAAAGAGTGCTCTCAACAAATGAGCTTGAGAACTCTAATTTCTTTTACACACTGCCTTATATACCTATGGTAAACATATGCAATGTCCACGTGTCTGAGGCCTTTAGAACTCCACCACTTACTAAATCTGCAATGTAGGCACAGTAACTGACCTGTTCTTTACAGCTTGGAACTCCCATTGAGCCCGTAACACATTAAAATATCAAAATGGCTTGAAATAAATTGGGAATTTACAATACATAACCATTTTGGGAAAACGTGGAAAATGTGTAACTCTAATCTTTACTGCTCCTTCATATTCATCCTTGATGTACATCCGTACGTCTTCGGTCTTTAGCAGCTTCTGTTAATTGACGTTGATTCAGTTAACATTCCCCCCTTTCGATTTTAGTGCCCGTCCTTGAGCACTGTTTGAAAAGTGTCCTTGGAGGCTGTAAAAGGTTTTTGATTGGTTGTTGATGGGCTGATTGTCTTCATTTGTCGTTGGATTTGTTGATGATGTTCAATTTGTTGCAGCATCTTCATTGGTCCAAATATGTTTGATGTGAGAGATGATGTTGCATTTTTCCGATGTAATAGCATAATGATGAGGCTACTGTTTATTTATAAAAAGTATGTACAAGAGTGTTACACTCACGTGTCCCTCGGGTAGTTTTGATGTGAACCATTTCTCTATACACGGGCACTTTTTACTCTAGTGCTAGCTAGAGGTTTTTTCCCCATGTAACCACATATACACACTATACGCATGTGTGGTGGTACGTTGTACTTAGGGAGACTCGTATCTTTCTCTCATACTCATACTTGAACTCTTCCTAACAAAGTGAGGGAGCTTCAAGCTATCAAGCTTCTTGCTGTGTGTGTGCGCGCATCTACGGGTGTGTGTGTGTGCGCGTCTATAGCTTCAACTCAATCCATTCTTCACCCAACAATGGTATCAGAGCAAGCTATTTAGCTCCCACAAGCATTCTCCTTCCTCCATACCTCATATTAGGTTTTGCAGGAGGTGCAGCCTCGGGACAGCTAGTCACCGTTTTGCTCGCCACGGGTGGTCCGGGTGTCTGTTTTGCTCAACCTAGGACTCAAAATGAAGCTAAGAACGAGTACTACGCAACGATATACGAATCAGAATTTCTGGAAACATAAAGGATTTGCTGTAACAACATTTACAGGTCTACAGATTTTTTGCAGGTTTTGTCGGGAGTGCATTTCTTGCCAATTTATTGTTCGTGGCTGCTATGGCAAGCTTGTTTGGCATGCTTCAAGCCGAGGATAATCTTGATGAGACCAATTATCCGATGTGGTCTTACATGATGAAACATGTGCTTGTTGCAAAGCAACTATGGAACATTGTGGTAGATGTAGACAAGAGACCTGGCAGTTCTACTTCTACTGTTACAGATGCAAGTAGCTCTTCAACAGTTGTTTCTTCATCTTCTCCACCTACACAAGATCAGCTTAGATGGGATGAAAATGATGCCCAAGCACATGCTTTGATTGCTCTTTCCATGAAGCGTCATATTGTTCTGCACATTCGGTCTTGCACTTCATCCAAGCAAGCTTGGGATGTACTTGCTTCTTTGCATGCCGGGCGCAATGAAGCCCTTGTGGCTTACTTGAGGAAGCAACTTGAGGAAATGCATATGGCTGAAGGTGAGTCCGTTGATGTGTATGTTACAAAGATTAAGGATTTGAAAGAGCAATTGGCAAACATAGATGAGATTATCTTGGACAATTTTCTCATCTCCACTTTGCTTAAAGGGTTGCCAGATTCTTTTCAAAGCTTTGCTAGTACTTTTTTTTTTCCGAAAAAAAGATCCTTCTATTAGTTAATGAAAACTGCCCATAGGGCTACAACCACCTCTGCAAGAGAGGGCTACAACAAACATGATGGGGAGACTCTCCCAATGAAAAAACAACATATATACAATGAGGCTAAATCAAGAGATGGGAGGAGGGAAGAGCCACACAGGTGGACGATAGTGCCATCTGAGCACACCCTGGACAATGGTGTAGAAAGGCCCAGGGCGCCAGAGTCGAAGGAAAGCCTCGCGGTGCTCCCGCATGCAGTCGGAGCTGCCCTGTAGTCCCTCAAGCTATCCTCTGAGAGTATGGATCAGCTCTAGCCAAAAGTCACGAATAGTCTTTGCTGGTGGCACAGGGCGAGCCTCAAAGATGCGGAAACAACGGGCGTGCCAGATGAACCAAAGTGTCAGGCCACTGATGAGCTCCCAACACTCCTCTCTCTCACTGCACCACTCTTGTGGAGTAAGCTCTGTAGAGCAGGTTGGAGTGTAGGTCGCCCCCCCTTGTATCACTATCATCCTGTTGGTGGAAGATAGCTCAAACTGAAGTGCCGGGCCCGTGAGAGTGGACCAAGCCACTGCCCCCCAAGTGTACTGTCGAGCCATGGAGAGAGTAGGAATTAGCTGAAGAACTCGTGACCACACCTACTGGGCCGAGGGACAGTCCCAAAGACAGTGACGCTGACTCTCCACCATAGGCTGCACATGCGGCCGAGAGACCACTATGCACTAGCCAGCTCCCTACTACTGTAGCTCTGTGTGCGACCAGCCACCACTGAAACAAGGTGACGCATCTTGACTGTCTGGAGTCCCACAGCCTCTCCCAAAAGGCTGCCAAGAACTCGACTCTGAGACCCTCCTCCTGCCAATGATGTGCTGCAGCGGGGCGGGCCTCTCTCTGGGCTACAAGTATATGACGTCCAACACGAACAGTGTACTGAAGAAAGGGACTCCTGGGTGGTCTGCAAAAGAGAAGGGGTCCCTCCATAGCCACTCACCAAGATCCAATTGTACTCGTGCCAGTGGATAACACTCCCAAGCCCATAGCCTCCAGTGTCCAGTCTCAAGAGCTGCTGGGTCAGGGTCTATGACGCAAGTCCTCCCACAGATGCTCACTACTCGGATCCTCTAGAAAAAGCACTCTGCTACTTGCGGGGCCTCTACTGCAACTCGCTGTAGTCGTCCCCCACCTTGAAGCTCAAAGAAAAGGGTTGGGACAGTCTCTGAGCAGGCCCTGACTGAGATAAGAACCTTCAGATGTGTGAAGGCTCCCATCCACCAGGGTGCTACTGGCTCGAGAGGCGTGAGCCACTCAGCTGGAACTGACTCTGAGATGTCTTGACACATGCTCTTCACCCCTCTCATGCCCTGTAGCTGAAAACCCTGCACCTCCTCTGACAAACCTGTGAACTCTAGCCAGTCACCTAGAGAGCGCGCTGGACCTGCTGCCATGGGACCCCAGGAAACATGAGGCAGACTACCAACCAAGTGGCCTCTCTGAGTGCTAACCATGGGGTTCCAGACGAGGGACTGCCGTAGGCTCTCCTCCATGCACGTCGGCTGTCTCTGCTCCAGGCCACGCCGTAAGAGCTCCCAAGATCGAAGCAAACTCACAGCGAAGCGGTCCTCCAGTCTCCTGCTCAAACCAACTCTGCGCATCTCTGTAAAGATCCATCTGGTCGAAGGTTGCCAAGGGCCTCTTGGTCGAGGCACCTTGGCACGAAGCCTTTGCAGCAAGAACTTCTTCTAGGGCTCCTCACCTCGAAGAAGTCCTCTGACTATGAACTTCCCAAGAAGGGTTGTGCTCTGCTGTGCTGGATCAATGATCCCAAGCCATCCTTGAGAACAAGGAAGCGTCATGACCTGCCAAGCCACCTTGGCGCGGGCAATCTGAGTGTCACTTCCTGACCGAAGGAAGTTCCTGATCAGCCTCTCTACTTGGCTGATACAAGAACTCGAGAAGATCCAGCAGGAAGTGATGTACCACATAGTCGCCAACAACACCTGGTTGGCAACTACTACTCTGCCAGCCAAAGAAAGTCGTGCTGAGCTCCAATGTAACAACTTTCTCCTCATAGACAGGAGAGGGGGAGCAACTGCGACTCGAGAGACAAGTCCAAACCAACCTGACAACCCAAGTACCGAACTGTAGTCCTGGGGGAATCCACCTGAAACCCTCTCCTAGCATCCAATCTGGCAGAGGAGCACTACCAACCGAGAAAGCCATTTTCTTTCTCTAGTTGATCAGTGTGCCCGATGCACAACATAAGGTCTCCAAAGCCTGCTCACATCTGTGAAGATTGGCCTCTTGGCCATCTAGGTACAAGGCTGAGTCATCGGCAAACTCAGCGTCCAGTAGCTCATCTCCCCGAATAGGGAGTGCTAAGCCCCGTAGACCAACCTGCTATGACACCAAAAATCTGCTCATCGGCTTCGTATACAACAGAAAGAGAAAGGGGGCAAGAGGACAACCCTGTCTGACCGAGCGTGTAAGCATGAAGTGATCACCTCTACCTCCTGCCAAAAGCACCTGACTGTGAGCCTGTCTATACAAGGCTGACACTCCTCTAATCCAAGCATTTGAGAAGCCCATCCTGCGTAGAGTGCCCTATAGAAAGTCCCAGTCAACTCTGTCGTATGCCTTCTCAAAATCAAGAAGAAGAATCACGAGGTCCTCACCATGGAGCCGTGATAGGGCAGAAGCCTCCCAAAAAGTAAAGATGTCGTCAAGGATACTACGTTCCTTGACAAAACCGATCTGAGTCCCATGTATAAGGCTCTCTAAAAGTGGCTGAATCCTCAAACTCAGAGCCTTGGCAAGAATTTTGAAGGCTGAGTTGAGGATGGTGATGGGGCGCCACTGTCGAATCTCATCCAAGGAGCCACCCTCCTTGGGAATGAGGTAGATCAGGCCCTCACTCATGCTATCAGGCATCACTCCTGTGTGCAAAATTTACTGAAAAGCACTACAGAGATCTAGTCCAAGCAGGTCCCAGTACTCCAAGAAAAAACTGGGAATCAACCCATCCTCACCTGGACAGCTACCACCAGGGAGGGCCCTAAGAGCTGTGTGCAACTCCTCAAGCTGAAGTGGCATCTCTAGCCTTTGACGCATCTCTTCAGTCACAAGACATGGAATCTGTGCCCAAACCTGCTCCTTGCATGCATCCTGCCGCTCTGACTAGGGCTCAACAGAGAAGTCAATAGCAACTGCACGCATATCCTCGGTATCACAAGCAACTGACCCATCGGGACTCCTCAACTGACTGACCTTGGCATGCGAGTGCCGAGGTCCCACTGTCTCAAAAAAAGCACCAGTGACTCTGTCACCCACCTGAGTCCACTGAGATGCCCGTCGGTGGAAAGCAAACTCATGACGCCTCTCCTTTGTGCTAGCAAGCTTCTATCGAGCTTGCTGTAACTGCTCCTCCAACCATGGACCGTCTGGATGCTGCTCCTGCATCCTCTGTAATGAAGCAATGCCCCGTCTAAGATGCTGCTCCGCCTCTCTCACTGTTGCAGCCCGGCGAGCCAGAGCTCCTGAAGAAAAAAAAGGCTAATCTGAGCTAGGCCTGAGGCCACTCTGTCTGCAAGACAATCCTGTCTGTCCATGCTCTCTGTCCAGAGAGCCTCTACCCTCTCTTTGAGTGTTGAGTCCAACAAGACCCTCTCTGGGATGCGGAGCATCGTGCTACTACTCCTCTGCCTGTCTGCCATTGTGAGGATCACTGGTGCATGGTCCGAGAAGGAGGTCCCTACCAAGATGCCCACTGATCCTCCCAAGTCACTGAAGTGGTCACTAGTGTAGAAGCTATCTATCCGCGATAGATTCACTCCTCCCACTCTGCGGTCCGATCTAGAGAAGGCAAGACTATCTGGGGGCCTCACAAAACCAGAGTGCTGCCATGTATCCGAGACCCTCAAAGTCATACACAACCTCTCCCAAGCTGCCAACTCGACTCCATGCACAGTAGCATGGCTGCCACCAATCCTGTCAGAAGGGTCCTCCAACATGTTGAAGTCCCCTCCTATGCACCAATGATCTGCCTGCGGCAAAGACTCAACAATCTGTGACTAAAACTTTGCACGAGCACTCGCCACATTGGGCACATAGATGTTCAGGAAACCCACAAGGCCACCCTGAACCTGCATAGTAATCCACTGAGCCCTGCCTGGCACAATAATCCCTTTGCCCACAATGGCCTGCTGCAATGAGTCTACAATAGTCATACATACCCCACCCTGGATGCCTCCAGGTCCAAAAGCAGCTGACCAAAAGGTATCATATCGTCCACACATAAGGAGATCAATATCTCCTCCCACAAGGCAACGTTGAAGCTCCTGACGAAATCGGCCCCGCTGACGCTGAAACTGGGACCCACCTAGTCCTTGCAAGTTCCATAAGACGATCCTCATGGGGAGCGAGAGAGAACAGATGCTACCGCCGCAGCAGCTAGACGGGCTATCTTCGAGGCTGGCTTGGATGGGGAGTAATCCGCATCCGAGCGTCCTCTAGATAGGCGTGACTGCAGTGAGTGCCTAGCCCAAGCCCAAGCAGAGCGAGCCATGCGTAAAGCAACCTCCTCTGTCCAGGAGTCCTCATGAATGTATACATAGCATGGCAAACACTGCGTATCAGCAAGGAAGTACACCACAATGTGCCTACATCTTGCTGAGTCTGGGGGTGTCACCTCAAACTTGGCCAATGGCCACAGGGTCTGCAGCATGTCTGTAACTCCAAGTTCTCCCATGTGGTGAGAGAACTCTAGGACCTGTGTATGCAACCATCCCAACACTGAGTCAAGGGTCCACTCTGTCTCGGCCCTGCCCACAGAGGGGGAAGGAGAAACCAATTGCTGAGTCCAAGGCCTCTGTCCCCCTAGCGGCAAGAAACAAAGCATGGAACCTGAAGCAGGCTGCCTCATGGTCTGCTGAGGGATCACCGAGAAAACGAGTGAAGCCGTAGTCGAAGAAGTCCCAGCGGTGCCGGATGTCAATGCTCGTCAGACCACGATGGATAGCTGCAAGGGAAGATGTCTGTATCAGCAGAGGGGGCCGTAAGAAAGGCTGACCCTCTCTCACTAGGCGACTCGTGGCAAAGGCGTTGCCAAGAGATCTCCTAGCCGCCGGAGAAGGCCCTGCCCCCTGGGTCGACTGTGGAACTGGATTAGGAGGGGGGGGGGGAGAAGGAGCGGTGGAGAAGAGGGGCGGGATGGGGAAACAGAGGTAGAGGGGCGAGGTGGAGAAACGACGGGAGCAGAAGGCGGGGGGGAGGATGAGGAAGAGGGGGTAACTCTGGGGGGGAGAGGCTATCGAGGGTGAAGCGGAGGTGGGGGCTGGAGCAAGGATCTCCTCCTGCTCAAGAGGACCAAAGCAGTTCCCTGTGGGAACCCACTGCTGCTGAGTAGGCGCCTGAGGGCCACTCTGAGTGCCAGGCTGACATTGTGGCCCCTGTCGCCGTCTACCACGGGCCTGCTTCCACCGCTCCTCCGCTGGAGCCCCAAGCTCAGAGGGTGGCTCTGCATGTGTGCGCTGTGTCACTGATTGTGGTTGCGGGCCAGTCTTGGCAGGCTGGGACTGAGGTTGTGGTGCAGGTCGCGGCCTCCTCCGTGGACAGGCCTTTGCTAGATGGCCCATCTGTCGACAAATGAAGCACTGGTTCGGGAGGCCCGAGTACTCCACACTCTGTCTAAACCAACCCCCACTGACCCGAGGAAAAAGGATAACCTTCGAGAGCGTGTGGGTGTTTCTGACCAAAACTCGAATTGAGGGAATGCTAGCCACCGTGGCAGCTACTGATGCTGCCGTACGAGGTGTCTCCAGGACAGTCCCAATGGCTGAGCCGATCCTGGATAGAAGTGGTAAGTACTCCCTCCGTAAACCCAGAAAGCAGACTGAGATGGGGATGTCTGCCTCCTCTTCTAGAACATCCAAAGCTGGGTCAAAACCATGTCTCCACTGTCGAAAGTGGGCACGTGATGCTCGGATGGCCAGTGGACTCATAGCTATGACCTTGGATGCCATCTCGGAGGTCTCAAACTCGATCTGATAGTAACCCCGTCTTAGAATCTGTACATCCAAGATCTTGCCCACCTTTGCAAGAAGGCGGGCCTGGAGAAGGTCTCGCAGCTCTCCTTTGCTAGGTCGGGTGCCGAGAATCTTGCAGATGAACGAAGTCGCCTGCAATTGCTCTACCTCTGCGGCAAGGCTCGCTTGCTCTGTCGGCGAGAGAGCAAGTTGAATGGTGGGCTCAACGGGGTCGAGCGAGGGGGCTTTGGGCGAGTCCCTCTGTGGCGAAGCTGGAGCCTCCATCTGTGTCTACTGCTGTGGCGTAATAAGAGGGCGGCGGGAGGACGTTGCAAATAGGCGCGCAGAGCACTCCCCCAAGGGAGACTCAGTGCTAAAGGAGCCGATTTGTAGGGAGCTGTTGCGATGGAAAAAAAAAAACACAGGCGGGCGGGGGGGGGGCAACGGGCTTGGGCGGCTAAGGCGAGAGCACTGGCAGCAGCGGATGGGGATGACGGGGGTGACAATGGTGGGCAGGCAGCGAGGGCAGGTAGGGCAACAAGGGGGGGGGAGTGATAGTGCAGCGAGGGGGAACAACAACAGCGAGTGTAGCTTGCTAGTACTCTTCATTTGGTTGCAAAAGGAAATCCCAACATGTATACTTTTGATGAGGTTGTGTCACTTCTCTTACAAGAAGAGCAATCTAGAATGAATAGAAGTGGTTTGATTGAGGGAACTCAAGCACTTGCTATCTCTCAAAGAGGTAAAAGCAAGTCCGGACCACCTTTGGGCACATCAAAACTAAAGCCCCAAACTCCCTCTTCCACTAATTCTTCTAGTGATGGTGATTCACAAAAAAAGAAGAGATGCAAGTATTGTCGGAAGTCGGGACATACCATTGAGGAATGTAGAAAGCTTGCAAAGCGTAATGATAAGAAGAAGTAATCGGGCATGTCTATCATTGAGAGCATGAGTAATGCAAAGGATGATGAAGCTAATCTTGCTCAAGATGTTTGGGCTTGTGTTGTTACATGCACATATGATTCTTCATTATATTCTACATGTATGACAGTGCGTGATGCTGATCTTAATTGGTACTTTGATAGTGGTGCTTCCAAGCACATAACATCATGTAAGAAGTTTTTTGTGTCCTTGCAAGATGCACCAAAGGGGGGGGCATGTTGTTTGCGCAAATAATGCCTCTTACCCTATCATTGGAGTTGGGAACATAAAGCTTACGGCTGCAAATGGGGGTGTTGTGACTCTCAAGAATGCCTTGTATGTGCCACGCATAAAGAAGAACTTGCTTTCGGTTCCTACCATTGCCTCTTCGGGTCTTTATGTACATTTTGTGGATGCCAAATGTATGGTTCATGACTTCAGCAATGGTGATGTTATTGTTATGTCTGGGACGTTATGCAATGGCTTGTATCGCATGGATACTTATGAGAGACATGCATCAAATGCCTTGCTTGTTCGTACTCCTTCTATGGCTGAAACCAAGTTATGGCATGCACGTTTTGGTCATTTAAACTTCAATAGCTTGCTCTATTTACAAAAGCGTGATATGGTTGTTGGTTTGCCCACACTTGGCTCCATTGAGAAGCATGCTTGTGAAGGTTGTATACTTAGCAAAATGCATCGTGCCTCTTTTTCGAAGGATAATTCTGTTCATGCTACAAAAAAATTACAGCTTGTACACAGTGATGTATGTGGTCCTGTGAAGACTCCATCTTTTCGAAAGTATGTATATTTTGTTACCTTCATAGATGATGCTACTGGCCATACTTGGGTGTATCCATTGAAAGCAAAGAATGAAGTTTTTGCATGCTTTAAAAGCTTTGTGACTATGGCTGAAAATTTCAGTGGCAACAAACTTATTACTCTTCGCACAGATTGTGGTGGGGAATATACACATGAGTTTAATGTTTTTCTTTGTGACAAAGGTATTATGCATCAATGTACTGTGCCATATACACCTCAACAAAATGGTGTTGCCGAGCGTAAGAATCGTACTCTCTTAGAAATGGCACGTTGTATGGTTAAAGGAAAGCATCTTCCTAATAAGTTTTGGATGGAAGCATTCATGTGTGCAAACTATGTTTTGAATAGATGTCCCACTAAAGCTTTGAGAGTTGTTACACCTTATGAGGCGTGGAATGGTCGAAAGCCAATGGTGAGCCATATGCGTGTGTTTGGTTGTTTGGCATATGCTCTTGTGCCTTCACAACAACGTCACAAACTGCAAGACAAGGCTATAAAATGTATCTTTGTGGGCTATAGTGTTGAAAGTAAAAGTTATCGTTTGTATCATCCATTAACGGACAAGATTATTGTAAGTCGTGATGTGGTATTTGCTGAAAATTCAGTCATTCCTTGCTTGAATGTAAAACGCAGCCAACTATTGGGTCGCAATATATGTTTGATACACTTATGCCTTTGTTTCAAAGTGGTACATTGGATAACGACCATGTAGAGCAGCCAAATGAGGTTCAAAGAGCTGAAAATTTGCATCTAAACATGGCTGAAAATCAGCATGAAGTTCAGTCCATTGATGATGTACAAGTTGATCATGAATTACATAAGGAACGCACTTCTATCAGGGATGCACAAGCAATGCCAAGATGGCTGAAGCAAACTTTACAAGATAGTAAGTTGAGTGCTCTTTTGCATGGTAGAATAAGATCATCTACTCGCCATGTATCGAGTGATTTTGTGGATGTAGCTCTCATTGCAACACCATGTAATGAAGAACCACTATCTTTTGAAGATGCATCTGAAAATGAGGAGTGGATGGCTGCTATGCAATCCGAATTGGATTCGATTTCCAAGAATGGTACTTGGGAGTTATGTGACTTACCTAAAGGTAAGCATGCAATTGGTACTAAGTGGGTTTACGAAGTTAAACGAAAGTCTAATGGTAGTATTGAACGCTACAAAGCGAGACTTGTTGCAAAAGGTTATACGCAACAATATGGTATTGACTATGAGGAGACTTTTGTGCCTACTTCACGCATGACTATCATTCGTACTGTGGTTACATTAGCTATTCATCTTGGTTGGAAACTGCATCAATCGGATGTGATAACTGCATTTTTGAATGGTGACTTACATGAAGAGGTTTATGTCAAACAACCTCCTGGTTTTTCCATTAAAGGTTAGGAGCATAAAGTATGTCGCTTGCGAAAGGCTTTGTATGGACTTAAGCAAGCATCATGTGCATGGTATGAGAAGATGCATCGGCACTTGATTGCTCTTGTTTTCCAATGTAGTCCGATTGAGAACACACTTTATGTACGCAAAGATGGCAATGAATTGATTGTGCTTATTTTTTATGTTGATGATATGCTTTTGAATGGGTCATGTGAGCTGAAGATTGAGGAACTAAAGGCTGATTTGAAACAAGCTTTCGAGATAAAAAATCTTGGTCATTTGAGCTATTATCTTGGTATCCAATTTGTTTCAGGTGACGGGGGTATTATTATGCATCAAGAAAAATACATTGAGAAGCTGCTTCATTGTTTTGGTTTTGAGGATTGCAAGTCCGTTTCAACTCCTGTTGAGATTCAGGTTCTCAATTGAGGATTGTGATGATGCATTTGACACTTCTCTCTACCAACAAGCTGTGGGATGCTTAATTTATGTATGCAACACTCGACCAGACATACAATATGTTGTTTCCCAGTTGAGCAGGTTTATGCATAGCCCCGGCACTAAGCATTGGCAAGCTGTGAAGCGTGTCTTTAGATACCTCAAAGGCACTATGAACTTTGGTCTCTTCTATGGTAGAGATAATCAGCCATGCTTGCATGCATTTACAGATAGTGATTGGGCTGGTTGTTATGATACACGGGTGTCCACTAGTGGCAATAGCTTTCTTCTTGGAAAATCATGCATATCATGGTTGAGTAAGAAGCAGCCAACTGTGGCCACATCCAGTTGTGAGGCTGAGTACAGGGCAACATTCACGGCTACGGTGGAGTGTATATGGCTCAGACGTCTCTTGATGGATCTATGCATGAAGACACATGAGTCTACGCCCATTTTCACTAACAATCAGAGTGCATTGGTAGTTGCAAGGAATCCAGTGTTTCATGCTCGCAGAAAACACATTGAGATACATTATCACTATGTCAGAGAGCGGCTATATGCAGGAGATATTGATTTGGCGTATGTACCTACACAAGACAATGTGACAGACTTGTTTACCAAAGCTCTTCCAAGGGAAAAGTTTGAAGCTTTTCGCAAAGATTTAGGCTTGTTACCATGTGGGGGCTGATTTGTCACCTCCCTGTACATGTTCACATCATTCACTCCAGGGGGGTTTGTTACACTCACGTGTCCCTTGGGTAGTTTTGATGTGAACCGTTTCCCTATACATGGGCACTTTTTACTCTAGTGTTGGCTAGAGGTTTTTCCCCCGTGTAACCACATATACACACTATACGCATGTGTGGTGGTACGTTGTACTTAGGGAGACTTGTATCTTTCTCTCATACTCACACTTGAACTCTTCATAATAACGTGAGGGAGCTTCAAGCTATCAAGCTTCTTGTTGTGTGTGTGTGTGCATCTATGGGTGTGTGTGTGCGCGTCTATAGCTTCCCTCACTCCCTTCTTCACCCAAAAAAGAGAAGTAGGATGATGAGGTTCTAAATTACGGTTTAATACCTGGATGACCAAAGGGAAAAAATCCAGTGAAAAAAAAGTGCCTTTGGGATAAATGCATTATTGGAGTACTTATTAGCATGGAAATATTAATAAAGTACTCAAGGGATTATTTGCTGATAGATATGGAATGAAAATGGCAGCAAATATGAAAGGGTATTATGATGCAACATTGGTTTGCCTGTTGTAGTCCACTCAAGGTGCATAGGTGGAAGCAAAAAAGAGTGTCTAATGCATATGTCCAATGCATACATAGAAATGCATGGGAAACAATATGCTGTGCAAAAAATATTTTGAGGGGTTCTTCAAAAAGATGTTGTAGCTATAAAAGAATATGACATGGCTTTGCAAGCTGGCACCCCTTTAAGAATGGTTTTCTTTGACGAGGATATATGCTCTCATCTTACTGTGCACTGTGCGTGAGTGTTGGACTCTACAACACTCCACCAATTGCAAGTTAATTGACTTTGACTCTTATGCTCATCTCATCCAACATGAGCGACATGACTTAGATATGCTCAACTCTTCCAGCTTGGGTGTAAGCCTAATAACTACGACTCTTAGCACAAAGCTTAATATGACTTGAAGCTTTGGGACTAATGCTTTGCTCATTTTATGGCTCGGCAGCCTGACTCTAACCATGTCAAAAGAGTGTTTTTTGCACCCTGGCGACTTGACTTTTTACATTCTTGTGCTTACTACAAACATTTCTTCAGGTAAAAGAAAGCTTAAATCCTCAAAAGGAGGATTAGTGAAGGACCAAGTTGGCATCGAAGGTTTCTTTTGCCATACTTGTTTTATCTTCTTTGAATCCGCATTCACGTTGGTTGGGTTGTCCTTCTTTGACAGTAAAGATTCCACTATCTATTTGTTTCTCCAATTGGGCATGTTGATAGGAGTCTTTGATGTTGTTGTAGGCCTCTGTTGGTTGTCGACAACTGGCTTTTGACTCAGCACATTGGAAGACTTAGGAATCCAATTCTCTTGATGACCTTTGTATCTCCTTTGTTGAGTTTGCTTTGCTCTAGGTCTTGTTGAGTTCTTGAGATCTTTCTGCAGGTCTAGTGTAGTTGCAATTGGCTTGTGGTTGACTGGTAGCCAAATCTTTGTATAAGCTGTGTAAAATCCTTGTCTAAGAGGAACATTCTTTGAGATCCATCTTTGTTTAGTATCCTCTTGAGAGTTGTGGTTGAACTTAGCATCTATCAATGTTGTTCTGTTGTATATCTTCTTCTTAGTTATCCTATGATATTGTCAAGGTTGATACCTAATGGGCCTTCTTTCTTGGGAGGGAGTTGAAGTTACTTCATATTCTCTAACCTGTGATTTTGGTACCCATATCTGACTGTTACCTCCATAGTACTCGTGTTATTTTAAAATCCATTGTGATGCTATCCATCCCATGTGTTTGTATTTCTGTGTTGATTTCCTATCTTTAATCCAAATTGGATCATTGACTTTGACTAAACTGCTCAAAACAAACACTTGCTTGACTATCTTTTGCTTTCTTGAGTACTCTGGTTGATATATATCTTTGCTTTTCTGGGTGTCTCCTTAGAGGGTTCAGTTGGGTCAGCAATTGACTTGAAGTTTTGAAAGCGTGACTTTCTTGAAGAATCTGATCCATGAGGGTTCTTTGATGTAGAGGCATATGCTATCACAACCTCTTTGCTAGTCGGTGGAAGTTTCACTTTAGCTTTACCTTTGTCTGCAAGATTTGTCTTTGATTCTTGTGACTTTTGCAACTCTGATTCCAGCATTAATGGTACCTGTAACTATTGCTTGCTATCTCTTGGAAAAGAGAGTATTAGCATTTTATCGTGCATTTCCTTTGAAGGCTTCACCTGAACCTTTATCTCCTCTTCATGATTTTGGATGCTAAGGGTAGCAACCATTTCTTCTCGACCTGTAGCCTTACACATGATTTCTCTATTATTTGGCTTGTCCTAAGTAATCTCTAGAATGCTCTGAATTTTATCTGCAATCATATTGCAATTTTCTTCTTTATCCAAGTAGAGCATTGCATCTGACACTTGCTCCTTTTGTAATGCTGAGAACTACATATATTCTTGTTGTTGGTTCTATTGAAGATCTCTTGTTGGGGTATAAAGCCCAATGTGGTCGCCAAGGTAAGTGGGCGGGCCGCCAGGTATGTACACATATTATTTTGTAAAAACCTAATAAGAACTCACTATGCTCTACACATTACAGTAGAGTGAGTTCACCATATCGTCGTGCTCTTCTTCTCGCACTCTCTCTCGTGTCGCACTTCCGCTCGTACTCATTCAACTGGTATCAGAGCTCAAATCGATGCTCGGGGCAGCACTGCAGGAGGCTAGAGTCACCAACTCAGATTGGAGTGAAATCGGACAGGCAAAGACACGGCCCCAAATCTCATTCTGAGGTCATCTCGGCCACCGTTCGGCTTCGACAAAGGTCTGTGCATGCCATTTTCGACTACGTGGTCTCGACGGGTGCAGATCTGACTCTGCAAATTTGGGATTTTCGGCCTACGACTGCAGGTGCTGAGGATATCGACACTCCCAGAGTGTTGATTTGTGGATGTCTACACATCGAAGGACGGCTCACAGTTCTTGGAGGCGTGTCACATACGACACGGGCGCATCTACACACAAACTGTAGGCGACATCCACTAGTTCATCAGGTAGCTTGTGTTTGCTGCTTGATATTCCATATTTCATCCTGACATTGCAGGTACTTCCACATGGGATGTATTGTCAGAGATGATGTATGTTTGTTGAGGGTTTGCTGGCTGTGAGTCACGCAGCAAACAACCGCCGCAGCGGTTACAACATAGAGTGGGAAATTTGTGGATGTATGACTTTGTGGGAAGTCTATGTACTGTCAGATTTACTGCAGCCTTTGTTGAGGGTCGAGTGAGGTTTTATTGAGCTGGGGGATTCTCGAATGTTGAGATCCTTTCGGTGATACAGGTCTTGGAGCGATCCCTCGAGCACCCTTAGATAGGCAGCTAGGATGTATTAACTGTGAGTTAGACAGTTGGGATTGCATCTTTGCTTTACTTCCGTTGAGGCATTGTAGCAGTCTATGCTTATAGGACAGTGACAGGACAGTCAAAGACAGTACAGGTGTAGGACAAGTTTACCCGCAGCTTACAGTGTCAGAGAGACAGTGTTTTTTGAGCTGTTTTTTGGTCTATTTTTAGTACACCAGAGCCATTTTACAAAGGAGACTCTGCCAAAATTTTTGCAGAATCTGAAGCTTTCTTGGTTCATTTGACAGGTTGATATTGGTTCAGAGGTCAGTTTATAGGGGAAACTCTGCCGAATTTTTCCCAGGAAAGTAAACCATTGTGAAGCGTAGCTATGGCTAGATCACATGACACTACTCTTTACAATATCAAGAAGCTGGATGGAACCAATTTCCCATTGTGGAAGAAGCAGATTTGGCACGTGTTGGTACAAAAGAAGCAAATAAAACCTATAAATCTCAAGGGGATAAAACCAGAAGATATGGACGAAGATGAATGGAGCGAAATGGATGAATTGGCACTTTCTACCATTGTGTTGACTTTGGCAGAAAGCGTTTACTTCAATGTAGCAGACGAGATGTCGGCTTATCAAGCATGGTTAAAGCTGAGTGATCTTTATGAGAAGCAGAGTGCAGCTTCACAGGTATACTGGCTTAAGAAGCTTGTTGACTTGAAGATGAAAGAAGGGACACCTATGTCCAATCATCTGAATGAATTCAACACAATCTATAGTCAGTTGTCAGCTCAAGGTGTCAAGTTTGATGAACCTGTTAGAGCTATGTTCCTGTTGATCACATTGCCGGAAAGTTGGGACACTTTTCGCACAGCTTTGAGTAATTCTACACCTCCAGATGGTTTGAACATAGCAGGTGTAGAAGGAAGTCTGCTTACTGAAGAAACCAATAGAAAGACAATGGACAAAGGCAAAGGAACAGCCTTAGTTGTCAGGGGAAGGACCAAAGAAAAGTACAAAGGTGGAAAGAGGAATCAGTCTCGTAGCAAGTCCCGCAGTGCTAAAGGCAAGAGTGACATAGAATGCTACCATTGTGGCAAGAAGGGTCACATGAAAAGAGACTGCAGAGAATGGAAAGCAGAAAAAGTCAAAGAGAAAGCTGAAGACCATGGTGAGAAGAACAAGTCCTCAGTGAAGATTCAAGAAATAAATGTGACAAACACTGTTGCAGAGGATGACAGTCTAGTGTCAGGAGACATCTACTTCTTGAAGAATACAATGGACTCAGCTCTTCTTACAGCATCTGATGGAAATGCACTAAGTGACTGGATTATAGACTCAGGGGCATCACTTCATGTGTCTCCAAACAAGGAGTGGTTTACTTCTTATGTGACCACTAAAGATCATGTTCGGCTAGGCAATGGGCAGACATGTGAGATCTTAGGTGTTGGAGATGTTCAATTGAAGTTTCAGAATGGCTCTTCTTTCACACTGAAGAATGTGAGGCACGTTCCCGCAATTACAAAGAGCTTGATCAGCACAGGTTTACTTGATGATGCTGGCTACGTCACCATTTTTGGACAGAACATGTGGAAGATATCCAAGGTTCTATGACAGTAGCACATGGAGTAAAGTCTGGAGGACTTTACATGATTTATGTATCAAATGTCTCCAAAAATGTAATCAATGTAACCGAGCAGCCGAACGTTTCTTTGTGGCATAGCCGGTTAGGACATATGTCCAAGAAGGGAATGGAAATCTTGTCTCGTTCTGGTTATTTGCCTCGCTTTTCATTTAATGATTTTGAATTCTGTGAACATTGTCTGTATGGTAAGCAAACACAGCAGCCACATAAGCATAGAAGCAGTAGAAGAGATACACAGTTGGCACTTGTTCATAGTGATTTGTGTGGACCTATGCCTAACCTATCTCTAGGGGTAGCTTCTTACTTTATGACATTTATAGATGATTACTCGAGGAAAGTATGGGTTTACTTTCTCAAGCACAAGGATGAAGCGTTTAGTGTTTTCAAAACGTTTGTGACACTTGTGGAGAATCAGAGTGGCAAGAAGCTTAAATGCTTACGCACTAACAATGGTGGAGAGTATGTTTCAAAGGCCTTTCAGGACTTTTGTGAGTCAAAAGGTATAAAACGTGAACTTACTGCTCCTTACAATCCTCCTCAAAATGGTGTTGCTGAGAGGATGAATAGGACCATACAAGAGAAGGTCAGAAGTATGTTCTCTAATGCACAACTGAAAAATGGGTTTCGGGATGAAGCTGTATCAATAGCTGTTCATCTTGTAAATAGATCTCCTAGCAAGGTTTTACAGAAGGATTCAGTGCCAGAGATGGTATGGTCAGGCAAAATTCCCTCATACAAGCATCTCAGAGTCTTTGGCTGTGAGGCATATACTCACGTTCCAAAGGAATTTAGGAACAAACTTGAGCCAAAGAGTAGAAAGTGCATCTTTCTAGGCTATGGTAATTTTGGTGAGATGGGGTACAGACTTTGGGATCCCGAATCCAGAAAGGTTGTCCGCAGCAATGATGTTCACTTTAATGAATCCCAATATCATTCTAAACCAGAGAGGGTTGAGGAGATTAGAAGAGTTGTCTTCCAAGAAGATGGACCTACACGTGCAAGACAAAATGTCAGGGCTCAAGAGGAGCAAGGACAGGATAGAGTGGAACCGCAGGTTGTGGTTGAGCCTGAGCCACCTATTGTGCGTAGATCTGGACGTATCACGCGACCTCCTGATAGGTTTGTTCCATCTATGAATTATGTCAAGTTGACTGATTGCAATGAGCCTTCATGCTACAAGGAAGCAGTGCAAATGAAGGACTCCGGGAATTGGAAATTGGCCATGCAGTCAGAGATGACAGCTCTGCATAAAAACCAGACATGGAAGCTAGTTAAATTACCACAGGGCAAAAAGGCTCTACCCTGTAAATGGGTTTACAGGTATAAGATCACCGCTCATGATAGTCAGCCAAAGTACAAAGCAAGGCTTGTTGCCAAGGGCTTTAAGCAAGAACAAGGCATTGACTTTGATGAAGTCTTCTCTCCGGTGGTCAAGATGACTACATTGAGATGCTTTCTTGCATTGGTTGCCATATTAGATTTGGTGTTGCACCAAATGGATGTCAAGACAACGTTCTTGCATGGTGATTTAGATGTGGAAATTTACATGCAGCAGCCAGAAGGGTTTGTTGAGAAAGGCAAGGAAGATTGGGTATGCCAGTTGTTAAAGAGTCTTTATGGCTTAAAACAATCACCAAGGGCATGGTACCATAAATTCCACAAGTTTATGCTTTCTCAAGGCTACAAACGTAGTGAGTTCGATCACTGTCTATATACAAAGAAGGCTAAGGATGGTAGTTGGCTGATCCTTATTTTGTATGTGGATGACATGTTGATTGCTGGCAAGCACTTGGAAGAAATTTAAGCTTTGAAGTCAACGATGGCAAAATCGTTTGACATGAAAGACATGGGTGAGGCAAGTCATATACTTGGTATGTGCATTGAGAGAGACAGATCAAAGAATTTGATTTGGTTATCTCAAACAGAGTATATTGACAAGGTTTTGCAACGTTTCAATATGGAGAAGGGAAAGGCATTGAGTGTTCCATTGCCACCATATGTGAAACTTAGCAAACAAGATTGTCCTGTGTCTGAGGAAGAACTGGCTGAAATGGATAAGATTCCATATGCGTCTGCAGTGGGTAGTTTGATGTATGCAATGATTGCTACTCGCCCAGACATTGCATTTGCAGTGGGAGTAGTAAGTTGATACATGTCAAACCCAGGCAAGAAACATTGGGAGGCAGTGAAAGGAATATTGAGATACCTGAAAGCTATAAAGAGTATGCGTATATGCTATGGGAGTTAGGAGCTAAGTGTAAAGGGTTTTACAGACTCAGATTATGCAGGTGACTTAGACAAGCGAAGGTCTACGTCAGGGTATGTCTTTACATTGGCTGGTGGAGCAGTATCATGGCGTTCTAGATTACAAGATTGTGTTACTCAGTCTACTACAGAGGCTGAATATGTTGCAGCATCAGAGGCATGAAAAGAATCAATTTGGCTTAATCGACTAGTAACAAATTTGGGAATCAAAGAAGAGATGCCTGTGTTATATTGTGATAGTCAAAGTGCTATACAATTGGATCGCAATCCAGTTTATCACTCATAGACAAAGCATGTGGATGTGAAGTATCATTTCATCAGGGAAATGCTCGAGGATAAGAAACTTCAGCTTGTCAAAGTTCACACCACAGAAAATCCTGCTGATCTACTTACAAAAGGACTTCCCTCAGAGAGCTTTGCGCATTTTCGCAAGCAGTTAGGTGTAGGGTAGTACATCACTTCTCTACATCTCTTGTATATTAGCTTGTATAGTAGCTTCTCTCACACTTAAAGTACCACATTGGACTTTAAGTGGGAGGTTGTTGAGGTATAAATCCCAATGTGGTCACCCAGGTAAGTGGGCGGGCCGCCAGGTATGTACACATATTCTTTTGTAAAAACCTAATAAGAACTCACTATGCTCTACACATTACAGTAGAGCGAGTTCACCATATCGTCGTGCTCTTCTTCTCGCACTCTCTCTCGCGTCGCACTTCCGCTCGTACTCCTTCATCTCTGTCCAGCTTTTGTCATGGTCTCATCTTGATCTAACTGTGTCTCTATGGAGGGTGGCTTGAGACTTTGTTTTTCAATTTGACTTGCATCGGTTGATTTGACTGGCAATGAGTGATTGATCTTTGGACTTCCTATTGCTTCTTGGTGTTTGCAACCCCATTCTTTTTAACTTCTTGCTTTGGTGGCATTCTCTGCTCAATAGCTTTCGTGGTTGTTCTTTGTTCTATTTGATCTTCACCTGCTATTTCCTGATTTGCTTTAAGCTCTTTTGAAGTTCTGTTTGATGGAGATGAATCATCTTCAATAAGCTTTTCTTTGGCATCGGTCTCCATTTTAACTATGTTTGAGGAATTTGTGCTGTCATTCGTGGGCGACCAGTCTTGGTCTTCATTCTTTGTTGTCTCTAAAGACTGAATCCTATTTACATCCTGTATCTCTAACATCTTCTGGGCCATTGGCATTCCCATCATGATGTCGTTTGACATATCCTTTGTTGTGATCACGTGGAATTGAGCTATGATGATCTATGAAATTACTTCAATGGTGGTGGAGATGATTCTCCAGCATTCAGCTCGTTTGTTTCCTAATATACTCACAAATTTAGGAGAATCTTCTAACTGTGGTTGTCCACATCTTTTCTAAGAGCGAAAAGACATGAGGTTCTTATCTAACTCAAAATCTAGCTTTACTTCATTTGACAGCTTTTCTTCATTTTCACCAACAATGTTGCACTTGATCGTCTTAAGATTTCTTTCTGTATTGACTGATTTTGTTGTGACATCGTCCTTTGGTTGAGCTTTATCTGCTTTTCTTTTTTTTTGCTTTGATCACCTGCTTCGATTGATGTTGACTCCATTGGATGTAATACTGCACTTTTCGGCAATTGTTGAGCATTGTCCTCCTATATCTGAGTAACCTTTGACCTTAAAAAATCCATTGTACTCTTTGGCAGAATCTGTCTCTTTGGAGGAGATTTCGATGGTGACCTTTATGTAGCTTTCTCGACTTTTGCTTTCATTGACTTTGACCTTTTTGTCACCTGTTCTGGGAGCTTGAGGCTTTGCATCATCTTTTAATAGTCTTTGACTTTATTCGGGCCATGCATAGGGATTTGAACAAGATTGTAATCTTGCTGATATTCATTACCATGTGCATCTTGATATGCATATGTGAGATTGATCACATGTAACTGTCTGAACACTATGGGATTTGTCGGCTTTTGACTCTGACTTGTGGAGATCGACTGAAACTTTTGTCCCTGATAATCTTCATAGAGGCATTGATCTGTAGACTCTGATGGAATCTTGATCAATTGGAAACTTCCAACAACCGTATGATCTTTCAAAGGTTTCTATCTTGAAGGGGTATGTTGACTAGAAGCTCTAGGGCTTCTAACTGTGTAGCGTTTCCTGGTATTAGAGCTGAGCTTGATGGATTTACAGCTCCCCCCTTCCTAGGGTGATCACTATAACCTGCTTCATTGTAAGATTTCAAAATTGGTCAGCTCTGGTTCAGTCTCATCTTTTGGGACTGTGAAGGTACACTTTGGGTAGCACTGTTGATGTTTGGCATTTGTAAACCTTCTACATAGTTTCCTATGTATCTTTGTGAAACATGACAAATTATTCTCCAAGTCAATCTATAGATAACATTATCTTTGTCCTGATACTGTCTATCCCATGGGTCTCCTATGATATGAGCTTTTGTGGTTTCACAACCCAAGGCATCATAGATGCTAGACTCTCGTCTATATCTACGACTATTTTGGTCAAAGTATATGCTCCTTTGGCTACAACATCAAAGTTTGATTTTCGATGGAGGAGAGTTTGGCTTTGAACAGATTTTTGGGTTCACTCTGGTAACATCCTTAAGCTATAGAGAGGATGGGCTATAATAGATTCTTTCCTCTGAAATGAACCATCCTTTCTGATCTTTCCTAGACGCACTTCTATGAGCTGGTATGTGGGACGTTCAAACACTGATTGATCCTTTTTGTACATTTTCCCTTTTTGGTCTACATAGTGTGCATATGAATTATGTGTACCATACAATGCTAACATCATTCTATTTGATGTGTCCTTTAGACTGGTGAGTGATTGCACACTTGTGGCATTGAATGCAAAATCATTTGCAAACCTAACAGTCTTTTTCAACATTCAGTGCTATCTCGACACCTTTACCGAATTCATGCAAGAATTTGTTGTTCAAAGAATCAATTTTAAGCTTTTCAGGTGCATGTGCATCTTTATGCCGAATTTGAACTTGCAGTGTTTTTACTGGTGCTTCTAATTGTAATGCAGGATCATCTGATTACATTAAAAGTGACGAGTTAGATGCACTTACATCAAGATTCTCATTTCCAATTTTCTCTGTACCTTGCTTGGCAATTGATGTATCCCTGTTGTCTAGATTTCTTGGATAATCTTCAGAAAAATGTCCACATTTCGTCCACAATCTGAGCAATACACCATGATTGGTGGTATTTCAACTAGCTCTATATGTCAAGCTCTTGTTGAGAAGTTTCAACTTCTGTGCTTGCCAAGTTGTCGGCATTTTCTTTTTAAACACTGAGCATCAAGCTGTAGATTGCTCCATCTTGACCTTTGTACTGTCTTTGGCTCGGTTCTCCAATTAGACTAGCTTCAATTGGTTGATCTGTTGGATCTTTCATTTCTAGTTCTCGACTATAGATTTGACCACTGTAATCCATGTACAATGACCCTGATTGCATATGTACTAAATGGATGTTTTACGAACTTGTGCAGATTTCTAGATAAACACTTGGGTTGACTTTCTGAACTTCTATCTGCACTTCATCTTTAAGCTTGCAATACCTGGCTTCATTGAAGTCTGTGAACATCTGGGAGTTCTCCAAATGTGGCTTTACTATGATCAGTGGGATCTTGGCTCCTGTGTTGCTTTTGCTACTCATCAAGTATCTAGGCCTTCGGAATCTGCATATAAGACTTTATCTCCATTGTGCCATATAGATATAAAACATGCTGTGTTGCAGTTGTGCATGTGTTGCTACTGCTACTGGTTTGCTTTGTTGTACTTGAACTCACAGCTCCACTTGAGTCCATGTTGGCTCAATCTGCAGAAACTGTCCCCTAGCAGATTTTGGTATCGATTAGCAAAATTTTTGCTGCTCGTACTAGCCTAATCTGCAATCACATGTGAGTTTTGCCTGTTCGTGGAAGCTCAATTGCAATGCAATTGCTTACACTTGCCAATTTCTAACGTGCAAAGTTTTTGAATTTTGATTGACGCTCCACTACTTCGAGTTGATCTTTTTGCTCGCATTTTTCGGCTGATCTAATTCGCTTTGCGAGGCCTAATTTTCGTGGATTTTCTTGTTTTGACTTGCTCGCTTTTGCGCAGTTTGCTCGGTTTACGACTCTTTTGACTTTTTCGCGGTTTGTTCGGTGTGCGACTCTTCTGACTTTGCTTTTTTTTTTTTTTGCTTTTCTGGGTCTTTCGACGACCTTCTTTTTATTTTTCTTAATTTTTTAATGAAATTTTGAATTTTCTAAATTTTTTTGATATTTTTATGAATTTTTTTGGAAAATTTTTAATTTTTAGGATTTTTTGTAAAAATTAACTTGCTACTAGAACCCAAGTTAATATTTTTGGAAAGTTTTATAAATTTTTTGATTTGTTGAAATTTTCTCGATTAATATTTAAATTTTTGTGAGTTTTTGACTATTTTTGCGATTTTTTTGTGAATTTTTAAAATGTTTATGAGGTTTTTTTAATTCTTTTTTATGTGATTTTCTAATCTCTTTTTTTATTTTTTTCTATTTTTTCTTTTGGTAATTCTCTAGACTTCTTTTGATTTTTTTATTGAATTTTGTGATTTTTTATTCTTTTTTGTGTTTTTTAATGGTTTTTATACTTAATTTTGTAATTAAATAAAATACTACAAAATAAATAATAATAAAAATTCAATACCTGAGCTGAGCGCGGGGACACGGGGTTGACCTATAGGGCTGTTTTGGCACGTAGCGAAACTGGGACACGCAGTACGGGGCTGACAGCAGCTATAGAGTGAGTGAAGGCGGGATCTTATGGCGCACAGCACGAGAGGAACGAGAGAAGAGAGTACTTGGCGTGCACTGGCAGAGAGACGGTGGGCAGCTCGTGAGCAGAGGAGAGGTCGCGTGCAGGGCGTGTGTGTGTGTGTTGTGTGTGGAAAACGACAAGAAGGAAAAGTGGGCATGTGCGTGACAGCTGAGCCAGAGAGAGAGAGAAGGCGACAAAGGAAGAGAGAGAGAGAGAGTTAGAGAGAGAAAAAGGGAGAGAGAGGGAGTGTGAGGCGGAAGTGAGAGAGTGATAATGATCACGATGAGGAGGGGGTGGGGAGGAGAGAGAAAGTGAGAGGGGGAGGTGAGAGAATGTTGATAATTGGGGTTTTGGCAAGGGGAGGAGAGAGACCAAGAGAAAGTTAGAGAGAGAGAGTTGGAGTGGATTGACTCGGAGAGAGACAAAGAGAACGATCGGTAGAGGAGAAAGAAGAGGAGAATTATTTTAACATCGTAGAAATATCCCAAGAGACCGTAAAGATCTATCCGAGAGGAGGAAATTTTATGTGCCGCAAGGCATGGGCGTCAAAGCTAAAACCGGCCTTTTATTAATTTTTTGTTTCCAAACATCCAAAAATGCCAAAATTAGCCGAAACTCCCAAAATTCGCAAAGAAAATCCCAAAAACTACCAAAAAAATCCAAAAAATAAGCCTTAGAAAATCATCGTCATTCACAACCGAGCGAATTTGATGCAAAAACTACCAAAAAAATTCGCAAAGAAAATCCCAAAAACTACCAGAAAAATCCAAAATCCCAGAATTTGACGCAAAAACTACCAAAAAAATTCATCAAATTTTGAATGACGATGATTTTGCGTTAAATTCTGACACGCAAAAGCACACTAAAAATAGCAATTGTTACCGAAAACACTAAAATTTGACAAAATTGTCAACCCGATCCCCAGAAATAGTAAAACGCTCAAAATTTGACAGGGAGGACACAAATGCGATTAAAATGATGCTGTAAATACACACATAAAACAGCTTGTAAAGATCGCAAGATATCAAATTTTTATGGAATTAACCAAAAATTAATGCAAAAATTACAAGAAAATTACAAAAATTACCCAAAAAATTTCTAAAACTGCTCCACACATAGGAAATTAGTGAACCCAAATAAAATCACAAAAAGAACATTAATTCAATTGCCAAACAATTTCATCAATAAAATTAAGACTAGGCAATTAAATTGGCAAAATTAGCGACAAAATTAGGTCAAAATTTGACACAATTGAAGCGTGTAAATCCATGTTTTGAGCACAAAAATGCAGCAATTAACCATTACACACATCAAACATGCTATCAAAAATCGAATTAATAATGCATCTTAAACACTTTTTAGGCGCGCACACACACACACAAATAGTTGACAGTTTTTACCAATCTTTAGGTGCGCACACAAAAGGGTAAAATTTTGTTGAAATTGCAAGGTGATTCAGAAATCATTAGTTGGGCATGACCACAACACAAATCAATCATCACAATTGAAAAATCATTAAGCACACATTGATTTTTAGGTGCACAAACATGGGCAAAATAGTGCACACACCTAAAATCAGGCATACACACACTCAATTAGAATGCACATATACTTACAATTGACACCATCCAAGCACGCAATTAACTCAATTAGGCACACAATTAGCAACGCACATTCACCAATTAGCAATTGAAACTTGTCAAATTTATACGCCACCAAATCTTAAAAATTTCGGCACTACGACGGCATGAAAACGAATAATCGAAGAATTTTCAATCCAACATAGCATCAGCATAGCATTGCATCAACATTACATTGCATCATGGTGGGATCTCTACACAATTCTACACATCTTTAGATTCTAGGGAGGTTGAGAATACCACCTGATTACCTTTCCATTGAAGATCGATTGAACGGTTGAAAGCTCCAATCCTTCATAGCAAATTAGTAAGTTAACAAAAATTAGTGAAATTAGCAAGGGGTTGGTGTGAAATTAGAGGCAGGGTGAAAGACTTTCGCTTGTCACCAACGGGAAAAACAGTCAAAGAGGTGCTCATTGAATATGCATATATGCACTCAGAGTTGCGTATGAGAGCAACATTGATAGGGTTTCTAGCTCATTGACCAAACTGTGTGTTTACTAACCTCCACTAAAGATTTTTATGTTCATTGTTTAACTTGTGTGTTGTAGATATCTATCCCTTAAACAAGAAGACTAGCAGTCACTGGATTGCATTATAGGCATTTTTTAATGCATTCCATGCATCGATGGGTGAGCTTCTCTGTAACACTAGCGCTTAAAGAGCACTGGCTGAGAGGGGGGTATTTTTCTTTGACCACTTTTACAATGTACCGCGTTCTACACTTGTCTTAGGCACTCTTTGATATCTCCCACTTCCCCAAAGGAGAGTCCACAAAGGCCACTCCCTGCCTCTAAAACCTCCGAGTGTTTCAGACTAAAGCTTCATCAAGAAATACAAAAGTTCTTAAGACACAATATTACAAGTAGGGTGGTACGTATTTCAATCTTCATGCGCATGCATGTGCTAATTGACTTCTTCCATGATGAGGAGATTAGGAAGACTGAAACTATGCTAATCTGCAAGTCAAAGAAATTCCTGGATTTTTTGGATGAGCCTTGGGGATGTCGATGACTCTGATGGCATCTTGTGCAAAGTAGATAAGAAGTCTGTTGTGTGTAAATGCATGATAGCTTCTCATAACTTCATAGCTTCTTTCCACTACATAAGGTGGGATCGAATGATTGGTCATCTGGTAGTTGTTAATCAGGATTTGCATGATGACATGAATAATCCTTTGAGGATGCTTGAGGTTTGTGTGTGGACCTGACCTGGTGATCGTTCTTAGCATTTGAAGAAATGTGACACTACGACAGGTACATGAGGACTTGGAAAATGAGGTTGACATCAACCTACCTCCAAAACTTCTTTTCCACTGCAACATGCAAAAGGTAGTATATTTTGCATGTACTACTTCCTCGTTTGTCATTGTCAGATTTTTTTTGTTTAATCTAAATGTTGTATTAACTATTGTACAGGTCCCTCAAAGGAAGGAACACGAGGTAGTCTATGCAAAGATAATTGTTCCTATTGAATGACTGTTTTTGGTGAAGGGAAACTCCTAATTGAAGAAGGTGGATACACAAAGCATCATGATGTTCTGAACCCCAATTTTGTAACAAAGATGTAGAGCACATTTGTAATCGTTATTCACACAAAAATGAAATACAAATTTTCTAACAAACAAAGTATGACCACAAACGTTTTTTCGAATCTGACTCAACTTGTCCTTGCATTGGGTACACAAGCATGTACACTAAATTGTCCAATTCAAAGTGAAAAGCTTCCATGAAAACTTCTAAATTAAGTGGAGTTCATGTGCATGCCTTAGGAGGAGTTTCCCATGGGCTTGACACACTAATTGGACCCGGGCTTGAATACCCAACAATCCCTCCCTAAAGCCCAAACCACAGACTATGGACTTGATGTAGACCATGGCAAAGTTCAATCTCCTGAAACTATGAGTAGAAGAACCCCCTTTGAAAACAACATAGGGGTGTGTGTGTGTGTGTGCACGCGCGCGTGCGCACACACACTTCCCTCAAACAACTATCAGAGTGAGACAACCACAACTCAGAACCCAACTTAAATAAGCGGCCTTACTACTGATGTGGGGCAGTGTCTATAACCTGCACAAAATTTTGGACATGGCTATAATTGACAACTGATAAATTAAAAGAATGATTTAATTTACTAAAACTAACTTCCTAATCTAATTAATTTTTTCAAGATCTACTCAAGCCGTAAAATCCAAAAGGTCTTGTTTGATTAGATTAGATATTGACCAAAATATTGTTAGAAAATTTCTCTCAATTTCACAAACATCGTCATATGAATAAAAATAGAGAAATAAGGATAACAATTTTAAGAAAATCTTAGCTCTAGGGATGTCTGTTATGGTTCTCTTTGTGGACGACATGGTGATACTGCTAGGATCTTTCTTGCTAGGCTCTAATAGCATTGCTACAAATGGGGGCTAGAGAGAGAGAGAGAGAGAGAGAGAGAGAGAGAGAGAGAGAGAGAGAGAGAGAGAGAGAGAGAGAGAGAGAGAGAGAAAGAGAGAGCAAAGAAGCACGTGCAAGTGCATCTCCTAGAGAGGAGTGCTACATAGGCACAAAGAGAGAAGAGGTGAGAGAAGAGAATAAGGAAATAGAGCAGGGTCCAATCTCCCCTGTGCAAGAGTGAGCATTTTCCCCTTGCATGTATTTACCTATAGATTTCTCAAATGCTCAAAATGATTACAAACTATCCGTCCATACATAAAGTGACCATAGCTCATAACGATCTCTTTAATAATACAATATCAATAAACTTGATACCCTTTTGTATTTTCCATAGTTCACCTATGCTTTTGCCACCTGTCAGCTGCATTAAATAACTATTCATCAATTTTCACTACATAATCAAGCTTTATTTTATGCATCATAAAGATGTGCAACAACATGCTAAAAAATGCAACACAAAAACCTATGCAAAGAGCTAATTTCTACTCCTCCATCTTGGCCGTACTTTGATAAGCCAAGCATGCATGTATTTTTCTTGTTTCTTTTATTGATAAGAGATTTGACATACACATCACTTCTCCTTTTCCCCCAATCGTGCCTTGACAATGCTCTTATCCTTGGAGACTCTCCACTACCAAAGTGCAAGAGCAACATGAAGAGGTAAAGGCTCCTGATATTATGAAATTAATGCATGAAAGGTAGCAAAGTGTAGCTAGGATACAGATACCAAGGGCCCAAAAGTAGACGAAGATGATGTACGAAGACAAGGTTGTGGACAAGTCTTTGTGGAGCAACAAGAAGATGAAGATGCAGATATGGAGTCGGCCTATGATGATGATGATGATGATCCAAGCTTAGAATTTTGGGAGTCAAGTAAAAAGAATAACTTGGATCAAGCGTTTGTTTGGTTTTTGCAGCTTCCAATTCAATAAACGCCTTTTGTGGTTGAACATAAATGTTCAACAAGTGGGTTGGAAAATGATGGTATAGATAAAGGTATTTGGTGCTAAAAGGATGAGAAAGAAAGGTCATGTGCATCTACAAGTGCATGCCAGGGTAACACAGCAGGTATGAAGGTCAAGGGCACAAAGTGGATCCAGATGTGTATGTATTTTGAGGTTGTTTTGGCCAAAGGGATTTGCTATGGGGCTTCTAGTCTAAAGTGAAAAAATGGAAGTTTAGAAGATGGTTTTCAAAGTGCTCTACAAGCTGGTCCAAACATCCTATCAATCGGAGGTGTATATCTCAAGATATTGCAGTTTGAAGAAAAGAGTGCTTTGCAGATCCTCACTGAATTGGATGGGTGCAGCGTGATGATTGGGACATATGTGATCTAATAGGGATGAAATGTTCAATTTATGGAGCATACTGGCCTTTTTGGATTGACAATCAGAGTTGGGGTGGACAAGATATGAGTAGTGGAAGTTTTGTCGGGGGTCAGTTCCACATTATTTTGACCCCTTGATAAACATGCCCTTAGATGTTTTTTCAAGCTTGCTAGTGTTTATAGAGGTAGTATGAAGCATTTGAAGCTAGTTGGAAGTGACGTTTCATCAAATAGAGTTGCAGACACCAAGATATTAAAACTCAAAGTTGGCAAAGGTAGCAAGGAGGTGGTTGCAGATGGTTTTCATAGTTTTTGAGGCTTTTTGTTAGCAGTCTTGGAAGGGTCAATTTGCAACGGGTTCTTGTGGCTCACCAGCAATATGGACTTCCAACAGGGCTTTACAAGTAGATCATATGACATTGGAGCAGGAAATGGGAGTAGTCCAAAGTAGCACTTAAAAGGGGGGTTTTAATGGGGTTCCATTGTCTTTTTATGGCCCTTGGGGAGGAGGTTCCACATGGAAAGAAAATGAACTCACATGCAAGTGTTGGGAGACTGTGGAAGGGTATATATTTGGGAGTATATACTTTATTTAGATGTCTAAGCCCCTCCTTGCATGTGGGGCGATGTGTTGGGTGATTCTTGTGTGCGCATGGGCGGTGGTCGTTGAGGGTTGGGTTCACATGAAGGGGCCATAGGGCCTGTTACCATATACATGTGGTAGTGATGTGTGTGAACACACTAGGACCGCCGGGGCATTTTTTCCCTCTTTAGGAGGTTTTTTCCCCCGTGCATTGTATATACGCCCATCACTCTAGGGATATCTATCTTTCCATTGCACACTAAGTAACACACTCTCTATTGTGTGCCTTGAGCTTCCTTCGTCTTCTCCAAGCTGTGTGTGTTTCTCTACAACCCTAATTCCAACAATTGGTATCAAAGTAGGTCATGTCCTCCCTGGCTTAGTCGTCAGCTGCTCCATCACACGCCTGCTCACTTTCTCCGATTTCAGTGAGCTTTGGCGAGCGTTCGCATGTCGACAAAAATTTGGGTATAGCTCGAAGAGCTTGGTCTGCTCAGAATTTTGATTTGGGCTCATTTCGAACTCCGTTTCCACTACAAGCAGTACTGCACAGGCTATTTCGTCATTTTGTGCAAAATTTCTGTCAGTGCCGTTTTCTGCATAACAGGTGCCTTATAGTCTTCTACAGTTTGTGCTATATAGCACATGTTGTTCCCGCTCCATTTCTCCTATTTTCGGGCAGTTTTCATATCAGGTACAACATTTACCATGGCTGACAACAACAACACAGATGTGTTCAAGATGTTTGCTGCTGAGGATAGGTTGGATGGGGACAACTACCCTATGTGGGCTTATATGATGCAACATGTTCTTGTGTCAAAGGGTGTCTGGAACATTGTGCAGGGCATTGATGTACGTCCTGGTTCTGAGGATGTAGGCAATGTTGAGGATGTTGCAGGTCTTGCTGCAAGGATTGCAGCTGTTAGAGTTGTTTTGCCTACGGCAGAACAAGCTCGTTGGGATGTTAAGGATGCGCAAGCTCATGCATTGATTGCGTTGTCTGTGAAGCGCACCATTGTTCCTCACATCCGTTCAGCAAAATCTGCAAAACAGGCTTGGGATATTTTAGCAGATCTTTATGCAAGCCGCAATGAGGCTAAAATTGCTTTGCTGCGTAAAGAGCTGGAGTCGAAGATTATGCATGAGGAAGATGATATGGACACTTTCCTTGCTAGTGTCAAGGATATCAATGAGCAGCTTATTTCTGCAGGTGAAGTCATTTCAGACAGCTCCCTTGTGCAGACTGTTCTTAATGCCTTACCAGATTCCTACCAGACTTTTGCTAGTACTTGGAGATTGATGACCCAAGGAAATCCTGAAGTTGATGCATTATGCACATTGCTGTTGCAAGAGTCACTTTCTAGAAAAAACAGGACTAGGCAGCATGCAGTTGAACAGGCTTTTATTGCTTCTCAAAAAAGGGTGGTAACAGTAATGCAGCCACTTCTTATGGTTCTGTTGCGAGTGGCAAAAATTCTGTTCCTAATGCTTCTGCTGGCAGTACTTCGTTTGGCAATTCTGGTGATAAGGGCAAAAAGAAGATGCGTTGCCATTATTGTAAAGCCAATGATCACTTGATCAGGTCGTGTCCTAAGTTGAAGGCCAAAGAGGCTAAGAAGAAAGAGGGTTGTTCCACTGCAAATGCTGGTTCCACTACAAATGCAGCCATTGTTGAGTCTTCTGTGAAAGGAGACTGTGTTGCTGATGTTGATGCAGAATGGGCTTTTAGCGCAGAGTGCACTTACAATCCTGTTGTCCATGATGCATGCTTGTCAGTTGCTGCAGATTCACATGTGTGGTATTTCGACAGTGGTGCTACAAAGCACATTACCTCACATCGTGAATTGTTTACGTCTCTTGAGTCTGTCCCTCATGGGAATTCAGTCACTTGTGCCAACAACGCCTCTTATCCAGTTCAAGGAGTTGGAAATATTGTGCTCACTGTTGCTAATGGCAGTTCCTTCACACTTGTTGATGCACTTTATGTACCTGGGATCAAGAAGAATCTCTTGTCTGTATCTGCACTTGCTAGACTTGGACTTGTAGTCAAATTTGTGGATGACAGATGTACAGTTCATGATCTCAGTTTTGGTGATGAAATTGTTGCATCTGGCCTTTTGTGTCGTGGGCTTTATAAGCTCACTTTGTATGACAAGTGTGGACAAAATTTTGCAAATGCTGTTGCAGATTCAAGGGCTATTTCAGATGCAAAACTTTGGCATGCACGTTTTGGTCATCTGAATTTTGACAGTTTGCTGCGTTTGCAGAAATCTGATATGGTTGCTTCTTTGCCACCTCTTGAAGCACCTGTCAAACATGTTTGTGAAGGCTGTATTTTGGGTAAGATGCAGCGTTCTAAATTTCCAAAGGATGGTTCAGTTCGGGCCACATGCAGGTTGCAGCTTGTGCATAGTGATGTTTGTGGGCCCATGCAAACTCCGTCCTTGGGCAATTACCTATACTTCGTGACTTTCATTGATGATTACTCCAGGCATGCATGGGTATTTCCGCTTAAAGCGAAGTCCGAAGTTTTTATGTGCTTCAAACAATTTCTGGCTATGGCTGAAAATGTCTCGAAATGTACTATGGGCACCCTCCGTTCTGATCGAGGGGGGGAGTATATGTCTCATGAATTTAATGCATTTCTAGCTAGTCGTGGGATAAAACACCAATGTACAGTGCCTTATACACCTCAGTAAAATGGTGTTGCTGAGAGGAAAAACAGGTCACTGACGAAAATGGCACGATGTATGGTCAAAAGTCAAGCTTTACCGCATTCTTTTTGGCTTGAGGCCATTATGTGTGCCACTTATGTACTTAACAGGTGTCCTACGAAAGCGTTGCAGTCTATTACTCCATATGAAGCATGGCATGATAGAAAGCCTTCTATTGAGCACATGCGTGTTTTTGGCTGTTTGGCATATGCTTTAATTTGGTGCCACAAGTGCAGCGCAGAAAATTGGATGATAAGGCTGTCAAATGTATTTTTGTTGGTTATAGTGCTGAAAGCAAAGGTTACAGGTCCGCAAACAAAACGTATTCTGGTTTCTCGGGATGTAGTGTTTGTGGAAGATTCTGTTCAGCCCTTGCTGTCATGTACCAGAGACAGTAATGTAAGCTCACAGGACATTTATGACACTTTGTTGCCTCTTTTCAGTGGTGGAAATACGAATGTAGGTTCCAATGAGGCAAATGTACAGCCTATGGGGGTTTCTAAAAATGTTCTAGATCAGCCTATTACTGATGTAGATGTACATGATGTACTTGATGAGGAAAGGGCTGAAAATGAGCAGGCTAGAGGTATGCCAAAATGGCTGGTTCACACCTTGTGTGACAGTAAATTGGATGCACCTTTGTCTAGTCGTACTCGTTCAGGCTCTCACCATGCATCTTATGCATCAGATTGTTATGCTTTGGTTGTGTCTAGCTTACATGATGTTGAGGAGCCTCTGACTTTTGATGAAGCACAAAATTCAGAGAATTGGATGGCTGCCATGCAATCAGAATATGATGCACTTATAGAAAATGACACATGGACTTTATGTGATTTGCCTCCTAGCAAAAAGGCCATTGGTACTAAGTGGGTTTACAAGTTGAAACGCAAGCCGGATGGTGAGATCGATCGCCATAAGGCTCGACTTGTTGCAAAGGGTTATGCACAGCAAAAAGGCATAGATTATGAAGAGACTTTTGCTCCCACTTTTCGTATGACTACTGTGCGTTTTCTATGTGCATTGGCAGCTCATTTTGGTTGGGATGTACATCAATCAGACATTGTTACTACTTTCTTGAATGGTGACATATTTGAGGAAGTTTATGTAACGCTGCCTCGTGGTTTTGTCATAAAAGGACAAGAGGACAAAGTGTACAAATGTAACAAGGCTTTGTATGGGTTGAAGCAATCTCCTCGTGTTTGGTATGAGAAAGCTGACACTCATTTGGTCAAACAAGGCTTTAGTAACAATCCAACAGAAAGCACATTGTATGTAAAGCGTGAGGGTGATGTACTTCTCATTGTGGTTCTTTATGTTGATGATTTGCTGATCACTGGACCAAATGAGAGACATATTGCTGAATTTAAGGCTGATTTGAATGCTACTTTCAAGATGAAAGATTTGGGGCTGTTGCATCATTATTTGGGTATACAGTTTAAGCAGTGTGATGGTGGTATTGCCTTGTGTCAGAAAAGTTACATAGAGACATTGCTATGTAAGTTTGGACTTGAGGATTGCAAACCTATTGCCACTCCCATGGAAACAGGTTTGAAGTTGAGTCTACATGCTGCTGGTGATCCTGCTGATGTCACTCTTTACCAAACTGTTGTTGGCTGCCTCATTTATGTATGCAACACGAGGCTAGATATTCAGTTTGCAGTCTCACAGGTCAGCAGATTTATGCATAGCCCAGGGTCTAAGCATTGGCATGCTGTCAAGAGGATTTTCTGCTACCTTAGTGGCACTTTACATCTTGGCTTGTTTTATCCCAAGGGGGGATCATTGCCGCCAGACTTACATGCTTTTTCGGACTCAGATTGGGCTGGTTGTTTTGACACACGAGTGTCCACAAGTGGTTTTTGTTTCATGCTTGGCAGTTCATGTATATCATGGTTGAGCAAGAAGAAACCTACTGTGGCCACTTCGAGTTGTGAGGCTGAGTACATGGCAGTCTTCACAGCTACGGTTGAGTGTGTATGGCTCAGACGCCTTATGGCTGATTTGGGTGTTGGACAGGACACTGCCAACACTATCTACACTGACAGTCAGAGCGCATTGGCAGTTGCGAGGCACCCAGTTTTTCATGCTCGCACAAAGCACATCGAGGTGCATTACCACTATGTCAGGGAGAGGCTCTCAGCAAGAGAGATCAGCTTGGCTTATGTGCCAACACAGGACAACCTTGCAGATCTTTTCACAAAGGCATTGTCTCGTGAGAAGCTTGAAGCTTTCCGCAAAGCTTTGTGCTTACTCCCCTTTGTGGACTGATCCTGTCCTCAGGGTATGGCACTTCCCTTTACTCATGTGCCAGCTCTCGTTCACCGTATCACTCCAGGGGGGATTGGTTACCATATACATGTGGTAGTGATGTGTGTGAACACATGAGGACCGCCGGGGCATTTTTTCCCTCTTTAGGAGGTTTTTTCCCCCGTGCATTGTATATACGCCCATCACTCTAGGGCTATCTATCTTTCCATTGCACACTAAGTAACACACTCTCTATTGTGTGCCTTGAGCTTCCTTCATTTTCTCCAAGCTGTGTGTGTTTCTCTGCAACCCTAATTCCAACAGGGCTCTCTTCTTTTTTATGAGAAAAAAACAACCCACCCCCCACTAGCAACAACACTAGTGGTTGGGGAGGGGCCCTTGTCACGAGAGAGAGAGAGAGAGAGAGAGAGAGAGAGAGAGAGAGAGAGAGAGAGAGAGAGAGAGAGAGAGAGAGAGAGAGGAAAATAGACAACCTCATAAGGGAAGTGCCCCATGTAGTAAACTCATAAGAGGGTTGCTAAAAGAAGTCAGATTGGTGCAAGTGTTCATATGCTAAAAATGTAAAAATCTCCACTATAAAGGGACCCTCTTTTTCCATTTTGGAGGGTTTTTTTTTTCAAGTTGTAGAGGAAGAATCCCGCGGTGTCAAGTAGATGAAATGTTTTATCATGTTTTTTTAAAATGATTGAGCTCCATAGCCAATCTCAGTGCTATATTTTCCCCCCACCCCGCTTCTCTTCTTCTATTGCTCTTTTGTGTATTGGTGCGGGTGTGGCCCCCGGGCCGTTTGTGGTGTGCAAAGAGAGAGAGGTATTATGTGTGGTAGTGGTTTGTAGGATAAGAGCATTGTAGATTGTGTGTGAGAGTTGATCTAGATAGGGATGTGTGCAATATGGAGAGTTTGTGTATGAGCATGTGTAGCAGAATCTAGCAGATTGTGTGTCTGTGTGCCTGATTTCTAGGAGATAGGGGTTCTGTGGAAGCCCTTGTCTATATAGAGGCATCTATGTGTGTGTTGGGTGTGTTCCTCATTCACTCTTCTAGTGCCCCCCACTAAGGAGCATCTGATTGCTCTTTGATTGAAGTAAAAAGAAGAGTTTGAAGCCGACCTATGGTTTGCAGATTTTTTGGTAAGATGGTTAGTGATCGAATCAAGAATTTATAGCGAAGATGATGGAGCCAAGTGATGGCCCTATATTCATAGGACTCAAGGATCGAAAGGATTGCATAGCAGATTTTGAGCTATGGATGTTGTCGATGCACATGGTGATAGACTCAAAGAAGTTACAAACAATGCCACTTCTAATGCACGGTTGTACGAAGGTTTGGTTTGATGGTCTAGAGGGTGGAGATCGGAGCACCTATCAGGAAGTGGTACTCAATTTATTGGGAAATTTTAGAAGATGGTTTCTCCCAAGGAAGCGGGTGCAAAATTAAAGATGTTAAAACATGATGTAAGTCAAGATTTGCAGTTTTTCTAGAGCAGTTTGAAGGTTGTTGGGAGGCAGTTGGAAGTTGCTACAGGGTTTCAAGGCAACTAGTACTTCAAAATGTCAAAATTCTTGGATTTTTTGCATTCGAGGATTAGAGAAAAGGTGGAGTTTGGTGCATATGGCTATGAAGATATGGTCTATTTGGCCAAGGTGAAAAGCAAAAAGGTGAAGCAAAAATGGGAGATGGGCTTTCTAAAGCTTGCAAATTATGTGCCTGTTTCGATGACTGTGTGTTCTATGGGTCAATCAAGTTGCTCAAAGCACAAAGCTTATTGGGGTAAGATCTATTGTCAATTATGCTCCTATAAAATTGCCTATTTGCGATGTGCCCATGCCGATGGTGAACGAGCTCGTTAGCAAGGATGTAGATTTCATAAGAGAGGACATGCATGCAAAACGGATAGCAAATACCAAAGTGCAAGAGTAGCATGAAGAGGTAAAGGCTCCTGTTCTTATGGAGTTAATGCATGAAAATGTGGCAAAGTGTAGCTAGGATACAGATGCCAAGGTTCCAAAAGTAGATGAAGAGGATGTACAAAGCCAAGGTAGTGGGCAAGTCTTTGTGGAGCAACAAGAAGATGAAGATGAAGATACGGAGTCGACCTATGGTGATGATGATGATGATGATGATGATGATGAGGCAAGATCAGACTTTTGAGAGTCAGGTAAAGAGGATATCTTGAATGATGAGTTCACATCCTTTGGTGAACAGACAGACCTTCATGAATCTGAGCTGGTAAGGGTGAAGCTGCCTTGTTGTGTGCTTGATGATATGATGGTCGGCAATGTGAATGAGGAGTAGATGGAAGTGTCCAAGCTGGTGAATGTGGATATTCAAGTGAAGGTGGTATGTGACCCCATGATGATGGATATGCTCATGAAGGTTGTTGTGGAGTATGCTATGGTGGTGCAATATGTGCGAAGCTTTTCTAGGAGGGACTATTTGGCCAGCATAGCTTACAGGCACCCTCCTAATTGGATACATATTTCAAAGCCAAAATTTTGATATATTGTACCTTATTTTTTTGGGAACCATGTGAGCCTGTGTAATTTGATCATAAAGCTATAGACTTTTGAGATATAATGTCTGATTTGTTGGGTTTTGTCTGATTTGTTGGGTTTCAGGCTTGCAGCCGGTTATGGCCGAGGGGGCGATCGCCCATTTATTATTTGGTTCATAAAGATAATAAGGAGTGTGAGAGCTATTATCTCATAAGCTCCACCAAAGGTCTATGTACTATGTTTTTGGCCTGCCCCAAAGGGGGTGAGGCCTTAGTGATGGTTTCCTTTTTCCTAATGAAAAATAGAAGTTTTGTTTTTATTTGTTTGCCCAAAATTAGATATTCTGCTATTGGTGTAGATATGGTAGATCTAGAGAGAGAGAGAGGCACTCCGAGTAAAGGGTATGATTTATAAGTACGCATGCACTCTTTTCAAAAAAAATTGGAATCGCTCTAGTGTCTAGCTTGGAAGGAAAGCCCATCTTGGCTGACCTTCCATTGAGTAGGCTAGCCTAGCTCATTCTCCAGACTAAATCCAAATCCCATCTCACCTTCCTCCACAACGATCCTCACCTCTTTTCACCTCAACATTAGGCTAGGAGCGCTTTTGCCTGCTTGTACCTGCCCACCAAAGACAATCTCTGCATAGTCCACCGACGAGGAGGACTGTGTGCTGATATAAATGTAATCCGAGTCAATCTTGACAGGATACGTAGTTAATTTCCTCAGAGGGGGGTCAGCAACCTCAACACAGGATTTGAGGGAAACCACTCTTTGATCTCTCCAGTCTTCAAGTGAAAGGTGCTGTCTGTGGAAGGGCAAACAATGCAGCCATCCTGCGTAAGTTTGGCATTGATAAAACCCTCGCTGTACTAGGCACCTTCCGTCGTAGGTGATGTGTTCTCAATGGCAACTACCTCACCTTTGTACCAGAGTAGGAGTACATCCTGGCCGTCCTGACGCACTAACCTGCGCTCATCCTTGGGCAGCGTGGACACCGGAATAACCGCTGCCCAAGACATCCCTTCCCCGTTCTGCTCTGCTTGTGTTGCCGTTGTCGTTGAGACAGAGGATCTGATGTCCCCTGCGCTACAGTTCACCACTACTCTGCCCACCACCTGTCATGTATTCACCATGCCTGCGAACGACGATGTCAGAGAGCGTATCACATTATGACGATGCGGCCTCCTTTCCATGGGTGGGGACGAAGCTGCTCTACTCTCATGATAAGGAATCGCCCTCATGCCCATGGCACTGCTGCCTGTCCCTACTGCCATCGCCATCGGGACCCGCGTACTAGCTCTCTCTCTCTCTCTCTCTCTCTCTCTCTGCGCGACCTGCACATTCTGTGCCCTTGCTCTCTGCCTCACGAGCGTGGATGCTCTACGCTAGCAGGTGCTCTCTCTCTCTCTCTCTCTCTCTCTCTCTCTCTCACACACACACACACACACACACACACACACACACACACACACACACACATATTTGCCCAAGGAGAAGTCGACAGGGGATCCCTTCAACCAGCAGCATGATTCCTGTGCGTTTGGTCCGGACGATCATTATCTTGCAACGGCCAGCTTTGATCTCCCATTGATCATCTCTGCTCTTGAGCAGCTAGAAGCTCAGCAGCTCCTCCAACAAATTGGGTGGACCTGCAGCACCTGCTATTACACATTTTGGAAAGAAGGGCACTCTCCACTTCCAAAATGTGTCACAGCATATTATAATATGTCAGCATTTAGGAATCAAATTATTAATGCTGTCTAAAGAAATTAGTAATTATCTGGCTCTAAGTCAGTCTCCAACTAACTACCTCTTGATCAATCCTTCCAACACACACGGCTAGCTTTTAGCAAGTTCATCTTTAATGATGATGGGAAGTTAGAACTCTTGCATTCCTGCTATATATGCCATATAAGTTAATGTCGGGGGCCGCCTGTCTACGGGCTTGTGTGGAGTAGAGGAGACGTGAACGAAGCATTCGGTGGCACCAGTACAGCCGTTGAGCGTAAGTATCAATAGATGACAAGGAGCCAAGGTTACGAAATGGGACTAGTCTTGCAGAGATTTTACCAACAGTGCCGCATGCTGCCCCTGGGATTAGGGTACGTGATATCTTTGACTTTGCAGCTAGTGATCAGTAATTACAGCAAATAAAATTCCTGTAATTGGTGCGGATATTAATTGAGCACTGGAACTTTTGATCACAAAACAAAACAGCAAGCACACAATTTAAATAGAATATAGTATACTCTAGGAGTGAGTGGATGCATCTCACGTGCTTCTTTTTCATGATGGAAAGCCTTGTCCTTCAAGAGAGAGAAGTCGCGACTCGCATGTATTACTTATTATGTACGGATGTATTTACTGCCCTCTGTTAAGTGGCCTCCACCCCAAGCACCTGCACCCTCCATAGAGTGCCTATGCTCAACCTCCTCCTTGCTCTCTCCCTCCGTGCTCCACCTCTGCCCTTTGCTCAACAACCTGCTCAACCTTCAATTCTTCTTTGTGCCTTAGCTCTGCAATCCTCAAAGCCGTCACAAACATGTTGCAAGCCAGATGCGGCCTAGATCCGTTGAAGTTAATTTGTTTTTTATATTGCCATGCTAAGGATAATGTCATGTTGTTCTTTGCAACTTTAGGCCATGGCCCCAATAATGGGATCATTAACGGTTGGGATGACAAAGAGACAGGAATCTCGAGTTGAAGCAAAGGATCGATAGAGATTGAGGCTGCATGCTTGCCGATTGTATGAGGAGCTATGACTCAACGATATCCTGTTGTGTTTCTGATGAGAGCCTTGTAAAACCCATATCTCTCTCTCTCTCTCTTCTTTCTATGCTCCATTAGTAGTGGGCAGGCCTAGTGATTTTATCACTTGTTCCCTTCCCCCTTCTCCTTCCCTCTCTTCCACACTCCGCACCAACCCCATCAATTGGTATCAGAGCACAGGCAACCCCCCCACCTCCTCTCCGCTACTCGCGTCTGTACCATTACCAAGTAAGAGGAGTTTATGCAAGCTCTGCACAGAGGTAGCGGGTAGAGCTTGATGCATCAGGAACATATTTTTCGAGTGCAAAAGCTTGGAAGGCAAGCTGAGCAGCAAATTGGGTGGTGTGTGTAGGAATGCAAGCCAGTGTCAAGCTTGCATAAATCAAAATTGAAGGCTTGGTCGATAGGGCTTCAACCCAGGCAGTCGACGAGAAACAAGGACATAGAAAGAGAATTGAGCAAAGCAAATCCGGGAAGCACCATTCAAAGGTAGGTAGCACTGACACACAACTCGCAAGTTAAAGACAAACACACGACATACACATTGTGTGTGTAGGGGCAGCCAGGCCCATGAGCGACAGATCACAAAAGCAAATTGACAAACTGAGCATCGAGGTGCAAGCTAGAAGGTGAAATTGAAGCTTTGTAAAAGCCATGAGCTCTAGGGCAGGAGAAAACCAGAGCGGGATCGACCACACACACAGTCGTTCTGACTTTCTGACCTACAGCTCGTCAATTTTGAAGCAGTAATTCATTTTTAAACAAAAAACTCAAGCCATACACTTTGTGTGTGCAAGCCACTGTTCCCATTGCTGATTCTTGCGTTTCGGCATCAGCTTGGCATTACTGCCTTACGGGTGGATTTTCAACATACGAACTGACATCGATTTCACGCGGACGACATTTTCTCGCAATCAATAACTATACTTGTCACGCACACGGTTCAGGTGCCTCTATCATAGAAGACTTATACGCGGCATCGGCACCCAGTGCACAGATCACGCTATACGGCACGGTTTTCGGCTATGACACCTTTGGTGGCTATTTGACTAGAGCATTTCTTCTCGACGGAAAAAACAGGCACATAGCAACACCAACATGCAGGTTACAGGTTACAGGGGGCTTTTGAGGCCGTTTACACACAAATTCTCAACGTTTTCAGACACAACAGTTTTGAGACGACTTCAGCAGTCTTTTTGACAGCAGTTTCTTTACGAACAGATGTGTTGACAGATGCATTTTTGTGTGAGCACACCTAGTGCTACAGAGCTCTTTAGAGAGCATATATCTCCGTAGGGATCACTTTCACTACATTCAGTAGTTCTTGGTGTCTGTTTGAGCGCGGCTCACTTATGTATGTTCAGTTGCAGACACTACCACTTGTACTACGTGTGGAGCCATTTTTGGCAGTTTTTCCCGACCGTTTTTGAGAGTTAGATCGGAAGAGTCCTTTTTGAGACTGTGGCTAGTCTTATTGTGTCTGCATTAGCCTTTGGAGGGTCGATAGCGTGAGTTTTCTTTCAGCTAGGCTATTCTCGAATGTTGAGATACCTTCGGTGATACAGGTAGTTGGAGTTTCCCTTTACAATACCCTCACCATAGGACATGTATTTGGATGGTTTCTTGTGCTTTTGATGCCGAGTTGCCGATCACACTGCAGCGGTTTTGTGCAATATATGTCCAGTTTGAGAAGTTTACGCATTTTTGAGTTGAGTTCTGACTCCTCATACAAAAGAGACTCTACCGGATTTTTCTTGTGAGTCCGTCTTATCCGTTCTTGGCAGTTCTAGCTGTTCTTACATAGTGATTGTACTACATTTTGGTTTGAGTTTTTGCTCTTATTCTAGGGAAAACTCTGCTAAAATTGTCCCAGGAAATTCTCCATAAAGTTTTTGGCTACATTCTCTTAATCATGGCTGCAAGTAGTGCTTCCAAAAGAGAAGAGCTACATCAAAAAGTTTGATGGCTCAAACTTTGTCATTTGATGGTAGTGTATGCAAGATGTTTTGATCAACAAAGATTTGATCACACCCTTGCGTGAAAGAAGAGAAAATGTCTACACTAATGATGAGTGGGATAATTTGAATGAGCGTGCTATGGAGACCATTCACCTGCACTTTGGTGAATCCATTTGCTTTACCATAATGGATAAAACCAATGCCAAAGATTTGTGGGATGCTCTGTGTCAGGCTTGGGATGGAAACAACATCTTGAACAAGGTTTTGTTGATGAAGAAATTGATGCGCATGAACATGAAAGAAGGTAGTAATATTAGTTCTCATTTGAACGAGTTCAACAATGTGTTTTCACAGCTTACTTCACAAGGTCTCAATTTTGATGATGAAATTAAGACCATTTTCTTGCTATGTTTGCTACCATCGTCATGGGATACTTTCAACATAGTCATAACTAATTTTGCACCCAATGGCAAGCTAGATTTTAGTAGTGTTTCCGGTGCGTTGCTCCCTGAGGATACTCGACGTCAATCTCTTGATGCAAGAGGGCATGGTGATGCATATGTGGCTAGTGGAAATCGTGACAAAAGGGAATTTCAAAGGTAGCGTGGTCATAGCCACGGTCGTTCATAGGATTGTAGGCAAGGTTATAGCAAGAGTTGCAGCAAAGACATGCAAAATGTAGAGTGTTACTACTGCCATAAAAACGGATACTCGAAGAAAGATTTTATGCACAATGCAGCATAGAGAAAGCAAAGTCTGAAAAACCTAAAAGCAGTGTGAAGATTGACGAGCTTGATGTGGTAGAGTCTCCAGCGATTGAAAAAGTTTTTGAACTGTCAAATGACGTGTTGATTTTCACATCAAATTTGAGTCCAGATGCATTGTTAGCTCATGATGAGTGTTATGCGTAGAATTGTATTGTGGACTCAGGTTCTAGCTTTCATGGGACTCCTCACAAGGAGTGGTTTTCTACACACATTACCACCAATCGCACGGTGAAGCTAGGTAATTCTTATGAGCTTGATATATGCGATATGGACAGCATCAAGTTTTCTATGTGTAATGGCACTGAGTTTATGCTGTATAATATCAGACATGTACCCAAATTGACAAAGAGTTTGATGTCAATTGGACAGCTGGATGATTTGGGTTACACTACCATATTTTCTTATGGTTCTTGGATCATAAAGAAGGGAAATTTGGTCATGCTTAAAGGAAATGATTCTAGCTCATTGTACTCACTTTATGTCTCTTCTGTGAAAGAGAATTCTATTTGTGTAGCTGAGTTGTGGCATAGCCCGCTAGGACATATGAGTCAAAGGGAATGAAAGTTTTGTAGCGTTTTGGTTATATTCTTGTGTAACATTTAATGGCCTAAGATCTTATGTGTAGCGGAAATTAGCATGAACATAGTGGGCATTTCATTAGAATAGATTCCTAATGAGAATTACAAGAGTGCTTGGGTGGAGAGAGCAACAAAAAGCATAACACCTAGTTAGATAGCATCGACAATACTTTCAAAAGAGAGAGAGAGCAATTAAGCTATTGACAACAGTTGAGGACCGGATTTGCATGGAGCCGGTCCCCCCTCCAAAAGGCTTTGTATTATGGTTTCTCCCATCAAGAGAGACATTGTACAATACAATTCTTTGTGTTCCTTCAAGACTAGCTAGTGCAATGAAGATGGAAGCTTCATACACCAAGCAAAACACTTAATCAAACACAACTTGAATTATCCCCGTTCTCAGACCCAAGACCTCACACACCTTCGAAGATGGTGAGAGCTAGCAGGGTATGAGAGTAGATTGAGAGGAAAAAGAAGTATCTTACGAGAAAGAAGTACATCTCCTCACATAATCACTCATATTAGCATAGCTTAGCTTAGTAATTAGCTTGGTAGAGAAGATGAGCATGCATTGAAGCTTGGCTCTTGGTTGGATTTGCATCCACATGCCAAGAGAGTGTTGATGTAGGCTTCTATCTCACAAGCTTGGAGTAGGTGATGAGCTCTCCATTAAAGCTTGGGAGGAGATAGAGTATTTTCCCTTCACACCTGGTCAAGTGTGAGAGTGTGTGTGTCAATGCCAAGCAAAAATCAGCCCCCCCTCTCTCTTGGGCGAGCCCTAGCTGCTAAATAAGTCTGGCCTTTGCCTCATTGGACCTCCCCAGGTCAAGCCAATAGGAATTAAGCAGCATAAGTGATAGCCTTTAGACATGTGTCCCCCTTTCCCCTTTTGTGAGAGCTTTAGGTAATTAAATAATTAAACTAAACTCTCATTGGACCCCTTTGCCTCCTGGCCAATAGGAATCAGGCAAGCCATGGGGCTCCTGAATGCTCATTGGACCCCTTGGGAGACTGCCCAATAGTCTTCTAGGAGACTTAATTCTCATTGGTTTCTTTTATTAAATGTTTTTAAATTAATTAAACTAGATTTACTCTAGCTTAATTCTCATTGGTCCACTTCAAGGGTCTTCCAATAGGAATTGGGCACACCTTGTGGGCATCTGGCCTAGGGAGCTGACATGTGTCCCTCATTCCCTTTGTGTAAAGGGAGCCTGTGTGTGTGTGTGTGTGTGTGTGGCTTTCTCTCTCATCCCCTAGCTTTGGGGCTCGCCCCCTCCCATGTAGGGATGTAGAAAGACTTTTTGGGCACACACTAAGCATCCAATTTTCCCTAGTGTTGACCTTTGGACACAACCTTTGAATTTTGGAACCTTAGCATTTTGGAAGTCTTAATGGGCTGAACCTTAGGGTCTTTTTGGCCCATTGTTTCACATGGCTCTTTTGCAGATGGCCCCCCCTTTGGATCCCTACTGTGGCCGGTCTGCTAACTTAACCAATATTCTAGCTTTTTCTCCCTTGGCACTTCCCCACATTAAATGATCAGTTTAATATGAGAAAATCATTTAGGAGAATTAGATATTGATTATTATGACATTACCTCTCTCTTGAAATCATAGTCGTCCTCGACTATGGTGTAGAGAAGATAAAGCATATGCATGAGTCCTTTTCTTAGCGGGTAGAGGATCCCTATGTTACCCTACGACATCATTCCATAATGGATGACTAGTCCATTTGGCGCTTGAGAGCCTGAGGCTGCCGCAAGCATGTCTGCACATTAGTCCTATCAGTCTTCCATAGTAGAGTGACAAGCTCTACTTGGTGTTTGGGAGACGTCGTCTCCACAAACTTGATCTAAGCATGCATACTACTTCATTTTTGTGCACAAATCAAGAAAAAGAGAGTCTTATAAGACAAATTTTTTTTGTTCATTTTTAACATTTTGTACATTTGCTTACTCTTGGGAAGCATTGTAAGCATTGACAAGGTTTAGGTTATCCTTTAATTGTATGCCTTGCATCCATCTAGCATCTTCAAAAGGATAATTCTTAAACTTAATAAGATATCGTCGGATAGTCTTACCGCCTCTTAATACCTTGTCTTCATGTCGGAGAATGGACTCGGGCTGCAGCACCTCCTCGTGGTCCTCGATCTCCGGTGGGTCTTCAATAGTTGGTTCTTGAGGTGGCTCTCCTTTGTAAGGCTTTAAGAGGCTCACATGAAAAGCATTGTGTATGAGCCAATGATTGGGCAACTTAAGTTGATAGGCCATCTCATTGATTGGCCTAAGAATCTGGAAGGGACCATAGTACCTTTTTGCTAGTTTAGCATAGTACTTTTGGTGGCCCGTAGGATTCTTGCCCGTCGTGTGCCTTAATCGAGCCTTGGGAAACTTTAACAAGACCCAATCGTTTTCTTTAAAGGCTTGGGCTTTTCTGTGCTTGTCAGCAGCAGCCTTTTGCCTTTGCTGTGAGATAGAGATAGCATCCTTAATCTTTTGGAAAGATTCTTGTAGGTCTCGGCTATACTCATCTGCAGCGAAGATCTTCCCATGTACCTTAAGTAGCAAGGGACTTTTTGATCTTCCCTCAATTACCTCGAAAGGTGCTTTTCCTGTAGAAGTATGTACAGTGTTATTGTAAGCATACTCTACTAAGGGTAAGTACTTCTCCCATTGGGATCTTTGATCTACTTCCGTTACATAGGCTTTTAGTAGATCGAGAATGGTTAGGTTAGCTATTTCACTTTGGCCATCAGTTTGTGGATGATAGGCCGAAGAGAAGTTTAGCCTTGTTCCTAAATTCTCAAAGAGACCCTTCCAGAAATTACTGGTCATTCTAGGATCTCTATCCGACACTATGGACATTGGCAAGCCATGGTACTTGAAAATTTGTGAAATGAAGAGGGTTGCCATTTGATGGGCTTTGATAGTCTTTTTGACAGGTATAAAATGAGCTTGTTTACTGAACCTGTCTACTATCGTCCATATTCCCGTATTCCCATGGATAGACTTAGGCAATCCAAAGATAAAATCCATGGATATGCTCTCCCAAGGTGAATTAGGGATTGGCAAGGGTTGAAGCAATCCAAGTTGCTTCCCTCTATCAAATTTTGTCTTTTGACATACCACACATTTGGAAACATACTCGTGTATGTTCACTTTCATGGTAGGCCAATAGAAATATGTTTCAATTCCCTTTAGGGTAGACTGAATCCCTCTATGCCCCGCATATGGGGGAGCATGAGATTCATACATTACTTTCTCACGTAGTGAGTTAGTAATGCATAGTCTATTGCCATAGAGAAGATAACCATCTTGTAAAGTAAATGGTTCTTCTTTCTTCCCTAATGCAAGGGCTGAAATCACATCTCTAAAATCGGGATCAATAGCATACTCATCTATCATTGAAGATAGATCATTGTGAGTTGCTATGGAAACCGCATTCACTCTCGGCGTCTTGAGAGTGCATCGGCTACTTGATTATGCTTGCCAGCAATGTGAGCAATATGAAAATGAAATTGCGAAAGGAAATTTGCCCACCTCATTTGTTTGTCGGAGAGCTTGGTCTGCGTCATGAAGTACTTAAGACTTTGGTGATCCGTTCGCAGAATGAAGGGAGTCCCCAATAAATAGTGCTTCCATGAGTCTAAGGCATGTAGAACTGCAAGGAGTTCTTTTTCGTATATGCCTAGAGCTTGCTCAACAGGGTCGAGCCTTCGACTCTCATAGCCTATGGCGTGCCCTTCTTGGAGCAAAACAGCCCCAAGGCAATCACCACAAGCATCACATTGGACCTCAAATGGTTTTGAGAGATCCGGTAGTGTAAGCACAGGTTGAGAGATAAGCTTTTCTTTAAGCTTTTCGAAAGCATTGTTCTCCTTAGCAGACCACGTATACCTAACATTTTTCTTTGTTAGGTCATGTAATGGTCCCGCAATTTGTGAGAACTTTTCTATGAAGCGTCTATAGTATGCACACATACCTATAAAGCTTCTTAGTTCATGAAGATTCCTTGGTTTAGGCCATCCTTTTATTACCTCTAACTTGGATGGATCCATTTGGATTCCATCTTGAGAGATAATGTGACCTAAATATTGAATCTCTTGCAAGAAAAATTCACTTTTCTTTCGATTAACATAAAGTTTATTCTCTCTTAAAACTTGAAATATTACCTGGAGGTGTTGCTTGTGTTCCTCCAATGAATTAGAGTAGATGATAATATCATCAAAGAACACTCCAGTGAAGGTTCGATGAGGCCTGAACAGCTTCTCCATCAAGCGGTTGAATGTGGCTGGTGCATTGGTCAAGCCAAAAGGCATGACAATGTATTCGTAAAGACCAAATGTAGTACGAAATGCGGTCTTTACAATGTCTTGATCAACTATCCTTATTTGATGATAGCCACTTTTTAGGTCAATCCTACTGAAGTAGGTCGATCCTTGTAGCTTATCAAATAGGTCTTCTACCCGTGGAACGGGAAACCTATTCTTGATAGTGATCCTATTTAGTGCTCTATAGTCGACACACATACGATATGTGCCGTCTTTCTTTTGCACTAATAGCACAGGTGAGCAAAATGGAGATGAGCTAGGCCTAACCATGCCCTTCTCAATTAACTCATGCACTTGCCGCATAATCTCCTCTTGTTGAGCTTGAGAAACTCTATAAGGAGGTTTGTTAGGCGGTGAACTTCCTGGAAGAAGTTCAATTGCATGGTCGTCATTACCTCGTTTAGGAGGTAGCTCACAAGGGATGTCGTCAATAAAGACATCTTGAAACCCCTTGAGAAAATTGGATAGCTCTAATTCCTTTTGGTTGCTTTTATTTTCTTTTGCTAAAGCATTAGGTTCATTTTGAGAATCTTTAACAAAAATCATGTACACGGAAATAGAGCTCTTTATTGACTTGTTGAAAGCTGGTGTATGTACAATGGGGATGGTGTTACCCATCTCCTTAGCATCTATATACATGTCCTTTTCCCTGAACTTAAAGGAGATTCTCCTTTCAGGAAATTTAACATGGGCAGCCAGACGGTCAAACCATGGTGCCCCTAGGATTACATCCTCATGCTTGAGAGGAGAGATAAAGAAGTCCTCTTTGTCCACATAGCCTTGGACATGAAGCCTCAATTTCCCGATTAAGGGAGTGACTGAAGCTTCTTGCCCCTTGAAGGCACTGTCTGCGGGTAGGATATCTCCCATCTCGTAGGATTGTATGCCTAGCTTGGTGGCTAACTCCATAGATATGAAATTGTGAGTAGAACCAGGGTCAAAGAGAATAAAAGCATCATGTTCTCTTACCTTTCCCCAAGCATGGCATAGAGGAGATCCTTTGTGGTGAGTTTGGTGAATCTCCTCCTCTTGGATTTCAACCAAAGAAGCTCTAGGAGGATCTTGGCGGTTGTTCTTTTGGGGACAAGCGCGGTACGCATGCCCTTGTTCGCCGCACTTGAAACACCGGTTATCTTTACGATAACGCTCAAGCTCTTCAGGAGAGAGTTTATTCTTTCCTTTGTAAACTCCTTTCTCTTTAGCTTTGTTGGAAGTGCCCTTAGGAGACTTTTGGACATTGTCCTTCCCCTTAGGCTCATTGGAACCCTTGTTTTCCGGGGGCTTATTATTTCTTTTACCCCCCGTTTGGAAATTGATTCGCGAGGCCACCATAGTATGGTGTATTACCGCCGATATGGTACGTGGCCTTTGGGAGTTGACATACTCCGCCATTTCTTCGGTTAAGCCCGCACAAAATTGTTGCTTTTGCTCTCCAAAATCCAACTTTTTGAAGACAGTGGCTTTGAGTTGTAGGTCCCAAAACTTGTCTACATATTTGTGGATAGATTCATTGGGAGAGAGCTTTAAGCTTCGCCATTCGGTGAGTACTTTGTCTTTGGCATCGGTGGTCAAAAACTTCTTCATAATGGAAGCTCTTAAAGCCTTCCATGTTTGTGGAGCTTCACCGTTGGCTCGTAGGCTAGACCACCATTGTCTGGCGGACTTTTGAAAGTGCATAGCTACATGGCGTAGCTTAGAGGACTCCGTGAAGCCCTCATCTCCAAACGCCGCATCGAATTGCTGGATAAAGGCCAAAACTTTGTCTGTAGCACCGAAGGTGCCATCATAGGTAAGGAAAGAGATGCTCTTCCCTCCCTCTTTGAATTTCTTCAGCTTGGACGACCTCTTCCATGCGGCATAGGATTTCCTATGGCCTCTTCTTTTTGATGGTTCAAAAGTTGCACCATCACTTTCTTCAGAAGATGAAGAATTTGAAGAAGGTGGAGAAGAGGGTGACCTCTTTCTCGCCTTTTTCTTGTCTTGATCTTTGTCGTCTTCACCATAGCTTTCATAAGAGGAAGAGGATGAAGAAGATGGAGAAGAGGGTGTCCTCTTTCTCGCCTTTTTCTTCTCTTGCTTTTTATCATCCCTCTTTGAATTATGGCGTGGAGAAGAGTGTGAGGGTCTTCTCCGCTTTGGTGGTGATGGAGAGCGTTTAGCCCGCCGTCTTCGTGGAGCCATCTCCGCCGAGGTGGCGGGAGACTCGCTTCTTTCTCGTTCCTTCGGTGGAGGCTCTTGAATTCTCCTTTGGGAAGGAGATGCATCATCAGAAGTAAGTTCTTGAGCCCTTCATATGGATTCTCTTCTTCTTCCCGAATCGGAGAGAGACCTCTTTTGGTAGTCTCACAAGGAGGCTTCCTAGGTGTTCTCTCGTCATGGTGATGAACTTGGAGAATCCCGTGAGTACGGAGCTGCCGTTGCACTTCACTTTGGAAGATGGATTGCCCATGGCTTGTTGAAGCCTAGAAACAAGATAGTTAACAAGCATTGAAGCATCATTAGTAGCTTGCTCATGAGCAAAATCAAAGTTATCAACATTAATTTCACTCTCTTTACTATTGTCAGCCATTCTAACAACTTTTAGGTGTAAACTTTTTAGGTGTACTTTGGCACTTCAAGCCCTAGTTGCTACTCCTCTTTACCCCTTTAGAAAAAGCACTCAAGCTACTGTACCCGCGGCTCGAATACCATTAATTGCAAGGAATAGAAGAGAGGGTCTTTCGACACCAAAACAGCACCGGCTCCTGTCAAGCTTCTAATAGCTCAATAGTGGTTAAGCCGTAGGCAAGCCCCGTAGGACTCCACTATTAAGACCATAGCTCTCGATGGTGATGCCCCGTTAACTGCACAAAGGCAGGCGCACTGCAAGGCTGAAAAATCCCTATTCTACTTACTCACAGGCAATTAATAATACCAACCATTTGTAGCTAGCTTGAGGACCTCCCTTCTTGAGCAAGAAAAGAGAAACCTTGAGCTCTGATACCAATGTAACATTTAATGGCCTAAGATCTTATGTGTAGCGGAAATTAGCATGAACATAGTGGGCATTTCATTAGAATAGATTCCTAATGAGAATTACAAGAGTGCTTGGGTGGAGAGAGCAACAAAAAGCATAACACCTAGTTAGATAGCATCGACAATACTTTCAAAAGAGAGAGAGAGCAATTAAGCTATTGACAACAGTTGAGGACCGGATTTGCATGGAGCCGGTCCCCCCTCCAAAAGGCTTTGTATTATGGTTTCTCCCATCAAGAGAGACATTGTACAATACAATTCTTTGTGTTCCTTCAAGACTAGCTAGTGCAATGAAGATGGAAGCTTCATACACCAAGCAAAACACTTAATCAAACACAACTTGAATTATCCCCGTTCTCAGACCCAAGACCTCACACACCTTCGAAGATGGTGAGAGCTAGCAGGGTATGAGAGTAGATTGAGAGGAAAAAGAAGTATCTTACGAGAAAGAAGTACATCTCCTCACATAATCACTCATATTAGCATAGCTTAGCTTAGTAATTAGCTTGGTAGAGAAGATGAGCATGCATTGAAGCTTGGCTCTTGGTTGGATTTGCATCCACATGCCAAGAGAGTGTTGATGTAGGCTTCTATCTCACAAGCTTGGAGTAGGTGATGAGCTCTCCATTAAAGCTTGGGAGGAGATAGAGTATTTTCCCTTCACACCTGGTCAAGTGTGAGAGTGTGTGTGTCAATGCCAAGCAAAAATCAGCCCCCCCTCTCTCTTGGGCGAGCCCTAGCTGCTAAATAAGTCTGGCCTTTGCCTCATTGGACCTCCCTAGGTCAAGCCAATAGGAATTAAGCAGCATAAGTGATAGCCTTTAGACATGTGTCCCCCTTTCCCCTTTTGTGAGAGCTTTAGGTAATTAAATAATTAAACTAAACTCTCATTGGACCCCTTTGCCTCCTGGCCAATAGGAATCAGGCAAGCCATGGGGCTCCTGAATGCTCATTGGACCCCTTGGGAGACTGCCCAATAGTCTTCTAGGAGACTTAATTCTCATTGGTTTCTTTTATTAAATGTTTTTAAATTAATTAAACTAGATTTACTCTAGCTTAATTCTCATTGGTCCACTTCAAGGGTCTTCCAATAGGAATTGGGCACACCTGTGGGAATCTGGCCTAGGGAGCTGACATGTGTCCCTCATTCCCTTTGTGTAAAGGGAGCCTGTGTGTGTGTGTGTGTGTGGCGTTCTCTCTCATCCCCTAGCTTTGGGGCTCGCCCCCTCCCATGTAGGGATGTAGAAAGACTTTTTGGGCACACACTAAGCATCCAATTTTCCCTAGTGTTGACCTTTGGACACAACCTTTGAATTTTGGAACCTTAGCATTTTGGAAGTCTTAATGGGCTGAACCTTAGGGTCTTTTTGGCCCATTGTTTCACATGGCTCTTTTGCAGATGGCCCCCCCTTTGGATCCCTATTTTCCCTCCTTTGGATCCCTACTGTGGCCGGTCTGCTAACTTAACCAATATTCTAGCTTTTTCTCCCTTGGCACTTCCCCACATTAAATGATCAGTTTAATATGAGAAAATCATTTAGGAGAATTAGATATTGATTATTATGACATCTTGTGTTAGATTACTCTAACTTCTCTTTATGTGAGCATTGTATCTATGACAAACAAACTAGGTTGACACAAGCACCTTTGGACAAAGAGTTAGGGAGTCCTCTCAATCTCATACATAGCGACTTGTGCGGACCTATTCCAATCAAGTCTCTAGGGGGAGTGTTATAGGGTTTACCTCTTAAAGCAGAAGAGCAACGTCTTTAGTGTCTTTCAAAAATTCTTAGCATTGGTCGAGAACCAATTGGGTAGAAAGCTTAAAGCTTTGCGCAGTGACAATGGAGGCGAGTACATCTCCTTTGAGTTCAAAGACTTTTGCAGCAAAAGAGGCTAGGCACTTAGAAGATAGTTTACCATGCCTTACACACGTGCCCTTGAGATGTGTATACATAGTGTATATATCATTCAAAAAGTTAAAATTTATTGCAATTTTTACTCGTTTTGTGTGTCTTTTGGTAAAATGGAGCAATCCGCAAATATATACCCAAGTATGGTATTCATGTGATAATTTTTAGCTTGAATTTCCTTTTATAAATTGGATTTTTAAAATTTTAAATTTTTAACAATTAGTATTTAAATTTAATAAATAAATAGCAAACAGGCTCAGAATGATGAACCAAAGGTACCACAAAGGTTAGAAAGTTATGATGTTTTAATAAATAAATAGCAAACAGGCTCAGAATGATGAACCAAAGGTACCACAAAGGTTAGAAAGTTATGATGAACTAGCATGTCAAATTTTAAGAAGCCCAAATTAGACCCGTAATACCTGATTTTGCAAAATCTCCAAAAATTGGGCATTGGTGTCCAAAACAGCAAGGGTTGAAAAGAATCTTCTACAAACACAACATCCCGTGAGACCAAGATATGCTTTGTTTGCGAATGATATAATCTGTAACCTTTGCTTTCAGCACTATAACAAGAAAAAATTCATTTGACAACCTTATCATCCAATTTTTTGCGTTGCGTTTGTGGCACCAAAGCATATGCCAAATAGCCAAAAAACATGCATGTACTCAATAGAATGCTTTCTATCATGCCATGCTTCATATGGAGTCATAGACTGCAAAGATTTTGTAGGACATCTATCACATGATGGCCTCAAGCCAAAATGAATGCGGCAAAGCTCGACTCTTGACCATACATCGTGCCATTTTTGTAAGTGACCTATTTTTCCTCTCAACAACACCCTTTTTTTGAGGCTTATAAGGCACTGTACATTGGTATTTTATCCCACGACTAGCCAAAAATGCATTAAACTCATGAGACATATACTATCCCCCTTGATCGGAATGTAGGGTGCCCATAGGACATTTTGAGACATTTTTAGCCATAGCCAGAAATTGTTTGAAGCACATAAATACTTTGGACTTCACTTTAAGTGGATATACCCATGCCTGCCTAGAGTAATCATCAATGAAAGTCACAAAGTAAAGGTAATTTCCCAAGGATGGAGTTTACATGGACCCACAAATATCACTATGCACAAGCTGCAACCTGCATGTGGCCCTAACTGAACCATCCTTTGGAAAATTCAAACAGTGCATCTTACCGGGTGTATATACAATGCACGAGGGAAAAAACCTCTTGGTGAGAGAAAAAATACCCCGGAGGTCCTAAGTGTGCTCACACACATCACTACCATATGTATATGGTATTAAAACTTTAGGGGAAGCTATATTAGGTCTAAGGACACTAATCTACAATGTCTCATGGCAAGGTATCAGAATCCTAATCCATCATGTCCAGGTCAAAAAACTACAACAAAACAACCCAAATAGGTCACTCTAAGGTCTAGCAAAACTCTCCTATGGTCAAAATGTCAAAAACAATCAATTAGGCACTCAAATCTACAAATAAGGCTCACAGATGCATAGTCGCAAACTGCAACAAAACTAGAAATGATTATTTTTAAATGAAAAAGCAAGAGACAAGGAACATAATGCACTTTGCATAATCAAATTTGGATTATGAGATCATGAGGAAACTTTCTTACAAGTTGTAGTTGAGTAGCCGATCACAGTAGTATAAACAAAAGCTCTTCAAAAACTCAAGATAATGCTACACTCATGTGTTCAAACTAACGCTCTTGAGTTTTATACCTAGGGGATTGTCGGCTCACATGGCTTTGGGATCATGACAAAAGAATACAACTCAGATTGTACAACATTTGGCTCAAAATTATATACCCTCAATTACAAGGCTTTTTGAAAAAAGAGGACACTATATTACATCAAAATTTGAGGCTCAAATAGGGTGTGGTTGGCTAGGAGGATTTCCATCGGCTACATCAGTTAAACACCCTCCCTTCCTAGCCATTGCACATCCTTGTGCAAGTCTTTGTTGCTCTTTAGTAGTCAAACTACCTTATTTTTAGTGTCTTCATGATCTGTTTGAACTTGGCGGCTCTAGAAATGTTGTCATCATTGATGGATAAATTCTTGAATGGATTATTCAACAGTATAATCTAGTAGGCAGTATGACTAGCCTGCAGATCTTTGGTCAACGGATTGAAGATGGTGGAATCCATCTCAAAATTCCCGATCATGAAGGCCTCTTCAAAAGTCTGCATGTAGTGAGATGGGAGCAACATCATCATGGCATACATCCCCACAATGATGTTCTTTGAGAGGGCTTCAGTTTTTGAGCCACCATCTCATGTCCAAAGATCTTGACATGCTTGAACATCAGAAGGGCCACTAATTCTAGCACTTTGAGCTCATATTTCATGTACTCTTTATGGGACCCCTCTCGCATGTCTTCTATCCAGCTCTTAAGCTCATCCCTGGCATCTGTAGATTCGTTTTCCTCTTTAATATCCTACATATCTCCCCTAGATGATGTACTTGGAAGGTCCACTGGGGTTATGTCAATGCTTTCAAAATCTACTAGCTATTGTGTATGAGTGATGGAAACAACTGCTTTTGCTTGTAGAGCACTGAGTTCCAAAGTTTTTGCTTGTAGCTCCTTGGCGTGTATCTTGGCTTGAGTAGAGAGATCAACTTTAGCCTTGACAAATTGCTCTTGGTGGTCTTTATCTCTTTTTCTCTTTGGGAGTTGGTGGCAAGCAATTTGGCCATGAGTAGTTGCTGCTGTAACTTCTCTTGTTCCAACTTTGTCTTCAAGGATTTAATCCCTTTCTTGAGAGGTTGATGTAGGTGTAGGTAATTCTTGGATTGCTAAGAGGGTGGAGAGGGTGTGCTTCACTAAGTCATAGGACTTGCACAACTTATAATATTTCTTTTTCTCTCCCTCCAAACCTCTTCTAGGGCCTGTTGCTGCACTTGAACCTCGGTGTTGGCTTCAATTTGTCTTTTTAAATCTGAATAGACGCTCGTAGTATCTTTCTTTTCTTTCTTTAGATTATCTTGGACCTTTATCTTGTCTGCTTTTTAGGCTACTAACTTGCAAATTTAGTCTCTCTATCTCTTGGATGGCATTTAGTGTATCCTCCTTGGCATCTTCAACATCTTGGGCTCATAGTTGCGATATCACTCTTTGGCATTTAAATTGGAGTTCGATAATCTCCAGGTGCTTTTTAAGATCAAACTCTCTTAGGACTCTTTCCGCTGCAGTTGCATCCTCTTGTGTGAGAGGTGGTACCTCTCTTCTTGTTTGCATCTCCCTTTGATAGGGAGTCTTAGCAACTTGATCCGTCCTTGAAGGATCTTCTCTACCTTGCTCCTCGGGTTTTGTTCTCCTTCTTATTGTTGGTTGCCTTTATCTTCTTTGCAGGTATGAGACTCTTTTTTCTCTTGAACTTCAATTCTCTCTTGATGTGCAGGAGGAGGGAATGGTGGTTTCGAAGAGACATGTTGCTCGTTTTCCTTAGTCTTCTCCTCATCTTTTGTTGTCATGGCTACGTCTTGAGTAGTTTTTTTACGAATAGACCATTGGCTTCTTAGAGAGTCCATGTAAGATTTTGAATCCATCTTCTTTTGCCTTTTGGAGTCTTACCCCTCCCTTTGGTCACCTTTTCTTTTGAGGATGTCATGGATTCTTTGATAGAAAAACCTCGCCAATCTAACATCTGCTTGAGCTTTTTGGTGTCTTTCTTCTTTAATATTTTCAAGATTTCTTTCAAGCTTGACATCATCTTCATCATCATCAAAGGGAGGTGGATCTTGCATGGCTTCCTCCATCTTCTTTTTTTCCTCTACTATCTTTGCCAATCTTTATTCTTGAAGCCGTCGTGCTTCCTCCATGGACCACTGTGCTTGAGATTTAGGAAGTTGATGAGTTGGCTATGCTCTTTTTCTAATCAAAGGTACTTTGACTTCTTCTTCTTCTTCATTGATTGGTACTCCGATGGGATATCTTGCTTTCCTCCAATTTCCTCTCCCAACTCAAATTTTGATTTGGTGGCCTCACTTGAGCTCTTGTCCATTGTCCTTCTTTTTGTAGGAGTGGTGGATGAGCTTCCCAACATTCTCATGGAACGCTTGGCTTTGTGTAGCAGATTTAGCTGAGAGTCAACTTCAGGTATATCATCAATCATTCCTAGGGCTTGATAGGCTATTCTCGTTAACATCATCCCTACGTTCATGTAAGTATTGTTTCTATCACTACCCTTAAGATTTTCTTCCACCAGGTTTTCCAAGTGTTGTTTCCCAATTCACACTTGATTACTCTTCTTTCCTCCAAGCCAATCTCTATCACAACTACTAGATGTAGGAATGCTTCTATGTATCATGGTGTCTTTTGAACCTTTAGATACTGTGAAATCAGACTTAGGGGCAATCTCGTCTCTAAGATGATCTTTGAGAATCAAGTACTGCGCTTTTCTCTTCAAAATAGGCATAGTTTCTCCTTGCATGTGCTTTTGTTTCCTTACTTGTTTGGCTTGGTACCTTTCTTGTCTTCTAGGCTCTGGTTGGGAAAATAATAGAAGATCGCCTCTTTGTTGTTTTTCATCTCATTTTTTGAGCTACTTGATAGCTCGTCCTCTACATCTATCTGTAGCACATCATCCCATCAATCTTGAAATTTGTTGTCACTTTTGTTGCTCAGATTTTTAATGAAAATTTCATTAACTATGTTCTTGCACTCAACTATTTCTTAGCTGCTTCCTTATTTGTTGAATCTCAATCCCCAAAGCTGTGTTCTCTTTTAGCCTCTTTGTTTTCATTTTGTCTCTTTTGGCCTTCCATGATTTTCTCTGAGTCCTTATCGTTAAACTCTCAAATTTTGTTTGAACTAGTAGTCTTTTCTCGTCCTTGACTGGCATGTTTTTTATAGCTTCTTGAGTGTGAGCTCTTGTCACCACATTGATTGGAATTTTTGGTTTGGTTTTGACCCACTCAAACATAGAAAAACCCTAATGACATTCATTGCCTCTTTCGCTTTGTTTCCAAGGTTTTTGGGATACTTTGGAAGCAAATGATCTATCCCACAACCATATGAGAATCCAAAAATCTTCTTGTGCTCACCCTGTGTGGACAAACTCTTGCCCAATAATTACCTCCACATTCATAGCAAGAACCTTCCTATTGAACAGCTTGTCGAGCTCCATTGGTTATCCTATCCTAGGATGATATCCTTTAGGTTTGTAGTTTTGATTTGCTATGAACATGAGTGTATTTTCATCCATCACATAGTGATTCTTCATTGGTTGAGCAATATAAGATGGCTCTGTAGCTTCATATGAGCTTACCCAAGAAGAGTAGCCTTTGTTCGCATATACAATATCCTCAGGTTCTCTCCATAGGTCTCCACTGGTTGTTTATTAGATAAAGTTTGTGGAGTCATCTTCTGAAGTTTGTGAATGTTTCTACATGCAGTATGTATCTGACTATTTCTCAATTCTTTTGAGGTAAAGGAGGTTGTTTTGGTAGAACACTGGTTGAGGCTTTTGTCCTCCTTGTGCTGTGTTATTTGGACCTATTTGGTACCTCAGTGGTGGTTGCAAAGGTTGCACCCTTGGTGGTCCATAGGGTCTTTCCCCCATGTGGTTCCTGTTGTAAAAGCACTCATTCCTCTCATGATTGGTATAAATTTTCTCAATCACACACCACTTCAAGACTCGCGGTACATTTGCTATTATTGGTGGTGGTTGTCATGGGTTGGATTTTGTCAATAGCTATGGTTCATTCTAATCACTTCCTTGACCATTTGATCAATGTTTGACACATTTGGAGGCTAAACACTCCGTTTTGTTGTGAATTCACCTGTGTGGTAGAAGAGGCACTACTTGTAGTATCTTCCATTACCTCTCCGTAAACCTTGTAGTTGTCCACTAGATATAATGCTTCTCTAGTGACTTGCTCAAATGTGGTGCATGCTTTTAAGTGTAGATCATTTTTAAGAGTTTTCTTTCTCAAGCCCTCTATAAAGAGAACGGATAATCTCTCGTCTTGTGGTAGCTCTCTAACAAGACATTGTTTGATGTATTGTTTGAAGCAAAGAGAAGTTTCCTTCACCTTCTCATTCTCTTTATGCTTAAAAGCATAGATTTGGGACACTATGTTGTACTCAATCTCCCTTTTTGAGATTCCTCAAGAAAATCTTACAGAAGGTGCTCTATGTTTGGGAAATCTCTACTATTCAACGATTGGAACCTTGTCAAAGCCATTCCTTCCAATGTCAATCAAAATCTCTCATACTACTGAGTATGGAAATCTGCCACTTGTTTAGCCGTGAGGACCTTCTTGAAGAATGAAACATGATACTCTGACCCATTGTACTTCTTAGCAATGCAATTCAACACTTGAGATTGTCACATTCTTTGTGTTTTAGCCACCATTCTCACAACTCTAGGTTCTCTTACAAGGACACCTCTAGCCTCATAACCCTCACTAGGAACTCTAATCAGAGTTCGTTCTATGGACCTCTCCTCAAGCTGCACATCTCTAGCTTCTATCCTAGTTTCTAGAACTCTTATCATATAGATCATGCTTAGAGATTTGTAGCCCCTGCGTGTGGTCATTGGAACCCTTGAACTCAAGGATCCCATCTGTCTTGGTACTCAAAACTATCATCAACTAATTGAATCTTTAACTCTCGTCCCATCAAGACACACTCTCTCTGTTTCTCGTTTGGTCTTTGGCATAGTAGGCCTAAATATGCTAGGAGTGACATAATATTGATGGAGTGGGCCTGATCCAAAGTATGTATATATCTCTATATCCCTACAATCCATTGTAGAGTATATTCACCCATAATTATCAAGCATGATAACATGGGTATTTTTGCCTTCTAAGTATGTAAAAACATACAAGTGTTTCGTCTCTGACAACTCTCTAATGTAGAGTTTATCACACTTGTAATAGAGCATTTGCTCTCTGTTGTCGTACTTATATAGCCCCACATGAGTTTTATCCATGTTGACTTGAGTCATCTCATTCACTCGCTTTAGTTTTGCATTCGAAATGTCCAACTTAGGTGGCTTGTCCTCAACTCCTCAGGCTCTATGCCAACTTTGTCCTTTGTGTCTATTAATCCCCATTTGTCCACAATATAAGGATTTTGTACAACTAAATACATTATATCATCATCATCAAAATATTGATCACCATGTAGACCACATGCACTATGTCCTTGAACTCACTAGGTTGCTCTACTAAATTTATACAGTAGTGACCCATAGCATCTTTGTAAATTTTAACACTCTGTTCGTTTTCATGGTTGGTGCAGGTTGGGATGGTCATGCTCCCATGTTTGATCCCTTTTTGAAACTCACACTCTTGTATCGCTCAACCATGTAGGTATAGGATCTCTCTAATGAAAATATCAGATAGACTTTCCTCTAGAATTGGCTATAAGGTGGGAACCAGTGTGAGATTCCTAACACGAATGATTGGGGCGACTTGATAGTTGGCCCTCTTTGATTCTCAAGTTCCATTAACCATATTCTACTCCAATTCAACGAATCAAGGATACAAGAAATAGAAGAGAGGAAGTCCTCTATCCATCACAATTGTGGTTATAAGAGTCATACAACACAACTCAGGTTGATAAATTGAAGGATTCTAATGGGAGCTATTTCCTATATCATAAAGATAAAATCTCATTTGACATAACTAGGATATATAAAGAATGCCTTTTCCCCTATGTTGAAGAGGCACTCCTGCCTTTCATAAGTACTAAATGAGATATGAGACTTATTCTAAACTAATTAGTAACCTTGTGAAAAGTACCCGACTAATTGGATCCACGTGTCCGTAGACATGGTTTCGTCTGGATACTAGTCTCCCAATTCCCACACCGCACTCACCCATTCCCCTTGTTTTTGAGTTATTACCACATTGTTTTACATGTACAAACAGGGTTCCTTTATTAATTTTGAGCACAGTTTATTTCATTCAACCCTTCAAACATCACCAAAATAATTCTTTCTCAAACAAGGCCTAGTGAAGACAATTCTATATTTCAACAAGAAGAATTATCCAATTTTTATTATGAGTTTGCTGCTACCCACGGACTTCCTCTGTCTAACCAACAGAGCCTTTGCAAAGGATTTACTTATTTGCTAGCTGCAAAATGTGCAACGTCTCCAATCTCTAATCACAAGTGAGTATCTTGTTAACCGCAAGGCATCTCTCTCATCACGAGGAATCTCGTTAATCACAAGGAATCTTGCTAATGGCAAGGCACAAAAAGAGAAATGATAATCACAACTTATTCTCCACTAGCTGCAGGATCATCTCACTAACCGTGAGTTCCGTCTAGAAACAAGATATTCCTTCAACAATATTTCTTTAAGTGATTCTTCAAAAATGATCAACAACAATTAGTAGATATAGACAACCTGTAGAAATACTTGCAAGTCATAGAATGTTGCCACCAACTTCATACTATGAAAAGACAAGTGAAACTTATGAGAGGGAACTCAACAGTAATTCATATGTTGGTAAAGGTCATCCTTCTTGGATTAGTATAGATGATGCTTCATAGCCATCATATGTTATGCAACCAACAAGAAGATCACTAAAAAATTACTACAAGATGGATGAAATTACGCTCATGTTCATAGCCAACCAAAATTATAAACCTAGAGGTTATCCTCCTAGGTCAAGACAGCCAATGGTGCTCCACAAGCATCTCAATAGGCCAGTTGGTGCTATGAATTTGCAAGTGATCATTGAGCAAGGAGTTGTCCACATGAGGGTGAATGCGTATGTAATGTCCCCTATCCCACCGACACCAAAAATGGGATGGTACCATTGACACTAGATCTCTAAGCCTACTAAAGTCAGAGTCCTTAAACAAGAAAAATTCCAGGGAATTCACCCATACCATTGACAATGGTTTATGTTTATAGCCCTAGAAGAGACCTAGTCCTGTCTCGCAGTGGAAACGGGACCACAAAAAAATTTTTCCAGCCCTATATCTTCATCCTTTAGATTAAGGTTTCCTTAGCCAACACTTTTTTTCCCCTAACATATGTGAGGGCACAGCCGTTGGTGGATTCCTCTTCCAAGTGAAGAAGTTTCTAAACATTTTAGTGCACGGGAATGGATAGTTACCTGACTCATCAGGTCCACCCGTCCATGATTGACAACCTTAGTCGATCCCCACTTACCACCCCACACTCACACATGATTTTTGTGTTGTTTAATTACTACCACATTCTTTTCACAACTAAAACAATGATTCCTTTTTAACTTTCATAACTGTGTTTCATTAAGACAACCTTTGAAAACAGTATTGAAGACATTCTTTTAGAAAACAAACATCTTTAGACTTAAGACAAGGTAATGTCATTCCGAAGTATCTCTGACCAGTACTAACTTGTCTCAAGACCACCTATACAGGGGTGAAAAACGGCACCCATTCCTTATTTATTAAAAAAACCGAGGTGGAAAAAAACCTTCACCCAAAGTCCGGACGCCCATACGCCAAAACCAGTTGCCCATACAACTGGGCGGTTCCTCTAGGATAAACTTGAAAGTACTATCCATAAACATAAACAAGCACGGGGTAAAGACTCCACACATGTCGAGCTAACCGACTCTTCTATGATGGTATCTCCATCATTACTCATTACCTGGAGTAAAATATTTCCAAGGAATCGGAGGTGTCTTGAGACAAACTGTCTTAAGGATGGTCAAACATTTCTTTCCTAGGTCAATCAGTCATAGCCCAGTCATTTCTTTCCTAGTTACAATCATTGCTCGTGGGTTTCGTGGAAGTTACCTTCCATTTACAGCCAGTTTATCCTTCCTAACCTTACGTATACAATGCTTAACTTAAAATGAACTTTAAAATCTATTAGTGAACATAATAGAAATCCACCTGGGACTGCTCATCCATGTGCTGTGGGGCAGGTGCCCGTAGACTCTCCTCTGTTGGCCTATGGCTAGGCCCTACTTCATGGTCATTAGTTGCTTTGTTTCGCTTGTTACTAACATCCTCTTCTTCAGTCAGAGGATTTCCCCTGGTTCTCTTGGGAGCCATGTCGGCAGCCTTATAAAAAGACTTGATCCATTAGAAGCTTAATTGAATAGTCTTCTTTTTCCTTGTTTACCCAAAAATAAGGATTTTTGGAATAAATAGGTATCTTTAATAGTCAATTTGATGAGATATTCCTTCTATAACTTATTTATGCTATAAGTAATTTTTCTCACTCCTTAATAATGATTTTGGACCTCGGGTATTTATTTGGGAGTTAGATAAATTCATTTCCTAATTTCCCTTGTCCATTTTATACTAGAATCGGTGATTTTTATTGAAGATACATACCTAACTATTTATCTAAGGTTGGGATATTTATCATGTATTCCTCAAGGTGTATTCTTCCTCTGATATTGATATCAAAGGTTTTTGGGTTAATTTACTATATTTCCCCTAAAAATAATGTAATTTTAATGGGATATTTAGTTAAACTAATTTTTTGATAGTAACATAATTATTAGGGGTTCTCCAAGGTCTAATTAACCTCTAATAAATAACTCAATTCAATTTGAGCCTATTTGCTAGTTTCCCCTATTTAAATTGTCCAATAAGTAGAGTATTTCTGCTAAAATAAATATCTAGATTAATTATTTGAGCTTGTATCACGGTTCCCTAACATCTAACTAACCTCTGATAAATAACTCAGTTTAATTTGAATCTATTTGCTAATTCCCCCTTTTTAAATTGTCAAAAAATAGAGCATTTCTACTAAAGTAATTAGCTAAATTAGTTATTTGAGCTTATCCTATTTATCACGGGTTCCCTAACATCTAATTAACCTATGATAAATAACTCAATTCAATTTGAATCTATTTGCTAATTTCCCCTATATAAATTGTCCAAAAAACAGAGTATTTTTGCTAAAGTAATTAGCTAAATTAATTATTTGAGCTTGTCCTAATTATCACAGTTTCCCTAATAATTAATAAACTCTAATAAATAGCTCAATTCAATTTCAATCTATTACTAATTTCCCCTATTTAAATTGTCCTAAAAATAGAGTACTTTTACTAAAGTAATTAGGTAGATTTATTATCTGAGCTTCTCCTAATTATCACAGGTTTAGTTACACCAAATTAACCACTGATAAATAACTCACAATATTTAAAATCAATTTACTAATTTTCCCTATTTAATTTGTCCTAAAAATAGAGTATTTCTATAAAAGTAATTAGGTAAATTAATTATCTGAGCTTCTTCTTATTATCACGGGTTTTTGAACACCTAATTAATCACTGATAAATAACTCACAGCATTTGAAATAAATTTACTAATTTCCCCTATTTAATTTGTCCTAAAAACAGAGTATTTCTGCTAAAGTAATTAAGTAAATTAATTATCTGAGATTTTACCAATTATCATGGGTTTGTTAGCACCTAATCAACCACTAATAAATAACTCACAGCATTTGAAATCAGTTTACTAATTTTCCTTATTTAATTTATCCTAAAAACAAAGTATTTTTTGCTAAAGTAATTAGATAAATTAATTATCTGAGCTTCTCCTAATTATCACCAATTTTTTAACACCTATTTAACCACTGATAAATAACTCACAGCAATTGAAATCAATTTACTAATTTCCACTATTTAATTTGTCCTAAAATTAGAGTATTTCTACTATAGTAATTAGATAAATTAATTATCTGAGCTTCTCCTAATTATCATAAGTTCCTTAACACCTAATTAATCACTCATAACTAACTCATAGCAATTGAATCAGTTTACTAATTTTCCTTATTTCATTTGTCCTAAAATTAGAGTATTTGTGCTAAAGTAATTAGGTAAATTAATTATCTGAGCTTCTCCTAATTATCAAGGGTTCCTTAACATCTAAGTAACCACTGATAAATAACTCAAAGCATTTGAGATTAATTTGATTATTTTTCCCTTTAATTTTCTCTAAGAGACAATGTAATTCTGCCTAATTAATTAGGAAAATTACTCAAAAAATTATAGGATAATTTTCTGAGCTTAATGAATGTCTAATGCAGCTCTGATACTTACCTCAACTTAATCTAAGCTTAATTAATATATTTCCCATTAATTCATGGTTAATTTCAGTTCTAATATGATAGGATAATTAATTAGCTTAACATTACCAAGCTTAATTACAAAATCAGCAGAGAATTAAGAGAGGGTTTATGAGTATACATAGGCCTAATCTTTGATTTATTAACAAAATAGCTTAATCTAACCTTGCTAATTAAGAAGGATTAGACTAATTACCGTTTACATTAATCAACTAGAGATTAATCTCTAATGATTTCTACATAGTGTTCTCTCTAGATGAGAGAGAGAGAGAGTATCAAGGCTCCGAGTCTAAAAAATTATGAAGAGAAGGGGGTCCTTTTATAGCTTTTTTGGGCATCGGGCAGCTTCTGGTAGGTTTCTACACTCCAAGCAGACCCCCAGCTTGCAAATGGCGCCCCTTGCTGCTATCTCTGTCCCTGGCAGGTTCTCCTAGCTTCCACACAGCCCCCATGTCTTCCAGAATTTACTTTGGTTGATATTTTCTGATTCTAATGATGAAAATTGGATTACCAGTTAATTCTAGAACCTTAGTGTAAAAAGTCATTGTTAATGATTATTACTGAAACCATTCAATTTTCTTTAACTAATTGAATTCCTATTGTAATCTTCCAGGGTCTATAACTTTTCCAGTTTTTACCGGATTCAGATTTTGAAAATTACTAAACATAGTAAAGCTCTGCTTATGATTCCAAAAATACCAAGATTAGCCGTGTTTGAATCCTTCAACAATGGTTTTCCATTTATTTTTACAAGCTTTGTACAATTTTAAAGGTTTCGAAAACTAGAAACTTTACAATCACCCCAACTTAAGGAATTGAGATGTCCTCATCTCAACCGAAATTGGGAAAATCTTTGCGAAGTGATACTTCATCCTCCCAGGTGGCGTCTTCAGTGGGGTAGTCCTTCCATTTGACTAAATGTTCTTTGATAACCGTGTTTCTCAGACTCCTTTCCCTAGTGTCGAGAATACAATCTGGTTGGAGTTCAAGAATTCCTTGCCTTTGCATCACAATCTGTTCGTCATCTAGAGTGTTATTTGGATTTGGGATGTAGGGTTTTAGAAGACTGATATGGAATACATTATGGACCTTGAGGTGCTCACGAAATTTTAGTTTATAAGCTTGATCACTGATTACTTTAATCACTTCACAAGGTCCACAACATCTGGGGCTTAGTTTTTTGTATTTTCCCAAGGATAGAGTGCTTCTTTTTGGCGGTACCCTTAGGAATACTTTATCTCCTTGTTTGAAAACCCGATTAGACCGTTTTTTATCAACATACTGTTTCTGGCGGTCCTTGGCTACCTGAATGTCTTGTCTTATGGCTTTGGTTTGGGCATCCATCTCCTCCAACATTTGTTTTGAAGCTTCTACTCTTGTAGTAGGGTCATAAAAGTTTAGGGGTGATATAGATTCATACCCATAAAGAGCATTAAATGGTGACATCCCAATACTTTTATGAAAGGAAGAGTTATAAGCGAATTCCATTAGAGGAAGAAATTGGATCCATTTCCGGGGTTCTCTACCACAATAGGCTCTAAGGATGTCTTCAATAACTTGATTCATTCTTTTTGTTTGTCCGTCTGTCTGGGGGTGATAGGATGTACTGAAACATAGCTGAGTTCCTAAGGATTCAAATAAAGATTTCCAGAATTTTGAAGCGAATTTTGCATCTCTATCACTGACTATTCTCTTAGGAATCCCGTGTAATCTGAAGATCTCTTTGATAAAGAGACGGCTTATGTCCGATGCAGTGTAAGTTGTTTTTACAGGCATCAAATGGGATACTTTAGTCATCATATCCACTACTACCATAATGGAGTCGTAACCCCCTTGTACAGTGGGAAGGCCTGTTACAAATTCCATGCTAATGAGTTCCCACTTCATTTGAGGAATGTCCAGAGGTTGAAGTTTCCTTGGCATCATTACTCGTTCAGCCTTAATCCTTTGACAGGAAAGGCATTGTCTGATGTAGCGAAGTATATCTCCTTTCATTCCTAGCCAGAAATAACTTTTCCTTATGGCATTAAGGGTCTTTGCATAACCAGGATGGCCGGAAACTAGGGCGTTGTGTCCTTCATAAAGGATTAACTCCTTTAATGTTGGATTTTTAGGAACGTAAAGCCAATACTTATAATAGAGAAGCCCATCCTCAAGTGAATAATCCTTGATTTTGTCTTTCTCTTTCTCCTTTAGGTCCTGTTTATTTATAACCTGTAGAAGTTCCTGATAATCCTTATCTTCTATTGAAGCTTCCTTAACCTTGTTTAGGATTGGATTGTCGACTGTGGAAATAGCCCCAAGAAAAACCTTACGGCTAAGAGCGTCAACAACCACATTCTCTTTCCCTGGTTTGTATTGTATTTCAAAGTCATATTCCTGTAAGAGTTCTATCCATTTTCTCTGCCTCATGTTGAGTGTTGCTTGTGAGAAAATCCATTTTAAACTCTGATGATCGGTGATTAACTGAAACTTTCCTCATAGAAGATAGTGCCTCCAGAGTTTTAGAGCATGGATGATAGCTAGGAGTTCCAGATCATGAGTTGGATAATTCAGCTCGTGGATTCTTAATTTTTGAGAAGTAAAGGCGACTGGTTTGCCTTCTTGGTTTAAGACTCCTCCTATAGCAAGACCGCTGGCATCGATTACTACTTCAAACTCTTGAGTGAAGTCAGGAAGTTTGAGTACAGGAGCTGATGTGAGATTTTGTTTTAACTTGAAGAAACAATCCTCTTGTTCCTTTCCCCATGTAAGTTTGGCTGTCTTTTTAAGTAGCTGTGTCAGGGGTGCGATGATAACTGCATAATCTTTGACAAAGATTCTATACCATCCTGTAATGCCCAAAAATCCTCGAATCTCACTGACCGTTTTGGGTTGTGGCCAGTCTATTATATCTTTAATCTTTGCAGGGTCTACTGAAATTCCTTCAGGGTTTATTATAAAACCAAGATAACTAACTTCTGGCGTGGAAAACACACATTTACTCATCTTGGCATATAATTGATGTTGGCGTAGAAGATGAAGTACTTTACATACATGGTCTTCATGCTCTTTTTCATCCTTGGAATATACTAGGGTATCATCGAAAAACACCAACACAAAATCATCTAGATATTCTCTGAATATATCCTGCATGAGACGATTAAAAGTAGCTGGAGCATTCGTAAGACCAAAAGGCATCACGATGAACTCATAATGCCCATACCAGGTGTTGAAAGCAGCTTTGTAAATATTTGCCTCCTTAATTCGGATTTGATGGTAACCTGATCTGAGATCAATTTTTGTGAATACTTTGGCTCCATGTAACCTATTAAGAAATTCATCGATGCGAGGAATGGGGTACTTATTCTTTACTGATACGTGGTTAAGCCCCCTATAATCAATTTAGACACGTAAAGATCCATCCTTCTTGTTTTGGAATAGAGCAGGCGCTCCCCAAGGTGAAATTCTTGGTCTTATGAATCCCTGTTTAATAAGCTGACGAAGCTGTTCTTTTAATTCAATAACTTCAGGGAGGGACATTTTGTAGGGTCTTTTTGAAATTGGTTCACTATCTGGGAAGGTTTCCATTTTGTGGTCTATATCCCTGGGAGGAGGTAAACTCGAAAGATCTTCCGGAAATATATCCGAAAATTCTTTAAGACATTCTGGAGTTGTGTTGTCCCTTGAATCATCTGCCTTATTAAGTTTTACTACAAAGAGCTGTTGCCCTTTACGTAACCCCTTTAGAAGTCGACTAGTCTTGACTAAATGAGCCTTAGGTTTCCCATTTAATCCTTGTACTAATGTTTCTTCACCTAAGTGATTTTTGAAAGTTAAGTTCCCTTGAGCACAGTGAATTTGGGCTTGATTTTTGATTAACCAATCCATTCCTAGAATACCATCATAGATTCCTACTGGTAGAGTTTGAAAGTAGGATGAAGTCAGGGTTCCCCCTAGTTCCCTTACCATTGACAATGGTTTAGGTTTATAGATCTAGAAGAGACCTAGTCCTGTCTTGCAGTGGAAACGGGACCATAAAAAAATATTTCCGGCCCTATATCTTCATCCTTCAGATTAAGGTTTCCTTAGCCAACGCTTTTTCCCCCCTAACATATGTGAGGGCACAGCCGTTGGTGGATTCCTCTTCCAAGTGAAGAAGTTTCTAAACGTTTTAGTGCACGGGAATGGATAGTTACCTGACTCATCAGGTCCACCCATCCGTGATTGACAACTTTAGTCAATCCCCACTTACCACCCCACACTCACACATGATTTCTGTGTTGTTTAATTACTACCACATTCTTTTCACAATTAAAACAATGATTCTTTTTTAACTTTCATAACTGTGTTTCATTAAGACAACCTTTGAAAACAGTATTGAAGACATTCTTTCAGAAAACAAACATCTTTAGACTTAAGACAAGGTAATGTCATTCTGAAGTATCTCTGACCAGTACTAACTTGTCTTAAGACCACCTTTGAAAACAATATTGAAGACATTCTTTCAGAAAACAAACATCTTTAGACTTAAGACAAGGTAATGTCATTCTGAAGTATCTCTGACCAGTACTAACTTGTCTTAAGACCACCTATACAGGCGTGAAAAATGGCACCCATTCCGGGGTGGAAAAAAACCTTCACCCAAAGTCCGGGCGCCCATACGCTAAAACGAGTTGCCCATACAACCGGGTGGTTCCTCTAGGATAAACTTGAAAGTACTATCCGTAAACAAAACAAGCATGAGGTAAAGACTCCACACGTGTCGAGGTAACCGACTCTTCTATGATGGTATCTCCATCATTACTCATTACCTGGAGTAAAATATTTCCAAGGAATCGGAGGTGTCTTGAGACAAGCTGTCTTAAGGATGGTCAAACATTTCTTTCGTAGGTCAATCAGTCATAACCCACTCATTTCTTTCCTAGTTACAATCATTGCTCGTGGGTTTCGTGGAAGTTACCTTCCATTTACAACCAGTTTATCCTTCCTAACCTTACGTATTCAATGCTTAACTTAAAATGAACTTTAAAAGGTATTAGTGAACATAATAGAAATCCACCTGGGACTGCTTGTCCATGTGCTGTGGGGCAGGTGCCTGTAGACTCTCCTCTGTTGGGCTATGCTAGGCCCTGCTTCATGGTCATTAGTTGCTTTGTTTCGCTTGTTACTAACATCCTCTTCTTCAGTTAGAGGATTTTCCCTGGTTCTCTTGGGAGCCATGTCGGCAGCCTTATAAAAAGACTTAATCCATTATAAGCTTAATTGAATAGTCTTCTTTTTTCTTGTTTACCCAAAAATAAGGATTTTTGGAATAAATAGGTATCTTTAATAGTCAATTTGATGAGATATTCCTTCTAAAACTTATTAATGCTATAAGTAATTTTTTCCACTCCTCAATAATGATTTTGGACCTCGGGTATTTATTTGGCAATTAGATAAATTCATTTCCTAATTTTCCTTGTCCATTTTATACTAGAATCGATGATTTTTATTGAAGATACATACCTAAACTATTTATCTAAGGTTGAGATATTTATCATGTATTCCTCAAGGTGTATTCTTCCTCTGATATTGATATCTACGGTTTTTGGGTTAATTACTATATTTCCCCTTTTAGTTTTCCCTAAAAATAATGTAATTTTACTGGGATATTTATTTAAATTAATTTTCTGATAGTAATATAATTATTATGGGTTCTCCAAGGTCTAATTAACCTCTGATAAATAACTCAATTCAATTTGAGCCTATTTGCTAATTTCCCCTATTTAAATTATCCAAAAAACAGAGTATTTCTGCTAAAATAATTAGCTAAAGTCATTATTTGAGCTTGTCCTGATTATCACGGTTCCCTAAGATCTAACTAACCTCTGACAAATAACTCAATTCAATTTGAATCTATTTGCTAATTTCCCCTATTTAAATTGTCAAAAAATAAAGTATTTCTTCTAAAGTAATTAGCTAAATTAATTACTTATCCTAATTATTACAGGTTTTCTAACATGTAATTAACCTCTCATAAATAACTCAATTCAATTTGAATCTATTTGCTAATTTCCCCTATTTAAATTGTCCAAAAAACAGAGTATTTCAACTAAAGTAATTAGCTAAATTAATTATTTGAGATTGTCCTAATTATCACAGGTTCCCTAACATCTAGTTAACCTCCAATAAATAGCTCAATTCAATTTCAATCTATTTACTAATTTCCCCTATTTAAATTGTCCTAAAAAAAGAGTACTTCTACTAAAGTAATTAGATAAATTAATTATCTGAAATTATCCTAATTATCACGGTTTCCTCTACACTTTATTAACCACCACTGATAAATAACTCACAGTATTTGAAATCAATTTACTAACTTCTCCTATTTAATTTGTTCTAAAAACAAAGTATTTTTACTAAAGTAATTAGATAAATTAATTATCTGAGCTTCTCCTTATTATCACGGGTTCCTTAACACCTAATTAACTACTAATAAATAACTCACAGCATTTGAAATCAATTTACTTATTTTCCCTATTTAATTTGTCATAAAAATAGAGTATTTCTACTAAAGTAATTAGGTAAATTAATTATCTAAGCTTTTTCTAATTATCATAGATTTTCCTTAACACCTAATTAACCACTGCTAAATAACTCAAAGCATTTGAGGTTAATTTGATTATTTTTCCCTTTAATTTTCTCTAAGAAACAATGTAATTCTGCCTAATTAATTAGGAAAATTACTCAAAAAATTATAGGATAATTTTCCGAGCTTAATGAATGTCTAATGCAGTTTTGATACTTACCTCAACTTAATCTAAGCTTAATTAATATATTTCCCATTAATTCATGGTTAATTTCAGTCCTAATATGATAGGATAATTAATTAGCTTAACATTACCAAGCTTAATTACAAAATCAGTAGAGAATTAAGAGAGGGTTTATGAGTATACATAGGCCTAATCTTTGATTTATTAACAAAATAGCTTAATCTAACTTTGCTAATTAAGAAGGATTAGACTAATTACCGTTTAGGTTAATCAACTAGAGATTAATCTCTAATGATTTCTACGTAGTGTTCTCTCTAGATGAGAGAGAGAGAGTATCAAGGTTCCGAGTCTAAAAAATTATGAAGAGAAGGGGGTCCTTTTATAGCTTTTTTGGGCATCGGGCAACTTCTGGTAGGTTTCTACACTCCAAGCAGCCCCCCAGCTTGCAAATGGCGCCCCTTGCTGCTATCTCTGTCCCTGGCAGGTTCTCCCAGCTTCCACACAACCCCCATGCCTTCCAGAATTTACTTTGGTTGATTTTTCTTGATTCTAATGATGAAAATTGGATTACCAGTTAATTCTAGAACCTTAGTGTAAAAAGTCATTGTTAATGATTATTACTGAAACCATTCAATTTTCTTTAACTAATTGAATTCCTATTGTAATCTTCCAGGGTCTGTAACTTTTCCAGTTTTTACCGGATTCAGATTCTGAAAATTACTAAACATAGTAAATCTCTGCTTATGATTCCAAAAATACCAAGACTAGTCGTGTTTGAATCCTTCAACAATGGTTTTCCATTTATTTTTACAAGCTTTGTACAATTTTTTAAGGTTTCAGAAACTGGAAACCTTACAGCGTAAAGGTTTGTGAATATTGTGATGAATGTGTAATCAATCATGTTTTGCTAATAAGGAAAAATCAACGATGAATATTGTTGAGTTTTTTTTTTGTGCTTGAATGGATTTAAAATGGAGCCTACAATCCAGTAAATGTGGTGACAAGAACTCAAGCTCAATAATCTACCAAAAACAAACATGTCAAGGAGGAACACAAATTGCTTGTTCAAAAGGAAATTGAGAGCATATTAATAAGGACTCAAAGAAAATTGTGGAAAGTTAAACGAGACAAAATGAAATCAAAAAGGCTAAAAGAGAAAATTGTCTTAGAAACTTAGCTGCAACAAATTAGAGAGCAACTAAAACAAGAAAAGGAAAAAATGAAGCAAGCAGAAGGAATCGTGTCATCCAAGACATCATTAGGAGGTTCATTCCTGATTGATAAAGTCATAGAGCCCTTAGAGGCATTACTACAAGCTTATGAGGCTAGACTAAAAACCAATCAGACATTGCAACAAAGATGGTTGACCTCCTGCACCCAATAATTGAGAAACAAAGACTTGAAATGTGCAAAAGGCTCATAGAGATAGCTCAAGCTATAATGGAGCCACAAATACAAAACATCCCTAGACAAGAAGCATTAATCCACAAAAGGGACAAGGAAATTGAGCAAAGGGAAACAAAACAAATTATCACATGAGACCAGAACAAAAACACCATTGGGAAATCGGGTTGTGGCTAATACCACAAATGACTCAAAGTCTCAAGTGATGATTCCAATTCTTCAAGTGGAAGAGCCATGGCCACAAGCCTTATGTGAAATGATAAGGAATTTATTTTGTTAAGAATTCTCCAAGCAAGTTATTAAGAAAAATACAGCCTTTTAAATCTATTCCTTCAAGAAACAAGATAGTGAAAAGGTCAAGGAAGCTTGCTTAAAACTTAAGCAATATGTTGAGTGATGCCACCATAACGAGATTAACTTTTAGTTATTTTCATGGAGGAAGGACTTTGAGGTGAACATCTCAAAGAGGATCTTCATCTAAAGAAATGTTGAGGTGACTAAGCCATGCACCTTGTGGACACTTGTTAGATATGTGATGAGGTCATAGAGGACTAAAATATATCCATGAATGATACAAAATCAACGACAAGCAATGCTAGCATGACTAGAATTGAGGAAACATGTCTTGCAAAGCCAATGCATAGCTAATGAGCTAATGTGGAGAATGAATCTAAACACAAGATCAAAGAGCATGATACCACTGAACATGCGGAGATGTCTAATGTTGGAGGAGATCATCAGGTACAATAGTGTCTTGTGCTACCACAATAGCCAATAATGCAATAACGATGGAAAAGATGGTGCACTATAGCGTAGAAGAAGACAAAACATACTAGAAAAGAGTGCTACTATAGCAGAGGATATGTTTGAGAGCCGAAATACCAACCTAATACATTGTACTAGCCGAACAAGTAGTATAGGCATATCCCTCCTCATCAACCTAACCAGTTAGCACTATCATCACCACGATACCCTCCAAGCAAGTGCAAGTAAATCCACAAGTAAAATAGTTTAGACCAATACTAAGACAACAACCACCCCTATTAGGGGATGAGACTGAGTATTATAAATATATATTTATCATGAGGACACATAAGAAGATAATGCCTTAGTGTTAATACTGTACTATGAGGAGCCTAGTAGTTACGGAATATCCGTGGTTGCCAATCATATGAAGAATCCATCTCTTCAAAAAAAAAGAAATCAAGTGCCCAAGACGGGTTCGGATTTCCTTGAAAGGGTCAATAATTAAGACATTTGAGGATAGAGTTGTGGAAAAACAAGAGGAAAATATTAGAGAGCCCCATTAAAGAGAAAGGGATTTGCTAGAGAAACAATGATATGACAACTCAAAACACCACAAATGAGTACCTCTACCAACCATCACAGGTAGTATAAGAAGTTGAGGATACTTGGCCTAAGGAATTATGTGAATCCATAAGAGAAGGGAAGAATGGCAATGACATGTTACAATCGACTCCAATTCAAGAAATAGACTCAGACAAAAGGATGCTAAAGTTCAAGAGGGGATTGTTGTATGGTGGTAAAGGTTTAGAAAAGTCAACCAATAGTCACACAAAATTCATCAGGTTCCTATCTTCCTATTTAGGAGCCTATAAAGAAAAATTTGCCATGTTAAGATCCTTCCATCCCAACAAAAATTGATTTAAACCAATCCTAGATTCCAAAGGCTTACAAGATTTTCTTTCTACTTAGTGCAATGTACAATCACCCTTATGGAGTTATTGAAAGTCAAACCAAACATATGGAGGGAAGTAAGCAATTACTTGAGTAAGACGGGCATGCCAAACCCAGAGGGTAGTTGTAAGAAAGAGCTTGAGTGCATTGAAAATCCTAGAAATGATTCTACACCTATCTCAATCAACAAAGTAGGAGACTAATGTGAGGGAGAGTATGAAAACACCACATAACTTTTAAAATACCAAGGTGTAAAATCCATGGCTATTGTAGAGAGTGTTGTGGGAGTGGCAATTGCCACCACAAAAGAGATATGGGTCAAATGGGAGAAATCAACTTTAAGAGAAACCCATATGAGCTCCAATGAGTTGATGGACACATTAAAAAACCCATTAAAGTTTTAGAACAAGTTGTGGTCACATCCCGTGACATAGAGTACAAGCACACCTTTGCCATCGTAACTTTGAAACCAAGAATCAAGGCACAAGAAATTTTCAACCTCAAGGGAATACGACTCTCCAAGTAAAGCACAATTAGTACATTGATTCCAATTCCTCCAATGTAAAACTTAGGACCCTTCCAATAAATTTTCCTTATACCTTGAGCAATAAGTTATTAATCAAGGTCCCAAAAAACCTTCTTAATCAAGGTTTTGCAACGGAAGGAACAAAGTTGTTTAAATAATGTTGAGGTTGGTTATAATAGAAGCACATTAGTCTTCCTTCAAATTTTTCCTAGATATTTAAAGGAAAAACAATCTTATGCACAATAGCACCATGCATTAATAAAGCCTTATTTCTTGATTTCACCCAAAGATTTGTACGAAGCTACAATCAAAAGTTTCCAACACTAAGATAGAACCTTCAATGTCAAAATCAAATAACATATGTGCACCAAAAAGTGCACACATGCCAATTAAGGTTTGGTCAAATCAATTCAATCATGGCGAATAGAGATAAGGATGGTCAATCATGGCCTAATATGGGTATGTGAAATCTAAATGCATCACTTGAAGCCTCATTGGATCCATATAAAATGTGTTGTAGGAATGTTATGGCTAGGTAAAAAACCTAGCCAAAGTGGTGATTTAGAGAATGTCAACCGTGAATATTCCAAACATGGTCATGTAATAGTACATTGGAATGAATGAGTACAAGGAGAAGAGCAAACAAACAATTTTGTGACCTCTCCAGAGCTATTGGTTGTTAAAACAGTGTTTTGGGCACCACCCAAATATTGCACGCATTTTATGTAATATTTTCTTGATGGTCAAATGGAAATGCTAGATATAATGTAAGGTCCCACTCACCCCAAAAAAAAATTTCTACAAAGAGCAAGCCAAGCTATCAATGGAAGCCAAACACATCAACTAGGAGAAAGAACAACAATAAAAGGCAAAAAAGAAGACCTTCAAGTATTGCATACCAAACTTAGACATCTACCAAGCTACCCAACAAAGACATGTGAAGCATCGGATGATTCCAGTCAAGCTACTCAAAGCACAAGGATTTTATGAAGATAACGCTCAAATATGGTTACCAAAAGTAGTAGCTCAACCAAGAACAACTAAGATCAATCATTCAGCAAAAGGCTCCACCCAAAGCCAAAAAATCACAACCAAGAGCCAACAAAAGAAAGTCACAGCCAAAGGTGATACAACCTTCAAATGGATACCTTGTCTTCTTCTACAAAATCAAGGCTTTTACAAAGGTAATAGTCAAATATGGATACCAAATCCTAGTCTCCATCAAATCATAGAGCAAAAGCAGAAGACGATCACATAGAGGCCAAAAACAAGGTGAGTTCCAAAATTGCTATTTGAAACCCAATCATTGAGAACCCACAAACAACTACAACCACTTCTCATAGGAGATGAAGCAAAGGCTTTATCAACCCATACTGCAATCGTAGATCCTATTTCACAAAGCAGTATCAACATACGATAAACAAGAGGAGAAAAAGTATGCCGGCCTATTGGACAAATTGGTGGCATCCAAAAACCAAACATGAAACATGCCTAAATCTCAAGAACCTATGTACTTGGGTTTATGGCCTTGAATAGGTATATCTAAGTCACCATTGAAAATACATGGCATAAGAGTTAGACTCAGGCAGCTAAGCCATTAAATGAGAGAGGCATCAGTCCCAAAACTTCAAGCATGTTCTCTATCGTCTAAGTCTTAGCTATTCTAGATACTGCTCAAGTTGGAAGAGTTGAGCATGTTTACATTGTGTCGCTCATGCTAGTATAGGTGAGCATAAGAGTCAAACTCTATACATTTTTGGTTTGGTGAAGTGAAGGACGAAGTCCAAAAAACACTCATGCACCGAGCATAGTGAGATATGAGTGAAGAAGCTTCTACATCAAAAACCCTTCTTGGAAATGTGGAAGCTATTGCGACATCCTTTGATGTCACATGTGCTACATGTGTTCCTTGAAGCACCCTTCAGCTCTATTTTTCACACTGCATGCTTTTGATTGACAAATTTCTCGTATGCATATAAAGTATCCCATAATTGACACTTACATTAGACACTCTTCATTTTTTCTCCCAAGAACAACTCACCTTGCATGAATAGGTACTTGAAGTCCAATTGTGCAACTCTAATAAGAGTGCATACCAAAGGAAACTTTTGCCCATCGGGTTTTTTCCTTTGGTCATCTAGGTTTTAGACCTTATTCTTGAAACACTCATCACTATCCTCTTGTACATATGTTGTTGAATAACCACACATGCAATGAATAATCACCAAAAGATTGAGGTCTGACTAATTCAGGGCTAATTAGTACTGTGTGTGAGATAGAATTTGAAAATCAGAGAGACAGTGAGAGAGAGAGAGACTCATAAAAAACTCAGAGATTGTATATCAAGAAATCACAAGTACAAGTTTTCTAAGCAAGAGTCAATACAATCTCGACTTCCCAAAGTTCCCCATTCCCAAATATAAAGTTGCACCCTGAATTCAGTTAGTTAGAACTGACTGATTCTTGGCATACAATAACAATATCCGATTAGGGTCTTCGGGCTTACAATATCCGACTAGCTACTAATAATCAGACAGTACATCAGATATCTGATTTGCTACATATCCGACTTTGTATTTAGCCTTCAACAACATATTCCTTGCACATCAACTACTAGCAATAAGGATGTTTCTACTCAAATCAATTGTCAAAAAGAGCAACAAATGCAAGTCTCAATCATTCTTGTCAAGAGAAAGTCTTACCTCTAGGGCAACAGCAAGGCTCCATCAATAAAAAACAAGTCAAATAATGACATACAACAATTGCAGATCAACTACCAAGCAATGAAAAATTCAACAAGAGAGCTATCAACAACACTCACAAAGAGCTCACATAGTGCTTGAAAGTTGGTGCAATACTTCAGAGGACCCGTATTGATGTGAGCAAAATCCATCATAAAGTCAATGATCCAAAGAGGCTCAGTTCCCAAAAGGCATGCAAGATCACTAGCCATCTTCACTACCAAAAGTGGCCACAAAAAGGAGAATGTGCAGCAGAATTCAAAATTGCCTCAACATAGAAGCCCAATTTACGTCTCAACCATAGCACAACAAATATAAATCACTCAAGGAAGGGGGGAGCAGGTGCATCATTAATTACAAAGCAATTTCAAAGCTAAAGACATGCCTTCACAATAAACTTGAAGACCACCCTAATGACCGGATTGGACATGGTCGTGTTTGAAGGAAAGACGTGAGCTAGGAAGGGGGGAATGTTTGGTGGATTCAGCAGTCACCCACCTAGCTATACACCACATTTTTAATGTATTTATACTTTGTTCTTTTTCCAAGCTAGGATAGCTACACTGTGTGTAAATCTGATCCCAGAGTAGCATGTCAATTCTTTGAGTTTTAATTCTAGCATCATGACATATGTAAAGGCCTATTGAGCCAACCACTAGACATTTAGAAATCCCTAGGTATAAATCATAACAGCCTTAGTGTGAAAATAGGGCTTATCTTTTGGAAGAAAGAGCTTTGTGTATGTACGCTCAAGTGGCCAAGCAGCTCCAACTTATAATCACCATATCTTGTGATTGGATTATCCGCTTTCAATTCCAAAACTTGCATTGTGTTTCTATCTCCTTGCTCTTTCAATCAAGTGCAAGCATTTTCAGTTCCATTGTGGTTTGTGACTATATGTGTGTGAGTCTAATCTACCGATTTGAGTGCTTAAATCACTATTCTTTGATGTTTTCACCTTAGGAGAGTGTTATTAGACCTTAGGATGACCTATCTAGACTATTTAAGTAGTTTCTATGAGTTGGGTCATGTTGGATTGTGATCCATGTACCTTTTTAGATTGCTACCAGACTTTGTAGACTTATCCCTTAGGCCTAGTGAAGCTCTGTTTATGACAATTCAAGTATGTTTAGTTGTTGAAAAGGTGTGATTGATCAAGACAAGTGAGAAAGGACGTAGAAATATTTTTTGATTCAAGAGTGGCGATTTCCTTGTTGAGTTGATGTGTTTTCTTGATAGGTTCACTTCTTGAGGACTGACAACATTATGGATGTTCCACTCAGGCATGGAAAGCGAGTTTAACCCACTAGAGAAGACATCCAAGGCATATAAGACTTTGGGTTATTAATCTCAAAAAGGGAGATTCGGAGGAGGTTTTTCCACTCTCAACCATGGGAACCATCCCATGAGAAGGATATTTCAAAGAAAAGATGTTTTTTTATTGCTAAGTGGGGACAACTTACCAAGGGAGGAGGAGGGAACCCCCCCCCCCCCCCCCCCAACTGCGATGCATTCCCCCTCATCCTCACCCTCGGTCCTCTCTCTATCTGACTCATTCTTCCACTCTCTCAGCTGGCGTCCGAATCTCTCTCTCTCTCTCTCCCCTCCATTATCAACAAGATAAAATACCCCCCCCCCCCCCCCCCCCCCCCCCCCCCCCCCCCTCTCTCTCTCTCTCTCTCTCTCTCTCTCTCTCTCTCTCTCTCTCTCTCTCTCTCTCTCTCTCTCTCTCTCTCTCTCTCTCTCTCTCTCTCTCTCTCTCTCTCTCTCTCTCTCTCTCTCTCTCCCCCCCCCCCCCCCCCGAGGAAGCAAGCTGAGCCACACATCCACACCCTCACCCGCTCCCTTGTGCTCTCTTTCCCTCTCAGAATCTCACCCTCTTCACTCTTTGCCTCAGAGTTTTCAATTTCCAAGTCTCTCTCTCTCTTTTTAGCATTAAAAAGTTCTCTCTCTCTCTCTCTCTCTCTCTCACACACACACACACACACACACACACACACACTCCTTATCTCCTCACACACACCCACACACAAACTCCTTGTATCCTCACACACAAACACCCACACTCTCTCAGCCCTCTCCCATTCCCTGTGTGTGTGTGTGTGTGTGCAACAAAACAATTTCATCTCTCTCATTTCACTCACACATACACACACCCACCCACACCCACAATCTCTCAGCTTGTCCTCCCTCTCTCTCTCTCTCTCTCTCTCTCTCTCTCTCTCTCTCTCTCTCTCTCTCTCTCTCTCTCTCTCTCTCTCTCTCTCTCTCTCTCTCTCTCTCTCTCTCTCACTCATACACTCACAAATACACTGAATTTTCACCCTCTCGTCTATATGATTGCACGCACACACCTACACACATGCACACGCTACACAAGAAAAAACAGTGACAACGACTCCAATAGTAGCACAAAAAGCAACATCAAAATCATGTTTGAGGAGTCCCAAATGGCACAATGGCACCAAAGGCATGCCACGGCCAGCTTCAAAGATAAATAATGCTTTCACCAATTAAAGGCAACCTACCAACTAATAGAGGACGTGTCGGTGCATCATCAAGCAGACTTTTCACTGTAAGTGGCCATACCTTGTAATTTGGATATTTTCTTCATGTAGCACCTACCCTAACAAAAAAAATCATCCATGTTTATTCTACTCAAAATCCCAGATCATTGTATAATATCACCTCTCTCTAAGTGTTTGCCACATGGCCCTCCTAGAAGCATCTATATTTCTTTATCCTAATAACCACAAAGAAAGGGTCAACCTAGTGGGTACCCATCTACCCATCACCTTTGATTTTTCCCCTAGATTAGGATTAGAGATAAGCAATTTTTAGCACAATAATCATGCATCCTACACTTATAAAACGAGGGTTAGGGGTCTCTTTCAAGAGGAGGAAGAGCAGTCAAGACATGCACCAAGAGCATGAGGCAACAAGAGCACGAGGAATATCGTGCTCACACGCATGGGGTAGGCATGCACACCACATAGATTGTTGTAAGATGCTTGCTATGTTTAGTGATTTGGGGGCCATGTGCTAGTTCTCTCTCTCTCTCTCTCTCTCTCTCTCTCTCTCTCTCTCTTTCATTTATCATGAATTCCAAAATAGAATGTAAATATTGTTGGGGTTTTTGTGCATGAGTTTGGGAGTGGGTTTTGTGTAACAAATATGGAAGAATCATCAACATCCTCCTACCTAGCCATGTGATTATCTTTCTATGCACCATATGGTGCAGGTATCACAAGGTCACTACTTCCATCATCATGACATCATGGTGCCTCCTCTTAGTGAGTTGGGATGGTCAATTTGTGAGTATGGCTTATGTTTTGTGAGTTTCTTTCTCTCTTTCTCACTCTCCCTAGCATGTAGGATGTGGATTCTTGTGATGAGTTAGTGATGTTCTCTCCACTTTCATTAGAAGCATGATGTCAAGTGTCTCACCAGATCATTGCATGTCACACTCTCCCTATGTATGGTGCCTCATTGTGGATTTGTTGTGCCCTAGCCTCATACCCGCTAGGTGGTGCCCCGTTTTCTCTCTGGATGGATCTTCTCTCCTTGAGGTGATAGGTGGATCCGGCTCGATGGACATGTAGAGGCCACCCCCACCCGGTTGCAATTTTTTTCCGTCATAGATGGATTAGCAAGCTATGATTTTTACAAGCCCAAGTTCCTCGTACTTGTTTTATTAAAAGCATGGCATCATCAAATACATTTAACCATTGAATACCTTGTTTCAAAGGGCCACTTTAACCGAAGAGTTAAGGTTGCATATTATGCCTCATTGTTGGATTGGGAATCCAAGAGATGTCCAATGAAGGATTTTTTTTCCCTTTTCTTGTTGAAGATGACAATGTTAGCTAATGCTTTGTCCAATATCCTCTTGTAAGCTCCATCAAAGAAAAGAGAGTGATCCCCTCTCTGTCTTAGGGACTTCTAACATATGTGCTACTTCTTTATTATCTAGCTTGATCTTTAGCTTCTTTTCATAGTGGCAATGAGTGAGAATGCCTCCTAGACTAGCTCTTCTAGAGCTCTCCACTTGCTTTGTGGAGTCAATCTCTTGCAATATGGTGAGCCATTTGGAGATCTTATAAGAAACATCCATGTGCTGCATGACATAAGGAAACACTCCCTCCATTGTTAAGATTATGAATGGTCTAAGAAATGAATAAGAGAAAAATGTAGTGGTAGCAAACGTTAATGCAAGCACCATGTGCTCTACTGATGTGTATCCCTTCTTTGATGGAGTCATCATGCGACTAGAGAAGTAGATTGGATGCATAAAACAAGTTTGAGGATCTTTTTGCATTAGTAGAGCCCCAAGTGTGTAATTGCCCACACTAGGGTTAACATAAAATGGCTCATCCCACTTTGGAGGTGCGATGGTGGAGAGTGAGGCTAAAATCTATTTTACTTCATTGAAATGCTACACATTTTCTTCACTCCAAAATCTCGGGGAGGTCCCCTAATAAAAATGTAACCTATCACGTGAGTTCAACAAAAGGGTATTTAAAGTTCTTGAAACTTACAGAAATATATATACAGAATGGCATTATTTTTCAAATTTGAAAAAAAACTTACAGATTTTAAAAGAAAAGGGTACATTATATTCCTAACAAAATTCACAGATAAAGGGTTCTACAAACATGTCTTGAACGCACGTGATATGGTAGTTTTACACATAGTGAACCCCCCGAGTCCAAAATGAAGATCTCTAGATGGATAACTTGCTGCAAAGGGATAACCACTTGGGAGAACAGGTGGGGGAACTTGCTCAAATACCTCACCTTTTGAAGAAACAGACCAATTTCTTTATTGTGGTAGGAGAGGGCAAAGACACCAAAGCTTGAACTTTGCTTGGGTCAGCTTCAATACCCTTGGTATAGATTACATGGCCAAAAAGAATAACTTTGATTTCACCAATGTGGCACTTTCCCACATTGAGTTGGTCACTAAAAGATGCAGCCTTGCTAGACCTTCATAGACTTTCTCCAAATGAAGAGAGCAAGAACTATAGATACAGAAGTCATCAATAAAAACATGAATTGATTTTCAAAGAATGGTTAAAAAACAAATGTCACATAGCATAGAAAAGTGGTTGGAGCATTAGTGAGACTAAAAGTCATAACTCTGTAAGAAAAATATCCCCATGGTGTGATGAAGGTTGTCTTCTTTTGATCTTATTCAATGATGCTAATTTGGAAGTAGCCTGAGTAGCCATCACATATCGTGTAGTGCTCGTGTCCTTACTACCTCATTGAGAATCTCATCTTGGAAAGGAAGAGGGAAATGTTCCCTCTTTGTGGTTGCATTAGGAGGCTTGTAATCAACACAAACCCTCCACTTACCATTATTCTTTGGCGTGACTACCACTAGACAATCCCAATCCAAGTCTTCGATAAGATATATGAAAATTGCTTCTAATAGTTTCCCTACCTCCTTGAGTAAGGCCTCTTGTTGAACTACTCCTAGCCTCTTGAGTTTTTTCACTATAGATTTACTTCCCTCCTTGAGATTAGTATGATGTTGAACTACTGTGATGCCAGTGATTTTATCATATTCACAATAGTGTGGTAAATTACTTAGCATCAAAATATAATCTTCACGCTCTTTGTCACACAACTCACTAGAGAACATTCGATGTAGCTTGCTTGCTTCTACCAGAGATTGTATACCTGGTGGCTCCCCTTGGTTTGATGATGATGCATCAGGTTGCTCCATCTTCTTAGGGTCTTTGAGAATGACACCATCACTTCAATGTTGTTGTGTCACTTTCTTCAGTCATTGTAGACTCCTTCTCTGAAGTGGTTGAAGAGTCGCTACTAGAAAACTCATCTCTAGAGGTTCCTAGATCTATGTCACATTGTTGACATGTCTTCATGTCATAGAGTATCGGCTTTCCTTTGGCATCCTTCATTTGGATTATGCAGGTGCTCCAATCTTGCTTATCTTTCATATCCATAAGCCAAGGCCTCTCAATAATGATAGGATAGTCCTCCCCTTTGTGTAGTTTGAAAAAAAATCTACATCCACCTTGGTGCTAAATGCTTTTACCCTTACTATATTTAAAATACCAACACAATGAGTTTTGACATTATTTTCCATGTTAGCTTGGCATGGTGCTAGCCTACTTACCTCTACGCCCAAATGGTGCATCATTTTCTCACTCATGATACATATTTGTGGACCACCATTGATGTAGAGATTTGAGATGTGTTGCCCTCTGATGTGGGAATCCATCACAGGTAGTATGTCATCTAGATTCCTCCTAGAGTTAGCCCCATCTATCTTTGGCTTGTGTTGTATCATGCTAACCATATTTTTCCACTGCCTCCTCACCCTAGTGCAAGGTGGAGCAACTAAGGCCAAGTGATCTTTGGACCTTCCACAGAGAAATGTTGAACCAAATCATATGGTTTAGAACAATCACCTAGAGAAAAATCTACAATGTCAATTTTATGTCATGACTTGGACGGAGTTTTGCTAGACTCTCCCTTGATCTTCATCTTTTCTTCCCTTGGGAAGCTTCACCATGCTTAACATGCTTTACTCCCATGGCATCCACCTCTTCTACCTTGGTCTTAACTTTTTCCACTCCTTTGATGTGCTTCTCCACTTTCACCTTACCCTTAACTTCAAGACTAATGGAACTCACTACCTGGTTTCTAGCTAGTAGTGGGGGTAAGGGTGGAATGAAGATTTGTGGTAGTGATGGTTGTGGTTGACTGATGGTTTTAGGATTTGCATAGGTGATGCTTGTTGTGGTGGCCTCGGTGGTGGTGTCCCTGCTCTTGGTAGTGAAAGTTGGTTTTATCTTGCCCCTCTATTAAAAATTTTCCTCCTTGGGTGTGGACATTAATACATAACATGGACATCCTCTCTACAAGTGTAGCAGCGGTATTCTTGGTTTTGCCTTTTTCGTCCTCTCCCTTGCTCTTAATTGTGGTTTTGTACATTCCCTTGTTGTACCAAATGCATGAATAAATTCTCAAGCTAAGTAGTGATGCGGCTCAAAAGTCTTGCTACCATTATGATGCCTCTTGTGGTTGGGTTCTCTAAGCAGCTATTGTAGTGGGCTATTCAATCCAAGCTTGATTCATATAACTTACTGTCTCTTTCTTCCATGTGCATCTTCTTGTCTTTAAGGTGGGCTACCTCCATTTCCAACTCATATGTTATGAGGAATCTCCCCTTACCTTCTCCTTAAGCGGAAACCACATGCCAACAATAAAATGGTCCTTCTTGAGAAAATCAGACACTCTTTGCCTTCCTCCAGCAAGGCAAACCATTGCTCCCACAAATGCACAAACTTGGATTCATAAGTAGCATACTCTAGCGAACCTTCCTTCTTCAACTCTGTCTCAGCAGTTTCCATAGATTCTTTGAGGTAGTACCTTTACCAAACCTCTTCACAAAGGCAATACATAATAAGTCCCATTCATCCTTGGTAGCTTGGGACAAGGGATTGTAACCAAGACTTGGCCTATACTTTCATAGAGGAAATATTCATAGCCATGATGCGTCATCATCCTTGTGAAGACCAGACAAGAAATCTCAAAATTATCCAAAAAGTCAGTGGTGGTGTCTTCTCTCTTCTTGCCATTGAATGTGGGGAAAAAGATATTTTCCATGGTAGTAAATTAAGGACGATAAAATCACAAACCTTTTTAACCAAGGGCTCAATAGCCACAAAGATTTTTTTTTCTCTATTAGAATGTCATAGTGATTCATAAGGGTTTATACATGGGTGAAAAACTAGAGTTGCGGCTAAAAAGAGCACAACGCTAGAATAGAATAAATATTTACATCAAAAGAGTGGTAGTAATCAAGAAAGGGAAAGATGATGGACATGGAGATTTGAGGATTTATTTTAGCATTTTTACTCCAATCAAGAAAACAATCCTTTGTTGGTAGAACATTTTTCTATCAATATATACATTTACATGCATGTGCTGCAAGAAGAAAAAACAAAAGATTCCAGGCGTGCTATTATTAACCATGCTGGGTATAGGGTAAGGATTCAACTACTAGAGTTGCATACCTTAGGTGTGAGGTCCCCAATCCCGAGAAGATTGGGGTGACTTGATAGATGGCCTTCCTTTATTCTCAAGTTCCATTGACGACACCCTACTTAGTTTCCAATAAACAGAGATACGAGCAACATAAGAGATGAAGTCCTCTATCCATTATGATCGTGGTTGTAAGGGGCATACACCATAGGCCAGGTCGATAAATCAAGGATTATTGGAATCTATTTTATATAACATAAAGATGAATTCCCATTGACATATTTAGAATCCATACAAAACGCCTTTTCCCCCACATTTAAGAGGCACTACTACCGCCATTCATAAACCCTGAATATGATATGAGACATAGTCTAAACTAACTTGTAATCTTGTGAAAAGTATCCAGATAATTGGGTCCACCCATCCATAGACCTAGATCTGTTAGGATACTAGTCTTCCAATTTTCCCACCACACTCACCCATTCTTCTTGTTTTTTAATTACTACTACACTGTTTTACAAATACAAAAAAAGTTTCTTTATAAGTTCTAGACACATTATGGTTCATACAACCCTTCAAACAATACCAAAACAATTCAAACAAGGCCTAATGAAGACAACCCTATATTTTAACAAAAATGATTTTTCCAATTTCTTATGAGTTTGCCGCCGCTATCTGCGAACTTTCTCTGTCTTATCAACAGAGCCTTTGCAAAGGATTTATTTATTTGCTAATTGCAAATTGTGCAACCTTCCCATCTTGATAACTGTGAGGTATCTTCATAACTATGAGACATCTCACTAATTATAAGGCATCTTGCGGTTATCGTGAGGCATCTCGCTAACCGCAAGGTATCTTGCTACCTGCAAGGAACAAAATATATTCTTCCAACAATCCTTCTCTTTCAGATGATTTTTCAAACATGGTCAACCAACTCTTTATATCAAACGACTAAACTCTTATATTAAACAATACTAATTTATCAAACAATAATAAATTATCAAAAATGACAATTATCAAACAACTGTTTCACTACTCTACAAAAACATATGTTTGTTTCTTGTGATACAATCACATTTTAGACAGTTTAAGGGAACTTGGTTTACTGGATCATCATGTATAAGAATGGAGAATTTTAAATTTGTCTTACCGGATTAGCAACACGTTCAACTACCTCCTGTGTTTGAGGTTGTATGGCTTCAACTTCTTTCGAAAACGATAACTTCTTTCTGAGACAATACCTCCAATTGAGGTATGATTGGAGTAGATGATACCTTCCTTTGCACCTTCCTTTTGGAGGTGGAACGATAGGAGCACCCTTGGAGCTTCGAGTCACTCTCTTTGGGGCCATCGTATTAGGAAAGAGAAAAGGAAATCTTTGCCGTGAAAAGTAGAATTATGGTTTCATTGCTTGCCAAGAAGCTTGTAAGAGAGAGAGAAAGGGAACTCAACAATCCGAGGGACAACATGATGGTGGTAGAGTTGGAGATGGATTAAGGGTGAGAGATTAAAGGAGAGAGGATAAGGGAGAGAAGGTAACTTCGATGTTATGGCAAGAGAGCTTCCGCTTCTGAGGACTTCTATATATATGTCTTGAAAGTGAGGGAAGAGGGGATTGTATAAAGGCTCTCAAGAGTCAAAAACACAAGCTAAGAATAGCAAAAAGCAGAGATATAAGTTCACGCGTCTTGGTGGCTGTAAAGTAAATTTATTTAAATTTTTTAATTTTTATTTTGTGTGGACACGCATCTCGATGCACGATTTTGAGCCTCTAATTTTAGGAGAGCTTGCTTCCAAGAAAAGAAGCTCTCACTTCTCTTTCTTCTCTAAAAATACTTCTTCTTTCCTAAAAATACTCCTTCTACTCTTTCTCTTTCAAAAATATTCCTTCTCTTTTAAAAATACTCCTCCTTTCCTAAAAATACTCCTTTGTTGAGGGCCAACTGTTATCTTTAGAAATAGACTTGAGGCCTAAGTTTCCCATATCAACCGATAGTTTCCAAGTGAATAAGGGCCATTATTAATAGTTTTAGAGTGCGATTTTCAATCCGATTGTTCCGTTAAAATGCTCTATGACTTAACAAAATTCGAACCTTAAACACTTTTGCAAAGTAAATGAAATAGTTTTTATTGAAAAATATTGAGTACATTACAATCTCCCCAACTTAGGGATTTGAGATGTCCTCATCTCGAGAAAAAGTGGGAGTATTCCTACTCTTATTACTAGATTGACCATCATTATGTACAAAAGGGTGGTGTCCTTAGTCTACTTCACTTTCTACTACTCCTGCATTAGTTAGTCATGGTGGACAAGTGTTCCGATAAGGTCCCAACTCTCCACTTTCAAAGTATTGAAAATTCAAACATGGAGGATCTTGCGCATTAGCAGCATAAGCTCTTTGTGGTTGTGTATCTCTGAAGCCTTGATTTTGTTCAATTCTTCTTATAATCCCTTGTTCCTTCATCAAAGGTTTAGCTCATAGTAAAGCATCTTGTATTGTGGTAGGTTTCAGGGCTTCCAATTGCAAGATAATTGGTTCTCTTAAACTGTGACAAAAGCGAGTTACTTGCTGCTCTATGGTCATTGGCGATGTGTAACGTCTAATCTTTACAAACTTTGAGTAGTACTCTTTCAAAGATAAGCTGTATTGTTTCATGCTAAAGAACTCATTCATCTTTATTTCTTCATGGGTAAGGGGTAAGTATCTTTCCTTCACAGCTTGTTTGATTTCCCACCAACTCTGAGAGTTCTCTAATACTCCCATGTCATGACAATGTTTTTTCCACCATAATTTTGCTTTCCCTGAGAGTCGAAACATCCTTAACATCACTTGATTTGCAGGTGTGATCCTTGCAACAGCAGAGAAGTAATCATCCATAACTTCAATACATAATTCTTTATCTTTCTCAATATCAGCACCCTATCCTTTAAAAGAAGGTGGTTGCATTCGTTTGAGCAAAAAAATTATTTTTTTGAATTTCCGTGTAAATAGCATCCTTTTGAGGGTTTTCCAATGTAGAAGTGATTTGATGATTCCTTTGAGGGTATATCAATGTTTATAATAACTCAAATCAATAGGAAATTTTACAAACTTAGACTTACCCTATCCACTAAAATCTCAATCGTATAACTTAACCAATCATTACTTATCCGATCCATTAAAACTCAATCGTACTTAACCAATCTTGACTTATTCAGTCCATCAAAACTCCGTCACATGACTTAACCAATCACGACTTATCGAGTCCATCAAACCTCAATCACATGACTTAATCAATCATGATTATCTCAATCATATGACTTAACCAGGCAGGGTTTATTTAATCCACTAAAAATTTACTTGCATGATTTAACCAGTCATACAAATTTTTTGAAGAAAAACAACTCAATATTTTTAGTCATAAAGACATAAAAGTGTCATATAGGTATGTAGAAAAATCTCTCAATGAGAAAATATAATAGAAGTTTCAACCACAACTGTGATACACATCAACTAAAATGTTGTAACATCTTTGTGAGTCAAATAATGGGTATAGAAAACCATACAAACAATGAATCTTGAGGTGACTAATAAAGCCTTTTAACCTAAAGCATTGATACCAATTGTGAGGTCCCCAACCCTAAGAAGATTGGGGCAACTTGATAGATGGCCTTCCTTTATTCTCAAGTTCCATTGACGACACCCTCCTCCATTTTCTTGAAGCAAAGATATGAACAATAGAAGAGATGAAGTCCTCTATCCATCATGATCGTGGTTATAAGGGTCATATGCCAGAGGCCAGGTCAATAAATCAAAGATTCAATGTAAGATATTTTCTATAACATAAAGATGAAATCCATTGACATATTTAGAATCCATAAACAATGCCTTTTGCCCCTTGTTTAAGAGGCACGGACACCATTCATAAACCTTGAATATGATATGAAACATAGTCTAAACTAACTAGTAATCTTGTGAAAAGTACCCGACTAATCGCGTTCACCCATCCGTAGACCTAGATCCATTAGGATACTAGTCTCCCACTTCCCACACTACACTCACCCATTCTTCTTGTGTTTTAATTACTACCGCACCGTTTCACAAATAACAATAGAGTTCCTTCATTAGTTCCAAATAAAGGTTCGTTCATACAACCCTTCAAACAACACCAAAAAAATTCAAAATGAAGACAGTCCTATATTTCAACAAAAAGAAAATTTTCAATTTATTATGAGTTTCCTGCTATCCACAAAATTTCTTTGTCTAACCAACAAAGCCTTTGCAAGGGATTTATTTATTTGCTAACCACAAATTGTGCAACCTTCCCATCTTGCTAACCACGAGGCATCTTGCTAACCGCCAAGCATCTTGCTATCGCGAGGCATCTTCCCAAGCATCTCGCTAATCGCAAGGAACAAAATATATTCTTCCAACAATTCTTCTCTTTCAGATGATTTTTCAAACATGATTCAACCAACTCTTTATATCAACGACTAAACTCTTAATATCAAACAATAGCAATTCATCAAACAATATTACTTATCAAATAAGGACAATTTATCAAACAACTCTTTCACTACTCTACAAAACCATATGCTTGTTTATTGTGATACAATCACATTTCTTGGACAATTTAAGGGAATTCTTATACTTGGTTTACTGGGTCATCATGTATAACAATGGAGAAGTATAAATTTGTCTTACCGGATTAGCAACATGTTCAACTACCTATTGTGTTTGAGGTTGGACGGCTTCAACTTCTTTTGAAGACAATACCTCCGCTTGAGTTATGATTGGAGTAGATGATACCTTCCTCTACACCATCCTTGGAGGTGGAACGATAGGAGCATCCTTGGAGCTTCGAGTCACTTGCTTTGGGGTCATCGTATTATGAAAGAGAAAAGGAAAGATTGGGTGTGAAAAGCAGGGTTATGGTTTCCTTTCTTGCCAAGAAGCTTGTAAGAGAGAGAGAAAGTAAACTCAACAATCCGAGAGACAACACGATGGTGGTAGAGTTGGAGATGGGTTGAGGGTGAGAGATTGAAGGAGAGAGGATGAGGGAGAGAAGGTAGCTCTTATGTTATGGAAAGAGAGCTTCCGCTTTTGAGAACTTCTATATATATGTTTTGAAAGTGAGGGAAGAGGGACCTTTATATAGGCTCTCAAGAGTCAAAAACACAAGCTAAGAATAGAGAAAAGTAGAGAGATAAGTTCACGCGTGTTCACGGTTGTTATTAAATATATATATCTTTAATACGGACACGTATCTCGATGCATGATTTTGAGTCTCTAATTTTAGGAGAGCTTGAATTCCAAGAAAAGAATCTCTCACCTCTCTAAAAATACTTCCTCTTTTCTAAAAATACTCTTCTCTTCTAAAACTACTCCTTCTATTCCTTGTCTTCTAAAAATACTCCTCCTTTCCTAAAAATACTCAACTCTTATCTTTAGAAATATACTTGAGTCTTAAGTTTCACATGTCAACCTATTGTTTCCAAGTGAATAAGGACCATTATCAATAGTTTCAGAGTCCGATTTTTTATTTGATCGTTCCATTGGAACGCTCTGTGACTTAAAAAAATTCAAACCTTAAACACTTTTGCAAAGCAGATGAAATACTTTTTATTGAAAAATATTGGGTACATTACATTAGGTGTTGACAAGGTGGAACTTTCACTTAAAACCTCTACCTCTTGTTGAAGTTCACATAATCCTCCATAGTAGGCTCAATATAGACTGTGCGAAAAGAGTCTACTTCAGTTGGCTTTCCATTTTGCAAGGGGGATGCTTGGGTGGGTGGAGTTCATTTGAACTCTTCAAGCCTAGAGAGAGCGTAGGTCCACTTGCTTCCACCAAATGTTTTAGGCTTTGTGGCTTGGACTTTGTGGTTGATGTAGAAAACCCTCGGTGCTACACAAAATTTGACTGATACGAGAGTGTTGATGAAATTCTGAAAAGCAAAACTCGCTTCCCTTTCTTCACCCCTTTGGCGGCACTCATTGACAAAATACTTTTTTTGACAATAGTGGTGACACCTCGTAGCCTCCCCCTTGATGCTCTTGATTTGTGGTTAGCACGAGCAATGAAAGATGGGGAGCTTACCTCTTGGATCTCAATGACGCTAAACCTTAGCAGTAGCAAAACTCATTGTCTTTTTTTCACCTCCTCTGTTAGCACTCATTGACAAAATGCTTTGGTTAACAGCAGTGGTTACACCTTGTACCCTCCCCCTTGATTCTCTCAATTTGTGATTAGCACAGCAATGTAAGATGTTATGTCTTGGATCTCAATGACACTACAACCTGGCAGTGCTTTCACTTTCTTCTCTTCTTCAATCTTCCAATTTAAAAACTCATGTAGCCATTTGCCCATGATTGATGGCATGCATCACTACTTTTTGTAAATTGAAGGTATTTGAAAATCCCTCCTTAGTGGGGGCATCAAATGAGAAGTGGAGGGAAATCACAGCCGGGTGGGGGTGACCTCTAGACCTCCATATATCCAGAGCCACCTATCACCTCAAGGAGAAAAGCTCCATCCATAGAGAAAATAGGGACACCACATAGCGGGTATGCGGCTAGGATATAACAAATCCACAACCAAGTGTCACACATAGGGAGGATGTAACGAGTGGTGATTCAGTGAGACACTTAGCATCATGCTTCTAATGGAAGTGGAGAGAGAAACACTAACCCTCAACAAGAATCCACATCCTACATGATAGGGAGAGTGAAAAGAGGGAGAGGGAGAGAAAGAGAATCACAAAACATATGCCATACTCGTAGATTCACCATCCCAACTCACAAAGCGGATGCACAATGATGTGATGATGGTTGAAGTAGCGACCTCATGATAACTATGCCATATGGTGCATAGTGAAATAATCACATGGCTAGGCAAGAGGATGTTGACAATGTTCCCATCTTTGTTACACACTAATTTCACACTATGAGCATAAATCCACTCCGGAAACCCGTGCACAAAAACCCCAACAAGAGATACATCCTATTTTGTGTGCATCATGGCACTCATTTCACAAAACCAACATGACATTCATGATAAATGAGAGAGAGAGAGAGAGAGAGAGAGAGAGAGAGAGAGAGAGAGAGAGAGAGAGAGAGAGAGAGAGAGAGAGAGAGAGAGAGAGCTATCACATGGTCCCAAAATCACTAAACATAGAAAGAAACTAACAACAATCTACATGGTGCACATGTCTACTCCATGCGTGTGAGCATGATATTGCTCATGCTCTTGTTGCCTCATGCTCTTGGTGCATGTCTTGGATGCTCTCCCTCCAAAAGACAACCCTAGACCTCCTTTTATAGGTGCAAGGGGCATGGTTATTATGCTAAAACCTACTTATCTCTAAGCCTAATCCAGGGAACAAAGCAAAGGTGATGGGTACCCACTAGGTTGACACTTGCTTTGTAGTTATTAGGATAAAGAAAGGCAGATGGCCGTGTGGCCAACACCTAGAGAGAGGTGATGGGTACCCACTAGGTTGACCCTTGCTCTGTAGTTATCATGATAAAGAAAGGTAGATGCTTCCAGGATGGCCTATGTGGCGAACACCTAGAGAGAGGTGATATTATACAATTATTCGAGATTCTAGATATAAAATACAGGTGGTTTTATTTGGTTAGGGTAGGTGTTTCATGAAGAGAATATAAAAAATTACAAGGTATGTCCACTTACAACAAAAGTTTTTCTCAGTGATACACCGGCACGTCATCCAATGAAGGTGCTCTTTATCTTTGAAGCCGGGCAAGGCATGCCTTTGATGCCAATTCTTGATATGTTGACCCCTTGGTGTGACTTTGGGTGTCACCATTTTCATTGTCGTAGTTGCTTCGTGATTTTATTTTTTTATGTGGAAAGTGTGTATGTGTGTGCGTGTGAATTTGTGGGCATGTAGTGCGCATATCATGGGTGTGTGTGTGTAGGTGTGTGCGCATGCGTGAATGGAATGAGAGAGATAAAAAGTGTGTGTTTCTGATTGTATGTGAGAGATAGGATGATAGGCCAAGAAGGGAGAGAGGTGGGCGATTTGAGAAAGTGAGAAAGAGGGTGAGAGAGGGGTTGAGGGAGAGAGAGAACAAGAGAGGTCAAGGGGGAGGATAGGCTGAGAGGATGTGTGTGTAAATTGTGAGTGCATGTGTGGGGCTGGAAGGAGAGAGAGCTGAAAATTTTTGTTAGAGAGAGAGAGAGGGGGGGGCTGCTACTTGGTGATAGGGGGGAGGAGAGAGAAATTTTTAACACTAAAAAGAGAAAGAGAGATGGAAATGGAAAAAAATGAGGTAGACGGGGAAAGAGAGAAAGATGCCAAGATAGGTAAGGAGCATGAGGGAGAGGTGAAGGTGGTGGTGGGAGGGGGCGTGCTTATGCCATCCAAGGGGAGAGAGAGAGAGAGAGAGAGAGAGAGAGAGAGAGAGAGAGAGAGAGAGAGAGAGAGAGAGAGAGAGAGCTGAGGGTGAGGATGATGGTGATGCATAGGGTTGGGGGGGTTCCCTCCTCCTTGGCATTATGGGAGGGTGGTGGCGGAAAGCTGCCCCCTCTCAACATTAAAAAACATTTTTCCCTTTAACATGATGCTCTCATGGAGTGGCTTCCCATGACCAAGGGTGAAACCCTTGAGAGTTACCTATTGTCCGTGGATACACCCCAAAATCCACCGTGCTTGAGAGTCTGAGACGACTTCCTAAACTAGAATCTCATCAAGTATTTGTGCTAGCTCTCTACTTTCAACCTCCACGTTGAGCTTGGGCATGCCATTGAGACATGAGTATAGGTAATTGCACTCCATGCTTAGCACCATATAGCCCATGCTCACTAGCATATACTCCATGATAACTAGCATATTGTTCATGCTTGACATCCTACATTCCATATTAACTATCATATGGGCCATGATTCCTTGTGTACACATGTATGCTTAGTAGTATACAATGCATGCTAACTAGCATATTGACTATTGTAGCTAGCATATGCACCATGCTTGGTAGCACCTGGTCGGACACGTAACCGGACACCACATTTGTAGTCTATTATTTTGTCGAGCTAGTGTAGTGATACTATGTGTAAATCCTGATTCTAGAGTAGCAGGTCAATTCTCTGAGTTGTAATTCTATCGTGACACTTGTAAAGGTCCATGTGAACCGGCCATTGGCCATTTAGAAAGCCCTAGGTATAAAGGTCAATACCTTTAATGTGAAAGAAAGCTTTTTTTAGAAGAAGAAAGGGAGCTCTGAAAACATACACTCAAGCTACGAAGAAGCTCCAACTTGTAATTGACTTTTCTAATGATTGGGTAATCAATTTTCAATTCTAAAACTTGCATTGTGTTCCTCTTTCATGCTCTTTCAATTAAGTGTAAGCATTGTCAGTTTTGGTGTAGTTGCGACCACGCGTTGTCATGCATTTTTTGGATAAGTATGAAGTCACTAGGTCATGCCAAAAAGCTTGCCCACTAGCCTCATGTATATATGTGTACAATGCCCTGCAAGTTTTGGAAGTGGCCTTGTAAAAATTCATGTACAAAGGTGTGATTTTGCCAAGATTCAATTATGCTGTTTTGTGTTGTTCGAAGCTCCAAAATATGGTTTTTAGCATCCGAAGCAGGCGGTCTGAACTTAGAAGGTGATTGTGGGTGCATGCAGGAAGGGAAACTTGGCCAACTTGGGGGTCTAAGATTAGAAATGCTGAAGTTTTATATTTCTTGAGATAGCCAAGGTGATGGGCTTTGAGCCGTGTGTTACGATGCGTCATTTTGTGACCGGAGCAGCAAGGTATGCCTAGGGGAAAATTGTCCGAGAAGTTCTCTCATGCTTTGGGGGAAGGTGGAAATTTTTGGGGAAGTTGGGGAGGTGGGAGGATGGTGCCAAGTGGCAATGGAGTAATCCCACATGGGGGGGGGGGGAGAAAGTGGAAATTGGAGGGTATAAGGGGGGAAGTGGGTACCCCCTAAGGTTGTATCAAAGGGGCAAATGGAGGGACTCGTGGGTGTTGGGGAAGGAAAGGGCGCCCATTTTGAGTTCCCACTGCCTGGACAGGCACCTGGACTTCTTTTTGGTCCTCGGACACTTGCCCCCACCCCATTCCTTGGTCAAATGGTCACGGCGGACGGCTCATTTTTCACCCAAAACATGCCAAAATTGGACCAATTAAAAGGTGCCCAAAGAGAGAACCATGTGGGCTAAGAGGAGAGAGAAAATTCCTTGGGATAAGAGCCAAAAAATCCCCTTTTTAATAGTTGCAATTATTTGCACACCCTTTTTGCTAACAGAAACTAGCTTTTTTGGAGCTTTTGAGAAACACCCCAACTTCAAAAGCTTGTAACTCTCTTGTCTGTTGTCGGAATCAAGCATATGGATACTCTACGGAGGTCTACACGACACTAGATCATCTTTATGGTCTTGGTTTTCATCAATTTTAATCATGGTTTAGGTTAGGCTGTTTCCCGCCCGACTTTACAGGTGTTCGACATATGCGTTTTCCGCAGCCTTATGGTGTTTCCTTCCGACTGTGTAGTGTGTGCAAGGCTATAGAGGTTCTCCTTTTCCTTCTTGTTTGCATGCTAACATTGTTTTAGTGCCCCCACTGAGGAGCAAGTGCTCTATTTTCCCATTCCTGTGAAATATGTCTATTCTACAGGCAGTGAATGTAAAAGGGATGTGGGTCCTTATGCACAACCGCCTATGTATGTGCAAATTGTGGACATCACTTGAGGCAGTCGTATAATTGGATTGTAGCCTTAGAGGGTCGTGAGGTTTTGTGGAGCCAAGCACTGGGGACCGGGTTACCCAGTGTGAGGTGGATTAGGTACTGGAGCAATCCATCGACATCCCCTGAGTTTTCGACGTCACATGTAAGTGTTTTTGTGGCAATCAAAAATGGCAGACAAGTTCCCACAGTTTGAGCATAGACGTTTATTGAAAATTTGGAAGTCAATTGCTTACAATGCAATATACTAGACCAAGCTATATTGTTGCGGCTGCTGCAATATAGTTCATAGGACGAGGCAAAAGTTTGCTTACACAATTTTGAGGAGTTGATACAGACACAAAATCCAGGGGTGGTTTTGGACTACAACCGTGTGAAGCAAGCTTTCCTGGCACAATACCGATCCATTGAAGTACCTGATGAAGTTTGGGATGAAATTCTGGCGTACACTTAGAGGGCTAATTAGAGTGTTGATGATTTTGTCATGCAGTTCGCCTGTTTATGTGGATAAATGGACCCGGGCTTTGGGAAACGAGATCCCTCCATCCATATTAAAGAAGGATTGTTTTGTGGAAAATCTAAAAGAAACTCTGAAGTTGAAAGTTGAGATGAAAAGGACTGCCACCTTTGAGGAGGCAGTCACTATTGCCAGAGAGAAAGAATGGAAAGCGCAAAGGCTTAATGAATACGAGAAAGCGGTCCATGAGCAAAATAATGGTAGCCAAAAGGAGGAGAGTCGGGCAGAAGTTGGAGGCCAACCTGTTCAAAGGGCTGCTAATACCAAACAGTTACAACAAAATTTGCAAGACATGATGACCATGATGCATGAATTACAACTTAGTGTTCTTGGTGGTGGTGGTGGTCGTGGGCGTGGTAGAGGAATGTCTTAGGCATGTGAAGCTCAACCTAATCTGAATGTTGGTCGTGGACAAGGCGGTTTTGAGCCACAGAGAAGGTTCATCCCCACTTGTTATAATTGCGGTGAACTTGGTCATATTAGCACTTATTGTTCAAAGCCAGCAAGGATGGGAGAGGATATGTTCCCACTTTCTCAACAGATTCCTAACAGAGAAACCTAAACAAAAACTGCCAGTGAAGAGATAGTTGATTCCAAATATGTTGAGTATTGATGTGACACAAGGAGAAAGAAAGGTGTACTTAGCAATGTTGGATAGGTTTCCAAATCTTTTCATTATCTCATATCAAGAATAAGGGGTTTTTCGGGGATCCTGTGAAGATTGAGCTAGTTGTAGGGGCAAAGCCAATACGGTAGAAATTAAGAAGGATGGGTAAGGAACATATGAATGCTTCAAAGGAAGAAGTGGATAAGCTTTTGGATGCAGGGTTCATTGTGCCAGTGGATAATGCTGAATGGGTGAGCCCTGTAGTAGTCACCCCAAAGAAAGATGGGTGTTGGAAAGTTTGTGTTGATTATAAGCCACTTAAATGCGGTGACCAAGAAAGATCCTTACCCTTTGCCTTTTATTGATCAATTGTTAGATGCAGTGGTAGGTTTTGAGAGATACAGTGTCTGTGATGGGTATTCAGGATAATGTCAGCTTATCTTTTATCCTGAAGACATGAAAAAGACTACTTTTATCGCGCCATGGGGTTGTTTCTACTTTTGTTGCCTTCCTTTTGGGTTGATAAATGGGCCAGGAGCCTTAGAAAGAAAAGTAGATTGGGTCCTTACCCCGTTCCTTGGGAAGTTTGTCAAAGGATTCATAGATGATTTTTGTGTATACAGTCCAAGGAAAGAGCATGTTCAAAATCTTGAAATGACTTTTTCCAGGTATGATGAATGTGGGGGTCAGCTCAATCCTAAAAAATGTCATTTGGCACAGCCATGGGTGAAGCTTCTTGGGCATGTTATTTCAGAAAATGGGATTGAAGCAGATCCAGAGAAAGTGGAGGCTTTGTTGTTACTGTCATCCCCTAAAGATACCAGACAATTGGCCACTTTCATATAGAAAGTTAAATATTTGTCTCGTTTCATACCTTTGGCATCACAACTATTGTATCCATTGCAGCAAACAATTAAGAAGGATCCCTTGGAGTGGTCTCATGAGTGTGACGATGTGTTTGACAAAGGTAAAGAAGTTTTGAGTACGTTACATATTATGCAAGCTCCTGACTGGGAAAAGGAGTTTTATGCCAACCCATCAGTAGGAGATGATGCTATTGGAGCTATGTTATTACAAAGGGGGGAAGGAATCTCAGTATATGAAGCCTGTTTATTATGCTAGCAGAGTGAAGACTCCTCATGAAAGAGATTTTTTTGAAATTGAATTGGTGATGACCAATATGGTTTATGCTTGCAAGTGATTTAGGCACTATTTGCTGCAAAAGTCATTCACCTTTCTTACCAATTATTCATTGCTTTCCCAGTTGTTCAATAATTCAAATATATTAAAAACAGTGATGAGATGGGTTATTGAGCTCCAAGAGTTTCAATTCACCTTTTTGGTGGAGGAAAGTACTCGGGCTACCTTAGCAGATCTTCTCACCTATAAGGATACTCCGGCTTTGGTCAAAGAAGAAGTGGTGTGGAAAAGGGAAATTGAGACTCCTACCATCTCTACTGATTCATTATTGTACTTTGATGGTTCTTATCAAAGAATTCATGATGTTTCTTCAGAGGCATTGTCATTTATGATGCACAAGGAAAGCTTATGAGGAAATAACTGGGAATTGTATGCTTACAATTAAAGGAGATGCTTTATTGGTTGTGAAGAAAGTGTTGGGAGTATGAAAGAATAAGAACCCTAAACTGAAAATTTTATGCTTCAAAGTGAAAGCTTTGCTCAAAAAGCTTGAAGCATGGAGTCTGCAGTATATTGAGAGGTCTCAAAATGAAGAAGCTCATGATGCTGCCCAAGAGATGATCACTTGTGTGTTCGTGGTAAAGGCAGATGCCCCTTTATATCATGGGAGGAAAATCTTATCAAAGGAAGTGGATTTTCTATTTAAGAGGTGCTCTACCTGAAGGTTTGCCGTCTTCTAAAAAGTATACTTTCATAAGGAAATCTAGGAAATACAAAATGCTTGATGATGTGCTTTACATGAAAGGAGGTGATTTGGTTTTGCATCGTGTGCCTTGGAAGGAGGAGATTTACAAAATTCTGGAAGAAAATCATGAGGGATCTTGTGGAGGCCATTTTTCTATGAAGATCATGTTGCAAGAAGGTTATATATGGCTGAGTATTCAACCGGATGTTAATCATTGGTGCAAGTCATGTTTGCCTTGTCAGAGGATGGGAAAGAGAATTTTGAAGCCTGAGTTGCGGAAGACAATTTTAGCTTTTGATGTGTTTGAAAAATGGGGTCTTGATGATATTGGACCCTTACCTATGACTAGCAAGAGCAATGCTTACATTTTGACAGCAGTGGATTATTTGTCACGATGGGACAGAAGCCAAAGCTGTCAAACAGATTACTAGTAAGGAGAGGGGAAAGTTTGTTTATGAGTATATATGTTGCAAATTTGGTGTGCCACTAGAGCTACTTTTGGATAGAGGACCAAGATTTAGAGGAGAGCTATTTGATTTCTTATGCAAAAATCTCAATATACAGCATAGCTACAGTTCTCCCTATTATCCATAATGCAATGGTCTTAATGAAAATGTAGATTCAATCTTCAGATGTGTGACGAGGATGGTTCCAGTAGTGTCTATCTCTCTGTAGTAGATACTCTCATTGGAGTCACTCGATTGTGGGAGTTGGTGGTCTGTCTATGTTAACTGAGTCAACGTCAGTTAACAGAAGCTGATAAAGACCGAAGATGTAGGGATGCACATTGAGGATGAATACGAAGAAGCAGTAAAGATTGGAATTACATATTTTTCACCTTTTTCCAAAATGGTCACGTATTGTAAATTCCCGCTTTATTTCAAGCCATTGTAATATTTCTAATGTGTTACGGGCTCAATGGGAGTTCCATGTTGTAAAGAATAGGTCACTTACTGTGCCTAGGTTGCAGATTCAGTAAGTGGTGAGCCCTAAAGGCCTTGGGCGGCCGGACATTGTATATTTTTACCCTAGGTATATAAGACAATGTATAAATGAAATTAGGATTCTCAAGCTCATTTATTGAGAGCACTCTTTGGTGAGATCTCTTGAGGTGTGTGGCTATGGAGTCCTTGAGCTTCTCCTTGCTCATGAGATTTGATTAACACTAATCAATGATTCATTCTCTCACTATGCCACTCTCTTACTTCTTATGATTGCTTATGATGCTTAGATTAACTAGATTTTAACTAATTAGTGGTTAATCCCTCTCTGATCTTGTGTGATTGCCCTTTTTTGCTTGTTTGCTTGGAGTGTGGAGCTCAATAGATCTATGTGTGTGTGTTTGCGATTAATGTGTTGCATGATAGGATTAGTGTTGTGTGTGTCTTGCAATCGTAGTGTACGTGGTTGGGTTGATTAGAGGTGAAGAGAAGTGGATATGAAGATTGCCCTTCATTGCGTCTTAGCTCCTCCATAGGCCGAGAAGCTCACCTTGTAAAGTTAACCATTTGTGTTGCCACGATTAGCTCACTAACCATGTGAGTGTTTCCATGCCCTAACCGGGTAGCTCATCTCTCCGGATTGATAATTTTGTTGGTCATTGGAGCTATTGCAACGATGGGACCCCCAACATTTGGTCCGTTGTCGGGGACGATGGCTTACGCTAGTGTAATTGTGGCATAAACGAATGCGTTCCCTCACTAATTTCACAACAACGATGGGACCCCCAACCTTTGGCGCCGTTGCCGGGGAGAATGGCTTACGCTAGTGTAATTGTGGCATAAACGAATGCGTTCCCTCACTAATTTCACTTGTGTGTTTATTTTTTTGTGGATTTTGAATGTGTGTGCATGAAGCATTGTGTTCATAATTCCCTAATGTGTTACCATATCTTGTCAATTGTGTGTTTACACACTCTAATTTCTCACTAACCCCTTGCTTATTTGACTAATTTTGGCTAACTTACTAATGTGCTACGAAGGATTGGAGCATTGGACTATTCAATTGATTTTCAACGGAGAGGTAATTAAGGTGGTATTTTAAACCTCCCTAGGATCTAAGGATGTGTAGAAATCCCACCATGATGCAATGTAATGCTATGCTATGTTGATGCAATGCAATGTTGATGTTATTGATTGAAAATTTTGCGAGTATTCATTTCACGCCATCGTAATGCCAAAATTTTTAAGAATTGGTGGCGCATGAATTTGACAAGTTTCAATTGCTAATTGGGTGCCTAATTGAGTTAATTGCATGCTTGGATGGTCAATTTCAAATGTGTGTGCACTAAAATCAAGTGTGTGTGCATTCTATTTGAGTGTGTGTATGCCTAATTTTAGGCGTGTGTGTACTATTTTGCCCATGTTTGAGCACCTAGAAATCAATGTGTGTGTTATGATTTTTGAATTGTGATGATTGATTGGTGTTTTCCTCATGCCTAACTAATGATTTGTGAAGTCACATTGCAAATCCGACAAATTTAACCCTTTTGTGTGCGCACGTAAAGATTGGTAAAAACTGCCAATTTTTTAGTGTGTGTGTGCCTAAAAAGTATTTAAATTTACATGAGATTGATTCAATATTTTGATTGCATGATTGATGTGTGCAATGATTAAATGCTGCGTTTTTGTGCTCAAAACAGGGATTTATACACTCTCATTGCGTCAATTTTTTACCTAATTTTGTCGAAAATTTTGCCGGTTTAATTGCTTAGTCTTGATTTTATTGATTAAATTCTTGGGCAATTGAATTGATGAGATCTTTGCAATTTCATTTGGCTGCACTATTCCTCAATGTGTGGAGAATTTGTAGAAATTTTTTGGATAATTTTTGCAGTTTTTTGGTAATTTTTTGAATTTTTGACTAATTTTCGACCTAAATTCGTCTTTTTTTTCAATTCTCGAACGTGCCTTTCGACGCATGGACTTTCCTCGTCGGATAGAAGTTGACGTCTCTTAGGATAGTTTCCTACGATGCTAAAATAATCTTCTTCTTCTTTCTTCTTCTGCTTCCGTCGCCGTTCTTGTGCTTCGTGACGTGTGAACCCACCCTTACACACACAACACACAAGACATTATAAATTTTTGAGAGAGAAAAAACACACACACTCTCCCTCCCCCTCCCCTCAATAAAAAAATATTGCAAAGCCCTATATGATGACTTGTCTAAAGAGCAAGTAGTTTGCCATTATACTATAGTATAGTATAGATGGTATAGATCTAAATAATATAGAAGCTACTAACTCCCTACTACCTACTTGTCTTCTTCCTCTCTTTCCTCAACTCAACTGCTGAGGAGCCTTTTTGCCTTTTTTTGTGTCATTGATTCATTTCATTTTTCATTCAATTTCATTTAAATTTCATTTCATTTCGTTTTCCTTCCCTTTAAATTTCATTTCATTTCATTTTCTTTTTTTCTCACTTTCATTTCATTAATTTGTATATTAGTCAAGAAAAAGAAAAGAAATCACAAAAAAATGAACCATTAAAAATCATAAAAACAATAAAATTTTCAAAATTCCAATAAAAAATAAAAAAAGAATTAAAAATTTATAAAAAATAGAAAACTTATTAAAAAAAGAGTAATATATATATATATATAGAAAAAAATTCACAAAAATAAAAAATCACATAAAAAATCATAAAAATTTAAAAAAAGAGTTTAAAAATTTCTTTTAAAAAACCTAGAAAATTTTTAAAAATTCAAAATTGATCAAAAAATCACCATAAAATAAAAAAAATCATAAAAAATTTAAAAACTTGTTAGAAAATTCCAAAAAAAAAAAAAATTCACAAAAAATCTTTAAAAACCCAAAAATCTCACAGATAAATCATAAAAATAGTAAAAAATTCAGCTTACAAAAAATTATAAAAATCACAAAAATAGTAAAAAGCTCACAAAAAATCAAAATAAATCAGAAAATTCCTAAAATCTTTAAAAAAATCCCAAAATGTTAGAAAAATTCAGGAAAAATCAAAACTTTTCCAAAAAAGCGTAAAAAGTCATAAAAATAGAAAAAAATCAAAATTTCACAAAAAACTAGGAAAAGTAAAAGAAAGTCACCGAAAGTACCACTAAAAGACAGAAAAAGCCAGAACGAGCCCAAAAAAAAGTGAGAAACAACCGCAAACCGAGCAAACACCGCACATCGAGCAAACTGTGCCGAAGCGAATCCGAATAGCTGGAAAAAGCTGAAAACGATAAACTTGAAGTTGTGAGGGACATACAAATTTTTAAATTTGTCAAAATCAAGCTGAAAATCGACAAATCATGGGGGATTGCATATTAATCTGTTAAAGGCCCAGTTTTTCATCGTTTCAAAAGGTTGCAATTAATTTTGAAACTATCAAGCTAGAGTTAATAATCTCTTGCAAGTCTGAAGAGCAGTCAATTGCAAAAGCGCTTTGACTGAAGCAGTTTAATCAAATTCTGCTAATCAACACTAGTATCGGCTATGGAGACAGTTTTTACAGAACCCTTCAACATGGACTCATCTCTAGCTGAGATTTCAAGTACAACAAAGCAAGCTAGTAGCAGTGGCAACACAAGTGCAACTACAACCGACCAGATATTACAGCTATATGGCTACAATGGGGATAATTTTTTGTACACAGATACAAAAGGTCATAGGTATCTTATGAGCAGCAAAAGCAGCACAGGAGCCAAGATCCTATTGATCAGAATAAAGCCAGATTCAGAGAACTCCTAGATGTTCACTGACTTTAGCGGAGCCAGGTATTGCAAGCTCAAAGATGAGGTACAGATAGAAGTTCAAAAAGTCAACCCAAGTGTTTATCCAAAAACCTACACTAGTCCGTAAAGCATCCATTTAGTGCATATGCAATCAGGGTCATAATACATGGATTACAGTGGTCAGATCTATGATCGAGAGCCAGAATCGAAAGATCCAATGGATCAACCAATAGAAGCCACTCTAATTGGAGAACCAAGACAAAGATGGTACAAAGGTCAAGATGGAGCAATCTATAGCTTGATGCTTAGTGTTCTGAAAGAAGATGCCGACAACTTGGCAAGCATAGCAGCAGAAACTTCTCAACAAGTGTTTGACATGACAGAGCCAAATGAAATACCACCAGTCATGGCGTATTGCTCAGATTGTGGACAAAAAGGTGGACATTTTCCTGAAGATTGTCCAAGAAATCCTAATAATAGAGATACATCAACTGCCAAGCCAAGCATAAAGCAAAGATGGAAATGCGAATCTCGATCTAAGTGCATTTAACTCATCACTTTTAATGCAATCAAATGATTCTGCATTACCATTAGAAGCACCAGTAATTGCACTGCAAGTTCAAAATCAGCATAAAGATGCACATGCACATGCACCTGAAAAGCTTAAAATTGATTCTTTGAACAACAAATTCTTGCATGAATTTAGTCAAGGTATTGAGATATCACCAAAGGTTGAAAAGAATGTTAAATTTGCAAATGATTTTGCATCCACTGATACAAGTGTGCAATCATTCACATGTTTAAGGGACATACCAAACATAATGATGTTAACATTGTATGGTACACATTATTCATATGCACACTATGTAGACCAAAAAGGGCAATTGTACAAAAAGAATCAACCAGTGTTTGAACGGCCCACATACCAGCTCATAGAAGAGTCCAGTGATAGATCAGAAAGGATGGTTCATTTCAGAGGAAAAAACCTATTATAGCCCATCCTCTCTAGAGCTGAAGGATATTACCCAGGTGAACCCAGAAATTTGTTCAGAGCCAAACTCTCCTCCATTGGAAATCAAGCTTCGATGTTGTGACCAAACAAACATATATTTTGACCAAAACAGTTGTAGATATAGATGAGAGCCTAGCATCTATGATGCCTTGGGTCCTGAAACCATAGAATCTCATATCATAGGAGACCCATCGGATAGAAAATATCAGGGCAAAGATAATGATATCTACAACTTGATTTGGGAAATAATTTGTCATGTTTTACGAAGATACATAGGAAACTATTTAGATGCCAAATATCTACAGTGCTAGCCAAAGTGTACCTTCACAGTTCCAAAAGGTGAGACTAAACCAGAGCCAAACAATTTTGAACTCTTACAATGAAGCAGGCTATAGTGATCACCCTAGGAAGGGGGGAGTTGTAAATCCATCAAGCTCAGATTATGTACCAGGAAATGCTACACCAGTTAGAAGCCCTAGAGACTTTAACCAACAGACCTCTTCAAAGCAGAAACCATTGAAAGATCATATGGTTTTTGGAAGTTTCCTTTTGATCCAGATCCCATCAGAGTCTACAGATAAATGCTTATATGAAGATCATCAGGGACAAAAGTTTCAGCTGATCTCCACAACTCAGAGTCAAAAGCCGATAAGTCCAATAGTATTCAAACAGTTACATGTGATCAAGCTCACATATGCATATCAAGATGCACATGGTAATGAATATCAGTAGGATCAAAACCTTGTACAAACCCCTATGGATGGCCCTACTGAATTCAAAGACTATTTGAAGATGATGCAAAGCCTCAAGCTGCCAGAACAGGTGATAGAAAAGTCAAAGTCAATGGGAGATAAAGTCCTGAAAGCTACACAAAGGTCACCACCGAAATCTCCTCCAAAAAGACAGATTCTACCAGAAAGTACAATGGATATTTTAAGGTCAAAGGTTACTCAAATGCAGGTAGACAATGCTCAAGAATTGCAAAAAAGTGCAGTATCACAGTCATACAAGTCGACATCAACGGAAGCAGGTGATCAAGACAAAGCTAATGTAGGAAAAGTTCAACCCACAGACACAGACACTGCCATCACAAAAGCACTCAATACAGAAAGAAATCCTAAGACGATCAAGTGCAACATTTTTGGTGAACACAAAGAAAAGCTATCAAGTGAAGTAAAGCTAGATTTTCAATAAGACAAGAACCTCATGTCTTTTTGCACTTGGAAAAGATGTGGTCAACCACAGCTAGAAGATGCTCCTGCATTTGTGAGCATATCTAGAAAAAAATGAGCAGAATGTTGGGGAATCATTTCCACCACCATTGTAGTAAGTTCACAGATTATCATAGCTCAATTTCATGTGATCACTATAAAGGATATAACAGAAGATATCATAATGGGAATGCCAATGGCCCAGAAGATGTTAGAGGTGCATGATTCAAACATGACGGAGTCATCACAGACAACAAAGAATGAAGACCAAGACTGGTCACTCATGGACAACAGCACAAAGTCCTCAAGCACAATTCAAATGGAAGATCTTGTTCAAGATAATTCATCTCCATCAAACAGAACTGCACAAGAGCTTAAAGCAAATTAGGCAATAGCAAGTACAGATCAAACAGAGCAAAGAGCAACCACAATAGCTATTGAGAAGAGAATGCCACCAAAGCCAGAAGTTAAGAAGAACAGGGTTGTAGACAACATCTAGAGCATTATAGAGATTACTCCATGCAAACATGATAGCAAAACAATGCTAGGTTTGCATACAGGTCAAAGAGAAATGGTTGCTACCCTTAGCATCCAAAATCATGAAGAGCATGTAAAGTTCCAGGTGAAGCCTTCAAAAGAAATGCTTGAAGATATCATCCTTGGATATCAGTGGTTAGACCAACACAAGGCCTACAAAGAAGATACAATGCTAATACTCTCTTCTCCAAGAGGTAGCAAGCAGATACAGGTATCGTTAATGCTAGATTTAGAGTTGCAAAAGTCACAAGAATCAAAGAAACATTTTGTAGACAAAGGTAAAGCTAAAGTGGAACTTCCACCGATTAGCACGAAAGGTGTGACAACATATGCCTCTACATCAAAGAACCCTCATGGATCACCTTCTTCAAGCAAGTCAGGCTTTCAAGATTTAAAGTCAATTGCTGACCCAATGGAAACCTCAAAGGGGACACCCAGAAAAGCAAAGGTATATCAGCCAAAGTACTCAAAAAAACAAAGGAAAGTCAAGAAAAAGTTTTCTCTGAGCAGTTTAGTCAAAGTCAATGATCTAGTTTGGATTAAGGACGGAAAATAAACACAGAAAGACAAACACATGGGATGGATAGCATCACAATGGAGCTTAAAAGCACACGAGTACTATGGAGGTAACAGACACATATGGGTACCAAAACCACAGGTTAGGGCATATGAAGTAACTTCAAGTCCCTTCCAAGAAAGAAGGCCCACAAGGTATCACCATCGACAATATCCTAGGATACCTAAGAAGCAGGTATACAATAGAACAACATTGAAAGATGCTAGAGTCAACCACAAATCTCAAGAGGATACATAACAAAGATGGATCTCAAAGAATCTTCCTCTTGGACAAGGATTCTACACAGGCTATACAAAAATTTGGCTACCAATCAACCACAAGCCAACTGTAACTACACCAAACCTACATGAAGATCTCAAGAAATCAACAAGACCTAGAGCGAAGCAAAGTCAACAATGGAGATATAAAGGTCATCAAGAGATTTGGATTCCTAAGTCTTCCAATGCTCCTAGTCAAAAGTCAAATGTCAACGATCAACAGACGCCTACAACAACATCAAAGACTCCTATCAGCAGGCCTATTTGAAGAATCAAACAGATAATGGAGTGTTCACAGTCAAATAAGGACAACCCAACTAACGCGAATGCAAGTTCAAAGATGATAAAACACGCATGGCAAAAGAAACCTTCAATGCCAACTTGGTCCTTCACTAATCCTCTTTTTGAGTTTTCAAGCTTACTTTTACCTGAAGAAATGTTTGTAGTAAGCATAAGAATGTAAAAAGTCAAGTCGCCAGAGTGCAGAAAATACTCTTTGGCAGTCAGATTCGGGCCGCTGAGCCATAAAATAAGCAAAGCATTAGTCCCAAAGCTTCATGTCTTAATAAACTCTGTGCTAAGAGTCGTAGTAGTTATTAGGCTTACGCTCAAGCTGGAAGAGTTGAGCATATCTAAGTCATGTTGCTCATGCTAGATGAGATGAGCATAAGAGTCAAAGTCTATTAACTTACACTTGGTGGAGTGTCGTAGAGTCCAACACTCACGCACAGTGCACAGTAATATGAGAGCACATATCCTCGTCAACGAGAACCATTCTTAAAGGGGTGCCAGCTTGCAAAGCCATGTCATATGCTTTTATAGCTACACCATATTTTTGAATAACCCCTCAAAATCTTACTTGCACAGCATATTGTTTCCCATGCAATTCTTTGTATTCATAATTAGGATGTCCCACCATTGAACATATGCATTCTACACTCTCTTTTTTGCTTCCACCTATGCACCTTGACTAGACTACAACAGGCAAACCAATGTTCCATCATACTACCCTTTCCTAATTGCTTCCTTTTTAATTCTATATCTATCAGCAAATAATCCCTTGAGTACTTTACTAATATTTCCCGTGCTAATAAGTACTCATTAGGAAATTTCAGAGGTCATTTGGAGGGCCATATGAAGAGAGAGAAAAATAGAGCGCGTCCAATGAGCATGAAGGCTACGTTACGTAGGAAAGTACGTGGAAAGACTCAAAAAATAGGAAAATAGCATAAAACTTTCACGAAACTAGGATTGTAGCATAGTAATTTTCTTCCTTTTACCGAGCTTTTAGGTGCTTGCATGTGGTCCCACTTCTGATATTCTCTTATGGTCATTAACGTACTGGAGGGTGACCATTAAGCCCGCACAAGATATTGGAATTCTAAAACACTTTCCCTCCATTAGAATGCTTTCAAAGTGAATCTCCCTCCACTAAAGATTTTCTCTGAGAGCTATGGCGTCCACGTCTTCTCGCCCAAGAGCCTCCAGGTGTTTACTGTCTCTCACACCAACAACCAACAACTGCACTTTGCCTAGAAGGCCAAGTAGTAGCATATCCTCAATTACAATACCAGCGTCAATAAGTGCAGAGAACCAATGGGTTGGACAAAGGATAAACAAAGGTTCATGGGTCCTCATGCAACCAAGAAGACCCAAGAGGTCTAGTGGTATCAACGTTTACCGCTCAGCATGGAAGGCCAGGGTGTTGGATTTCAAAGTTGAAATCGGCAAAAGATCTGTAAAGGAAGTTCTTGTTCAGCATGTGTTTACCCATCCAGAGGTGATAGAAAACGGTGGAAATGTATCAGATATACATCAACCACGTTGCAATTGTAAGTACTCTTGACATGTGAACTTACTGATACTCTCATTATAACTTTTCTTATATATTTTGCAATGTTTCTCCCGCTTGTTATGAGTAATGTCTCCATTCTTCACAGCTCAATTACATTAGATTTGTCATTTGTACTTATTGATACTCTTAGTTTAACTCTTCTTATATATATTGCAGATGTTTATCCCTCTTCTTATGAGCAATGGGAGCCTGTGGAGTGCATAATAGGCCTCTTCCATGTTGTTCATGCCCACATTGGTTCTCTACAATACTCAGAGAGGAGCAGCAAAAGACTGGCTGATGAGGGAATCTTTTTTTATGACCACTTTTACCAACTCAGCTCAGGGAATAAGAATGGCATGTTGGTGAAAGTGCCTCTACCAACCGATTGGAACACTGTGGACTGGCCAGTTCCCGAGGAAACAATGGTGGAGGCAATGCGAAGTAAGCTCTACAAGGATATACAAAGGTCTCTACGTAGCTCTATTCCTACCAAACTGGTTAGAATTGCAAACTTTTGTCCCGTTGCACTCTTCATAGAGCTGTTTCATAGCTACAACATCCGAGTTACAAAAACTATGTTCATGTGCAAGTCATTTCAGCAGTCATCCTGTGACAAACTTCTTGACAAAGGATGGTATGCAAAGGAAGAGATTGGTTTACGGTGCGAGGTTGCGCTTGATACTCTAGTTGTCAAGTACATGATTGCAAGCCAATCACTGTTACTCTCATTTTGGTATATGCGATCACAAATGCTAAACGGTAAGTACATTCCTATGGACCAGGTTTCTGCAGGTTTGGAAGATAATCCTACTGTGGATGTGGAAGTGATTGATAAAAAGCATGGCCTACTATTGGTGGTTACAATAAGGGAGCTATGCATTCTTCAGCATTTGTGAAATGACATCATTGAAGAGTCAATGGACAAGGACCTATCAGATTTTTCCTTTTTCCTAGCTGGCCGTAAGGTGATGCGGCGAAGGGAAAAAGATATTTTGTGCAAAGAGTTGGATGGTTGGGTTGAAGTAGTGTCAATGTAAGAGATATTCTTGTGAACCCAAGTGTATACAAATGACTTTCAAGACATGAAGTTTATTGATCTCATTTTTCAATTGTGCCCTATGAAAAAGTGTGCTTGAAATACATTTCTTTACCACGTCAAATCTCTCTCTCTCTCTCTCTCTCTATATATATATATATATATATATATATATATATATATATATATATATATATATGTTAGACAAGACAAAGACATGATAGAAGAATCAACTTAATTCATTAGAAAGTACAAACTCGTCCGTGAACAATGGACTGAGATACAATTTCTGTAAGTATGGAATCAGAATGTCTTCAAGGTAAAAATCGAAGGAATGCCCCTCGAAAGAAGGTGGTGAGACAGTTGTTCCTGGCGGATTTAGTTCTCCCTTTTCAGGAGTATCATCAATTAGTAGTGTATTAGTTGCATCAAAGGGTACACCGATTTGGCTAAACGGTTTGTACAAAAGAGGTAAGCCTGGTTTTTTAGGGTGGTAGTGGCCCTCAACGGTAACGCATTTTCTTTGATCATACAAAAAGGCAAAATCTGACGTGTGAGCTTGGCATACACTGCAAACTATTGCAACTAGTGGCGACAAGTTTTGCCTTTGCATTGAAGACCATATGGCAACTCTGAAGCGCGGAAGAAGAAACTGAATAAATTCCTTGGTTCCTGGACGAACCACGACTCGACAAGTTCCCATCCGAAACGTTTGCAAATCCTCAAAGGGTCCTCTGTCACCGAGAGGCACCCGCATCAGCAGCAATCCATTGACGTCCAAGATAATCAACCTCTGTAAAAGTTGACAAGTACATATAAGTAGTTAGAAGCTGAACATATTTTGCCATACTTGAATAGACATTACCGGAACAACCGTATCTACAGGTAGCAAGGGTCCATACTGGGTCTCTGTAGTGTTCATGTTGTTGTTGCTCTCCTCCGCTTTATCTTCATAGTCATCATTCACATCTTCATCAGGGGTCTCCTCCATGGCTGTTTCTGCCTCATTCAAGGTTTCTTCCAAGGTCTTTTCGTCTCCCTCGGTTGATCGGCTTGCCTCATACATCCTTGCCTGATCCATATCATTTTGCTCATCCCTAGGCCTGCTTTCCTCATCTTGGGTTTCAGCCATAGGCTCTTTTGGCTCCTCCACTGGCTGACTTGGCTCTTTCATTGTCTCCTCCGGTTGTACCTTAGCACCTTCCATATGCTCATTTGACCTTTCCTCATCCTCGGCTCTTTCATCTTCTGCTGATATGACCCCCTCAACCCGTTGTGATTCCACTGTATCGGATGTAGGGGTTTGTCGTGGTGGCACGTCATGTTTTGTAAGATCAATAGTGCGCTCATCCAAGCCGCTATCTTCAAGCTCTCTAGGGCTAGACATAGTAAGCAGGTGTTGTATTAAACTTACCCGGTATCTTTGCAAATAATCATATGTGTAGTTTTTTAAAGCACTCTGCAAAATTGAAAGACCACATGGTGAGAATTCTTTTATAGACTAAACCAAAACTAACTGAATGCATTGCCAAATGGTACCTTAGTCATGAAAGGTTTTAATGCAAAGTAGCTTTGCAGGACATATTCTGCATGGAGAAGACATCTCCAGCCGCAAGAATTCCCATCGATTTGATTTGGGACAGGTACTTCTTTGATTGGGGCCTTGTATAGTTCATACCTTCCACATAGCTTGCCATAGGCAAGCAACAACCTCTTTATACAACTGCACAAAGCAATGTCAAGATGTTAGCATGAGGCTTCAAATTTACATGGATATCTATAAGAAACACTTTCTGATACAAAACACTTACAGCCTAATTTCAGGGTGGGTTCCTTTTATTGAATTGAACACCCACACTGCTGGTTGGTCAACATCAAGGCATATGAGACTCCAGTGATGGTTGTTCTCATATGGAAAGATGATCACAGTAACTTCCAGCATAGCACAGTGGAGAAACCAACTCTCAAAGGTCCAAGATGAACTGTTCTTTTGTCTAATAATTACTGAAATTTGTGGATCAAGGAGAAACACCTCTGTGTGAGTGTGCAGTGGGAGTTGACTTTTGATCAGGCTGCAGAGACTCTACCTGAGTTAGCAAACCTATTATCTGAGTTTTCAAAGCTAGCAAGATAGTAACACTTACTTAAGACAAGCATAGATAATTGTGTCTGAAATCTGAGCATCTGGATTCTGTAATAAATTAATGTCCACTTTTTCCAGAGCTAGCTTTCTGGCTCCATCTACAAATGGTATCTCTGCAAGCAAACCATTCTTCATTGAAAGCAGAGTTTCTTGATTGCTTGCCTCTATAGACAGGGTCACATTGCACTCTGTTTTCCTCTGGGACTCCACTGCTACTTTCTCCTTAAGCTCTGCTTCCCTCATGTCCTTTGTTTGGCGAGCAATAGTCTCTGCCCTTGCCCTTGTATTCACATCATGTGTGACATCTACAACTGTGAGTTGTGGCACTAGCTCCGGGGGGTATAACAAAATTTCCCTCATTTTCTTATCCTTGCAGACATTGGGGACCAGTAGTTTGTCATACCTCCACCTTATTCTTTTCACTGTCTCACTATCTTTGTCCAGTATAGTAACCCTGTGGGCATGGGCTGCAACAATGGTCATGTCACTGAAGTACTCCAGTAGGAAGTCCTCTGCTGCTTCCTGTAGAGCCATTAATGCCACCACCTTCCACCTTTTGGTGCCCCAGGTAGCTTCATCACATATGGACCTCACCATCCTCTGGAAGGGCAGCTTTGGTATGCATAAATCTACACATTTCTGTGCCTTTCTGATTTCTCTGAAAAGCCCCATGCAGGTTTGCAGCTTCTTCATCCTTGGCCCTTTCAGAATTTTATTTGGTTTTCCAGGTCTTTTCTTTGGGGTTGCAGATCTGCTACTTGCTTTAGATGCTAATCCTGGTCCCTTGCCTACCTTCCTTGCAGTGGCTTTTGTTCTAGCCATCTCACTGTACACCAAAAGAAGAGTCTCAATCCCCTTCTCTCTTTCTATGACTCTCTCTCTCTCTCTCTCTCTCTCTCTCTCTCTCTCTCTCTCTCTCTCTCTCTCCTTTCTATAGCTTAGCATATTTAAATAGAGAGAGAGAGAGAGAGACAGAGAGAGTGCGCATTACTAAAGGCGCGCGCGGAGCACGGTTTTACCTCAACAAACACCTCCACGCGCCGTTAGTATAGGGTAAAATAATACACACATACTCTCTCTCTCTCTCTCTCTCTCTCTCTCTCTCTCTCTCTCTCTCTCTCTCTCTCTCTCTCTCTCTGGTCAATGCACAGTACTAACGGCGCGCATAGAGACATGCACTACGGGTATGCCTCTCTACACGCGCCTTTGGAGAGAGAGAGAGAGAGAGAGAGAGAGAGAGAGAGAGAGAGAGAGAGAGAGAGAGAGAGAGAGAGAGAGAGAGAGTATGTGTGTGTGTGTGTGTCTGTTTGTGTGTGTGTGTGTGTGTGTGTGTGTTTGTATTTTAAAGATGTGTGTCTGTGTGTTTGTGAGTGTGTGTGTGTGTGTGTGGGTGTGTGTGTTTGTATTTTAAAGATGTGTGTGTGTGTGTGTTTGTGAGTGTGTGTGTGTGGGTGTGTATGTGTGTGTCTGTATGTGTGTGTGTGTGTGTGTGTGTGTGTGTGTGAGACTGTTTGTGTGGGTTGTTTGCTAAGACTGTGCTTGGTACTGTGACAGAAACAGAGATAGAGAGATAGAGGCAAAGGCAGAGGGAGAGGCAGACCTTCGTTATGTCGATGGGTCGGCTTGTTGTCGGAGACGCAGACGACGGCTCTCTCTCTCTCTCTCTCTCTCTCTCTCTCTCTCTCTCTCTCTCTCTCTCTCTCTCTTTCACGAGGTGTGGTTTTTCTCTCTCTTGACCTCTTTATATGACGTACAAAAGTATACGGTCTCAATAATGACCACACGTGTGACAGCATGCAAATATACTCTAATTTATAGTGACATGTGGGGCGCCGCCATGTGTATCCGTTATAAGTGTGATTTTGAGAGAGAGAAAGAGAGAGAACAATAGAGAACAATAGAGAGAGAGAGAGAGAGAGAGAGAGAGAGAGAACAGATTGTGAGAGAGATAGAGAGAGGGAGAGACACAGATTGAGAGAGAGATAGAGAGAGGGACTCCTTACTCTCAGAGAGAGAGAGAGAGAGAGGGAGGGAGAGAGACAGAGTCAGTTTGACACACAAAAAAGCAATGGAGGAGACACCTCCCTTGGAGCTCCTGCAAACCCCACCAACAAAAGGTGATCTCTCACTCTTTCTCTCTGTATTTCCAACAGTTGGTACAAATTGTGTGTGTGTGTGTGTGTGTGTGTGTGTCTGTGTGTGTCTAAACAAAGAAAAACCCAGACTGTTGTTCAACACACACACCTCAATACCCATACTTCCATAGACAGAGACACAGACACACATACACACAGACACACACACAGATATATATACATTGTCTCTTTCCCTACCCTCTCTGTACACGTTACTAACGGCGCGCATAGCCAACCAAATATTGGCTCCAGCTCTCTCCGCGCGCCTATAGTATGGTTATGACTCTCCCTCAGTTGTACTTAAGGCGCGCGGAGAGAGTTGCAAAACGCACTTTTCCTTCCTTGCGTGCCTTTAGTCAAATAGAAAAATACAAAGAGAGAGAGAGAGAGAGAGAGAGAGAGAGAGAGAGAGAGAGAGAGAGACTAGGTGTGTTTTTGTTTGTGCTTTGGTGAGAGACAGATATATATATATATATATATATTTATATCTATCAGGGGAGAGAGAGAGAGAGAGAGAGAGAGAAATCATGATGGTTTGGTTTTGGCAGAGTTGTCATGTTTCCTGATGGTTTTGACTTGTCATGTTTCCTGATGAATAGGATTAAGGTCTAGTAGGCAGAAGAGGCTGAAACCTGATCCAGAGCTTGTGCCAGGATTTCAACCCTTGCAGGCTCAGTTGCTTAATGTATCTGCCAAAAGAACTGTTGACTTTTGTCAGGACATATCTGAAGAAAAGTCAATTGGTGAAGATCAATCAGAGAGGTCACCAGGGCAAGAGGATCCCTCACCCTACAAGGCTGTGGTGCCCTCTACAGTACTTCTGAAGAGAAATACAAGAAAGAGGAATATAGACTTCTCAGATGATACAGATGTGCTAGAAGGAAGTCCCTATGCAACTAAATGTAAAGACAAAGAGGATGTGTCTTCTCTGGAAGACCCAGCTGCAACTGATGAGAGGCTGTTTGATTTTGCAGCATCTTGTGGTGCTGGGGACAAGTTTGATCTAGTTCATTCTATGTTTAATCCAAAGTTTGACATTGAAGACCTGTTAGCTCAGCACAGTAATTTCTTGCAGTCCTACAGAGATAAGTTTGAAGTGATGGTGCAGGTAGGAAGGGTTGTTCTGCCTACTATGACTCTTGTGCATTTAAATGAGTGTGGTGGAAAGGGACAGGGAGTGAAGAAGTATAGGGAATTACCACCCTCTTGCTGACATTCAGCCTGCCCTTTGCATCAAAAAGAATGCAAACTCATTCAGGAAGCCTTTGGCTTTATGATTTACCTGAACAGCCTGTTTGGATTCCTCATGCAGAATCCTGATGAGGTGTTAGAGGAGCAGGATGCAGCACCAGATGAGGAATGCGAGGAGACAACTCATATGCAAGAAGTCGAGGAGGTTGAAGACACAGTCGACCTTGAGGTTGAGGCAATTGAAGTACAAAGAAGTAAGATGCTCTCTGTGAAAACCACAGAAATCAAACTTCCATTGGATGTCAGTTACTTCACTGAGAAGCATGCTCAGATGATGTAGCCTATGTGCCTAACTTCAGGATTGGAGACAGGACCTATATCTTCTTACATGATGTGCAAAGTGTGTTTTATGTAAGGGAGGATTTCTCCCTGGCTATTATTTCCAGAGTCCAAGAGGAGAGGAGTGGATTTGTTTCAGAGGATAGTAGTGATGATGAGGCAATGGAAACATCCAGCAATCCAGTGGAATGCCTTCGAAGATGCTTTGAGAAAGTTGAAAAATACAAGGAGACACTACCTGATGAAGCCACCTTCCAAGCAATAAGACAAAGCTTAAGACCATCGAAAAGTAACAAAGAAGTGGAGGATTGGTTTAACCATTCAGGTCAGGGGTCAACTACATCTGTAGACCTGTGGCAAGAAAACCTCTTTCTGCAGGATGAGAGCTTCATGGTAACTCTCTCTCTCTCTCTCTCTCTCTCTCTCTCTCTCTCTCTCTCTCTCTCTCTCTCTCTCTCTCTCTCTCTCTTTGTGTCATTTCTGACATTGTATGTGCACTCTTGGATTGCTGACAAGGATGACTTCCTTCGGCGCCGGACAAGAGAGTATCGAGGAAGGGATGCGGCCCTAGCACAGTACCTTTCAAAGCTTTGCGAGTCGCCGATAGTAGTTTTTCACAATTCCATGTCACAAGAGGGTTCAATAGCAACTTACACATTCAAGACACTATCACGCTTCTTGGGTGGACCGGTGCTGCCCAAAAGTGCAGATAAAGTCATTCTTGTGGACAAAGTGTTTGCTAGAGATTTTTTTGGTTACTGCCCAGGCTATACAGGTGGTTGGGCAGCGTATTACTACACCTACACAGCAATGGCACTAGCTCTTGGTAGACAAAACCCAGATGAACTTTTAGAGTATGGCAAACATCTCATGATTCGTTACAAGGGTGACGTGCCAAAAAACAAAATTGAACCTGCAAAATCTTGATACACTTCAAGTAGCAATTGTATAAGATCATGTATTACATAAATTTTGTACAATGTCATCCACTCAGAGTATCTTTCTCCACTTGTGATTCACATACACCATTGTCTCTCTCCACCTTCGTTGACTTTCACGAGCTCCGGAGTTGTTGTATGCCATTGATCTTTTAGCTTTTTGTTGTTGTAAATGTCTGATGGCTTGTGCTGTTGCTGAATTTGCCAAGACTTCTTTTGCCTGCATTCGATGAATGATTCTACGATAGAACCATTCAAATAGTTCTCTCAAACTGTTAGCCTTGATTCGAGAGCCACCATGTCGTGTGTGCCTGAAATAAGCATTTCTCGCCATGTAATGAGACTTTTCCATCCCTTGGGTATTCCATATTGCTGGGTTCCCATACTTCTGTATAAAATATGGCAAATGATTGAAGATGATGTGCTGGATATGAAAACAGATTAGTTAGAATGTTTTACAGTCACATATTTGCACATAAGAGAGAAAGAAATACATTATAATACCATGTAGTGAGTAATCTGGGTGTCTTTCCATGCTGTCTTGAATGATTTTTTTAGAAGGTTGAGATTTTCCTTGAACTTGTTCATATCACCTTGTGACCAGTCATCTTTGTTGCACATCAAAAATAGGATGTCTATTGATCGCCAAACCTCAGCCTTCGCGTTATGAGTAGTTGGTTCGTGGTCTTTGACTGCAATATGTAGCTTTTTCCAGCTCTGATACTCTACCTTGCTAACATAAGATGTGTTATATATTTTTCCATGTTTTGTTAGCTTTGGATCTCTTGTACCTTGGGGCTTAGATAAAAACCTCCGTGCCTTCACCCCACCGATGGATGGTTTGCATGGGACATCCTTCTCAGCAGTTGATCTCTTTTCATCCCGCTGGATTTTCACATTGCCACCATGAAGCCCCATATCCGACAGTACCATTTCTAAGCACTGCAGGGATACTTGTCATTCTGCGGAGTTCTTAATCTTCCAAGAAAACCCGATGTATAAGTAGACCAATTTCTCCACAATTCTACAAAGGGCATGCATTGTACAAATGTGGACATTCACAAGTGGTATTTTCAAAACCGGTCGAAAAGCAGGATCCTCAATGTGACGTGTTGGAGCTTTTCTCCACCACTTTGGGTCCATGACCTTTGCAGGCTCCATGCAGAACAAACACGGTGACTTTGCCATTGCACCCATTCCACAATTGTACATGCACTTTAATGTTTTAAGGTCACCTGCAAGATGCCACTGAACTTGAAAGTCTCCCCTTCCATCTAGACGTAGTACCTCTCCCTGGTTAGTCTGTTGATCAATCACCTCCGGAATATTAGTTCGATGGAACACCCAATATAGAATCTCATGATCTTCTTTCTTTACCTGCAACACAAAATAAATGAGACTTAAGTAGATCTGAACATTTGAGCTTACTTGAGAATATCGCTTACCTCAAACGCACCAAGCCACCATATGTTAGATTCTGATTGAACACTAAAATATAAAGGATCATCACTGGGACACTTTGAGAGGGCTCTATTCATTAAAGTAATAGTAACACGCTCTAGCTTTTTCTCTTTAACAAGCTCACACTCATCCAGTTTTAACACAAAATGTAATAGCCCATGTGACTCTTCAAATGTGATGTTGTAAAACTCCACCATTCTCTTCTGTAGTATCCACAGGTCCATAAAAATATTGTTGAACTCATCATATGCCATGTTCGCTCCATGGCCACTGTAAGTTGCTTTAATATGAAAGGACTGTCCAAGATAGTCTCCATGTGCCTCGTTAAGCTGAAGCCTCTCTTTCCAAACACTTGAGGCTGATGGTAGAAATTTGGATTTTATACCCTTCCTAACAAAGATGGATGAGACAGACTTTTGGATAGCCAAATATCCTCTTTTGCTTACACCAAGTGAATCAAGTGTGCCTTGTATCTCTTTTGCAGGCACTGAGTTCTCTGAAATAAAGCGGTCCCCTACATTTCTTTGTAGAACCTTAAACTTCTTGTCATGTACTATATCTTCTGCCAGGCTTCTACTTATAAGTGGCTTCAATCTCTTTCCTATATTGGCTTTGGGGTCAATGTTTTCCTTGTCAGGATAGATTGAATCTCTACATGAAGACAATGCATAAGTAAATAATAGAAAATTTGCTTCACTAACACTATTTAGGCACATGAAAACAATGCATAACAAGAAAAAACAAAAAGATTACTTAACTAAGACAATGTAGCCAACCAAGAAGCATCACCTTAATACTCTAATTCTTTTCTTGAGACCTTCTGATGCAACCTGCAATGTTTCAAGATTGCGCAATTTCTTCTTTCGGATACGAACACCCAAGATGGTGTCCTTCATTTGACAACTTCGCACCTTTCCTTTCAGTTCTTGTACCTCTGTTTTATGTTGCAAAATGGTAACCTGATCTATAGAATGTAAATGTGAAAGGCGAACAATCTCACATTGTTGAGCTTGGAGAATGCTCTTGTAAGTTTCAGCTTCTCTTGTAAGTGATTTACAATAACCCAGAAGACCCTTTTCTCCATCACCAGCAAAGGTCAATAAGCTTGTAGGATTGACAAACGGTGGAGACGCATTAGTTATTGGATTCTTAGGGTAGAGAGAGCCTCTCGTCCAGATATCTATGTGTTTAGCTCCTTGAGCTCTGAGCGTGTCTATGGAAGCGGGAGGTATATGTGTGTTTGTTTTACTGCGCTTAATCAATGGTTGGTACTCATTGTCCAAATCAATGTGAAGGTGATATTTGGCTCGTTTCTGGGTAACATTTGTGCCATTTGAGGAGTGCGCCATTAGCCAAATGTGCAGGTTTAATGGAAAGTGATAGTGGCTGCGGATTCGTCCCTCCATGTTAGCCTCATTCCCTCCATATTGACGAGGTTCATTCAATGCAACTGAAAAGAGGATTATCCCTCAATCACTACGAACGAATGTTCAGAAGAGTAAGGAATCTACTTAAAGTACACTTTTTGAAGTTTTACTATGAAAGACCTAGCTCTTTTATTTGCCATTTTTTCTAGAGAGAGAGTGCAAAAAATACATTTTCTTAGAAGGCCCTCCAAATGACCTCCGAAATTTCCTAATGCCAATAATGCACTTATCCCAAAGGCACTTCTTTTCCAATGGATTTTTTCCCTTTGGTCATCTAGGTATTAGACCCTAATTTAGAACCTCATCATTCTATTTCCCTTGTACATACTTTTCATCAATAAACAACGGCCTCATCATTATGCTATTACAATGGAAAAAATGCAATAACATCTCTCAAAATCGACTATTCAAACAAATGAAGATGTTGCGGCAAATTAAACCTCATCAACAAACTCAATGACAAATGAAGACAATCAGCTATCAATAACCAATTAAAAACCTTCCATTGCCTCCACGGACACTTTTCAATAGTGTCCGAGGACGGGCACTAAAATCTGAAGGGGAGAATGTTAACTCAGTCAATGTCAGTTAACAGAAGCTGCTAAAGACCGAAGACTTACGGATGCACATTGAGGATGAATACGAAGAATCAGTAAAGATTGGAATTACATATTTTCCACATTTTTCCAAAATGATCACGTATTGTAAACTCCCGATTTATTTCAAGCGATTGTTATATTTCTAATGGGTTACGGGCTCAATGGGAGTTCCAAGTTGTAAAGAATAGGTCACTTATTGTGCCTAGGTTGCAGATTCAGTAAGTGGTGAGCCCTAAAGGCCTTGGGCGGCCGGACATTGCATATTTTACCCTAGGTATATAAGGCAGTGTGTAAATGAAATTAGGGTTCTCAAGCTCATTTGTTGAGAGCACTCTTTGGTGAGATCTCTTGAGGTGTGTGGCTATGGAGTCTTTGAGCTTCTCCTTGCTCATGAGATTTGATTAACACTAATCAATGATTCATTCTCTCTCACTATGCCCCTCTCTTACTTCTTATGATTGCTTATGATGCTTAGATTATCTATATCTTAACTAATTAATGGTTAATCCCTCTCTGATCTTGTGTGATTGCCCTCTTTTTCTTGTGTGTGCATGTAGGTTTGATTGGAGTGTGGTGCTCGATAGATCTATGTGTGTGTGTTTGCAATTAGTGTGTTGCATGATAGGATTAGTGTTGTGTGCGTCTTGCAATCGTAGTGTGTGTGATTGGGTTGATTAGAGGTGAAGAGAAGTCGATATGAAGATTGCCCTTCATTGCGTCTTAGCTCCTCCATAGGCCGAGAAGCTCACCTCGTAGAGTTAACCATTTGTGTTGCCACGATTAGCTCACTAACCGTGTGAGTGTTTCCATGCCCTAGCTGCGTAGCTCATCCCTTCGGATTGATAATTTTGTTGGTCATTGGAGCTATTGCAATGATGGGACCCCAAACAGTCCAAAGTGAGAGGAGGATCCCTTCCATAACAAAAAGTGCTTGATGGGGCAATGCAAAATTTGTAAATTCAAGAAACTGATTTGCTATCCTCTAGATACAACAAAGGAAGGGATGGACATTACATTAAAGGTGTTTGCATTTGTGGAGAGTAAATATAAGGAAGATAGCAAAAGGAAGATGAAAGATTTTCTAAACAAGGAAGTGCAAAGATGGAAGTTTATTGCATTTTTAAAATCCAAGTTGAGCATCTTCATTACTCATAGCTACGTTGCCAGTTGGCAATCATAGTAGCTTAAAGAATATATTTGTCGCTTCCCTGATGATGTGGTTGTATCTATGATTGACTTTGCAGAGAACTACTCTTTCAAAGAGTAGAATGAAATCCAATCTATGCATTGGAATTCAACACAAGTTACAATACTTGCTCACATAACCTATATTACAAAGGTTGGTGATATCATCAAAATTGTCCACTTTTTCATTTCAGATGACAAGGTTCATGGTACCTTGTTTGTACATCATTGCTTTATGTTGCACTTTGGATGGCTAAAGGAGTAAGGTGTAATAATTAAATCACATTGGGTGTGGTCAAATGATGCTACTTCATGATTCAAGGCACATCATGACCTTTCTACAAAATGTAAAACTTAGGACCCTTCCAAGAAATTTTCCTTATCCCTTGAGCAATAAGTTGTTAATCAAGGTCCCAAAAAACCTTCTTAATCAAGGTTTTGCAATACTTGGTAGCAAAGTATGCAGGTTTGACATGGATACAAATAAGCTATTTCTTCTCAACATCGAGACATGGCAAGGGAGAACATGATGGATACAAATGAGCCATTTCTTTTCAGCATCGGGACATGGCAAGCGAGAACATGATGGAGTAGGGGTTGTGGTGAAGAGAACACTAAATCATGAAAATTTAAAACCACATCGTGCTACATTAAAGTGTGACTCTGATGTGATTTCTTATTGTAGGGCCAACCTATCTGAGGTTGGAGATGCTTGCTATGCTTTAAAATAAAGAGATGTTGCACGTGTTTTTTGGGAGGTCAAAGTAGGAGAGGTGGACAAGGAGGTAGAACAAAATTGTCAACCTATCCCAAACTCTAGGTCTCTGCATGCCATTCATGGGTATAACCCTTGTGATTCTATAAGACTAGCCATCAGACATTTGTCTTGTTTTTGTGATGCTTGATGCATGCTAATTGGAATAGGTGCATCAATAAAGCACATGTTCTAGGTTGGGAATACCATGTTTTGAAACCCTTTCTAGACACTAACCCTATCTTAGATGATGAGGAAAGTTTAGATGAAGCCCTATATGAAGGACATCAGAATGTGTTAAGTAATGCACTTCAAGCTGGAAACAATTTTGTTGTGCATCCGGTGAGTGACATAAAATGGTAACCATCTTTTTGCAACATTTTTCAGTCTACTCAATGTCCTCTTCCTCATATGTGTCTATATTTTTCTAAGCTATTAAGTTATCTAGAGTAAATTCCCCCTCTTTGTTTAACCTTTGTGGCGACACATACATTGTACTCTTTCCAAAAATGTCACCTTAGTCATATATTTATATTACCACCCTTTTCTTTTTTGCTTTGTAAATAAAAATAAGAATACAATAACCAACTATCTACCCCCAAACTTTCTTACCTCTTGTGAATTAGTAGTAGAAAAATAATATATCCATCTTCCATCCCATATAGATAAATTACCATGGAAAATCAACTCTCCACTTGTCTTTACCAAAGATTATGGTCCATCTCTACAAGTCTTCTATGCCCCCTACATAGGTGGCCCAATATCTCTTAAGAATTTACATATAGTTTTTCTCCTTTCAAAAAGACTCAAATTGTATATTATTTTCACAAGCAAATAATATTGGGCCCTCCTCTATTTGTTTAAGTATCATACGCTTTTGAAAAATCATGATTCCCCTTGGATGCATACAAGCAAAGGGCCCATACAAGAAGACTTGGAAGCAAAAGGTTCCCTAGCCTAGTGTGGACCTTCCAAACCAAATTCCTTGGTGCATGGACGTGAATAATAGTCCAAATTCATATCAAACATGTTGAGAAGGTCAAATTTGCCTTTTGAAGCATGTCATTCTACGCTACAGGTAAAAAGTTATGATCAAAATAGTGTAAATCTGTCAAATTCGCAGCAAAAGGGAACTGTAAATCAAGTAAATCAAGAGGGTGAGATCTTATTTTTCCCCTACTCATCTTCTAGAAGAGCAATGAGTGTTCAAGGTCACTTGCATGTGATGGGACTAACCTAAAGATGCTTTCTAAATGCCAAGACAGACAAGTTGAGATACCCCGCAGGAGCCACCCGTAGGGCCTCATGGTGGGGCCCACCTACATTATGCACCCCTATGGAGCCTTCACGGTCTAAAATGATATTTTTTGGTGAATAAATAGTCCCTTTTATGTCCAATATTCAATGAGTGGTCAAAGGACACTTAATTAGGGTTAATCACTCACCCTAATTAAGTGTAGCATAATTCCACTCCTACACAACTATAAATAGCCCCCCTTGGAGAGACTCAAGGACACACACCTATATTTTCAACTTCATGTTGTTTCTTGATCAATAGTAGATAAAACCCCAACTCTCCCTCTTTCACATCCTCCCTCCTAACCCTCCTCTTTGGAGGAAGTGCAACTCTATCCTCCACTCTTTCTATTCTACAATCTCTTACTCCATCAACCCAATAAATCATTTGTAGCACCTCAATAACTTGTAAATACATCATGATCTCTCTCATGGTTATGTTAATGATCATTAAATCATCTTCAAAACTTTCAAGTGTCGCAATTCGTGATGGTTAGCCAGCGTCTGTCCTCCCCTTAAAAGGTGTGCGAGAAATCAAGTAAGTGTTCTATTCTCAATTTACCATTGGTTTGTTTTCTCCACACTTATTCAATTGGTCTAAATAAATTTCTCACTCCAAATCTCTTTTGCTTCATTACATATGCATGTGGATACCTCTCATGGTGATTTAATTTGTGTCACGGCATTGCATAGATGGAGATGAGCTCTCTATGCAAAGTGTGTTAGTTTGATGTAAGTGATTCTCTTGTGTGTTTGAGAGGCAAGTCTTGCGCGCATGATTTTTTTTATGAGTGCTTGAGAGAGGAGGACTTTGGATGTATTATGGGTATTCTTATGGGGAGAAGGTGAATGCTATTCCACAAATTGCATATTTCATTTGATGCACGGCATTGGTTTGCATAATCGTTGATGGTGTTCAAGTGTCCAAAGTGTATATAGAGTAAGGGGGTTTTCAAAGTGTGTTGCTTGAGTGGGTGAGTGCAAGTGTTATTTTGATTGGTTTCCTTCTCCACTCCCAAAAGAAGGTTGTGCCCTAAGTAGTGTGCGTACCTCTTTACAAACATTTTGTGAGGGTAGGCCCATTGGTTTAGGTTTAGAGGCCCCATTTCAAAAAGCTCGCCCTCATAAAGTGGTACGCCCCCACTGAGGAACATATTTTCAAGTTACCCTTAAGTTTTTTAGTGATGAACAATGAAGTTCCCATCTATCCATTTCATTTTGCACAACACATTAGAGTAAATGTTCACATAGATAGAAAAGTCTTTTTCCAGCAACGCATTGTTTTTATGTTTGGTGTAGAAAGACTTAGAGAAATACTGGCATCACCCAATCCAATTATACTTCCAATCATCAATTATGAAACTTCTTTTGATGTTCACATTTTCATTTTGTTTTAAAGGAAGGAACAAGGAGTGGTGAAGGGGTGCTCAAGGGCCATATGAAGGAACGAGGTCTTCAAACCAACAACAAGGAGTAGCACATAAATCACGATCAAAACAATGAACCTTTTAGGCCTATTGCTCATCAATCCATTTATATAATCATTGCAACTAAGTTTAGGTTTCAATCTATCATAAGGAGGATATTTGGATCCACTCGCCTCAATGAAATCAATGCTTCAATTAATCCATTTATTCTACCTATGATAAAGTACAAATTAACAATGGATGTGTACATCTTCATTTTAATGTAATCAAATGTATAGTGTCAACAATCTTGTGCGGCCCGTAAGAGAAAAGTTTCTTGAAAAAAAAGAAATTTCAAAAAGTCTAAACAAAATGTCAAGTTCTTTTCCCATGTTCTATGCAAGAAGTGGGGAAGATGCGCAAGAGTTTCTTGACAACTTGGAGATGGCACATCTCATATCCGGGAGAGATGAAGAGGAAGTAAATCCACGAGCCTTCCCGTTGGTTCTAAAAGCAAAAGCTAAAGCATGGTATGAGACCTTGAAACCCCAAATCAAGTCCAACTGGGAGAGACTGCGAGCAAGCTTCCTCTCCAAGTTCGGGCAAGGTGATACTTCTGAAAGACTATGGAAATGTCTTATTGGACATAAGCAGGTATCACTTGAAGACTATCCCTCTTATGAAGCAACCTTTGTCAATCTATGGGGTAGGTGGGAGGCTACATTAGAAAATCATGGTGGTGCACCTAACTTTCTAAAAAAAGAGAGATTCATGGTTGGCTTGTATCCACTTTTAAAGGCTAAAGTAGAGCTAAAATTCCCATCCACCTTCGAAGAAGCACGTGAGGTAGCCATCATCAAGTTTAGAAAACTACACTTCCAAGCACATAGAGCAAGGGGTTTGAATGAAGTGAGTGAGAGGGAGTCTTCACAAACCATGGAAGCACCAATTAGGGACCCTCTTGCACAATCGTCACAAATAGGAGATAACTCTCAACAAGAGGTTTTACAAAGGCTAACTCAACAGCTTGAGAACCTCACTCTGAATCTAGTACATGGCCTACCTCAACAACGACAACCAAGAGAAGGGAATCGCAATCAACGAAGACAAGCTCAAGAGTTGCGATGTTGGAATTGCAATGAAATGGGCCATGGCATGTACAATTGTCCACATCCAAAGCGACTTCCAGGAGACATATATCCCGCCAGACCGCCTCCTCTCACTGTGCAACAAGAACTAGCTCAAGGCCCACAAATCCTTCGTCAACCACCACCACCAGCAAATATACCTCCCGTCCAACATGAGGAGGAAGAAAGAGGAGTCAACATCATCAAGCTACAAGAGGTAATAGATGAGCATACTCTAAACTTTGATGTTATGCCGGCAGAAAAATGCACAAGAGCACATGATAAGGATGAAGACATGAGAAGTGAAGGAACAAATTCAGCCAGAAGGGACAAGAAGAAGAAGTCAAAGATGGAAGAAGCTGAAAGTAGTAGGAAAAAAAGATCAAGGCAAAGGGAAATTGGTATCAACGACTTCCCATTGGGAAAGGAGCTAGAGCCCTACAACATCCTGGAGGATTTACAAACCCAAAAGCCAAACATTTCATGGCCTCAACTTCTACACCTATCAGCCAAAGTAAGAAGGCAATGGCCAAAGTTGGTAAGTACAAGAATTCCAAAAAAGAAAGCAAATCTTTCCATTAAGGTTGTGGCCTCAAAGCTACAAAAATATGTGGAGCCCATTGTGGATGCTTACATAAGGGGTAAAAAGGTATCTAATGTATATGTTGATGGTGGATCTCAAATGTGTGTGATCATGGAAAAATCAATGAACAGGTTAGGGCTTGAAATTACAAAGTCCTCTAATTGTCAAGCTAGGCTAGCCAACAACTCAAGTGTGAAGTGTTTGGGGATCATTGAAAATGTAAAAATCTCTGTATGTAACATAGATGCACGAGTGGATATGTATGTCATGCCAGCTAAGGGGGAGGGCTATCCCATCGTCCTAGGGAGGCATTGGCTCATTGTTGTGAATGAAAATCAAAAATGGGGAAGTGGTCGTTTGATTCTTAAGAAGGGTCAACCGGTGGTGTATGATTGGCGAGAAGGAAAGCAACTAGATATCAACTATGAAACCATGGCAGATGAAGAGAGCGAGGAGGAGAGTCCTTACTCAAGTGATAAGGAAGCATCAACCAGTGCATCAACCAGTGAAGAGGAGTCTTCTTTGGAGGTAATGGGAATTGTATTCAACGCCAACACCCAAGATGTTTCTGTAGAATAAAAGCCAACAGACAATCACACACGAGGGGATGAAAGATGCCACCACCTTGAAGAAGGATTTGAGAAGATGCTTGCAAAAGATCTTACTTGTGAGGAGAAGAGGTCCTACATCAATATGTTAAGGAGGTATCCCAATTTGTTTATCACTGACTACTCACAAATAAGAGGTGTAGATGTAATAGAGCATTGAATTTAATTGAAACTAGGGACCAAACCCGTGGCTCAAAAGTAAAGGCGACCAGGATCTGTGCAACAAAAGGCTCTCCTACAAGAAGTGAATCGACTCTTGAATGATGGCTTCATCTATCCAGTATCCAACTCCGAATGGGTATCACCTATTGTAGTCACTCCCAAGAAGAATGGTAAGTGGAGGGTCTGCGTGGATTACAAACCCCTCAACGCTGCGACAAAGAGGGACCACTTCCCTCTCCCTTTCCAAGATGAAATTTTGAATGAAGTAGCAGGTCACGAATGCTACACTGTGTGTGATGGGTATTCAGGATATTTTCAAATTAGAATAGCAAAAGAGGACCAACCAAAAACCACCTTCATCACACCTTGGGGATGTTTTGCATTCAGAGTAATGCCTTTTGGGCTCACCAATGCTCCTAGCACCTTCATGAGATTCACAATATTTGTATTTCAGCCATTCTTTGGAAAATCTATAAGAGTCTTTATCGATGATTTCTGTATTTATAGTTGTAGATCACTTCATTGCCAAAAGGTTGAAGAGGGGCTTAAGAGGCTCCATCAATTTGGGGGACAACTCAACCCAGAGAAGTGTCATATCGGTGAATCTCAGGTGGTTTTGCTAGGCCATGTGGTTTCTTCACAAGGAATTCAAGTGGATCCCTCTAAAGTAGAGGCCCTTTTGTCATTATCTCCACCAACAACAACTAAGGAGCTAATGACCTTCAACCACAAAGTGAGGTACATGTCTCGCTTCATCCATCTCCTAGCAGAAGCCATCGCCCCTTTGCATAGGTTGGCAAGCCAATCTACATTTGAACGGGGGAGGGAACATGCAAAATGTTTTGAGGAAGTGAAGGGCATTCTTAGCTCTCTCCCTATCCTAATGCCACCAGATCCAAAGGAGACCTACTATGTCACTCCAAGTGTAGGTTTCGAAGCAATTGGTGTTGTTTTGATGCAAAAAGATCCTAAAACATCATACATGAGGCCGATCTATTTTGCAATCAAGGTGATGACTCCGGCCGAGAAGGGATACACTGAAATGGAGAAAGTGGTCTTTGCAATCTTGTTTGCGGCAAGGAAGTTTCTATCGTATCTTCTCCTTGTGCCATTTTTTTTTCTCACCCTAGAGCACAATCTACCATATGTAGTACAACACATGAGCCTCTCATCTAGAATAGCAAAGTGGGTGCTTGAACTCCAAGAATTTGAATACACTTTCCTTGTAGAAGATAGCACAAGAGCAGGACTTGCAGACATTCTCACCTACAAAGTGAGAGAAAGGGAAGGATCATGACTACAAAGAGAGGAAGGCTCAAAACAGTTCAAAGTGCAGGAGATTGATAATGCCCATACTTTATGCTTTGACGGAGCTTATCAACGCCAACAAGACAAAGCAGCAGGGGGAATCATCATTTTGAACCCACAAAAGGAGGTAATGGTTAGAAAAGGTATCACTCTACCCAACGTTCACTCTAAAAATGAGGCTGAGTATGTTGCTCTAACCCTTGGGTTAGAAGAATGCAAAGAATTAGACATACAAAGACTTATTATAAAAGGTGATTCTTTTCTAGTGGTCAGGCAAATCCAAGAGACTTGGAGGTGCAATAATCGTACATTGTTTGAGTGGATTAGTAGTGTAAGAGATTTGATGAAGGGTTTTAAAGCAACACAGGTACAACACATTGTGAGAACTCATAACAAGGAAGCAGACTTACTCGCAAATGAAAAGCTTCAAATGGCGGTAGGAGGTGTGAAACTATATGAACCCAAATATCAAGGTTAAGAGGAGCTAAAAGACATTATCTTCTTTCTACAAGCAGGTGAGTGTCCCAAACACTTAGAAAAGGTGCAAAGACATAGACTATTTAAGAAGGCCACACCTTACCAGTTGATCGGGGATGATTTATATCACAAAGGGAAAGATTTGGTCTTGAGGAGAGTACCAGGTGTGCAAGAGATAGAGAAAATTCCTCTCTCATGTCATGATGATGTCTGTGGTGGTCACTTTTCTCAAGATATTACAAGTAGGAAGATTTTACAAGCAGGGTTTATTTGGCCGAGCTTACATCGTGATGTCCAATATTGGTGTAAGGCATGTAAGCCATGCCAAATTACTTGGGATAGACGACTAACATATGAGCCTCGAGTCCCAATAATATCTTATGGCCCTTTTGAAAAGTGGGGTGTGGATGCAATAGGTCCCCTACCTCGTACTTCTATAGGGAAGGTTTTCATCATCATGGGTGTTGACTACATGACACGATGGGCGGAAGCAACAAGCACAACCCAAATCACAGTTGAAGAGGTATCAAAGTTTATTTTTGACCATATTTGTAGTAGGTTTGGAACACCCCTGGAAATCTTATCAGATCGAGGCACGGGTTTTAGGGCTGACCTTCTGAATGATCTCTTGAGGAGGTTAAAAGTGAAACACCTGCATTCCACACCCTACTATCCTCAATGCAATGGATTGGTGGAAAAAGTGAATGGAATGATATGTAAGATCATTTCTAAGCAGGTTGTGGACCGGCCTAATGATTGGGATCACCATTTGACGGCTGCTCTTTGGGCGTATAGGACATCTTTCAAGGTATCTACCCAATTCACCCCTTTTCATCTAGTTTATGGACAGGAGACACTTCTCCCCATTGAAGTAGAGCTCTCAAGCTTGCACGTTCTTGCAAGAGTGGCAAAAAAACCAAAAGAGGTTCTACATAAAAGGATCTTAGATCTCCAACGACTTGAGCTAGATAGAGAAGAGTCCATTGATCACTACATCACCAAAGCGACAATCGAAAGGGACAAAATCAACAAGAAGCTCAAGGGGAAAGGATTGAAGGAAGGTATGTTGGTTCTTCGCTATGATAACCGACTTGATACTCGACTTGAGAAATTTTTTTTGCAAAGATGGGAGAGACCTTTCATGATAAAAACAAAGTTTGGGAATGGTAGTTACAGATTAGCCGATTTATCAGGAAAACTCCACAAGACCAGAGTCAATGGATGGAGATTAAAGCCCTACTTTCAACGTATCAATCCGTTGATAGGAAGTCATCTGCCTACATCGTCTAAGCTCCAAATTGGCATGGCTCCCTTCGGCTTGGAAAATGCTCCACCTATTTTTAAAGCTTTGATGTGCAAAGAAGAACCATCTTTGGAATCTGAACATACCCAAGGCAACCCTCCCATCTCCGATTTATGGGATTGAGGTAATGAAAAGCATGTCTAATGGAGTAAAAGAGTGCATGACACTCCTATTGAAAAAAAAAGTGGAAAAGGAAAAAATGACAAAAAAAAGAGAAAAAAAAAAGAAGAAAAAGAAGCAACACCGTCCTCCTAAAGATATGAATATCTCTAGGCTTGGGGGAGGGCTAATATGAGTGGCATAAAATGGTAACCATCTTTTTGCAACATTTTTTAGTCTACTCAATGTCCTCTTCCTCATATGTGTATATATTTTTCTACGCTATTAAGTTATCTAGAGTAAATTCCCCCTCTTCGTTTAACCTTTGTGGCGACACATACATTGTACTCCTCCCAAAAATGTCACCTTAGTCATATATTTATATTACTACCCTTTTCTTTTTTGCTTTGTAAATAAAAGTAAGCATACAATAACCAACTATCTACCCCCATACATTTACCTTTGTGGCGACACATACATTGTACTCTTCCCAAAAATGTCACCTTAGTCATATATTTATATTACCACCCTTTTCTTTTTTGCTTTGTAAATAAAAGTAAGCATACAATAACCAACTATCTACCCCCAAACTTTCTTACCTCTTGTGAATTAGTAGTAGAAAAATAATATATACATCTTCCATCTCATATAAATAAATTACCATGGAAAATCAACTCTCCACTTGTCTTTACCAAAGATTATGGTCCATCTCTACAAGTCTTCTATGCCCCCTACATAGGTGGCCCGATATCTCTTAAGAATTTACATATAGTTTTTCTCCTTTCAAAAAGACTTAAATTGTATATTATTTTCACAAGAAAATAATATTGGGCCCTCCTCTATTTGTTTAAGCATCATACCCTTTTGAAAAATCATGATTCCCCTTGGATGCATACAAGCAAAGGGCCCATACAAGAAGACTTGGAAGCAAAAGGTTCCCTAGTCTAGTGTGGACCTTCCAAACCGAATTCCTTGGTGCATGGACGTGAAGAATAGTCCAAATTCATATCAAACATGTTGAGAAGGTCAAATTTGCCTTTTGAAGCATGTCATTCTGAGCTACAGGTAAAAAGTTATGGTCAAAATAGTATAAATGTGTCAAATTCGCAGCAAAAGGGAACTGTAAATCAAGTAAATCAAGAGGGTGAGATCTTATTTTTCCCCTACTCATCTTCTAGAAGAGCAATGAGTGTTTAAGGTCACTTGCATGTAATGGGACCAACCTAAAGATTCTTTCTAAATGCCAAGACAGACAAGTTGAGATACCCCGCAGGAGCCACCCGTAGGGCCTCATGGTGGGGCCCACCTACATTATGCACCCCTATGGAGCCTTCACAGTCTAAAATGATATTTTTGGTGAATAAATAGTCCCTTTTATGTCCAATATTCAATAAGTGGTCAAAGGACACTTAATTAGGGCTAATCACTCACCCTAATTAAGTGTAGCATAATCCCACTCCTACACAACTATAAATAGCCCCCCTTGGAGAGACTCAAGGACGCACACCTATATTTTCAACTTCATGTTGTTTCTTGATCAATAGTAGATAAAACCCCAACTCTCCCTCTTTCACATCCTCCCTCCTAACCCTCCTCTTTGGAGGAAGTGCAACTCTATCCTCCACTCTTTCTATTCTACAATCTCTTACTCCATCAACCCAATAAATCATTTGTAGCACCTCAATAACTTGTAAATACATCATGATCTCTCTCATGGTTATGTTAATGATCATTAAATCATCTTCAAAACTTTCAAGTGTCGCAATTGGTGATGGTTAGCCAGCGTCTGTCCTCCCCTTAAAAGGTGTGCGAGAAATCAAGTAAGTGTTCTATTCTCAATTTACCATTGGTTTGTTTTCTCCACACTTATTCAATTGGTCTAAAGAAATTTCTCACTCCAACTCTCTTTTGCTTCATTACATATGCATGTGGATACCTCTCATGGTGATTTTATTTGTGTCACGGCATTGCATAGATGGAGATGAGCTCTCTATGCAAAGTGTGTTAGTTTGATGTAAGTGATTCTCTTGTGTGTTTGAGAGGCAAGTATTGCGTGCATGATTTTTTTTATGAGTGCTTGAGAGAGGAGGACTTTGGATGTATTATGGGTATTCTTATGGGGAGAAGGTGAATGCTATTCCACAAATTGCATATTTCATTTGATGCACGGCATTGGGTTGCATAATTGTTGATGGTGTTAAAGTATCCAAAGTGTATATAGAGTAAGGGGGTTTTCAAATTGTGTTGCTTGAGTGGGTGAGTGCAAGTGTTATTTTGATTGGTTTCCTTCTCCACTCCCAAAAGAAGGTGGTGCCCCAAGTAGTGTGTGTACCTCTTTACAAACATTTTGTGAGGGTAGTCCCATTGGTTTAGGTTTAGAGGCCCTAGTTTAAAAAGCTCACCCTCAGCGGATTCTACAACTAATGTAGAAGGGGTTGGCTTCTATCTTGTCATTGTGTTGCAGAGAAGAAAGAGGCTCAATACAATTCCATGTATGAATGGTAGAATAACATTCCTAAAGTTTCACATGTCATCAAGGGATTGTATTACAAGCAAAGAGATGCATAATTTTTCAATTTTCTTACTAGTATACCCAATCTTCATCTACTCTTGCATTTTGTGCACTGTATAATGATACCCATGGAGCACATCCTGAAAATAAGAAATCTCTATTGTATTTTTCAAGAAACGTATAAGGCTATCTATAATAGCATGCCATTTGAAATGTAACCTATCCTTAATTTTTTAGAAATGGTAAAACCGATTTCTAGAAAGTATGGATGGACTATCTACTATTGACTTCTCTTTTTGATACCCCATCTTAGTAAGCATAGACAACTGGAAGAAGTACACCACAGTATGTGCTAACTAGCACACAGTTTGGTATTTATATACAAGTTTATATAAATAAGGTGCACATATGTTAACTAGTATATAGGTGTGCATTAAATATCATACAAGTAATAATAAACTAGCTAACATATACATGTACTGCCACACATGTAAGAGGTAATGAATTGTATATGGGTTTGCATACATGTTTATGCTAACTAACATAGACTTGTATGCTTACTAGCACACACGCATACACTAACTAACACACATGTTTATGCTAAGTAACTTAAAATTCTATGCTAGTTAACATACACCTGTGTGCTAGTTAATATACACTAATATGCCAACTAGCACGCAAGTGGGGATGGGAATGGAGAGAGATTTTGGAGGGAGCTTTTGAGGAAGCTTTTTGCAATACTTCTACTAGGGTAGTGTAGACACCTCAATGTTGTGGTAGGAGAGAGCGTTTAAGAGGTAGCTTTTCAAACTTTATAACCAGCATGTTATTCGCAATAACTTAAGACAGGAAGATAAATGTCACCTTATTAGACCGTGGTGTTTGCCAAACGCAATAAATTTCTTTATTTAGCAACTATCAAATTTGTTTGCACACCATGAAATCCGATTATAATAATTTAATTAAAACTAAATTCGTAGTTGCAAGATGACAACTGAACACTTGGACACCCTATTGTATTATGGAATTTATCTAACAGAACAATGCTTACTCAACATATATCATCCACCACCCATAAAGTACACCATGCACACATTGGACTCATAGCAAGACAGAAGTAGTCTCCTCAAACCATGAATCTCCAAAAAAATAATTACAATAGTACAACAATTACAGTTCGTGCCATACAAAATTGTATGCGCGTCATGAAATCCGTACAATTTTTTAATATGAAAAATACCTTCTATGTCGTACGATGGCAGTTGAACACACGTAGTAGATCCTCATCTGTTAGTTTGCTCTGATGAATAAACATATTATGGTTCAAATCCAAGCCAAAATAGTGAAGGAAGATGTAGTAAATATGCTTGTAGGCCATATATGGTTTGCTTTGCGCCACTCGTTTGGCAAAGTCTCCACATGTACACATCAGGCTACTGGAAACATGAACTTCATACCTATCTCTTCGGACTTGCGAAGAAGATGTATCCACCATGAATTTTTCATGCTTCCTCACCTTCATGATAGTGTGTTGAACAATCTGAGCTTCCATGGTTACGGCCGCTTAGAGGCTTGAATTGACACTCCGGACCGATAATGCATGTTGATGGTTTCCTTAAATGCAATTTTCTTGAGTGTGAAGCCTCGTGTCTCCAATTCCAATAGCTCTAAAGCATTCAAGTTTGTTCCCCTTTCCATTGGCCGAGCCAAGTGCAGGGCTCTGGGTGATTGTGTTACAAATCCTCCATGTGTGATCCACATTATCATTGCAGAACCACATGAATTGTGCCTTTGAACCGGTCCCTTGAATAGTGTCATCCCCTCTCTCCCATGTGTGAATCCCCAGAAGGATGGTGCAACTGCACCCGCACTAGTGTTCTTTCTATTTTTAATGCATTTATTGAATCTAGAACCTAACCATCCTTGGCACTTAACCCTGCTTCCATTTGGTATATGATAGATTTCCCACATTGTTTTATGAATATCTGTCTCCTCCATCGTCACCCCACCCTCGTGTTCTTTGGCCACGTCCCCTGTCTACACGAATGCTGCATGGGTCCCTCTACGACCTTGCGGGTTATTCTGTGTGAAACATTTTGGTCGGTGTAACACATTCTCTTCCTCATAGCTAACTGTCGCAACATGTTTTTTCTCCCTAGCAACTGTAATATTATCTCCCTCCATTTTCAGTTTATGATAGAGTTGTGTACCTCCTAGATTATACTCAATGTCTCTAGCAATAACTATTGGACATGGTGCTCGGCCTTACTGAGCTCTTCAACCCAGTTTTTCAGCTAAAGGTTCAGCTCCATGATATCTACCTAACAAAATCTAGCATCTTTACACTTTGTAGCATAGTGTTTGAAAGATAAAAAACACATGCATTGTACAAGCTCAGCATTGCTTTGTTTTCCTCGCCAGCTAGCCAGCTTGCATGGATTGTTTTAGAAAGGTTTGTAGTCGAGATGTAAGACATATCATCCGCTTCTTGCAACATATTGTAATTAAGGGATTGCATTGAAGCAACATTGATCTCCATTAAAAGAAACCCTAGCATTCTTTTACCCCAATGAAGTGCTTTCTCCACAGCGAGGATAACATACGTGCCACCAACTGAGCCAACAATTCATTTGCAACAAGTTACAATCGGACACTTTTCCAAAATCCCACCAATTACAAATAGTCCTATACAAGCTTATTGCCTCCTCCTTGCTCCTTGCACAACACTATAATTCACACATACGCTTGTGCTCATCCTGGAAATTTGTATGCATGTATTGCATGTATGAATGTGCAAGATTTGCTCCCAATCAAAAAAGCACGACTGTTCTCTTCCTTCCATAACATTGCTAGGTCCTTCATTCAGATAGCTTTCCAATTTGCACCAACTTCATCTGCCATGAACCTTCTAAAATCATTTGGCCGGTGTCCTCTTTCCAACATCACCGAATTCAAAATTTTGCAAAATATGATTTGCACATGTGTGTCTTCTTCCTTCATCTCGCAGGCTGCAATGGTCTGCATTTCTTGAATCTTGCAAAGTTTGAAGATTATTGAAAGCTATAAAAGAATGCAAAAAAATTAGAACGCCATGCAAGGAGGACTTACACAAGATTGTAGACATGTGCTGCCATTATTGTCCATCCCACAACTCTACGCACGTGATTAAAGCAAACTCGTATTTTTCACAAGTCTCCACATCCGTCTTGTTGCATTCTATTAACAAGATCGACACCAGATTTTGTGACATTGATTGAAATTATGAATACATGACATTGTTTGCTATGATCTATGGACTATCCCAAAAAGGCATATTGTGGAAAAACCTATAGCCACAACTGTTTTTTAGCCGTAGCAATTGAGACTCGCCACCAATACCAATCCAAGAGGTAGTTGCTTCTCTCATCCAATGTTTGAATTTGAGTTTAACAATCATGTAGATCATCTTCAACAGAGGGCCAGATTAGTTTGGCAGCCAAATCAATAAATCAATACTTTTGTGAATGGATCAATGGCCGCAACTCCTCCAATATAGAAAGAAATTGTTTGCTATTTAGCTCCTCTCCATTTTCTTCAACACCACCACCATTACCATGTGCTTTGCTAGATTCAACTACAAATGCCTTAGTCCAGTCACGGGTGTTTCAGACACCACACAAGACACTAGTTCTCTTGTCCTTTGTATTTCCGATCACAAAACTCCCTTTGCAACGGGGTGATTATGCCCTCCGATGTGGATGAACAACCGGGTCCATATGTATTCACCGAGTACGTAGTATACAAGGCAGGGACAATCTCAAAGCAAAATTGGACTATTACCACAGTGGAAGCAACGAAGTGTTCCATTTTTGAAGCTCAACATACCTACTGATGCTATTGATGTTAGGAACTTCCTTGTCCATGAAGTCTCATTTGATTGGCCGTTCATTGTGTTGATCGAACATGAGCTATTTTGTAGATGAGGTGTCCACCACATTACTTCTTTTGATCAAAGCAGGATACCTCATTCTAGAATGAACAGGCTTTACCCAGCAACAATGACCATCATACTTTTGTTCCATTCCCAACATTTTTGAGACACATACCCTTGGGCACAACCTCCAACTCATAAACACAATCTCCATTGTACTCCTCTGGAACTTCGTCAACGTGTTTCTTAATTGAACATCTAGATATCATCCGGCTCAACTTGGGGTACTCATGGCTATTCAAAGCAGTGTGCTCTAGTGTACTCTGATCTTTGTCTACTTGGTCCACACTCCAAGCCTTTTTGTGTATCCTTTTTCTTCCTTCTCTAAACCGTCTAGATTTGGTTAATGAAAAATAGACAAATATTCTTGTTTTTTGTTGGTTGAATTCCCAACCTCAAAACCTTCATGTTCCTCAATGGAACTATCTGACAACTCTGGTATTGCCACATTTGACTTTGGAGACATTTCCACACTTTTGTCTGTGACCAACAAAAATCTTGTAGACAAGGTTGAATCCAAAACAAATTGAAATTGATGACTTACTATCACACCATCTTTCACCTTAGTCTGGATATCACCATATGGAGTAGAAATGACGGCAAACATCTTGCTATCTTCACAACAACCATACTCCCCAGGGCTCACCATGGCAAATCTTGTTGGGCAATCAAGCTGCAAAGGGACACTGCTAGTAGTATTCAAGAACAAGCTAACCTTGGATGATGAAGATGATGAAGATGAAGCCATTGCTTGACAAATCCGGTGGACGAATCTAGATACCAAGATATATTTTAGCTTACACCCTATCCTATATTTATAGTCAAATGGAACACTTAAACACAAAAATGCACAACTCTATCCTATATAGGTTTTTTTGAGCACAATGGATATGAACATGGTGACTAACTGAGAGAGAGTAATAGTGAAAGCGGAGAATTAAACATAGATACTATTAATTCTCCCCCTTGACACTATTACTCTACAACTCTTCTAAGTTTTCTCTCTCTTAAAATTCTTATAAATACATATCTCTCCCTATTTCTCTCCCCTTATTTATTCTCCACCTCCATTTCTTACTCGTAAACTTCTTTTTAATCCATCTCTCTCTCTCTCTCTCTCTCTCTCTCTCTCTCTCTCTCTCTCTCTCTCTCTCTCTCTCTCTCTCTCTCTCTCTCTCTCTCTCTCTCTCTCTCTTATTGATTTTCCATCTCCCTCTCTTAAATTATTTTCTTCTCCTTATCTCTATCACTCTACCTATTATTATTTTCTCTCTATTTTTCTCTCACTCTCTCCATTACTCTCTCACACACATCTTCGATCTCCTTTCTCTTTCTCTGTAACTATACATGTATAGATATATTGTTTTTTTCTCTCTCTGACTTTGTCTCTTTTTTCTATCCTTTCTTTCAAGCACAAAAACTAATCCCTACAAAATTGTTTGCAAACACAGAGCTTGGATGGAAGGCATGCATGCTTCAAGATAACATACCAGGCATCCTCCCCCTCCTATCCACCTTTGAGGGAAGCAACATCTGCTTCCATCTCCTCAACCCCTTTTATGATGGTAGCAATCTACACTCCAAGCTTGATGCTCACCCTCCTCTGTATAAGTTTATGATCATGAGACTGCTCTCACCTTTGCCATCCTCATTTGCACTCTTGTCTGTTGCCATTCATGTGGTATCGCTGATGCTCCCCCTCCTCTCTATAAGATTGATGATCTTGAGATTACCCCCAACTTTGCTAGCCTCTCTTGCACTCTTGTCAGTTGCCATTCATGTGGTATCATCTACCATGATATCAAACTAGAAAATTTACTCTTTTGCCACATCGACAATGGTAATGGTGCTAAGAAATCAATCCTCATAGACTGTGGCTTGGTTGGAACCTCACTATACCAGTGCCCTAGAGTTATCAAGGGCTATTATGAACAACGCACCAACATTTGTAGTTTGAGTGACTTTCTCCAGCTGCTTCTTGCATCTATGTTGATTTTGACATCAAGAACTCCCATGTGATCCTCCCGCCTCTACCATTAACCAATGCCTCCTCAGGAAACCAATTGAGACTTGATGCTTTTGGCCTCTAATGGACCACATGTAACAACAATCAATCTCAATTTGATGCTCTCTCTCTCTCTCTCTCTCTCTCTCTCTCTCTCTCTCTCTCTCTCTCTCTCTCTCTCTCTCTCTCTCTCTCTCTCTCTCTCTCTCTCTCTCTCTCTCTCTCTCTCTCAGGCATGGCAAAACAAACTCTTTCAACGAACGCTAGTGCTCAGAATTTTTCTCAAGCATTGCAATGAGGTTAAAATAAAATATTGCACGATTCAAAATCAACGAATGCTAGCGCTCGGGCTCTATAATGAAGCTTTAAAAAAATCAAAAGCATGTATGCTTTCATGAGAGCCTATATAAATAGATAATGGTAAATAATTTTTTGACAAAGAAAAACTTTGAGCGAGGAGAATTTTAAAGCTCTACAGGTACCGTCACGGTCTCTTCTATATCTTTTTCCCTCTCTTACTCAATGCAAAGGTCTTGCACATTGATTTTACCGAGCGCTAGCGCTTGCCGAGTGTGATGAAATGATAGGTAGATTGTGAGGAATAGGTGGAATAGCTTGTAAACTTGATTTTTGAGCTGTAGCTCTTACCTCTGACACAACGCAAGATGCAAGGAGAGAGAGAGAGAGAGGGAGGGAGAGAGGGTTGGAGGGTGGGAGGTGGATGCATGAGTGTTGTTTAAGTGGATGGTAATGAAGAAAAAATAGAGAGAGCTTGAGCTTAAAGCCAATATAAAGGGGTGCCAATGCTTGTTTTTAAATCAACGATATCCGCGTGTAAGACAATCATCTCTCCTAAGGTTAGTTCCCTCTCCCTCGCTCTCTCTCCTCCCTCCCTTGTCTTCTCTCGTGAGCTTCTACGTGAGTGAGCGCTAGTGCTCTCTCAGCTCGATGAGCATGCGAGATTGAAAGGTACTATGTAAGACTATAAAGGGGTCAGAACCAAGTGAATAAAGTCCCTTGAGGGGTCTTTGGGGCCTCTTTATGCTTGGTTCTTACCTCATGAGGCCCTTTTCTTCTAGCTCAAGATATAGCATTTTTAAGCCTAGGACTTCATGAGGTCAAAACTAGGCAAATAGAGGCCCTTGAGGGGTCTCTATTTGCTTAGTTCTAGCCTCGTGAGGCCCTAGGATGAAAAATGCTATATCTTGAGCTAGAGATGTCAGATTTCAACATTTTAAAGTGCTATCCTAAGTGTTTTTGGATGTTTGGGATGCATCCTAGTATTCTTTTTGTATTTCTCATCGCACATCACATCATTCTTGGGGGCAGAGAGAGAGAGAGAGAGAGAGAGAGAGAGAGAGAGAGAGAGAGAGAGAGAGAGAGAGAGAGAGAGAGAGAGAGAGAGAGAGAGAGAGAGAGAGAGAGAGAGAGAGGGTGATGGATATAACAAGGTCTGAAGAAGTAGGGAAAGAGGGAGAGTGTGAGAGGTAGGGAAAGAGGATTGTATTAGAATATTAAAACGTATATAGTTGAAAATATGGATAGAGAAAAAGAGGAAAGAGTGTGAGAGATAGAGGAAGGGAGGGAGGGAAAGTGAGGTTGCGAGGGATGGAGAGCGAGAGAGAAAATTAATCATGAAGCCAAAATAATTATTTTTTACAAATCAAAGATTTGGTGCGCAACTTTTTCTACTCTCTAAAGATGGCCAAGAAAACTAAAGTTGGTGCTACCGTGGAGTTTATTTACAATGGAGATGCAATTGGTATAGGTTGAATAGAGAATACTTTGAACTTGGCTAAGTTACATGGAAGCAGATTGCCTTCTGGTTGTTTCTCCATTATTGTGCTAGAGGTTTATGATGGAAAGGATGCTCCTTTGCCTCATGTTCCATCAATAAATGATGAAATGACTACTCTAAAGGAGGCAGAGAAAAACCTTGTTGCATGGCCAAAAAGCGATCTGCTAATTTCTATGTTCCTCTATTTAGAGCCTAATTACATCATGTTTGAGTATAGTCTATCAAATAGCTATTGAATGATTGCGTGTAGTTAATCAATCCTATATTGTTTCTTTATTAGTGTGTCACCAAGACAACAAGGAAATACCAAGAAGAAATGTCTACTTCTGCTGTAGTAATCATATCAAAGAGAATGCCAACTATTGTTATACCTTCTCCACCTACCATGACATCTGAGAAAACTTAAAAAATTCCAAAGGAAAAGGCTTAAGTTCAAGAAGGAGCATCGTCTGGATTTGTGGAGGACAAATACAACTCTGACGAAGAAATCAATGATAAAAAAATGGAGGCTAATTTGAATGTAGGAGAAAATGTTGGATTTGTGGAGGACAAATACAACTCTAACAAAGAAATCAATGATTAAAAAATGGAGGCTAATTTGACTATAGGAGCAAATGCTGGAGGAGAATTTTCCATCAACGAAGACATAACTGTTCGGCAAGATCTGTTATCAAGCATCTAGGAAATTTGAAGGTATACTTAGAGCTTCTTAGTTTAAGGCTATTATGAGGGTCCTTTGATTTGGTCTTTGACATGCATTGTTAACTGCAGATAGAGCATGAATCATCACTACCTTGGATTCCTCTCTGTCATTTGTTAACGCTAGAAAAAGCAAGGACAAGTTAGTTGGGACACCAAGAGACTCCAACCTCTAGCAGACACATTCTTGTTGGAGGGGTATTATGAACCCAAGGGGAGATCCTACCATCGTTGTAGAGGATGGCATCAGGAAGACATGGGATCCCTTGTGGCGTGTAGTAAATGAGGAGTTCAAGGCTGAGATCCAAGACACTTGTTGGAGCAACCTATGCGGTAAAGTGTTGTACACTTGGGATGGAAGCCATAGGCTAGCCTCTTGGATGGGAGTACTAAAAGAGAGTAAGCTATGTTGTCAATGGATTTAATTTGCAAGCATGTATGAGAAAACAATAAATAAATGTCCTTTCTTGTGATGTTAGGTGTTGCGTACAAAAAAGATGCAGATCTACACCCTTGAGTTTGAGTAGAGCTAGTGAAATTGGATTCGTCAAATGAGGCCAACATGAAGATCTCTCTTGAAGAGCATTCCATAGCATATGAGAGCTGAAGTTTCAATATGGATGAACGAGTCTTGGGCATTTATGAGAAAAATCTTTTAGCTATTCTACATGTCCTAGACACACGGAAGAACTACTTATTAGGGACTCCATTTATTTTACGAACCGACCACCAACGTCTCAAGTATTTCATGACACAAACCAAGCTCTCCCCGACAAACAAATGAGGTGGGAAATTTTTCTTTTTCAATTTAATTTCCATACTGCTCACATTGCTAGTAAGCACAATCAAGTGGCTGATGCACTTTCACAATGACCAAAAGTTAATGCGGTGTCTATAGCTACTCACATTGATCTATCTTCTATGATAGATGAGTATGCTACTAACCCTCACTTTAGAGACATAATTTTGGCCCTTGCTTTGGCTATGTGTTACCTATTCCCTTCATGAGAAAGCTATGTATGAATGCCATGCTCCTCCCTATGTGGGGCATAGAGGTATTCAACCTAATCTTCGAGGAGTAGAGGCATATTTCTATTGACCTACCATGAAAGGTGGACATACAAGAGTATGTTTCAAAATGTGTACTATGCCAAAATACCAAGTATGATAGAGGGAAGCAACTTGGATTACTCCAGCCATTGCCTATCCCAAATTCACCATGGGAGAGTATATCCATGGATTTCATCTTTGGATTACCCAAGTCTATCCATGGGAATACGGCAATATGGACAATAGTCGACATGTTTAGCAAACAAGAACACTTTATTCCTATCAAAAATACTATTAAGGCACACCAAATGGCAACTCTCTTCATATCCCAGATTTTCAAACACCATGGATTACCAACATCCATCATGTCAGATAGAGATCCTAGAATGACCAGTAACTTTTGGAAAGGTCTCTTTGAAAGTCTAGGAACAAGATTGAATTTCTCTTCGGCCTATCACCCACAAACGGATGGCCAAAGTGAGATAGCCAATCTTACGATACTCAATCTACTAAAGATTTATGTTACAGAAGTAGATCAACACTCACAATGGGAAAAGTACTTACCTCTTGTAGAGTATGCCTACAATAATACTGTACATACTTCTACGGGAAAAGCACCTTTTGAGATTATTGAGGGAAGACCTAAAAGTCCCTTACTACTCAAAGTCCATGAGAAGATCTTCGCTGCCGATGAGTATAGCCGTGACCTACAATAATATTTTCAAAAGATTAAGGAGGCTATATCCATCTCTCAAAAAACGCAAAAAGCTGTTGATGACAAGCACAGAAGGGCCTTATCTCAAGAACAGTGAAGGGTAATCCTTAAGAAGGGATGTCTCATCTTCCCAAGTAGCATCTTCTATAGGGAAATCCTTCCATAAGATAAGATGTTCTTTGATGGATCTATTCCTAAGCTTTCTCTCCCGAGTTTCTAGGATAGTATCAGGTTGGAGTTGTAGAACATCTTGAGCAGGTAAAATGATTTGCTCATCATCAAGGACATGGTCAGGGTTATATACATAAGGTTTTAACAGACTTACATGAAATACATCATGCACTTTGAGATGAGAAGGGAGTTTTAGTCTATAAGCTTGATCACTTACAACCTTGATTATTTCGTAAGGTCCACAATATCGGTAGCTAAGCTTCTTATACCTTCCGAGAGACAGATTGCTCTTTTTGGGCTTTAATCGTAAGAAAACTTTGTCACCTTCTTTGAAAATCCGATCAGATCTTTTTAAGTCGGCGTACTTCTTTTGTCGATCTTGAGCCGCTTGAATATCCCTTCGAATAGCTTTGGTTTGAGCTTCCATTTCTTCAAGCATTTTCTTTGAGGCTTCTACCCTTATAGTGGGGTCAAAAAAGTTAAGAGGTGATAAAAATTCTTGACCATAAAGAGAATTAAAAGGTGTCATTCCAATACTTCTATGAGTAGAGGAATTGTATGCATACTCTACCAAGGGTAGGTATTGAATCCACTTGCGAGGTTCTCTATTGCAGTAGGCTCTAAGGATGTCTTCAATTACTTGATTAACTCTTTCAGTTTGGCCATCAGTTTGAGGATGATAAGCAATACTAAAACATAAATGGGTTCCAATAGCTTGAAACAATGATACCCAAAACTTTGAAGTAAACTTGGCATCACGATCGCTAACAATACTCTTGGGTAAACCATGAATTCTGAAAACCTCCTTCACAAACAGACGAGCAATATCTGAAGCTGTAAAGGTTGTCTTGACTGGGATTAAGTGAGCCACTTTAGTAAGCAAGTCTACTATGACCATGATTGAATCATAGCCAGCTTGGATAGAAGGAAACCCGGTGATAAAGTCCATGCTAATACATTCCCATTTCATTTGGGGAATATCTAAAGGATGTAATTTACCTGGCATCTTTAGTCTCTCTGCCTTAATCCTTTGACAAGACAAACACTGCTTGACATAGCGAAGGACATCACCCTTCATACCTTGCCAATAGTAACTTCTGCGAATTGCATTGATGGTTTTGGCATAACCTGGATGTCCTGAAGTTGGTCCATCATGTGCTTCATATAGGATAGCATTCCTTAGGGTAGAATCCTTAGGTATGCATAATCGATTCCTATAGTAAATTTTCCCATCTTCTAAGGAGTAATACAGAGGTTTAGGCTGATTTGATGATACCCTCTCTTCACGTAGGATACTAGCAAGCATCTGGTAATCTGTATCTCTGATAGCAGCATCCAAGACCTTATCTAGAATAGGGTTGTTAGCCATGGAAATTGCCCCCAGAAAAGCTTTACGGCTTAGGGCATCTGCCACAACATTATCCTTACCTAGTCTAAATTTAATATCAAAATCATATTCGTGCATGAGCTCTATCCATCTCCTCTGTCTCATGTTAAGGTTAGGTTGGGTAAAAATCCACTTAAGACTCTTGTGATCTGTTACCAACTGGAATTTGCATCCCAATAGATAATGTCTCCATAGCTTGAGAGCATGAATAACTGCTAGCAATTCTAAATCATGTGTAGCATAATTCACTTCATGAATCCTAAGCTTCCGAGAAGTATAAGCTACAGGCCTTCCTTCTTGAGTAAGGACTCCTCCTAATGCACTCTTGGGTTATCAATTGCAGCATGTAGAGTTGCTCTTTCCTCTTGTTCTTCTCCCAATGTTGGTTCTCCTATGATAGCATTGACTCTGGCAGCCATTCCGCGCCCTCGACCTCGTCCTCCATTTCTTCCTCCACGATTTATTATTTGTCCTCGTCCTCTAGCTCAAGTAGGTGTATTTGTTGCGGAGACTCGCCTAGGACATACATTCCTGAAATGTCCTAGCTCGTTGCATTCATAGCATCTAAGATCTGCATTTTGAGCTCCATTTGCTGAAGCTGCAACTATTGGATGAGTTTGGTGAATTGGGTGAACTTGCCTTTGGTTCCACATCATAGACGGTTCTCTCCTTCCAGCATTCCTTAAATTTCCATTTCATACCCTTTGAGAGTTTGACATCTCTTTAGCTAAGGGTTTAGCTCTTAAAAGAGCATCTTGCAAATTTATAGGCCTCATGGCTTCTAGACGAGTATTTAAAGGAGAATTTAGCCCTTGGCAAAAACGGGCTACTTGTTGATCTGCAGTCATCGGCGGAGCATAGCGCCTAAGAGTTACAAATTTGGAGTAGTATTCTTCCACTGTAAGATGAAACTGATGTAAGTTGAAGAATTCATTCATCTTAAGGGATTCGTGTGCAGGTGGAAGATAACGTCCTTTGACAGCATACTTAATGTCTTCCCAAGTTTGAGTGTTTTGAGCTACTTGATTATCTTTGCAGTGTTGTTTCCACCAAATCTTGTCATCCCCCATGAGACAAAACATAGCCAGCATTGCCTGGTTATCGAGTAGTACCAGTAGCATCAAAATAATCCTCCATCTCTTCGAGCCACACTTCAGCATCGCTCTCAACTAGGGCTCCTTCCCCTTTGAAAGAGGGAAGTTTAGCTTGCTTGAGAAGTAGTTTTTTCTCTTGAAGAGATGTGTACACCGCACTCTGTGCAATATAGATTAAGTGAAACTTTATTGGGTACTCTAACTTTAATCCACTTTAAGGCAAGACTTGATCAGACAATAATACAAACAAAAGATAATATTAATCCAAACTTTATTTATACACATATTATTTGCTACCAAGGTTGGTAGTCTTTAGGTACAAGGATTGTAATGTCTCAGTTTAGTGACTACAAAAGGATAGGCTAAAGGATCAAAATAATAAGTTTCTTTTGACCCCTGAAAGCTACGAGATACGCATATGGGTCGAATCCTACCACCATGGATAACTTTTGTAACTTGGTTATAGACCCATTGAGTCTGAGATATCTTTTCTCCTCCCAAGGTAATGGTAGCATCCGGATTCTTAGTACCAAGGAAAAGATAAACTTCGATGACTTTTAACACCTCTGCCCAACGAAGTTTCTTAAGATTGGTATCCATGCACCATATCTTGTCAACATCGATGGTATAGATTCCTCCAGATGGACTCCAGTTGATACCCCATCCTCTATGCATCCTTGGAATAGGTGGTGCAAACACCCTATCCAACATCATCATCACCCTTTTTCGAAACTGATAATTCGGTGATTGGCATGCATTTTCAAACATGATGGTGAACACCTGGAATTTTTGGTAGGCTGAATGAACATTTTCCTGTACCAGGAAAGTTCAGTCTTCAATACCATATAAAAACTCAAAACAATTTTTCTAGGTTCTTCTATTATTTCAAACATTCGCATCCTTCAATATCCAAACATCAATCTAAAAATCTCCCCAAGCTTTAACCTAGGCTCTGATACCAGTGTGAGTTCCCTGCCCCTTGTCGAAAGGAGCGGAGTACCTTTGATAGGTCTCCAATCCTGATAAGGAAAAACCAACGGACATTGCCTTAGCTACTACGTAGCCACGGGCATGAACCGTTAGTGAAGGATTGGTCCTATCTCGCTATGGCAGAGCGTGACCACCATAACCCTGAAGGGGATCGGGGAGCACCACAGACGGAGAGTGAGAGAGAGAGAAGGAGACACACACACGATGTGGGTGGGGAGACTCCAAAAGAGTGAGCAGCCCCCTATACACTTATGCTATGTATAAGGTATACAAGTCAGTGGGCGCCCAGACTCTGGGCGGCCGGGAAAGGCACAGACGCCTATACCCCAACAACCTCCCACTTAAAGGCGACTGTGCCTTTAAGCAAGGGAACCTAGTCTAAAGACTAAAAAAGGTGAGAGAAAACCGCTCTCAACCGATGCCCACTGGCTGGCTGTGATCGTGTGCATCTGGCTGTCCTGCTCCCGTGTAAGTCCATACACCACCAGACGTACCGCACACGTACTGCAAGTATGTACGCAATACCTACATATCTCTCTCGTGCACTATGCCATCATCAGTCAACAAACGACTGACAATCCCAACTACATATGCTCCCACTGCAGCTGCGATATCCGGTCTCAAGATCAGCATCTCATACATGAGACCACCGAATGCCGATGCAATGCTAGCGGGCCCTGCTAGCTCTACGGAGCATGCATCAACATATATATCCCTGGCAATAGGCATCTCTGACTGACGAGGCGTGTCAGCCACATGCATCTCCTGACTATCCGCAAAAGACGCATCAACCTGTCGTGCACCCTCAGAGCAAACTAGCTGCTCTAGGTGTCTGCTGGAAGACATATCATGCACAACTATATCCCCATGCTCACTGTCGATCATAGAAAGGAATGACTGCATAATCGCTGACATCTCAGTCTCCTCTGCAATCATCCACTGCAAACATGACCACTCAATCTGCTGTGACTCACTAGAGCTCTCATGCTCTAACTCCGTATGTATAGACTCTTGCACAACATCCTCCTGTCGTGACTCACTAGAGCAAGACCGCTCTACCTGTCTATCCTGCATAGAAGTATCTCGCACAACTGACTCTCTGCTTTGCTCAGTCACTAGCAAAGCATGCATGTCTGACTCTGTCACCTCTCTGTGTGACTGCTCAAGTCGTGCCCTAACTGTGTGCACAATGAGCTCACTACTCTGCACTCCATGCAAAGCATCCTGCAACCCACAAGCAAAAGAGACTCGCCTGCTCTCTCGCTGTCTACCTGGCTGCATGATCACAGAGACAACACCGTCTCTCGCGTGATCCACATGCAATGGGTAACCTGTACCACTCCTGGCACCTCTCGCAATCACTAGCGAACCCAAATGCATCACAAAATCTCGCTCTCGTAGCGAAATCTGACATCCACAATCTCTAAGCTGACCAATCGAGATCAAACTCACTATCAAATCTGATACATAGCGCACATGTCGTAACAAGTATGATGCACCACTCGGTAATGACAGTCTCACATCTCCTGCACCTGCTATCGCATGCACCGATCCATCGGTCAAACGTACACTGCCAAGCATCCCGCTAGAATAGCTACAAAACCATGCACGATGTGGCGTGACATGAAACATAGCATCTGCGTCTAGCAACCACTGCGAAGGGAGTGCACTATCCACATGTATAGCATCTCGTGCATAGCTCGAGGTAAAAGTGACATCCCCGTCACTAGTATACTCCGACACTACATGTGCCTCAACTGTCAAAGAAACTGAGTCCATGGCATCACTACATACATCTCTGAGACTGCCATGTCTCCTACGATGTTGCATACGACGAAAACAGCGCCGTCTAACGTGTCCAGAATGACCACAATACCGAATGTACATGTCTCACACGAGTCCGTGATGACTCAGATCTATCATACATATCATGTAATCTGCGCCAAAGTGCTCTCGAAGTAGTCTCATACATAACAAGAGCATATACAGATTCCACAAGGTGCAAAGAGAGTGTAGATAGTGTCATCTCCTCTAGCTCCTGCCACTGATCGTCAGACATGTTTGAAGGTCTACCTGCATCACCACTCAATGGTCGATGCAACCCTCGCTGTGTCAATGCATCAAGCATACACTCTCTCCATGCCGCAAAGTCTGACCCATCAAGCATGCGCATCTGTGAGAGGTCACAATCTGATCGATCACCTGTCTCTGTCATGAGCACAATGTAGCAAACTTGAAAGCGAAACCACCTCACCAACAACACCTGGAAACTGTCTACCAATATGGCCAGAAACACAATGTAAAATCTGTGAGACACACTCCAAAATAGAGCTCCCGCAATGTCAATACAAGCCTCGCATGCTCTAGTATCACACTGCAATCTCTGAGCTAATCACCAAGCCCACACTGTGCGGTATCGATGCATACACACGCACAAATCTCCCACCTGCAGAGAACACCGCACGCAAATGTTGAGTGCAACCCGCAATCTCTACCTAGATCGCATAAATGATGCGCATAAAACTCCTGGAAAAATTTCGCCAGAGTTTCGTCAGTAAAACGGCCACAAAACCAGTAACCAAACTGACTGCACGCTCAAAACCATGAGCAACCAAAGCATGTCAAATCACACTCCAAATGCATGCACCAATCTCCACATTTTGCATACATCATTGCAAACACCTGCAAATCTAGTACACAAATATCTGCTCTACCTGTGACTGCCAAAAAAACATGCTCGAGGCATACATTGTCGAGCTCAAAATGCAATCACATTAGTCTCCCTGAGCATCAAACCACATAAGGCATACATCGTATCCTCCCACCTGTGAGGAAACTTGCAGCAAATATCACTCTCACATCTGAGAGCAAACCATGTGTGGAATCCTCGACACACAATAAACAACTGCTGCTGTAGAAAATTCAGCGTTCAGAATTTTAAAATTCTGATATGACGAGCGCGTCCGGAGCATGCCAAAACCCCAAGGTAGACTCTGGATCATATGTATCCGAGTCCGGGTGTGAAAGCTATGCCAAAAACAGTGTTTTTAGGACCCGAGAGTGTACAAATAAACTTGCTGCTGTACCTGCTGTAATTCAAAGCATAATTTCAGCAAATAGACATCACCATCGCGTCCGGAGCGTGCCAAAACCCTGACCTAAACTCCTGGATCATGTAGATCTGACTCTGTATGACGGAGCTACGCAAAAAACTGCGTTTTAGAGCCCGAAAATGGCAAAAACGAGATGCACACAGTCTTGAACCTGCTCCTGCTCCACTCTGCGTGATGCAATGTCCTCTCAATGCAAGCTCCAACACAAGAGCTCTGCCACAATAGCATCCAAGCACTCGAATGTCAAGCTCTCCTCCGCCGAGCACTTCTCTAACGAGCTCCACTGAGCTCAAAAGCTCCTCTCACCAAGGAAGCCGCAACCGCCTCCTCGACCAAGCTTGACTACACCAAGCTCCTAAGCTCCAAAGACAATGCTCCTCAAGCTAAAATCGCTCTCCGTGAAACTCCGCGATCGAACTCCACCGTCGAGAGCGAGCGAGCTATCGCCTCGAAGCTCTCAAAGCCGTCGTGCTCTCCGCGGTCACCATAGCTCTGATACCAATTGAAGGGGATCGGGGAGCACCACAGACGGAGAGTGAGAGAGAGAGAAGGAGACACACACACGATGTGGGTGGGGAGACTCCAAAAGAGTGAGCAGCCCCCTATACACTTATGCTATGTATAAGGTATACAAGTCAGTGGGCGCCCAGACTCTAGGCGGCCGGGCAAGGCACAGACGCCTATACCCCAACAAACCCTATCTAAAAACTATCTATAATCATTATACCTAAAAGTATAAATCTTAGAGTGACCAACCTGTGCGCGTTTTTCTCCATGTTTCAGAAGCACAGCCGCCAAGGTTTGTGTCTTTTAAGATTTATGACTAAAAAAAAATTCTAGCGTTGGAAAGTTACCCGACTCATCGGGTCCACCCGTCCATAGAATGATACCGTCGGGATATCATTCTCCCACTTTCCACACCACACTCACCCTTCTTTTGTTATCTAATTACCACCACACTGTTTAAACATACATGTTCCTTTACTTTATTTATGATACTGGTTCGTTAAAACAGCCCTTCAAACAGTATTACAAGCAATTGTCAAACAAGAAGTCTTCCAATTTTAAACCAACAACCCTTGGATTAGGTTCACTCAAGAATCTCTACTAGCGCTATTATGTCCGATCGGTATATACATTATTTATAAAAACCCTTGTCCTCATGAGCGTCCCATACCGCTCGACAAGTACTCGTTGTGCTAATCTGGACGTGCTCCCGTCACAGCAACAACGGTGTCAATCTGAGCGTCATCCTCATGCCATGGAAAAACAAAACTGCAGTATCCAGCTGGGCTAATTTGGGTGTACTCCCACCACAGCATCAGTGGTTCCATCGTGGGCGTCATCTCACGCCTCGGCAACTGCCACATAATACCAGCGCTAATAAGTAGAGAGACTTGAGAGAAATCATACCGAAGGTTTTGGACAAACATTCTTTCCTGTAGCAACCAGTTTAACCAGACAATCTTTCCTACTTGTCAAACATATGACGAGTTTCTTGGGGTTAAGCCCGGTGGTTTCGGTCCGTGTTTTCTTTTCATAAGGTAAATAATATATTCCTATGGTCTCGCATATGCAATGATGCATAACTTGAAACTGCAATACTAACCTGTACCATAGCTTCGATTGGTTCGATTGGTGGAGACATAGCATTTTCCGCAGGGATTCCACCGTTACTTATACCAGCTTCATGATCATTAGCGCCTTGGGTTCGAGCACGCTTTGGAGCCATTTTTTTGTACTACACTTATAATATACACTTAGAATTTTAAATTGGTCAATTTCCCTAGTAATCTCCTTGTTTTCAAAGAGAGTCTGTAATTTGAACCCTCGCCAACTCGGATTCACACTTAGTGTTATTGTTTTACATCTAATTTCTATACATCAAATATTTGCTAATCGTAATTAATTAAAAATTAAATGTGTAAACTATGAGTGAAAGTTTAGGAATGCATTATTTTTATGCATGACATTTCTAATCCACTTCTAACTTCAATTCTATACTTCAACTAAATCAATTTTTAGTATTATTCAAAATTCTATTTAACCTAATTGACAGTAACATTGGTGAATGAGAATTTCATCATGTATAATAAGAATATGATGAGTTCTCTTATGTATTAACTTTCAATTAACAATGTACAAGTTAATAGTGAAGATGTACTAACTAGAGAGAGTAGGTATACTTAGAGAGATTAGAGTAAGAGAAAACATACACACACATCTTTTGTAAAGTTAATTGAATCTTACTATCCATTAGAAAGATTAGAGTAAAAGAGAACACACACACATACTTTTCTAAAGCTAATTGAATCTCACCAATCTATTAGAGAGATTAGAGTAAAAGATAACACACACACACACACACATATCCTTCTTAAAGCTAATTGAATCTTACTAATCTATTAGAAGATTAGAGTAATAGATAGCACACACACACACACATAATTAATTGAATCTTACTAATCTATTAGAGAGATTAGAGTAAGAGATAGCACACACACACACATAACTAATTGAATCTTACTAATCCATTAGAGATTAGAAAAAGAGATAACACACATACACATAGCTAATTGAATCTTATTAATCTATTAGAGAGATTAGAGTAAGAGATAGTACACATACATCATTTCTAAAGTTAATTGAATGCTTAATTAATACGCACCTTATTAGTCCACTAGAGTTTTTGCTCTCTTAGTGGTTTGTGGACGCCTTCTCTCTAAGAGAAGTGGCAGCACTTCGTGAGCACTATAGAGGCAATCTCTATGTCTAAAGTGTGAGCATGGATGCTCTATTTATAGCAGAAAGAAAAACGTCCAACTTTTTTTTCAAAAAAAAAATTAATTTTTTTTAATAAAAAATATTTTTTTAATTTTTCCAAAATCATACCTTAGTGGTTTGTGGACGCCTTCTCTCTAAGAGAAGTGGCAGCTTTCATGAGCACTATAGAGGCAATCTCTATGTCTAAAGTGTGAGCATGGATGCTCTATTTATAGCAGAAAGAAAAACGTCCAACTTTTTTTTCAAAAAAAAAATTTAATAAAAAAATATTTTTTTATTTTTTCCAAAAATCATACCCGCGTTTTTGGTACCCTTGTGGTACCCATGAGCTTGACCACTTTGTCATTATCATCAAAAGATAAGGCCACACAAGCCCCCCCTCATTAAGATTAGTCAAGAGTAGCCTCTCTTTTTTCATGTGACAGTGTGTCCCACTTTGTCCCCTCCTATGTGATCCATGTGCCTTCATTTGTCATCCCTGTGTATTCTTTTGTATTTATAATTATTTTATTTATTTCCTTAATGATAATTTACTTTACATTTTTAAGTTAAACTTTACAGTCTTATATTAACTTTACAGTAGTAAAAGAAAATTCTACAATCAGTAAATAGGTCTTGCAATAAGTTAGTTAGTGATTCATATAGCTAAACATGTCAGAATTTTGTAGCGTAAATTTTAATTTCTAGGTTTTCTCAACCTACGATTCATAATTTGATCTCGAATATCTTAAATAAGGAGTGATGGTTCAAAAAATTTCAAATGCGTAATAGAACTTGTGTGAAATTTGAAAGTAGAGACCTTACAATAGTAAAGCTTGATGATCAACATAGAAGTGAAATAACTTGCTCAATAGATAATGTCTAGATTTTGTGGCATTGAACACCATTCCTAGTGCCTCTCTTTCTGTAGTTGAATAGACTTGTTCAACTATATTGAATCGTTGAATAGTGAAGTAGACTAGATAGTTTGTCTTCCCATCGGACTGAGCCAGTATAGCCCCCGTCGCCATACCCAAGGCACCCACATGTACCTGAAATATGTAAGGTTTCCAGTTTCTGAAACCTTAAAGGTTTTATAAAGCTTAATCAAACTGATATGATTATTGAAAAAGCCATGTAGAATTGTCCGACCATGGCAATTATTGGTATTTTTGGAATCTTAAGCACAGCAAACCCCGGGCTAGAAATTTTCAGAATTGAATTCCGATAAAAACTGGCATAATTATGATCCCTGGAAGTTTACACTGTAAATTGAATAAAATAGGTAAAATTGAAGGGTTGCAGTAATCATTTAAGCATAGACTTTATTAAAGGCCTCCTAGATATTTACAAGATATTTACCAATTAAGTAAAAATAGGTCAAAATATAGCATAATTGATATTTTAAAAGCTGGCAGGTGATGGGAGGGTCATCACTGACCTGCCAGGGACTCATTTAGCAGTAGGGGTCGTTTTTTGACTTGCTGGGGGCTGCTTGAACTTCAAGCAACTGCCTTTTTCAGCCGGTGAGAGCTTATGAGTGCCAGAAATCTATAAATAGGACCCCTAGCTTCACATTTTACACAGACTCGGAGCCTTGCTACTCTCTCTCTCATCTAGAGAGAACACTACGCAGAAATCATTAGAGTTTAATCTCTAATTGATTAATCCTAACGGTAATTAACTTAATCCTTCTTAATTAGCAAGGTTAGATTAAGATAAATTGTTAATAAATCAAAGATTAGGCCTATGCATGCTCCTTAAACCTCTTTAAATTAATTAATCTCTGCTGATTATTGTAATTAAGCTTAGTAATATTAAGCTAATTAATTATCCTATCATATTATCGCTGAAATTAGCCAAATTAACCATGAATTAATGATAAATATATTAATTAAGCTTAGATTAAGATGAGGTAATTATCAGAGTTGCATTAGACAGTAATTAAGCTAGAAAAATTATCCTATAATTTTCTGAGTAATTTTCCTAATTAATTATGCAGAATTACTCTGTTTTTTGAGCTATTTAAATAGGGGAAATTAGTAAATTGATTTCAATTGCTATAATATATTTATCAGTGGTTAATTGGGTGTTAAGGAACCCGTGATAATTAGGGAAAGCTCAGATAATGAATCTAGTTAATTAATTATGCAGAATTACTATGCTTTTTGAGCTATTTAAATAGCTAATTAATTGTGCAGAATTACTCTGTTTTTTGAGCTATTTAAATAGGAGAAATTAGTAAATTGATTTCAATTGCTATAATATATTTATCAGTGGTTAACTGGGTGTTAAGGAACCCGTGATAATTAGGAAAAGCTCAGATAATGAATCTAGCTAATTAATTATGCAGAATTACTATGTTTTTTGAGCTATTTAAATAGGGAAAATTAGTAAATTAATTTCAATTGCTATAATATATTTATCAGTGGTTAATTGGGTGTTAAGGAACCCGTGATAATTAGGGAAAGCTCAGATAATGAATCTAGTTAATTAATTATGAAGAATTACTCTGTTTTTTGAGCTATTTAAATAGGGGAAATTAGTAAATTGATTTTAATTGCTATAATATATTTATCAGTGGTTACTTGGGTGTTAGGAAACCTGTGATAATTAGGAAAAGCTCAGAAAATGAATCTAGCTAATTAATTATGCAGAATTACTCTATTTTTTGAGCTATTTAAATAGGGGAAATTAGTAAATTGATTTTCATTTCTATAATATATTTATCAGTGGTTAATTGGGTGTTAAGGAACCCGTGATAACTAGAAAAAGCTTAGATAATGAATCTAGCTAATTAATTATGCAGAATTACTATGTTTTTTGAGCTATTTAAATAGGGGAAATTAGTAAATTGATTTCAATTGCTATAATATATTTATCAGTGGTTAATTGGGTGTTAATAAACCCGTGATAATTAGGAAAAGCTCAGATAATGAATCTAGCTAATTAATTAGGTAGAATTACTCTGTTTTTGAACCATTTTAAATAGGGGAAATTAGTAAATTGACTTCAATTGTTGAGATAGATTTATAAGTGGTTAATTAGGTGTTAAGGAACCTGTGATAATTAGGGGAATCTCAGAAAATTAGTTTAGATAATTATCTTAGTGGAATTACGCTGTTTTAGGGATAAATTAGAAGGGAAAATTAGTAAATCATGTGCTCTAATTACATGCTATTTTTCAGAGCTGTATTATAGGGTCAAGAGGCCGTGATAATTATGCCAAGGTTAGAAACGTAGTATAGATATTTTTTTAAGTCAAATTATACCATTTTTAGCTGAAAAGTAAAAGGGAAAATTAGTAAATCGTGCACTATAATTACATGCTATTTATCAGAGCTGTATTATAGGGTCAAGAGGCCGTGATAATTATGCCAAGGTTAGAAATATAGTGTAAATATTTATTTAAGTCAAATTATACCATTTCTAGCTAAAAAGTAAAGGGGAAAAATTAGTAAATCATGTGCTATAATTACATGCTATTTATCAGAGCTATATTATAGGGTAAAGAGGCCGTGATAATTATGCCAAGGTTAGAAAAGTAGTATAGGTATTTATCTAACTCAAATTACACTATTTTTGGCTAAAAATTAAAGAGGGAAATTAGTAAATCATGCTATATGATTACATGCTATTTATCAGAGCTATATTATAGGGTAAAGAAGTCTTGATAATTATGTCAAGGCTAGAAAAGTAGTATAGATATTTATCTAAGTCAAATTACACTATTTTTAGCTGTAAATTGAAGATGGAAATTATATAATTAAGTCAGAAAATAATACGATAATTACCAGAGGTCAAAAATATTCTTATCTACTTGTGGTAATTATACCATAGTTAATTAGTGAGGTTAGTAAATCATAATTGACCAAAAGTCTTACTTTGAGCAAATGATTAATTAAAATAAATAGACTTGTGGTCAAAAGTTTTTAGGAAAATTATAGTAAGTATAGACCTATGATATCAAGTTGAGGAAATGAAATCTTTAAGAGAAATTAAATACAATAAGTATTAAGCCCAAAATAAGTAAATTATTAGCTTAAAAGTTGATAGGAAAATTAGGAAAAAGATATAGAAAATTATAAGAAAGTTCGGATAGCTTAGAAAACCCTTGGGAAAGCGGTGGAAGAAGTTATCATGCTCATATAGACAAATAAGCAATTACTAGGTCAAGAATTTATCAAATAAGACTATAAATTTAACCTTGGATGGGTTACGGTTGAATATAAAGGCTAAGTCTAGATTTTGATTTATTTACCTAATGATTAGACGTCCTTTTTAAACGGATAAGAAGTTATGGCACCAAAAAGAACCCGAGAAAATCCTACATCTGATGATGAGGAAGTAGCTTCAAAACAAACTAGAGCGTCGCACGATGACGAAGTCGGGCCTAGTAGTAGGCCTACGGAGGAGAGTCTTCAGGCGCCAGTGCAGCAGCAGATGGCCAATCAATCCCAGGTGGGTGTCCCATTATTCAAATAAGTCTTTAATTAGTTTAAGTTATTTTATAAATTAGCATTGCATACGTAAGAAGGATAAACTGACTCAAAACGGAAGGTAACTTCCAACGTGCATTTATTTATAAGGTAGGAAAGAATTGTTTGGGTTAAAGCTGGTTGAATTAGGAAAGATATGTTTGATCATCCTTAAGACAGCTTGTCTCAAGACACCTCCGACTCCTTGATATAAATTGATGATAATGATTGGCTTTCTAGCCACGGTTAAGTCGGTTACCCCCATGAACGATGAGTTTCTACTCCGTGTCATGTCTTGATGTTTCTACATAAGTTAGGATACCGTTTTTATCCTAGGGGAGCCGCCCGGTTGTATGGGCAACTGGTTTGGTGTATGGGCACCCGGAACCTTGGGTGGGGGTTTATCCACTCCGGATTTGAATAAGGAATGGGTGCCGTTTTTCACCCTTAGGTGGTCTTGAGACAAGAAGAGTACTGGTCATGGTTATTATAGACAATGTTTTGATTGACAGTACCCTGTCTTAAGTTTAAAGATGCTTGTTTTCTGAAAGAATGCTTTCAATGATGTCTTAAAGGAATTACTGTGACGGAAAGTTAAAAGAAACCATTATTTTAAATGTTTAAAACAATGTGATAGTAAGAGAAATGAATCAGGTGTGAGTGCGGGGTGGTAAGTGGGGATTGACTAAGGTTGTCAATCATGGACGGGTGGACCTGATTAGTCAGGTAACTATCCATCCCTGCGCACTAAAACGTTTAGAAAAATTCTTCACTTGGAAGAGAAGTCCACCAGCGGCTGTGCCCTCACATCTGTTAGGGGGAAAAAAGCGTTGGTTGAGGATACCTTAGCCCAACTGTGGCAGTTATAGGGCCGAAATAGTTTTTTGGACTTTTAATACATTGTCCCGTTTCCGCTGCGAGACAGGACTAGGTCTACTTCTAAGGCTATAGACCCAAGCCATTGTCAATGGTAAAGGTCTATTCCTTGGATTTTTCTTGCTTAGAGATTCCGATTTTTACAAGGCCTAGAGACCTGTCAAGGATCCCATCCCGATCTTGGTATAGGCGGGTTGGGGACGTTACAAAATATAACAGGTTGGCGAAGAATTGGATTTTTGCTAATTGCATCTTTCAGGCACTAGAAACTTCGTTCACATTCCTTAGTCAATATGAACTTATTTTTTTTGTTTGTTAGCCAATAGAGGGGTAATGCTTTAGCTACAAACATATGAACAAATATTTGATAGAAATTTATATACCCCAAAGATGAACATAGTTTTGAAACAATGGTAGGTGCTATGCCTTGTTGAATACTCCTTAATTTTATCTTTAGCCATCTCAATGCCATTCCTTGTGACAGTATGGCCCAGTAGCTGACCCCTTTAGACCATAAACATTTGAATGGATTTAAACAAATTCTCTTCTCCTTGTACCTCTCAAAGACCAGTTCCAAAAACAATAAATGCATTTCTTCAGTAGAAAAGATACTAAAGTCGTCCACGAAGATGGCCAAAAACTTATGATCTCTAAAAAGTTGTCGGAGCATTACAAAGTCTAAATGGAATTACCAAATACATAAATTCTCCCCATTCGGTGATTAATGTTGTTTTGGCCTTGTCTTTTGGTGCAATCTTCAACTGATTGTAGCCAATGTATCCATCCATGAAGCTATACATTTCGTGGCCTACAATCGCATCTAACATCATATTCATGAATGGTAATGGAAAGGGATCTTTAATGGTATGGGCATTTAGCTTCCTATAATCAACACATACTATGAGTTTGACATTCCTTTTTTGAGCAACCACTATGGGAAATAACCAGTCACTCTTTGCAACTTCTATAACGAGCCCAGCCTTAAGAAGGTTGTCAATTTCCTCTTTAACCTTTTTAGCATGTGAGGGTTCATTGTGTACCTTTCTAATCTGACTAGTATGGCATCTGGCTTTAGCAATATACAATGTTGGAAGTCAAATCCTTTCAAGTCAATGTGTTCCCAAGAAAATACATCTTTATATTTTTGGAACGATGCCTTGGCTCTCTCCTTAATATCTGGCTTCAGATGCTTGTTGATTTTAATCATTCTGGGATTCTCCTTTGAGCCAAGATTCCATTCTTCTAATTCTTAATCATCTAGAAGTAACCAATTTGGCCCACCTCCCTTTCTCTTGGCCAATGACTCTGCTTCTTTGTATGTTTGAATACTAGCAGCATAGTCATTGAATGGATTGCTGACTTCCATTAGATCGTTGTGCACATTTAATTTCAAGCTAAAGTTGAAAAATCATTCAGCATTATCATCATCACATTTAATGCCAATTATGTTAATTTGCTGATGAATGCATGTGTCTATAATTCCTCACATATCTTGGAGAAAAAAGATGGGGCATGGGTAATGATCAGTAGAGTTAGCCTTAAGAGGCAATTATATAGCTTCATCGTGGGGAGTAGAGAAGATATTACAAGCCTAGCTAATAGATTCATTAATCTAGTTAGCTCACTTACATAAAATGTGGTTAAGGAAGAAAATAAAGTTGTAGTATTGCTAGGAGCACTACCACCTTTGTATGAGAACATAGTTACCCTCTTGGAGGAAAAGGAACCACCACTAGATCTTCAAGTTGTAGTTGAGTTTACGCAACAAGAAGAGAAGAAGCACAAGTACTAGACATAGGGAGGAGTGTACCTAGCCTCGGCATCCAAGACAAAATGTTTTGCTTGTGGCAAGTTCATTCACCATGATAAGGAGTGTTACGCGAACAATAAGTGCATCCCCTATGGCAAGACGAGGCATCCTCCTACAAGTTTCTACTTCAAGGATCACTCAAGGAAGAAGTAAGCTGACCAAAAAAAATTCAACCGAGAACGACATCAATTTTGTAGATGAAGAAGAAGTAGAAGATCAAGGATCTATCCAATTTTGTGTAGATTCGGATTTCAACATCCTCTAGAGAGCACAGATAACTATCACCCTCTTGTTTATTCTATTGTAGCAATTATGCAATAGCCCCCCTGAGTGCTTGGTCTTGTTTTTAGCACTAGTTTGAGGGGAGAGTACATGAGTATTATTCACATTGAAACATATATATATATATATATATGAGTACGAGTATGAGACTTTGATAAGCACTTAAGAGTACGAGATGATCCATTGCAGACATATGAGAACTTTCATACAGTCTAATTCCCAAGGGGATTTTTTTTGTGTATGGGCTTTAGCCTATGAAGAACTTACTACTACATGCACATTGGCATCGCATGACATGACACCATATGACATGAAATGAAATGCACATATGACCATGAAATTTTCACATAGCTAAAAAATTATCCCCGACAATGATGGGTCAACCCACTCTTCTAGGGAGATTTGTACATGCCTTTTTGCCGCTAGCTTGAGTGATCACCTACACTAGATGCACCCAATTTTATGCCAAGTTATAGGCTATAAATTGAGCTCTTTTGTAGTTTTTCCCTATTTCACTATTAATCTTTTTGTATTCATTTATATGATGTGTAATTGCTCAATGGCTATGTTCATTATGAATGGGTCTTTGTCTAATTCCCCAGGCTCTATACTTAATCAAAGGCAAACCAAGGGCAAACCACATGGACGTAATGCAATGATTTTCCCACTTCAAGGGCAAAGAGTATGAACATATGAGGAATTCTAAAATGGACAATAATCATAAACATGCTTATTTTTATAATTATCCATCAAAGTAGTCAACAAAAGAGTGAGGTCAAGGATAAGCTCACATGTAGCTCGTTATGCACAATAAGTTTCAAGAGGACCATACAACCAAGGAACAAAGGTCAATGTGGTACAAATCTCACTTAAGGTTCAATAATTTTGTTGCTTCTTTTCATGTTCGTAGATTCTTTAAAAAAAATTGTAGAATCATATTTTATAAGAATCTATATGGAAATATCTATGTGACACCTCAAGACAAGTAAAGTTCTCCATCTATGCCTTTGCATCTTTGATGTTTTGGTGTACTTCAAGCAATTACCATGATAGCTCTTGGCTAGGGTTTGAGTCGTGAGGATGAGATCATCATTCTTGTCTATATAGATTGAGCCTTAGTCCACATCCCATAGTTGCACTATGGTTGACTGGTCCGCCAACTTGAGATATGCATCACTTGGGATCTTATGGATATCCTTAAAATAATATGGCGCTAGTCACGTCTTTGTAGAATTTTGTTGCTTCGTCAACAATAGGTTGCACTTCTACCAACACGATCAAAGTGTCAAGCTCAAAATCATGATCACTCATGATTTAAATCTACCCTTCACAATCAATGTAGAAAGATTTACATTCATAGAATCAAAAGACCTATATAAATTATGTGTACTCTGGGATATGTGGTCATTTAGGGCACATAGATTTGGTTGTTGTGCACACATAGGTTGCAAGTCATCTCAATCTTGGTCAGAGAGCATATGAAAGCACTCATGCCACTCATGGTGGTAAATCTCTTTTTTAGAGGTTGAGCTCATGGATTTAAGTTCCCTCTATGTCTTTGTGTAGTTTAGATCCTAGAAGTGTGAAAGCATGTATTGATGGTACCACCACTTGACTTTTAGGAGGTACCTTTTAGAGACTACTTTGGAAGGAAAAATGAGATATATTTCAAAATATAAGTTTAATATTAAAGGTTTAATGATCCACTAGTTTGAATATTAAATTGTAGACCACTTATTGTAGGGAGAGTTGGGGTGATGCCCTTCTCATCATGATTTGTTTTTGCATTCCTACTTGAAACCTCCCACACTGCCTCAAAGGGTAAACCCTAATCTTGGTTCTTGAGAGACTCTCCATGCCTGTCATTCTTTCATGTCCAACTTTTGCATGTCCTATTTTTTTTATTCCCACTCTACTCAATCTATTATGTAGGAATTAGCCCTTCTCCTCCTTCTTTACATAGGATGCCACAATGACGTCACCTGACCATGGTTTACCAAGCCATAGAACCTTGAAAAACACAATTCCATAACTTGAACTTGAAGATCAAACCCCTCCACCTAATGAGCTAGCAAAGAAAAACAAACCCCTACGCAGTTCATCAAAAGTGGAGGTAGATGGGGTGCTTGACAGCCTCGAGCATTTTGCATCCAACTCGGAAGGTGTCAGCAAAGTCATCAAAAGGTATGCATGCATCTAGTTTATGTTGTGTTTTCCGTTGTTATAAGGGCTACAAAGATGGGCTTTCAACAAGCTCTATTTTTCGGTGCTTGCAATGTTTGAATATATGTGCCTATCTAGACTCTGCTACTTGATTGAGGAACTACATGAGGAGTACAACCTCAGCCTATAGAGGGGAGGCTACCTAAAGATCTCATAGAAGATGATATCCTCGATGAGGAGTGACTGAGTGTCTTCAAATGCTTGCATAAGAAAAACACAAAGCTATTTTTTTCACCATGTGAGGGATGAGTTTGTCGATGAGTGCATGATTTTATACCAAAAGGTATATAAGGAGGCCCCATCCAATGGTGAGTTCCTAGCAAAATTTTCATGAATATTCGTGTATGAGAGGTGTCAAGAAACATTGAGTGATTTGATGTAACATCGCATTGCATGGGCAAGGTTCGGTGGAGTTGTCCTTGACAATTGCAAGATGTAGAAAGGTGGGTTGGAGAGGAAGATCACCAAGTTTTGTGTTGACTATGGATTCATCAACATGGAACCATCTATCTGTGATGATTCCTTATCATCAATACCGACAATGTCGGCAAGCAAGTTGCAACCACACAAGGTAGTAAAGAAGTCGATGTATATTTAGCTAGTATTGGGCATGGCAAAGGGAATTAATGCCAAGGAGGAGAAGCTGCAAAAGCCGTTGGCTGAGGTGAAAGTGTAGCTACATGAAAAGAGGGAATTGTGTCTCAGAAATCAAGGGCTATTCTCTGCTTATAGTGGCTTCTACACTAAATTAGAGCAATTAAACAAGGAGTTGGAGGTGGAACTCACTGAATTCTGATCTACAAGAGGTTGTTTGCAAGGAGGTAGAGGTCAAAGAAATCACTAATATGCTATCTAAAGCAGGTGCCAACACTGATTTGGCTCGGCTTAAAGAAAATTTAGACTCCTTGTAGGGTATGAGCTTGTTGCTCAAAGTGCATGTACTGCTCTGGAACTATTGGAAAACTACTATGCATTTGTGGATGCAGGTGGTGATGCACGTTGTGCAGTTGGTGCAATTGGTGCAGGTGGTACAGAATGTGTAAGGCATGATGATGGGACGGTGTCTCAGCAAAGGGAGGATGGAGGAGGTGCAAGTGGCGTTGCAGATTATGTTAGGAACGATGATGGGACGGTGTCTTGTCCATGGGAGGATCTTGGGAACATTTTGCTTAAGCTTAAGCCATCTCTAATCCTTGATATTAATGTTGTCCTACTGACTTCATTAGACAAGAGGCACGGTTCACGGAAGCCTGCCTACTGGAATGATCTATAAATTTTAGACATAGGAGGGGTGTCTGCTGGGTATAAAAGGGATGCACGTGCATTCTTGGATTGGTGCCTTGTGCACTTTGATGTATTTGTGTGGACCTTTTGCATGAAGACTAAAGCAGAAAACCTATTGAGTGCCTGCTTTCCTAATCAGTTTCCCCAATTCAAGGAAATTCTTGCACAGTAGGATTGTGTAAGAGATGCTAGAATCAAGATAACTGGTGGAAAGCTTGTATTTTACAAGAAGCTAAGTGACTTCTGGGAGAAAAGAGGTCAGTACACTGCTATGTCCAAAATTCTAGTGGATGACACACAGTACAAGCAGCTGTGGAATCCTCCAGGCACTTTTGCATTGTGAAGAATATGGAAAATCAGACTCCCACTGAGATTCAAGGATATCTTACAACAACTGTAAGATCTTGGCTCACGGCTTGGCTTTCTGCGGAAGATCACCTCAAGTATGCAGAGGACTGTGCACTGCCGAGACCGATCGATAACCTGAGCGTTAGGATATCAAAGCAGTGGCATCTAGAGTATTACGGCTAGATATATTATCCTAACATGTAACCATGATAAGAGACCTAAACAGTCAACCATTTACTGACTTATGGAGTATTTTGCTCACTTGTAATGATGACACAATGTAGTAATGGAGCTTCCAATGCTCAATGTAGTAAAGCAGCTTTTTGTTAACTTGTACACTTGGTTAAGTTTTCGCATTGTTCATCACTGCACCTCCACAGTTGCACAATTACAAGTACTGTTTTACCATGGAACTCTTGCTGGTGATAAGGAAGTTCTCACTGTCAACCTTGGTAGCTACCAGTATAATAGTGGTAGCTACCATTCTGCCATGAGCTGCCATTCTGCCAAGGAAGTCCTACAATTGACAAGGTGGCTACCAAGATTTCATTGGTAGCTGCCATTCTTCCATGAGCTGCTATTCTGCCAAGGAAGTCCTGCAAGTGACAAGGTGGCTACCAGGATTGCATTGGTAGCTGCCATTCTTCCATGAGTTGCCATTCTGCCAAGGAAGTCCTACAAGTGACAAGGTAGCTACCATGATGGCAAGGGGCAAGGTAGCTACTAGGATAGCATTTGGTAGTACTGGTAGCTTATTAGTGCTTGCCTGGTAGCTTCTATTGTCATGTTGACCTTGCATGTAACTTGAAAACTTGTTCTTAATTTCCTATTGTGAAGAACAAAATTCAAGGTGTTGCATAGATATATTATCCTGACATGTAACCATGATAAGCGATGTAAACAGTCAACCATTTACTGACTTATGGAGTATTTTGCTCACTTGTAATGATGACACAATGTAGTAAAGCAGCTTCCAATGCTCAATGTAGTAAAGCAGCTTTTTGTTAACTTGTACACTTGTTTACGTTTTTGCATTGTTCAGTTGCACAATTACAAGTACTTAACACAGCTTCCGATACCAGGAAATGTTAAGGGCAGCTACCAGTCTGCATAGTAGCTACCCTTGCAGCTACTTAGCTACACTTGTTTAATTTTTCTATGCCTGTTCATGCTATCTACCTCAGGATATCACATAGGCATTTTAGACACGATTCGAGCAATTTCAAAACAGGGTGATGCTCAGCACATAGATTATAGAGATTTCCCCAAAGAAAAAAAAAATAATAGATGTTGAAGGGCCATCAAAAGCAGCTTAGATTAGAACTAGGAATGCTATACATAAAAAGGAGTGCTATTGTAAATAGCCTCATATGTTTCTGAGGAAAGTAAGAATTTTCTTGTACGTCCCACTTTTTGCATTGAGAACTTAATACCTCGTACAAGGTGGGATTGCAAGGTGGCTTCAGGCTCAAAATTTAAAAGCTTGAACTCATAGGGATTTTCTTTTGCTTGTTCATACCAAACTCTTTTGACAACAAATGAGCCGGCATTGCAAACATTCCCCTATGCATCTCTTAGCAAAGCTTTAGTTTGAGTCTTTTCTGTTGTACATTTCAAGACATAGAAATCCACAAACTCCTTATTTTCATGAGGAGCTATAACAGCAAAATTGTCACCAACATGAAGTGCATCACTCAACGCATCATGGTGTCCTTCGTATGCAAACTCTTCAATCTCATCATCATCTTCGACATCATCTGTAGGTTCAAGGGTAACATAATTCCATGAAGAAACGTGTGATTTGTTCGAACACCTCCTCCAGCTGCCTTGCAAACAAGCACTACAAAAGCATGAGAATTGCCGATACCTAAGAAGTTTTCCATTTTTTAAGGAGTAGCCGCTGAGATAATGTAAACCACATGTATTAGGCACAGATTTACAATTTCGACGTTGGCTTCTATCCACATCACCTACTTTGACCTCCCAGAACAGTCGAGTAACTGGTCATACCTGCGAAGAATACGTGGCTGTAGCACCATTGGACATGGTTTCTCTCAAAAATGGCACCACATTTGCTGCACATTGTAATATCACACAGTCTTGCTTTAGCTGCTCCTGAGTGAGATTCCTCTTAATAACAGCACCTGCACCATCATGTTCGCCCTTCCCATGACCTGAACCTGAAAAGTGATGTGTCATTTTCAAACTTGTCAGAGTTCCATATCGAGCAACAAAATAAAAAAGCCTCTTTGCTTTGAACTGCGAGGCTGCTCTATCTGACCAGACCCAATGTTCTTTGAGCGATATGCCTAGCTCTTTCAATCAACCATAATGGAGCATAAAGAAATGCTGGACAGAAAGAGTATCATGGCTTTTATCATCAGATATATAGAAATGATAGTATTTTTGGACACTACCTGCAATCCTCACATATGTAATGTGAACGAAGATTGTCACATGGCTAGAAAACCAATGCATTGATTGGATCTCGTTCTGTTCTTTGAAAGTGTAATTTTCAGTGAAATCCCCCACTGACACTACCACATCTTCAGGGAAGATACATAGACAATCTTTAAACTGCTAGGCCTGCCATCTATAAAAAAAAATGTGCTTTATAAACTTACTCAGATGATCCTTGAACAGTATGAAAAGCTGCCCGCACTGCATCTCCTTGTGAGAAAGAACTATTTTTGGACACTACCTGCAATCCTCACATATGTAATGTGAACGAAGATTGTCACATGGCTAGAAAACCAATGCATTGATTGGATCTCATTCTGTTCTTTGAAAGTGTAATTTTCAGTGAAATCCAGCACTGACACTACCACATCTTCAGGGAAGATACATAGACAATCTTTAAACTGCTAGGCCTGCCATCTGTAAACAAAATTGTGCTTTATAAACTTACTCACATGATCCTTGAACAGTATGAAAAGCTGCCCGCACTGCATCTCCTTGTGAGAAAGAAATTTTCTTTTCTTCTTTTTCCCTGAATCTGTTTTGCCAACTTCAAGGTCTTCGAAAATCTTAACTATTACCATGCGTGCACCATTTAACTCTTCAATCGAGCAAATTGGTAGCTTCTTTGAAGGGCCACACGAAGAGCATTCACCAATCAAACACTTCAGTGCAAAAGAAATTGACCCGCTAGCCTTCGAGCATAAAACTAACTCCCAAAGCTTTGTAAGGCTAGGGCATTGATTTGTCTGAGCACTACATTTCAAATCTGCACCACAAATATCACATTGACAACTACACTCTTTCCCATGCACACCATAAGAAATTTTCCTTATATGGTTTACAACATCCCTCAAGAATGACATTTGAATATGAGTGATGCAACAGCAGCTGTAGCGATCTCGAAGCTTGCGTACAAAATAAGGTTTCAGGTTTTCAAATGTCCTTTGGTGAATTTGTACCTCTGGGTGACTCTGTTTGAAGGCAAGAAAGGATTCTACCTACATTAAATAATGATATTCAGTACACTTATTGGCAAAATCATATATTATTGTTGACATGCAAAACTGAGATCAATCTGGTGGGCGCTAGTATAAGAATGGTAACTAATACTTTTGTGATCAGTGGAAGGAGAAAAGTTACAAGAGCCTGAGTCTAATAGTAGAAAGCACTCTAAGACCTGGTTGTTATCAGACTACCTAAGGGTAGCTGCCAGGTTAACAGTGGTAGCTACCAGGTTGACAGTGACAGCTATCAGGTTGACAAAGATAACTACCAATCCACCAGGATTGCCATGGAAAACCAGTAGCTTCCACCAAGATTTCCATGGCAGATTGGTAGCTTCCATCAGGATTGCATGGCAGAGTGGAAGCTATTACTCTCAGAATGGTAACTAATATTTTGTGATGAGTGGAAGGAGAAAAGTTACAAGAGGTTGAGTCTAATAGTAGGAAGCACTCTAAGACTTGTGGCTACCTTTACCATGAGTAGCACTGTAAGGCTGGTTGTTATCAGACTACCTAAGGATAGCTACCAGGTTGACATTGATAGCTACCAGGTTGACCAGATAGCTACCAGGTTGACATTGATAGCTACCATGTTGACAGTGATAGCTACCAATCCACCAAGATTGCCATGGCAAACTGGTAGCTTCCACCAAGATTGCCATGGCAGAGTGGTAGCTTCCACCAGGATTGCATGGCAGACTGGAAGCTATTACTCTCAGAGTGATAGCTCCAGCTAGCACTAGGATACTGATAGAAAGCACTATCAGATTGGTGGCTACCTTATCATGACTATGAGATTGTAAACTAGTAGGTTGAATGTGGTAGCCAGCAAATTTACCAAGAACACCATGGCAGATTGGTAGCAACCCCTATCAGACTAGTAGCTACCTTTAGCAAGGACAACATGGACGCTACCAAAGTCTGACAGTGGTAATTATAAGGATCACAGTGGTAGCTACCAGTCATGTATAGTAAGCTACCTATTTGGCAGTGGTAGTTACTAGGTCTAAAGCAATGTGCAACAATAAGAAAACTGTACAACAGTCAATTGAAGTACAACCAAACCAGTGCCATGAATGAAAATAAGCTTGTAGTTACTCAAGAAGTCAAAACAAACCTGGGGTTGCTCAAGAAGATGCACTCGGTGTTTATCAAATACTTTGGGTGCAATACGCTTTCGACACACATCCTTTTTGTTGGGCGATACGCAAGTATTGTGAGTCCAGAAGCTCACCACTGTGGCCTTCACTTCCTCTGTAATTACATTATTTGTGTATGGTTGTCACCCACACAAATGCAATGGCAGTTCTGTATGATTATGTTTCAATCGAGATCTAGCTGCATAGAAGTTCCTTCAATGGATACCAAGAAGCCTCGATGCAGCTGCTATATTTGGTTTTATGCTTGGGGAATTCATAACCATCATGATACTCGCGCATTTAATAAACAACTCTGCCGAGCTTTTTGGTCTCTTGATTAACTTGAGAGTGTTGTGAATTCCATTAATCAATACCCTCTGCTCATCATTGGAAACCTCACCTCTTGTAGATTGAATTTTCAGGTCTCTCAATGCTCGATGCTTGAGAATGCTCCGGATGATTTCCTCCTTTGCCTTGTTGTCAAGACCCTCTGTGTACTGCTTAAAAACCTTGATCACCTGTGCAGTAATTTTGCGGTGCTAAAATTCATTAATATCGAGCTGTTTAATTCTAGCTTCACTTTCTTTGATTCTCTCGCGATATGCGCACTTTCAGTTTGCTTCATAATCCTTGATTACACTCTGTTTGCATGAGCTTCACTTGACTGAGTCACAACAAAGGCATGTGCTACTTTTGTTAAACTAACAACATCCTCAACTGGAATGATTTCCACCATCTTGTGAGTCTTTGAGAGGTGGAAAGAGGATGCCAAAGTGGGTATCCTATCCAAAGCTAAGCCCTAAACACCAGCTAGGGATTCGCATGCAATGTGTGTGTGTGTGTGTGTGTGTGTGTGTGTGTGTGTGTGTGTGTGTGTGAGAGAGAGAGAGAGAGAGAGAGAGAGAGAGAGAGAGAGAGAGAGAGAGAGAGAGAGAGAGAGAGAGAGAGAGAGCAGTAATCGAGGAAGGCAAGCTACTCTCAGAGAGAGTGCATGCTCAGCTATGGAGATGGGAACTGTAGCGAGAGAGAGAGAGAGAGAGAGAGAGAGAGAGAGAGAGAGAGAGAGAGAGAGAGAGAGAGAGAGAGAGAGAGAGAGAGAGAGAGAGAGAGCAGCTATGGAGGAGGCATCTATGGAGGCTTTCAGCTTCAACACGGGGGGGGGGGGGGGGGGAGAGAGAGAGAGAGAGAGAGAGAGAGAGAGAGAGAGAGAGAGAGAGAGAGAGAGAGAGAGAGAGAGAGAGAGAGAGTAACGAAAAGAGGTAACAAACTTCGATCGTGGTCTCTGTCCCGTTTTTTAAAATATCATTATTAAATTCACTCAAAAGTTTCCCTCCACCTTTAGATTTGGGAGGTAGCTACCAGCGTGCTAGTGTGTCCGGGACACAGGTAGTATGTCCACCTATTCATGCATCCACCCATGAGCATCGATCGGTAACACGGCTATATGATGTTTGTATGCAAGCCATTGTTTTTCCTTAGATTTAGGTGGCACTCGGTCGGTAACGCAGCTAATAGAGTGTCGTTTGTTAGAAGCATCATAAATGTGGCGTTCAAGTCCTTAACCCGGCTGTAGGAACGTCATATAATTTGTATGTGCATGTGCAGTTAATTTTTTTAAGTATTAAGTATATGAAATACTTGGTCGGTAACGCAACTGTGAAGAGTATTTCATATACAAAATGTATGAATTGTTTGATTCTTGTTGTTTTTAACTGTCCATTTGAAATTATATACTAGCTAATCATATTCAAAAGAATACTTTATTCATCAATCATTGCTATTTTAAATGTTCCATTTATATAATTTATATGTAAAGAAGTATTTGCACACAAACTGCATGTTAAATATTCTTTTTTAATCTTTTTTAAGGACATTTCTTAAAGTCTCCAAGTGGTGGTTAAGAGTTTACCTGAGATAGTGTGAGAGTGTTAGTGTCATTCGCAACCATGAATTTGTATTTGATATGCTGTTTTTTATTGTACAGTGCAAATATGACGCCATATCAAAAGAAATGTATTATGTGTGCCATTCATAAAGAATGTATTTTGGCATTCTCATCATGCAGTTGATCGCATACAATAGATTAGTGAAAGCGATGTCTACATCAAAGACCTCACTAGCGCTATATGGGAGAATACAGAGCGCAAGTTGCGACTTGAAGGCCAATACGAGTTGTGCTTCCAGCAGGGATACGAGAATTTGACCCCCACCACAAGGTTAGGACAGTGCTGGGCAATATGAAAGTATGTTGCAGAGACTTAAAGGAAGATATCCCACCTGCCTATGACATGTCAAAATTGTACACCATCAAAGGCATCTCATTCGTTCCAGAACACATTACATATGTGGGAAAATGTTACAAGGGAGGGAGTGAGGAAAAATTTGATAGCTTTCAGACAGAGCAAGGAAGCAAACACTTCACCCCTCCATTGTAAGGTGCATTGGGTTTACTACCGAAGCTCTTTGAATCACGATATTCCCATACTACAATGGGGGTACTGTGGGCGACATGATGTGTCGCTTACCATTCGCCATGGATTGTTCAGACGACACATGCACATGCTACAACATGGCTGGAGGTCATTGCCTGTAGAAAATCTTCCTGTAAGTGAGATAGACATGGTGCGGATCAAAGTAGTGATCGAGCAGATGCCAGCCATTTGTCATGCCTTAATCGATGGCGTTGTAGCTACCCACTTGGCCAGTGTAGAGCACAGTGACATGCACCCGTTCAACATAATGTTGGACTTTACTCGCACCAGTAAACCCCGCGTCGGCATCATTGATTGGGGTATGATGTTGAGAACACCAGCTAAGCGTGCAACAAATAATTATCTGCATCCAAGCGCACAATCAGATGAAGCAGTTTTGGATGCACAGAGAGCTAGGAATGCCGAGATGGCTAAGCGACCGTGGATTGCTCCCGAACTATATGATCCACGATGCACATATGCATACACAAAAGTGAGCGACATTCATGCATTGGGCTACCTATTTGACATGCTGGAAGATTTTTGGAGTGCAACCACAAAAGTTTATTTTCCAGAAGAAGTTTTTCACCACCTGGACAAAGATGTTATGAGGGCTATTCAAATTAAAGTAGATTGTTGGATGAAGTTAAAAGAGCGGGAACAAAGAAGGAATGCTTCTGGCGTGTTGATATATTTCAAAGAACATTTAAAGACAGACCCTAACCCTGTCCAACGTCCACTTGTTGAACTTGCACCATCATTTTATCCAATTTAAACATTTCTATGATATACATGTCTGGTCCAGGGTATTCTATTTTTTATTGAAGTCTATTATCTGGTTTGAAGTGGTTCACCTAATTGAATCAATTATATTAGTCATTTCTATTACCATAGACATGTGGTAGTGATGTGTGTGAACACACTAGGACCGCCGGCGTATTTTTTCCCTCTTTAGGAGGTTTTTTGCCCCGAGCATTATATATACGTCCATCACTCTAGGGCTATTTATCTTTCCATTGCATACTAAGTAACACACTCTTTATTGTGTGCCTTGATATTACTTCATCTTCTCCAAGTTGTGTGCGTTTCTCTGCAACCCTAATTCCAACAATTGGTATTAAAGCAGGTTGCGTCCTCCCGGCCTTAGTCGCCAGCTGCTCCAGCACACACCTGCTCACTTTCTCCGATTTCAGTGAGCTTTGGCGAGCGTTCGCAAGTCGATAAATATTTTGGGAGTGCTCGTAGAGCTCAGTATGCTCATATTTTTTATTCAGGATCATTTCGGCCTCCATTTCCACTACAGGCAGGTCTGCACAGGCAATTTTGTCATTTGTGCAGAAATTCTATCAGTGCCGTTTTCTGCATAACAGGTGTCTCATAGTCTTCTACGGTTTTTGTTATATAGCACGTGTTGTTCCCGCTCCATTTCTCCTATTTTCGAGAAGTTTTCACATCAGGTGCAGCATTTACCATGGCTGACAACAACACAGATGTGTTCAAGATGTTTGCTGCTAAGGAAAGGTTGGATGGGGACAACTACCCTATGTGGGCTTATATGATGCAACATGTTCTTGTGTCAAAGGGCGTCTAGAACATTGTGCAGGGCATTGATGTACATCCTGGTTCTGAGGATGTAGGCGATGTTAAGGATGTTGCAGGTCTTGCTGCAATGATTGCTGCTATTAGAGTTTCTCGTTGGGATGTAAAGGATGTGTAGGCTCATGCATTGATTGTGTTGTCTGTGAAGTGCACCATTGTTCCTCACATCCGTTCAGCAAAATTTGCAAAACAGGCTTGGGGTATTTTGGTTGGTCTTTATGCAAGCCGCAACGAGGCTAAAATTGCTTTGCTGCGTAAAGAGCTGGAGTCAAAGATTATGCATGAGGAAGATGATATGGACACTTTCCTTGCTAGTATCAAGGATATCAATGAGCAACTTATTTCTGCAGGTGAAATCATTTCAAACAGTTCCCTTGTGCAAACTGTTCTTGATGCCTTACCAGATTCTTACCAGACTTTTGCTAGTACTTGGAGACTTATGACCCAAGGAAATCCAGAAGTTGTCAAGTTTGATGCATTATGCACATTGCTGTTGCAAGAGTCACTTTCCAGAAAAAAACAAACTAGACAACGTGCAGTTGAACAGGCTTTTATTGCTTCTCAAAGAAAGGGTGGTAACAACAATGCAGCCACTTCTTATGGTTCTACTATGAGTGGAAAAACTTCTGTTCCTAATGCTTCTGCTGGCAGCACTTCGTCTGGCAGTTCTGGTGATAAGGGCAAAAGAAGATGTGTTGCCATTATTATAAAGCTAATGATCACTTAATCAAGCAGTGTCCTAAGTTGAAGGCCAAAGAGGCTAAGAAGAAAGAGGGTGGTTCCACTGCAAATGTTGGTTCCACTACAAATGCAGCCATTGCTGAGTCTTCTGTGAAAGGTGACTGTGTTGCTGATATTGATGCAGAATGGGCTTTTAGTGGAGAGTGCACTTACAATGCTGTTGTCCATGATGCATGCTTGTCAGTTGCTGCAGATTCACATGTGTGGTATTTTGACAGTGGTGCTACAAAGCACATTACCTCACATCATGAATTGTTCACCTCTCTCGAGTCTGTCCCGCATGGGAATTCAGTCACTTGTGCCAACAATGCCTCTTATCCGGTTGAGGGAGTTGGAAAGATTGTGTTTACTACTGCAAATGGCAGTTCTTTCACACTTTTTGATGCACTTTATGTACCTGGGATCAAGAAGAATCTCTTGTCTGTATCCGCACTTGCTATACTTGGGCTTGTAGTCAAATTTGTGGATGACAGATGTACAGTTCATGATCTCAGTTTTGGTGATGAAATTGTTGCATCTGGCCTTTTGTGCCGTGGGCTGTATAAGCTCACTCTGTATGACAAGTGTGGACAAAATTTTGCAAATGTTGTTGCAGATTCAAGGGCTATTTCAGATGCAAAACTCTTGCATGCACGTTTTGGTCATGTGAATTTTACCAGTTTGCTGTGTTTACAGAAATCTCATATGGTTGCTTCTTTGCCAGCTCTTGAAGCACCTGTCAAACATGTTTGTGAAGGCTGTATATTGGGTAAGATGCAATGTTATAAGTTTCCAAAGGATGGTTCAGTTCGGGCCACATGCAGGTTGCAGCTTGTGCATAGTGATGTTTGTGGGCCCAAGCAAACTCCGTCTTTGGGAAATTACCTTTACTTCGTGACATTCATTGATGATTACTCCAGGCATTCATGGGTATTTCCGCTTAAAGCGAAGTCCGAAGTTTTTATGTGCTTTAAACAATTTCTGGCTATGGCTGAAAATGTCTCAAAATGTACTATGGGGACCCTCAAAATGTACTATGGGCACCCTCTCATGAATTTAATGCATTTTTGGCTAGTCGTGGGATAAAACACCAATGTACAGTTCCTTATACACCTCAAAAAAATGGTGTTGCTGAGAGGAAAATAGGTCACTAACGGAAATGGCACGATGTATGGTCAAAATTCAAGCTTTGCCGCATTCTTTTTGGCGTGAGGCCATCATGTGTGCCACTTATGTACTAAACAAGTGTCCTACAAAAGCTTTGCAGTCTATTACTCCATATGAAGGATGGAATGATAGAAAGCCTTCTATTGAGCACATGCGTGTTTTTGGTTGTTTGGCATATGCTTTGGTGCAACAAACACAGCGCAGAAAATTGGATGATAAGGCTGTCAAATATATTTTTGTTGGTTATAGTGGTGAAAGCAAAGGTTACCGGTTGTATCATTCACAAACAAAACGTATTCTAATTTCAAGGGATGTAGTGTTTGTGGAAGATTCTATTCAGCCCTTGCTGTCATGTACTAGAGACAGTAATGTAAGCTCACAGGACATTTATGACACTTTGTTGCCTCTTTTCAGTGGTGGAAATACGAATGTAAGTTCCAATGAGGCAAATGTACACCCTATGAGGGTTTCTGAAAATTTATAGATCAGCCTATTACTAATGCAGATGTACATGATGTACTTGATGAGGAAAGGGTTGAAAATGAGCAGGCTAGAGGTATGCCAAAATGGCTGGTGCACACTTTACGTGACAGTAAATTGGATACTCGTTCAAGCTCTGGCCATGAATCTTATGCATCAGATTGTTATGCTTTGGCTGTGTCTTGGTTGTGCCTAGCTTACATGATGTTGAGGAGCCTCTGTCTTTTGATAAAGCACAGAATTCCAAAAATTGGATGACTGCCATGCAATCAGAATATGATACACTTATAGAAAATGACACATGGACTTTATGTGATTTACCTCCTGGCAAAAAGGCCATTGGTACAAAGTGGGTTTACAAGTTGAAACGTAAGCCGGATGGTGAGATCGATCGCCATAAGGCGCGACTTGTTGCAAAGGGTTATGCACAACAAAAAGGCATAGATTATGAAGAGACTTTTGCTCCGGCTTGTCGTATGGCTACTGTGCATTTTTTATGTGCATTGGAAGCTCATTTTGGTTGGGATGTACATCAATCAGACATTGTTAATGCTTTCTTGAATGGTGACATATTTGAGGAAGTTTATGTAACGCAGCCTTGCGGTTTTGTCATAGAAGGACAACAGGACAAAGTGTTCAGATGTAAGAAGGCTTTGTATGGGTTGAATATCCTCGTGCTTGGTATGAGAAAGCTGACACTCATTTGGTTAAACGAGGCTTTTGTAACAGTCCAGCACAAAGCACATTGTATGTAAAGCATGAGGGTGATGTACTTCTCATTGTGGTTCTTTATGTCGATGATTTGCTGATCACTGAACCAAATGAGAGACATATTGCTGATTTAAGGCTGCTTTGAATGCTACTTTCAAGATGAAAGATTTGGGGCTATTGCATCATTACTTGGGTATATAGTTTAAGCGGTGTGATGGTGGTATTGCCTTGTGTCAGAAAAGTTACATAGAGACATTGCTATGTAAGTTTGGACTTGAGGATTGAAAACCATTGCAACTCCCATTGAAACACGCTTGAAGTTAAGTCTACATGATGCTGGCGATCCTACTGACGTCACTCTTTACCAAACTACTGTTGGCTCCCTCATTTATGTATGCAACACAAGGCCAAATATTCAGTTTGCAGTCTCACAGGTCAGCAGATTTATGCATAGCCCAGGTTCTAAGCATTGGTAGGATATCAAGATGATTTTACACTACCTTAGTGGAACTTTACATCTTGGCTTGTTTTATCCCAAGGGGGAATCATTGCCGCCAGACTTACATGCTTTTTCGGACTCAGATTGGGCTGGTTGTTTTGACATGCGAGTGTCCACAAGTGGTTTTTGTTTCATGCTTGGCAGTTCATGTATATCATGGCCGAGAAAGAATCAACCTACTGTGACCACTTCAAGTTGTGAGGCTGAGTACAGGGCAGTCTTCACAGCTACGGTTGAGTGTGTATGGCTCAGACGCCTTATGGCTGATTTGGGTGTTGAACCGGAGACTGCCCACACTATCTACACTGACAATCAGAGTGCATTGGCAGTTGCGAGGAACCCATTTTTTCATGCTCGCACAAAGCACATTGAGGTGCATTACCACTATGTAAGGGAGAGGCTCTCAGCAGAAGAGATCAGCTTGGCTTATGTGCCAACACAGCACAACCTTACAGATCTTTTCACAAAGGCATTGTCTCGTGAGAAGCTTGAATCTTTCTGCAAAGCTTTGTGCTTACTCCCCTTTTTGGACTGATCATGTCCTCAGGGCATGACACTTCCCTTTACTCATGTGCCAACTCTCGTTCACCGCATCACTCCATGGGGGATTTGTTACCATAGAGATGTGGTAGTGATGTGTGTGAACATACTAGGACCGGCGGGGCATTTTTTCCCTCTTTGGGAGGTTTTTTTCCCCCGAGCATTATATATACGCACATCACTCTAGGGCTATCTATCTTTCCATTGCATACTAAGTAACACACTCTCTATTGTGTGCCTTGAGCTTACTTTGTCTTCTCCAAGCTGTGTGCGTTTCTCTGCAACCCTAATTCCAACAATTTCAAATTTGTCACTTAACTGTCAGTATTTCAAATTTGCCTTGTGGTTCAATTAGTCGCATTTGTTGTGGCTTGATTTAGTGGATTCCACGCACTTTCCCTGTGAGCGAGAAGCTGCTCTATTCAACATTTGTGAGACTGTTGAATCGTGAGAATATATATTGCCAATGATATTGTATATTTGTTTATTGGTTGACTGCAGCTCTAAGAGAAAATGGCCGATGAAGAACAAGATATTGGCACCCAATCACTGCCCAATGATCAACAACAAGCGGCTGTTAATGCATTTCAGCGCATGAAGTCTCTGGCACATGGCATGTCGGCACAACAAGCGACACGCACTGCTTGATGACTCTCAAAGTGGGAAAATCCAAACCACATGCAATGGAAAGAGATCAATAAATTAGTGACAAAGGACATGATCAAGACAAAATGGCCATGTGAGGATGTAGAGATCAAGAAAGGAAGGTGGAAGGTTTCGAAGTGCAACCATGATGCGATCAAAGAAAACATTGAGAGGATTTATTTGGAGGTTTATGGCCATCCCCTACACAATGCAGATTGTGTGCTATATATTGCAAAAATGTTACATGTTCACTTTGTGCAACAGAGACCAGTAGACTTCTCGTCAAAGGAGACAACTGTTGCCACTCATGATTTAAGGGAGATTTGTGTCACTTTCACCCGAGATGAGCTGGGATTGATAGTGGAAGGCACCAACCTACACTTAAAAAGAGAGAAGGATATTTACATGACACAATTGGTAGAGAAAGATGCAAAAATAACAGAGCTTTCTATAGCCACCCAGACACCCCAACCCTCACAAGTCCGGATGGAGAAAAGCATTCACCACTTAAGTCAAGACGTTCAAAATCTGACACAGCGAGTGAATCCAGCACCTGTACAGGGGACTTACATCAGCCACCTTGTCATGCATCCAAATTTGGTCCCCTCGTCTACTTCAGATGCATCCTCATCTTCCCAATGTCCAGTTGCTACAAGAATTTTGATGGATGGAGTGGATATTATACATTGACATGTGGTCATTATTATCATTTAGTTTGTCTTATTGTTTAATGCAAAATAGTAGTCGATGCACAATCTGTTCACAAGATATTCCACAAGGAATATATATTATGTTTGGCATGGAAAACGAATATAAATTCAAGCAAGCACGCCCAGATACCCCTAGCACAATTAGAAATCTGTTTGATGAGCAAGATGTTGCTTCAGGCAACACAATTGAGATCGACAAACTATGTGCTATCCCGAATATAAAGCATTGTAATTCCTCAAAACACATTTGAATACAAGGTCTTTTACAATGGCTTTTGACATTTACTCGTTCTACTCTCAAGCTATATTGAATCTGTTGAGTTGTTATTTGGTTCTAAGTCTGAGTGTTGTGGTTCTCCTTGTAATTCAACCTCCACATCTATTATCAAATTCTCTTCTATTTTATCTACAGTGCATTGAGATACACCAACATTGAACTCTTCTTCATCTTCGTTTTGACAATCATACAACCACGTTGGTATTTCCTCCTCGTAGCCAGCACTTTCGATGTGATTCAATATCTTTTTGAAGAAAAACATATACATTAATTTTTTTGCTATGTCTGCTAATAGTCTGCTGCAAATAGTGCTGTGAAATACTTGTACATATTCCAGTTTCTCTCTGAACTTGAGTTTGTTGCACATTGTGCAAGTACTTTCATTTCAAGGGGACGTAAGGCAGAGTAATGCTCTCCACCATTCATCATCCACCACTTCCATGCAGGTTGCTCTTTTGCCATTACTTGTACAAAATCATTCGCAAAAGGACCTTCTTTTAATCTAAATGCACTCATTTCTTTGATGCAATCAATTCGGTCCTGAACGTTGGAGTAGAACGTGTTGACCACGTGATAGAAATTGCTTACCACCTCTATATTGGACATCAGATCTAAATTCCAATACTCTGGATCGAGCATATAAGCAACGCTATGGAGTGGACTATGAGCGCTCTTTCACCTTGCATGAAAATACTTAGCCAAATTTTTTTGATGTTTGCCATAGAATGGTAATCGCCACTCCTTCTCTACTACAGACTCTTTTAGCTCTTCAGGATTTTCAAGACTCTATTGGACTCACCACCATGTCATCCACACTTTGCCCAATTTTGGCGCCCTTTGATCAAGATTGCAGATCACAAACATAACGGACATCATTACATGGTATGCATCCATTACACTCCTCCACCAAGCAACCTTGTTTACATTGCCACGTAGACATGTAATTTTATCTTTCACTTTTTCTTTTTGCTTAAGCTACCATTCATCAAAGGCCGCGCAATTGAATGTGTCAATCACAACGCATTTATTACGGAGAAGTGATTCCAAGGTATAAAAGTGTGTGCAGAACCGAGTTTCAGCAGGAAGTTTCAACACCACCGACATGTGCATCCTTTACAAATCGAGCACTTTTTGTTGTTTCAAGATAAATTTTACAACCTGACGTGTTGTATCAATTATTTTGGTGAACCATGTGGTTTCTTTTGTAGTGTACCAATCTTTCAGCACCAAGTTTAAGTTGTGCGTATTACAACAATTGGAAAAAATATGTGGAAAGCACCTCTTTATTATTTTACTGGTGTTTTCGCAATTCTTTATGTTTTCTATGACTACTTGAACGACATGTTCAACACCAATTTCTTTAATTACATTAATCAAGACCTTAGAAATGTATTTGCCACTTTTAATTGCACCAGAACTATCAATCGCCTTTATAAACGTTTCTCCCCTTGGACAAACCAGCATTACATTGATCAGCGGTCTTCTCTCAACATTTGACCAGCCATCACTCACAATTGTACATCCTGAAAGCGAAACATTCCCAAGTATTATTTTTTCAACAGGCTCTTTGACTTCGATGTAACAGTTTTCCAAGAAAACATTTCTTATCTTGTGCTAAGAAGGAGCTGAAAATCCTAGACCAAACTCATCAATTTTCTTCCAAGCAGCCTTCCAATGATTTCTGTCTACCATGACCAAAGCACTTCAAGTAAAGAATATTTCTTTGGCGAGTGCAGTTTATGCTTCTTCTAGAGACTGCACTCAAAAGCTTTGCTATAATGATTTTTGACGCATTTGACAAATTCCACCTTCATTGTGACGTTTAAAAGGAACATTGCCTGGAATTTTCTCTCCTTGCGCAGGTTGTTCTCCAAGGTTAGTACAGGATCTGCGGAGTTAATATTTGGCTTTGGGAACTCTTGACTCGAAGCCACATAGCTATATATCTGTTGTCTCTTGCCACCCTTTTTGGCGAGCTCTTCTCTCAAAAGCTTTGCACCTCAGGTGCCTGAGAATGTTCACATTTCTTACAACACTTTTTAGCGCTACCCAAAAAATGATCCCTAATATGTGGTGCACCGCCTAATTTTGTTGTGTGACAAAATTTACATTGTCACTGCATATATCGGCCACATATGTTGTGAGTATAATCCCACTCTTTGCCAGGAGCTTTTTTATTCTTTGGCTTCTTCGTACCACTTATGCCCACATTTGGCTCCATTGCTTTTAAACTAAAACTGAAGACAAAAGAACCAGATGTTTAGTTTTTGAAACATTTTTCTTATTTTCAATATATATTAAAATTTAAAAACCATTCAATATGGAAGTAACCATGAGGCACAATATGAGATTTTCAATGCACGCTAGTCAATCCACATATCGATCACCTATATTGTGAGCAACCATACACATTGCAATGTAGTCTATGCATGGCATAATAACTATAACAATGCTATGAATCTCTCTATGCAATTATTATTATAATGATTATTTATATGTCCACTTTGATTTGCAAACAATAAGACACATCTAATTTTGATTGCTACAAAAAAACAAACGAAATCAATAAAATATATGATTGGTCATGAAACATTTCACGCACTAATAATCTATTGTAATACATAATGCACTCTCTATATAAACCAATGCATGGATTGATGCAAATAAATCTTCAATATAATCACCCAATTGAGGACTACTTGTACCCAGTGATTAAGGATTGTAGCCCACCCATGCAACCAATTCAATATATAAAAGCTATTTTATCCCAAACAAGGATTGTAGCTCTTATATTGTGGAGTGACAAGTGTAAATCAACTCAAATGCAAGACTTCAAGGATCTTTATATGCCCGATACACTAGTATAGGACATCCGACCCTTGACTATCGGCTCATCATTTACATATGCTCATCTTCTAAAACCAATTACAGCCCTCATTTGGACCAATGGCTTCTTTGCAATGAGCATGATTCTCCAAGTTTTCAGTTGTTTTGGTTTTGTACCTTTATGTCGGTAAACAAATTAAAAAAATTTAGAAGTGGTTACCAAATTAAGAATCACGTTCGGCCCAAAAAAAAGGACCTGTGACTTTATAACCTTAGGTCAATTCACAAGGAGATGACTATACCCGGCACTCGGATACACTCCCCAAGGATTTGCCTAGCTAAAAGACCGCGGTTAGGACACTGTTTACTATATTGAATTACTCTAGTCGGGCTTTTTCATTTTCCCAACAGGCCCGCCGAGAAAATGGAAGAGCCCAGCGGGCCCGGCGGGGAAAAATGAAAAACCTGGAGGGCTAACTGGCTCTATATGTTTTTGCAGGTTAGAATCAAAGTCACGTTAACAATTAACGTGATCATGTGATTTTTTTCTGTAAATACTAAAGTTATTGACGTAATCACCCGATCATGATTACGTTAATGAAATCCTTGCCTGAATCTTTTCACCTTGTAGACTATTCTCAATCCTTTACTTTTGGTGGTTGTGTAAATTTGTTACCACTATTTAATTGGTGTCTGACATAGAAAATGGGGAAATCCACATTGCTTCTCCAAGTTGTGCCAATATACATCCAATGGCAAAAGTAAAGGCATCAACATGCACGTGGAAGATCTTAATTCAATCTAGTGCCTGATACCAATGTTTGATTCAATTTTAAAAAGTATTCCGCACATTATTTTTTCCAATCAAAGGCTACTATCAAGCTATGAAGAGGTTTAGAAATTACAACATACATATAGATAAACTTTTTGTAATATACACAATGTCCCATAAATGATTGAACCTCTCTAGCTGATTTTGGACATGGCATTTTCACACTCAGCTTGATTTTATCCATATCTGTATTCTATTTATTGAAATAATATGTCCTAGAATCTTGCATTGCCTAACCATGAAGACACACTTCTTTGAGTTAAGACAGATTTGATATGTTCAATATTTCTTGAATACTTCTTTAAAATTTCCTATATGGTCTTTGCACATCATTGCATGTACACACAAATCATCCATATAGATTTCAGAAAATACGTGCAAGTGCTACCTAAAAGCATGAGCCATGCATCTTTGGAAGGTTGAAGATGCATTCATCAACCCAAATGGCATCACATGATATGAAAAATCTCCCCACTCAATTGCAAAATCTATCTTATGTTGATCTTCAAGTCTAATAGCCAATTGATTAGAACCTAAAAAACCATCTAAGAAGCTATATGATTGCTTGCCAACCACTTGCTTGAAGTTATGATCTATAATGGGAAGAATTGCAAATAGTGGTTGCATTCACTTTTTTGAGATTCATGCACACTCTCAACTTACCATTCTTTTTGGGTACTATAACAATTGGAGATACCCACTCAATGTGCTCTATCTCATATATGAACTTAGATTCCTTCAACTTTTCTATCTCTTCCTTGATCTTCTTTGAAAAGGTTTCATTGTAAGTATATGGATGTTGTTTGCTTGGCTTAGCATCTAGCTTAAGGGGAATTGTGTGTTAACAAATTGTAGGATCACATGGATGATGTTGTTTGCTTGGCTTAGAATCTGGCTTAAAGGGAAATGTGTGTTGACAAATTATAGGATCACCTTCAAGTTCTTATAGAACCAGGTGATAGATTAATAGCTATATATGCTAGCTTGGGCTCCTCACCTGGATCTACTAGATCTATCTTTTTAAATTACTCAAGTAAGATTTCCTTGGCTCTGCCTTTTCCCTAATGGGCTACTCAATAATAATTTGGCAATCTTGAATAATGTACTTTTTTTAACTTTGCCTTTCCCCAGTGGGGTGCTCAATAATGATATTTTGGCAATCTTGAATAATGTACTTTTTTTAACTTTGCCTTTCCCCAGTGGATGCTCAATAATGATATTTTGGTCTTGAACAGTGTACTTTTTGTAATGGGAGGGTACACTTATTCCATTCTTCTTTGATTTATTTTTGTTCTCACTTTTCATCTTCATCATTTAGACCTCTTTCAAGGTCTATTTCAACTCGTTATATTTCTTTCTTCACACAACTTTTGTCCATCGAGGCTCACCAAAATTATCACTTGTTTTATACATTTCCTTGGGTGGTCTAGTGGTTTTTTGATTATTTTTTTTCCTTGTCTTTGAACCACTCTTTTGAGAAGGTGTAGAGAGTTTCCTAAACACCTTGTCCTTTATGCAATTGTAGGCTCCTACAAACATCAAATAAGACATATTTCCTTATACACATGACATCGGGTTTCCTCTTATCCCTCTTCTAGTTTTTTTGTCCTTGTATCCCTATTGTTGTCAAGGTCTTTGATTTGAGAAATTAAAAGAAAATCTCAAACACTATTTCAAGCTCTCTTTCTTGAACCTCTGATCTCTCATCAACCGCACAAAACAACAGCTTTTCTAGAACATCCATAGCATCATAAAAACACTCATCATCTTTCTCTTTATTCTCATCTAGAATACCTTTTGTGATTACCCATGCTAAGATCCCTAATAGAAATCTTGTCCTTATGTGCAAAGATTGTGCACTAGTCTCTAACCCTAGTGCTACACCATTATCCATTTTTCCTTCATGGTTGTCTTGTTCCTAAATTCCATTCATCATGCAAAATGGAATCAAGTTCATACCATTTTCATCACAAAACTTTGTTGGGGTGATCTCATTGACACACATATCTAAGCTTTCCAAAATCGGAGTCCACTCTAGGGGTTCAATTCTTTCTTCTAGGAAAGGTTGATGTATATAATCAAAATCTTCAAATGACCTATCCCCTTTACACCCCTCTTTTATAAGGCTTTCACATTCAGAAGCTCCACACATCCATAGGTGAGCTTTAAAACTCAACCACACTGGTATTTTAGATTTCACAGGTAGAACCAAATTGAATTCCTCTACCAAAGTCTTTTGTACATATCTGTAGCTATGGTCCCTCAAGTTGATCCATGTAGTGGTCTCCATGTGGTGCAATTTTATATAGTCATAGCCCTAGTCTTGAACCATTTTTTATTAAATGATCTCCCTAGAACAGCATCATAGTAATTTTTGATACCAAAATCTACACCGGAAAATGTATGCTCATACTCAATTTCATAAGAAGTCAACACTACTTGCTCTAAAACTCCAATAGGTCTCTCAATATGTCCATCAACTAGCTATAACTTTATTAATGTCTGTGTAAGAGATGATTTCCCCCAATTTTTTTGAATATGTTTAATGGTGGCTATGGAAACACCCACACCGCTGTTTAGGATAGCTGTGGTTTTTTATCCTTGATATTCTGTAGGCAATGTGGTGTTTCCATCTTCATCTTTCTAATAATCACCCACCTTGTTTATGCGGACGTGTTTAGCATCCTTTTTGGTTTTACTCCACTCCTCACTTCTCGACCTATTATATCAACAAGATTTTTGGTACCCATTTTCTCAAGACATCTCTCCACATCTGAGGTCTGATTTTTAGCAACATAGCTATTGTTAGCGTACATCTCACTGATGCTCACATAAATTCTTGTGATCCTTGAGAATCTATGACATTATTATAAAATCCTTTCTATGATGGTAGGACTGTAACATTAGATCTTTCCTCATATGATCCTAAGTATGATGGAAACTCCTTAAGGGTTTCTTCTCTACTATCTTCTCATTTTTCCATTCCTCAGGTTCACCATACATGGATTGAATTTTGAGTCCATCATACCCTTGTTGGATCAACTTTGTCGATAGGTGCAAACTCCCATTGATGAATATTATCTCTAGCCTTCCTAACTGCATCCCCAAGTTCTTAAGGCCAATCACCTTTGACTTTCGACACAATAAGAGGTATATAGTAGATAGATTCATCTGTTGTGCTCTTTACCACTGCTCCTTCTCCACAAGTAGTCGCATTTTCAAACCCTTGAGGATGTTGGATCCTTGGTCTATTGTCTTTCTCACCTCTCTCATTTGAGTTCTTTTTTGCAAACCCCATTGTCAGCTGAAATCTCAGTCTCCTGTATTGGTTCTTGTTTAGTCAAGTCATTTAAGCTCTCTTCCTTTCTATCATTTGTTTCTTTAGAACCAATAAGTGATTGAGGTATTATCCTAGCTTGAGCTGGCATAACTGATGGAGGTTCCATAAGCACTTGGATAGTCTCAATCAGCTTTTTCAACATCTCTAATCTTAGCTTTGCACATCTCCAAACTCAGCTTTTCCATCTCCACATTATGATAAATCATCCACCGATGCTCCATAGTCTAGTGGTCATCTAATCTCGCTTCATACACCTTTAGAATTGCTTCAATGCCTTGAATTCTTTTTGACTAAGATTGAACGTACATCATTTGGCTCTACTTTGCTTGGCTTTTGTTTGGTTTTGGGTATTTCTTCTAGTATGACACTAGATGAAGATCTTGATGGTTGTTGTATTTCTCTTGAGCTTATGACAGCTTAGATGTAGCAGCTTTTATCTTCTAATGTACTAGACTCTAAATTTATCCCCCTTGGCTTTCCTTGCAATATGTTAGAGTCATTATTGCTTTTCTTACTTGTTGCTTTTTGCTTTGCTTGCACTCTTATTACCACCAATGGCACTTTTGCATCTGAATCAAAACCACTTGAAGAGGATATGACCTCTACAATGTTCACTATCTCTTTCCCTTCCTTATCTAGGCTTTGAGGACAATCTTGGTACAAATGTTCTTGTCCACAATGTCCATAATCACTATCAGCCACATTAGGAAAATTGTTTGCATCACTAGCTTGGTTGGTTGGGAAATTCCTAGCCAAATGGTCTCCTTGATACTTGAAACAAGGTCCTAGGGTTCTTTGTTCTATCGGTTGATGGACATATGATCTCTAGGGATATGCATTTTATTTATCCTCTTCTTGATTGGCTGAACATTAGTGTTCCTTCACTCAACATAAATCCTTCTCTCGAAGTTATGCTACTTATTCATGATTGAGAATTACTAGGGGATAAGGTGATATTTTCATGTTCATATGACTCCATGATCACAAGTGGGTTAAGATTGTATACATGGTGGTATCCATAGATTTCCTCTTCACAATATGCTTGTACCAAAAGTAAGGCATTCTCTTTTGGGTATTGGCTAGGATACACATACCTCATAGCTACCTGGTCTTCACATAGTACTGGTGGTTGTTGGTGTCCTAACACTAGTCTTGGCCTTTCAATTCTTGGCTGTGGATTTTCTGGTCCTGCTACTTATCTCAATGATGGTGTCGTTGGCCTATTCTGTTGATACTGAGGATTCACTGGTGTGCTGGGCTGGTATTGAAGGTTGGATTGACAGGGCCTATCCCTAGCTCCGACCTTTGTTGAAGTAACACTCCTTGGTGGCATGATCCGTCCACTTATTATCAATCACACATCATTTCTATCAAGGATATGGCTATGGAAACATGGAGCACTATTATGTCAGATGATCTCCTCCACATGTCAAGAAACATCTCAAGGGTAGCACTCTCTGGTTTTGGATTTTTGAAATCTAAATCATGCTCCTCATAAGCTCATGTGCAAGCTTCTCAGTATTCATTGGTTGTTACTGTAGCGGTGTTGTTCTTACTATATTTGCACCACTAGCAGTTGAAAATGAATCATTTGAGGTAGTATCAGCATCATGTGATACTTATCCATAGATCTTACAATTTTCTACTAAATAGATAGCTTCTCTTGTGACCTCAATATCTAAGTTGCACATATTTTCAAGTGCAGGTCCTTCTTGAGGTGTTTCGTTATTGATCCATTCAATGGAAAACACTATTGCTTGGTGGTCCTCCCAAGGTTTCTCTTGTGGTGGAAATCTCTCGATATATTGCTTAAATCACAAGGCGGCCTCTCGTACTCTTTCATTGTCTTTTTGTTTAAAGGAATGGATTGTGTCAGAGAGAGAGAGAGAGAGAGAGAGAGAGAGAGAGAGAGAGAGAGAGAGAGAGAGAGAGAGAGAGAGAGAGAGAGAGAGAGATTTTGTGTGTGTGTGTGTGTGTGTGTGAGGGAGAGAGGGGGGAGATTTGAAAGGAAACTAAATGCTGAATTTTCTTCCAGCATTAAGGAAAAAGAGCATCCACTTTCTTTTCAAATTTGCATTTAAAGAAAGGGAGACCACTAGCTGTAGAGAGTTTAAAGACTACTTTCCCTCTTTTTTACAAATTTGAAAAGAAAGAAAATTCTCTTTCTCCTTAATAATGGAAGGAAAATGAGCATTCACTTTCCTCTCTCTCTCTCTCTCTCTCTCTCTCTCTCTCTCTCTCTCTCTCTCTCTCTCTCTCTCACACACACACACACACACACACACACATGCACACACACACACACAATATTACTTGCCTTTATGTTTTCAGCATATTAGAAAATCTATACTAACCCCTAAATGTTGTCATTTGGCTATATATCTCCACTATAGCCCTACACTTTTCCTAGTTGCACTGAGTCGGTATCCACCGTGGCATAGAACCTTAAAGGGTCATAATGGTTGCAACACCCTAGTTGGCAACTAAATAACGTGGTTTTTTTTTGGGCCTCACCTACCCTACCGTGAGGTGTCGTGATGGCTCTGCTCTACTGTGTCGGACCGCATCAGAGGCGGCTACTCATTTTTGATTCCCTAGGAGGAGCGTGCTCTACTAAGTACTCTCTGCACGCTACACTCCATGAGTAATGGTGGTTTTCCTTCTTCTATTTAAAGAGGTGAGGGTGTGTTCTGCCCCTCACTTAGCCTTGTGTGTGTTCTACTTGCATAAAGAGATAGGACTGTGTGTTTGTTTATTCTCTATTGCACCAAACATGAGCTTGCAACTCAATCGACACAGGTTGGCCACTAAGCTTGTTATTAAGGTTTTCTTTTATTTTTTGCTTGTCTTAAGATAATGTGAAAAACTGAGTATGGTAATCACTATCGCTCAAAGCCTGGTAAGGCCCAATGTATGGGTTGACTATACCTAACAATACATTGGATGCTTTAATACACATGTGGCAAACTAATGATCCCGCTACTGGGTTTCGATTTTGAGTAACCCTGCGTAATACAGTTCAGTGGTTCAAGGTACTCCTTAATTAATTGGGATGTGTCTTAAGGATTGTTGACCACTTGACTTAGCAAAAGTTTGATTTTTGGCTACTCTACGTTAAATGTTCATTTGGTTTTAAAATATTGGGGTATGTTGTAAATAACTGGTGCCGCTTGGCTTGGCAATGTAGGGCTCTGTTGTTGATGGCATGACTTACTGATGCTGCATAAAAATCTGTGGGATGGGGGGTATAGCCCGCATGTTTATAGGTGTTTTGACTTGTTACTGATAGAGGCTGCAGGTTAGGCAAAATTACTAGCCAAATTGAGTAGTGGGGTTTTGGCCCGGCTGCGTACTGTTATTGGATTTTTCATACACAATGATTGGGGGTGTTTTTGGGAATTGCCCCGGTTGCATATTAAAACTTGTTCAAGTTAAATCTTTTAGTATGGGGGGTATACTCTGGGTGTTTAATGGTTTTAGAATTGTTAATTGGTAGTGGTTATAGATCATGAAAATACTGGCTAATTGTATATTGGGGGTTTGGCCTGGCAGCATACAAATACTGGATTGTTTATAGTTGGTTGGGTTTTTTTGGGATATGTCCCAGCTGCATAGTGATACTGGACTTATTCGTTATTGGTTGTTTTGATAAGATGTTACAATACTTTTGCATTATAGTTGAAAAATAAACCCATAAAGGCATATATTCATTTTACTTCATGGTTTACACTTATACAACATGTAGTCACTACAACTATTATGCCCCTAAATTATATATAAGTTTGATATAGTTTCTCAACTTCAAATTTAAGAAAACCAAATGTGATGCCATACAAGTTACATTTTTAAAGTCAATACCTTAATTGTATTGGCTTGTTTCTCTCTATAGGGGCATAACCACATGTAATTCACTAGCAACAATTGTCTTGTTTAGCATTTATAAAAAAAAAAGGCCTGATTTGTTTGTCTATATGTATGTTATTAATGTTTTCCACTATACCCAAGCACCCCTTATTCCCCCTTGAAGTATATATCGCAACCCCCTCTTTTATGTTTTAGTAATGAAGGAGAAATTAATAGGGTCCTACCCCTAACTTATATGCTTACCTAACCTCCCAAAGAACCCCCTTCCCTTGCACTTACATGGTACAATAATTTTCTCATGGTGAATCCCCCAGGTAGCTACCATTGCCAACATCGTAGCTACCATTGTCAACATGAAAGCTACCATTGTTAACCATGGAAGCTACCATTGTGATCCTTGACAACATGATGGAATTGGGCTACCACTTTTAACATGGTAACTAGCACTTTTAGCCCTCACAACCTGGTACCCACCATTGATTGTTTGACACTCTACAATGTAGGTGAAATTCTTTTTTTCCAACAACAAAGTTGAATTTTATTATTCCATAAAGGTAGAAATATTTATGGCATTCAAACAAACTCAAGAGAAGGTTACACAAATAGTTTGTGAAATTGTGAAATTTACCCTCCTGAAGTCTGACCTTCCCTATTTAGTAGCCAAGTTTTATCTTTAGTGAGGAAGCTCTTTTGGACTCATCTAAGAGCCAGAAACTCTGTAGTAGTAGCTGGTGAAGTAATGATCAATTGAACAATTCGGAGGTGGTGTGTTGCGACAACTTTAATAGTGATATATTGCCATCTCTTTGAGCCAAATGTGACAACTACTTGTCCTTGAGAAAAAATTTCACTTATGCTACAAAGAGTCCCACCTCCCTTGTTTTTCAAGCTACAAAAAGGTTTCCTATTCTCTCATTATCAACATGCTATTGGAAGATACTATTTTTCCTCAATCCCTTCTGTATAGCTAGAAAACAGAATGTGGTGATGATTAAAAATGGAAAACGTTTGAATCATTAACAATTGAGTCATAGAGATTGTACAAGAAAGCATGGAAGTGATCATCTTATTTGGAAAACACAAGAGCTTGGAAGATTGGATTCAAGTTATAAAAGCCATCTCAGGTCTTTTTCCCTCTAGTCCTCTTTGTAACTTTCTTGGTTCTAGATCCAACACCCCACCCCCTCTTAAGAAATGTTCCACCCTAGAGGCACATTTTGTGTTTGAGGGTTCATTTTACATTTTCTGTGCAATTAATATAACTTCTCCACTCACAATTGTGAGTAGGCTAAAAATGGTTTTTTTGGGTTGTGCGTGTGTGTGTGTGTGTGGGTTGGTGTGGGTTTTGGGGGGGGGAATTGAGTCATAGATAATTTGATTGTACTATCAACAAACATCATAGGAGCTCTTACTTCTAGAATAACATTACAAGAGATTCAAAAGTAGCTAATCCCAAAAAGTGAGGATAAACTTGTTGAGGATTACATGCCACAAAATATAATTGTTTCATATCTAAGAATACCCAACATCAATCTGTTTTAAGACAAAGGTAGCTTCTCCTTTAGAAAAAAACTACCTCTTGACATCACCTCTACCTATTTGTGCCAGCACAACTTGCTAAAGGTAGAGAGAGTGGGAGATAAACAAGACTGTATAAAAGTATTTGGGAGGGAGAGGTAGTAGCTTTTGAGTATCAAGTTCCTTTGAAAATGGAGGGTGATGTTGTTTCCTTGCAATGTGATCATGCACTCTATATTGACATTTTTGAGTCCACATTCCATCATTGTGAACTATGCTATCTCTATCCCTGGCCCATAGCGCAAGAGCCTTCAAGTCTTATTGTATTATCTTGCTTCACTCCATATAACAATAAAATTTATATAATTTTGTCTCTAAGTTATACTCATTCTGGGATATTACTATATAAGGTGGAGGTTTTCTCAAATTTAGTAAGTATATATAGAGTCTTTTTTATATCAAATGTACTCTCTTCCAATATATCTTGAACCAATAAAAGGTATCCTCTTCCATAGATTGGGCCTTGCTACCGGTGCATGCCGTGTGCATGCTATGCAGTTACTAATCCACTCTCCATCCCCTTGGGCCTCAATGCTACCTACCTCCACTTGGAAGTAGGCACAACAAAAGACAATAACTGCAATAGTGCATGACCTTGACACAAGTGCTAAAGTATAGTTGTACATAGCGAGTTACAAAACCTATGATTTATGTGATTGCCTTCTTACAAGGTAGTGCAACTGGGGACAAAAACACACCTCTATTTGTATGTGTGTACACAGATACTAAATAAAACCGATTTTATATCAATATTATTCCTTCTAGTGTAAAACTCATGAGAATGATTTGGACCCATTATTTCTAACCATCTTAATGCATCGAGTGTTAAAATATCACAAAAGCTGACATTATTGATTAGTGAGAAGCCAAAATTTTGACCACCACGACTGAACTCCATTAGAATATTTTCACCTATCTTTAATCTTTGTATCATATTTTCATTGATCTTTATCCACCTTGACCATGGGATACACATCACGGACTTCATGAAAATAGCCTCTTCCACCATTGTGGGTATATTTGCTATATGCATACATTCAACCAAGTAGGTAGATGAACGTGGTAATGGATACTTTGTCTCACTTAATAGAAAATAATATAAAAGAGCTAAGTTCCACAAGTTTTTAAAAAACCCATTTTCTAGGCCATGTTTTTAAGGGAAAACTAGTCAAACAATCAAAATTTGGGGTATTTTTTGGGATTTATAACTAAATGCCCAACTTTGGACCTTGAAAATGAAGGTCTAGTGGAATTAGAATTGGAACTTTTTATTTTCAATCATGAACCTTGCACTGCAAACCACGATATGTGAGCACTGCCAAGTTCCCCTATGCATTTGTGATATAAATGGAATCAAGTAATTATGGTAAAACAATAATCATTCTTTTAATCAAACAATAATCATTCTTTTTTAGCAAGATTAAGGACACACACTCCAAAAAAGTACAAGTAGAATTGATACCCAGTTTCTCCCCTTGAATTTACACTAACCAATGAGTTATTTCTTTAGCTCTAGTTACACATTCTCCTCTCCAATATCCACAGTAGCTTCAAATTCTTCTAACACTTATTTATAGTAGCCTTCCTTATAGTCACTATCGTTTGTGCTTCATGTGGGGGGACTACAATCTGATATCTTAAATCTTTGAATCATCTAATAATCATACAAACACATCGGGGAACTTGGATCTACAACATATTATAGAAAATTTCTAGGACTTTGTATGCATGTCCAATCTATACTTATTATAATAGGAGGAGGGATTCAGGCTCCCACGTGTTGACAAATCCTTCCTCCGTCCATCCTCTCTATCCCCTTGTTGTGTTCTAAAATCTGAAGAGTTCGTCAATTGTAGAGCATGCCCACAACAGCTACTGACGCGGGTTGCATCCAACTTTTATGTTACTTGCACCTGACCCGTTCTTTGCAAAGCGTAGAGAGCCTCAACTTCTTTTCCCACAGTGCACACACATTCATTGTCTCTCCTGCTTTGAAGTTTGTTGCTCTCTTTGTCAATGCATGCTCCGAACATACTCTCCAATTCCCTTCATTAGATATACTAGTTCTATTATCATTGCCTATGGTTTTGTCATTAACGTCATGCACATTTCCACAAACAAGACTGCTTTCTGCATTACCATCCATTTGTTTGTTTATTTGTGGAATTTTTGTTCCATGGAGATCTACTCGATATCTCTCGGAATCACATTTCGGATACTTCTCCATGTCTATGTATTCCCCTCTGAAAAGAATGTAGTCGTTAGGACAAGCCTGAATCAAATTGTAATCCATCCCCAAGTTTTGCAAGATCTTTCTTGCTTCCTCTCTAGAATCTGGCATCGCATTATCAGTTGGCAGTATGTGCTCTTTGAGCAATCTACACAGTGAAAAAAATGCGGTACACTTGTGTAAGTAATCTATCAGATACAATGCATGAGGGAAAAAACCTCTCAGTGAGGGGAAAGGGACCCCATGGTCCTAAGTGTGTTCACACATATCACTACCACATATATGGTAACAAATCCCCTTAGGAGTGATGTAGTGAATGAGATTTGGCACGTAGTATATAGGGAAGTTTCATGCCCTAAGGAAATTCTCAATCCAAAAAGGGAAACAAACCCCAAGATTTATGACTTCAAGCTTATCACAAGGCAATGCCTTTGTGAATAGATTTACAAGTTTGTCTTGTGTAGGCACATAAGCCAAGTTGATCTCTCTTTTTGAAAGTCTCTCCCTGACAAAGTGATAATGCACCTCAATGTGCTTTGTGTGAGGATAAAAGATTGGGTTCCTTGCAATTGCCAATGCACTTTGATTGTGAGTGTAGATGATGTTGGTAGTGTCTTGTCCAACACCCAAATCAATCATAAGGTGTCTGAGCCATACACACTCAACTATAGTTGTGAAGGTTTCCCTGTACTCAGCCTCACAACTGGAAGTGGCCATAGTAGGTTTCTTCTTGCTCAACCATGAATGCATGAACTGTAGAGGTTGAAACAGAAACCACTAGTGGACATTCATGTGTCGTAACAACCAACCCAATCTGTAAGTCAAAAAAGCAAGAAAATCTAGAAACAATGACCCCCCTTGGTATAAAACAACCTAGGATGTAAAGTGCCACTCAAGGAGTGAAAGATCCTCTTAACAGTTTACCAATACTTAGACCCTAGGCTATGCATAAATCTGCTAAATTATGAGACTACAAATTGAATATCTAGCTTCATAATGCATATATAAATAAGGCTCATTGAACATGACAATGCCAATATCATCTACACTCTTAGATTTGAAATATATCTCTATCATCATAAAGACTCAATTTCAAACCTATTTTTATTGGAGTAGTAATAGGTTTGCAGTCCTCAAGCTCAATACATAGTAATGTGTCTATATATCTTACTTGACACAAAACAATACCTCCATCACACCTCTTAAATTGTACAAAAGTCCCAAATATTTCATCTTGAAGGTAGCATTCAGTTTAGCCTTGAATTTGATAATGTGTCAGTAATCAACAAATCATCTACAAACAAAACAAGATGAGATATACATCACCCTCATGGTTGTTTCAAAATTTTCAGTTGGATTGTTACGAAAGCCTTGTTTAACTAAATAAGTGTCAGCTTTTAAATACCAAGCACAAGGAGAGTGCTTCAACCCATATGAAGCTTTCTTGCATTTGCACACTTTCTTTTCTTGTCCTTTCTTGACAATATAACATGGCTCTGTTACATATACTTTCTCAAAAATATCACCATTTAAGAAAGTAGTAACAATGTCTGATTGATATACATTCCATTGAAAGTGAGCTATCAATTCACATCATAGAAGCAAAAAAGAGTCATGCAATAAGTGGGAGCAAAAGTCTCTTCATAGTCAATGCCTTTTTATTATGCATAACCTTTTGCAACAAGATTAGCCTTGTAGCGATCAATCTTACCATGTAGCTTATGTTTCAACTTGTAAACCCACTTTATACCAATGCCAAGGAAAATCATATAAATTCCATGTTTCAATTTGTATAAGTGCATTAGATTATGGTTGCATTGCAACCATCCAAGTTTTTGAATTCTATTCTTCATCAAAAGAAAGAGGTTCCTCTTCATCAGATAAACTAGAAACATCTAAAGCATAATAATCTGATACATATTATGCATGGAGAGAGCCTAAATGAGTACAAATAGACATAGGTACATCCAATTTACTATCACGCAAAGTATGCACTATCCATTTTGGCATGCCCCTAGCCTTTGCATTCTCAATTCTTTCCACATCATGTACCTCCTCATCTTGATCAGTAACATCTTTCGAAACCCCATACATTGTACATTTTACTCATTGGAAGGTACATTCAAGTTTTTACCATTAAAAAGAGGCAAAAAAGTGTCATAAATGTGAGCTTACATTACTATCTCTGGTACATGAGAACAAAGGTTGAATACAACCATCCACAAATACAACATCTTATGAAACCAAGATACGTTTTTCTTGAGGATGGGGTAGTTGTGTAAATGAAACATGATTTTTTTTTGGTTTGGGACACAGTGAGCTGCCATTGTTGTATCTCAAAGATAGCAGTAGCAATGTACAAAAACTTGAAATGATTCAAAATTCTTAGCAAGTGGTTAAACCTGCCAAAAGTGGTTAACCTGATTGAAACCATCTCTTGCAAGTTGTTACAACCACTTTCACGTTTGTGAAAGCACTAGAGAGGACTTATTAGCTCTGGGCAAAATTCCAACCACCTCAAAGTAGTGAAAGTGATGGAAGAAATTCACTTGAAAGTAGCTTTTGAGGTTGCTAGCACTGCTTAGTAGTGTTTTTGCATGCTTGAAAGTGGTTTTCAACAATTTCCAAGCAGTTAAACCACCTCAGAGTGGTTGGAACCACTTTTCAACTTTTGAAACCACTTCAAAGTATTAAGAAGAACCTAAAAGCACTTGGAAAATTCCGGCCACCTGAAAGTGGTTAAAAGCGCTCATCAAACTGCCTAAAATTGGTGAGAATCTAATAAAGCACTTGGAAAATTTCCAACCACCTGAAGAGGGTTGAAAGTGGTCATCAAAATTCTTGAAAGTGGTGAGAACCTATATAAGCACTTGGGAAATTTCCACCCACGTGAAGGTAGTTGAAAGTGACCATCAGACTACTTGAAAGTGGTGAGAACCTATAGAAGCACTTGGCAGAAGAAGGTGGTTGAAAGCAATCATTAAACTACTTAAAAGTGGTACTTAAGAAGAATTTATAATCTCTTGACCAATTTCCAGCCACCTGAAAGAGCATCCTTATTTTAGTTTAAAGTGATTTGAACCGCACTTTCAAGTGGTTTTCCTAATTATCCGTGGTTGTGACGATTTGACAGTGGTAAAGATTTCCTAAGAGTGGTTAAAGCCACTTGTAGGTTTTTGAAGCCACTTTTAAGTGTTTAGGAGCACCTAAAAAGACTGTCAAAATCCAGCCCCTAGAAAGTGGTTAATAGCAGTCAACAAACTATTTGAAAGTGGTCTTTAAGTGTAGTTTATAGGCTTTTAATCACATTTTACCCATTGCTAGGTGTTATTAAGAGCAAGCACCAAAGCGCTCAAAATCATGCCATAAATTTGCACACAAAACAGTTCGTCAAGATCACAAAATATCAAATTTTTACAAAATTAATTGGAAACTAATGCGAAAATTACCAAAGAATTGCCAAAAAATTTGCAAAAATTATCCTCGAAAAATACCCACAATTTTTTTGAAAATTCTCCCCACATAGGAAAATGGTGCAGCCAAATCAAAACTCAAATACCCCATTGATTTAATTGCCAATTAATCACCGACACGTCTTATAGACAAGGGTAAAACTATAGACCTTCCAATGACTATCATAAAGTTTGTGACATCATATGCCTCTACATCAAAGAACCTTGATGGATCAGCTCCCTCAAGCATTTTGAACTTTCAAAATCCCAGTCATTCACTGACCTAAATAGAAACTCAATGGAGAACCCCAAAAAATCAAAGGCATATCAGCTCAAGTACTAATTAAAGCATGAGAAGGGCAAGAAATTGTTTGTCTCAAAAAATCAAATAAAAGTTAGTGATCCCATATGGATTGAAGATGGAAGATCTGCAATGAAAGACAAACACATGGGATGCATAACTTCACAGTACAATTTGCAAGAATAGAAATACTACAAGAGTAACAAACATGTATGGGGACCAAAATCAAAGATCACAACATATGAAATGCAATCTAGACCCTCCAGGAGAAGAAGGCCAAATAGGTATCAACCTCACAGAATGCTAGGACACCTAGGAAAAGGAAATGCAAAAGAACAACACCAAGTGATGCTAAAGTCTACCGTAACCCTCAAGAAGATACAAACAAGAGATGGATTCCAAAGAATCTTCTACTTGCACAAGGATCATTCACAAGATATTCAAGAAGTTGGTTACTAAACAACCAAAAGCCAATGGCACTTACTAAAAAATTGCATGAAGATATCAGGAGCTCAACAAGACCATGTGCAAGAAAAATTCACCAAAGAAGCTATAAGGTTAATAGGATGATTTGGATTCCTAGGTTTTCTAATAATCAAAATGCAAATATCAATAGTCAATAGAGGCCTACAACAAGATCAAAGGCTCCTTTCAATAGGCCTAACTATAGAATCAAATGGACATTGAAGCCTTCACAACAGTCAAGGAAGGAGAGCCCTATCAACATAACTCTAGATTCAAAAGTGATTACATAGGTACATCAAAAGAAACCTTCAATTCCAATTTGATCCTTATAATAGAAAAAGTGGATTTAAGCTTACTTGTAATAGAAGAAATGTGTGTTATAAGTACAAGAACATAAAAGGTAAAGTCACCAAGGTGTAAAAAACAGTCTTTGGCATAGTCAGAGTTGGGGGTTGCTGATCCATTAAATGAGCAAATGTTAGTCACAAAGCTTCAAATCTTAATAAACCTTGTACTAAGAGTCGTGGTTATTAGGCTTACGTTCAAGCTAAAACCCGATAAAATTAGGTAAAAAAGTTGACGCATTTGGAGTTTGTAAATCTCTGTTTTGAGCGAAAAAATGCAGCATTTAACCATTACACATATCAAATTTTCAAGCAAACCTCGGATTAATCATGCACATTAACCATTTTTTAGAGAGAGACACGCACACACAATAATAATTGACAGTTTTTACCAATGTTTAGGTGCACACACACAAGTGTTAATCATGTTGAAATTGCAAGTTGATCACTCAAATCTTTAATTGAGCCTGACCACATCACAAATCAATCATCAAATTAGCCAAATCATTTTGCACGTGTGTGGAAGGCGAAAACGGCTCCAGCATGCGTAAACTATCTCCTAAAAGCCGGACAGTGGATTGGTCACACAACAGTAATTACCACGGCAGTTACTACAGTAACTCTAGAGGCTATAAATAGACCCATTACTTTGTAATCGAGTTGCTTGTCTTTTTGACTTATCACTCCTTAGTTCTCTTGGTGTAACTTCCTAAGCAGTTCCTGAGCTACAATATTTCGCCTGTAAATCCACTTTGTAATCATAAATACTGTAGTCAACTGAGCTTCAATCTGATATACCTTGTACTAATTACTCATTAACTATGAATCTGAATTTGAATTGTGAATACTTTTTCAGTCATCCTATCTATTTCTCATTCCAGTATACTATTTCACTTCAGCTAACTATTTCAGTCCAGTTTTCACCTTCCATCCCAGTTTCTCTGAATGATCTGAAGACTTACTAGTAGCTGTAAATTCTAACATTGGAATCAGCTATCTGAAAGAGATCAGCTCCAATTCCATTTTGGCGATCACGGTGGTTAGAGCTGTTTGCTCCTTGACTAGAAAACTCTTGTCCCAGTTAGAATTTTCAGTTGAAGTGATGGCACCAAAAACCAGTCGTGGTCGTAAACCATCCTATCGGGTTGACCCTATCCCTGAGGAGTCAGAAGAAGATTCTGATCCAAAGAATGAACCGGTGACTGATACTGAGGCTCAAGAGGAGTACAGTCATGCTAATGAAGCCAAGGATTCTCAGCACTCCAGTCAGTCTAGAAGAAGAAGAAATGAGAGGGAAGAACGCAAGGCCAGGAGTTCTCGGACCACACAGAGGGATGAAGGAGCCAAAGGCAGTAAAGGTAGTCGCCACAGTTCCAACAGAAAATCCAGGGAGGAGACAGAAACCGAGAATGATGAAGCAATTGATTGGGATGCCGATACGGACCATTACAAGAACTCTTCAAGAAAGAGTCAGGTTCCTAAGGTCAGAAGAGGTAGAAACGATGTTGATCGACATGCACTACAAGAGGTACTTCACATTAGCGACGCTCGCAGTGCGACGCTCAAAAGTGAAAATCCACGGCGTCGCTATTCTATTTGTTGCATAGCGACGCCCATAGTGACACCGATAGGGGTAAAAAATAAATCGAGAGCGCCAAAAACTCAGATCTTAGATCTGAGTTTTCGGCATTCAAGCAAAAGAAGTAACCCGCGCTCTCCCTCTCTCTCTCTCTCTCTCTCTCTCTCTCTCTCTCTCTTTCTTTCTCCCCCCCCCACCCCCCCCCCCCCCCCCCCCCCCCACACACACACACACACAACACATACACGAGGAGAGGAAGGAGAGCCACGTATGCTCCTTCCCTCTCCTCTCTCTCATGTTCCCTTCCCCTCTTTCTCTCTCTCTCCCTCTCTCTCTCTCTCTCACACACACACACACACACACATTGTCTCTTTGAAAGAAAGAGAGAGAGAGAGAGAGAGAGAGAGAGAGAGAGAGAGAGAGAGAGAGAGAGAGAGAGAGAGAGAGCACATGCATAAACAAAAAACACATACACACACATGCATACACAGATTGAGAGAGAAAAAGAGAGAGAGAGAGAGAGAGAGAGAGAGAGAGAGAGAGAGAGGACAAAACAAAGAGAAAGAGAAAGAGGGAGAAAGAGAGAGAGAGAATCAAAAACCAAAGAGAGAGAGAGAGGAGGAGATGACGAAAGAGAGAGGTAAGGGGAGAAAACAAAGAGAGAGATTCGGTTAAGATTTAAATTAGATTAGGTTAGATTACAAGTAGATTTATGTTTATGTTGAGTTTAAGATTAGGTTAGATTTAAATTTACCTTAGATTATGATTAGGTTGGATTTAAAATTAGGGCAAGATTTAAGATTAGCTAGCTATATTAAATTTAAGTTAGATTCCATTTAGGTTTAGGATTTAAGATTGGATTAGATTGTAGGTTTATGTTGAGTTTAATATTAAATTAGATTTAGATTTAAGATTAACTACATTAAATTTAGATTTAAGTTAGATTACATTTAGGTTTAGGTTAGATTAAAGATTAGAGTAAATTTGAGTTTATTTTGAGTTTAAGATTAGATTAGATCTAGATTTATGTTTTCTTTAAGATTAGATTAGATTTAGGTTAGATTTTAGTGCATCTCAATGAAGGCGCGCTTTGCCCAAAGAGCAAACACTAGTTACACAACAATATGTATAATCCCATCAAAATCTGACACCTATTAACTCACACACTAACCATATTCAATTAGCCGCGAATCACCACATGTTCAATTAGGTTAGATTTAAGATTAGATTTTGGATTGAGTTTTTATATTAGAGTCTACCTTTGGTGTTATGATAAATAAATTAGATTTAGACGAACGGTGATCCCTCTCTTCCTCTATACGGATGCGACCTTAAGTTGGAAAGCTTTCAACGGCATGATACTCAGATTGGAGGCCAACATGTAATGTGGAAAGTATTCCCTCAAACAAAGATCTATTGTGAAGACATGTTAAGATGTTGTGAATTGATACAGCTAGAGAAGAGGCAAAGGGTTTTTGTCCAAAACATGCACTATCATGTAGATGTGGGTGTGTAGATTTCCTATACCCACAAATATAGGCATCGACCAATAAACATGAGATTGCACCTCTAGACCAAGGTGTGCGGGGATTGGACATGACTAGAGAATGTGAGGTAGTTTACAGTGTGAACACACACACACACACATAGAGAGAGAGAGAGAGAGAGAGAGAGAGAAAGAGAGATAAAAGATGGAGGATGCCAATAGAAGATTAACTTTATGTCCAGGTTATAAGGTTTTTACCTTCATTATGAGTAGTGACAAGGATGTGGGGCCATCCAACCGAAATACTATCTCTCAACAAGGAGCTTATGTCCTTGTAATCAATGCAAGCATGCTGTGTGACGGACAAGACACATTTCTTTGCAGCACATTCGGTAATTTGGTGAGTTTGATCCATCTATTATAGATCGAGTTGTTGCCAATTATAACTCGTCGGACTCTGACGTTAGCCAACAGGCAGCAATCTTGCAACCCAATAGACGTGTTTGTAGGCGCTTTGGTCAAGCAGCATACATGAGGCTACAAGACGTAGCCTCTGATAGCTCAGAGGATGATCATGCATACCACATTCCCAACAAGGCAATGTTTGAGCCCGAGATCAATGAAATGATCAAGACGATCATGGATTCAGAAAGGCTTCTCTATGATGATATGAAAAGTGAAGTCAATACACCATTGTATGATGGAGCACGTGTGTCTAGATTGAAGGCGCTCTTGGTTCTTCTCAACATGCAGGCAAAGTTTGGATGGAGTGACACTAGCATCATAGAGCTTTTCAGGTGATCTATTACAATGTGTTTACTTTAATAAAAAACTTTAGATGTATAATGTGTACATCCATAACTCTAGGGATAACTTATCTTTCTATTTGTGCACTAAGAAATACACTCTCTGTTGTGTTCCTTGAGCTTCTTCATCTTCTCCAAGCTATGTGTGCATCCCTACAACCCTTATTCCAATAGAATTTTCATTGAAAATGGTAAGCTTGTTTATGATTGGCAATGTTATGACCCACCTTGGAAGATCCTCATACACAAGGGTGAAGGTAGTGGCAAGAGACTCCAAAGTACTTTAAGTCATGAGAACACTTGAGGTGAAAGGTTCTAGTCCGTCTTCCACCCCATTAAAAGGAGGGGGGTTCATTGTCCCACTGCACAATCCATTTGCAACACTACAGGAAAAGAAATCCCCAGAATTCGAACCCCCGGATTCTCCTGAGACCAAGGAGAGGGGGGGGGGGATGATTTGGATGCTGAAGAATTCGTTCCTCTTTCTGAATGAACCCCTCATTAATGATGGAGTCTCTCACTATCCTATCTTGGAACGTAAAGGGGTTGAAAACCCATAAGAAGAGTACCCTATTCTGGGAGGAAATAAAAAAGGAGAAGGCAGTTAACTGCTGGGACATCCGTGAACACCACTTAGATGCCCATAGCAAGAGAAAGCAGGCGCTAGGAAAGAAACTAGTATTCTATGGAGAAGGAAGTAACAGTTTCAGTGGCGTCCTCAGCATTCTGGACAGAGAATTGGAGGCGAAGCTGGTTCTAAACCACCCATCCAACAGAATCCTAGGGATTATAATCAGATGGGAAGGGCATCCCTTCACCATTGGGAATGTGTACGGCCCTTGAAATGCAAAAGATAGAGCTAAACTATGGATGAATCTTAGAGATACTCCTATTGAAGGTGAGTGGTTGTTGGTTGGCGACTTCAATATGGTAGAAAAGAGCAAGGATAGAACAGGATCCTCCACTATGTTGGCTGGCTCGGAAAGGTATAAATGGCAAATTCTGTGTGAAAAATGGGCGATGATCGACTTATGGGAAATCAGCCCATGGAACAACATGCCTGGGTTCACCTACACAAGCCTCCAATATGCCCGCATTGCCTCTAGGCTCGACAGATGCTATTTCCCGCATCCCGGATATCGTCATTGATGGAGATGAAGGTAGTCCCAACAAAAAGCCTTCGGATCACATACCTCTGCACATACATTTTAAGAAGAATACAGGGGAGGAGCAGACCCCAAGAGGTTGGAAAAAATTGTTGGTAACAGGGGCACACCTATTCAAAGACCCTCTTTTCAGGAACCTAACCAAGAAAGCACTAGGTAAGCTCAAAAAAGATGTCGACCTCAACAAACACAAGGCGTGGGACCTCTTTGCTTGGAGCATTCAGAAAGCAATCAAAACCTCGGGGCCCCGAATCAAGAAAGTTAGAGAGGCACACCTGCAGCATCTTACTGCGGAGGTACAGTTGCTTATCTCCAGAAAAGCCAAGGGGCTTGCTACTGAGGATGAGCACAAACGATGGCTTGAAGCCAAATCTAGCCTTCATGATGAGCAGTTAGAAGATATCATAAAGGCAAGGCTTCTCTCCAGGGAGACTGCCCTTCAACCTGAAGCCTCTAATCAAGCAAATTTCTTTAGGGCTTAAAAAATCAAGAGGAGCCGAGGCCATGTCCACTCTCTCGATGATGAGAAAGGGACAACAGTTCATAACCAGGATGAGATGGCTGGTCTGATGATGAGCTATCTTAGTCAAATCATTGGACGGCTAGAGATCCAGTCCCAAGAAGTGGAAGAAGCCAGAGGGTCCTTACTTCAGAGTGTCATGAAGAAGATTCCCCACTCGGAAGCTAATTTCTTGGAAAGGGAATTTTTCGAGGACAAATGCTCACTAGCATTGCAAGCCCTTGGCAAGGAAAAGTCCCCTGGTTGGGATGGGATGACGGTGGAATTCTATAGAGAATTTTGGGATGATCTCAAGGCCCAATCACAAGGTTGTCCAATAAAGCCATTGTCGAAGGGTCGATGGAGATAAGTGTAAAGAGAGGGCTTATCAAACCCATCCCCAAGTAGATCTGTTGTTCTCAACTTAAACACTGGCGCCCTATAACAATGATGTCGGTACAAAATAATTGCTAAAGCTGTAGCCCTCAGACTAGCCCCCTTACTAACCAAGATCATCTCTCCCCATCAGCATGGGTTCATCAAAGGAAGGTCCATTTATGATAACATCTTGGCAGCAATGGTGGGCATTGAGTATGCAACTGTCACAAAGCAAGAGTGTGTACTGCTACAGTTGGACCTGGATAAGGCTTATGATAGAATAACATGAACATATATAGAAGCGGTCATGGAAGCTTTGGGCTTTGGACCGCGCTTATGTTGATTGGTAAGTGTACTGGGAACTGGGAGCCAGTGAGAGCTCCTATTCAATGATAGAATTGTGGGCTCTTTTGAGGTCAAAAGGTCTATTAAGCAGGGATGCCCTCTGGCCCCCCTGCTATTTGCCATAGGATCACATCCTTTAATCACGAAGCTCAAAGCTAGTGCGGAACGAGAGGAGTTGCACGGCCTGGATTTGCCAGGAAACAACCAATTGCTAGCAAAACTTTTTGCAAACAATTCTCTCCTCTTCTTGAAGGCATGCCCCCAAGTCATCATGAAGGCTCTGGAGATTGTACAAATATCCTCAGTAGCTTCGGGTTCCCAGTGTAATATAGAGAAGTCAAGGCTGATCTCCCTATCAGAAAATGACTCATTTGACCCTTCTGACTAGCCGGGGGAGATTGTCACAAAAGGGAATATCTTCATACATCTGGGAGCCCCCTTGGGGGTGGACATAACTCACAATCAAAGATTTGAGTGGGTGCTAGAAAAAATCAAAACAAAAATGAGTAGGTGGGAGTACGCTCTTCTCCCATTCCCAAATCGAATAAAAGTGATAAATGCCTTTATGATTCCGTATATTGCCTTCACTAGCCCGCTTCTCAAGATGGCTAAGTGTCACTGGAAAGAGTTCTTAAAACCAGTGAAAAGGTTTTTATGGAAAAACAACACGAAATCCTCCAGGCCATGGCAATGGGCCCGTTGGGAATCAGTTGCTCGGCCGGGGAATCAAGGAGGTTTGGGAATTTTGAACCCTGTGGCCCATGAAGAAGCTTGTTGCACCAAATTTGTTGTTTCCATGGCTAAACAAGATGAAGTTTTGGCTATCATGATCAAAGATATGATAGAAGTAGCTCAACTTGGCTCGAAAGGTGGAAAGTGGAGAGGGGTGGAGGTTCATGACAAGCTGTTAGCCCCGACGTGGACTACCCTAAGACTGGGGGGCAACTCACGAGAATTGGTAAGAAAATGCAACAGAGCAGCAGGAGTTTTAAAGTGGGGGGAAAAAACCCGATACTTCAAGAACTCCATTTTGCATTGGTCCCCCTGGCTTTCCAAAGTTGTAGATCCGCCACAAAGTCCCTATTGGATAGAGACAGGTAGGAAGCTGAATAATCAGGGTTTGAATTGACTGGGGCACTTCTAGGACAATGACAACAAGAGTTGGAAAACCATTAATCTCCTGGTTACCCAATTCCAACAAAAGAGCTTGGAAGTCTTTCTGGTCCACAAAGTGAGGAAAGAGCTTGACAATATAGTGATGCCTATCTATGATTCAAAGTTTGACTAGAACGCATGGAAATGGCCCAGAAGCAGTCTCTTAGGGAAACCCCATCCAAAAGACATTTACCATACAATGATGCAAAAGAAGAATTGGTCTAGCCCCCTCAACAAGATATGGAAAAAACAATGGTCAGAGGAAAGGTGGGAGCAAGTAATGGAGAACATCTGGAAGCTAAAGGTTCTGCAGCACGTGAAGGTATTTTTATGGAAGGTAATTTGGGGTGCTCTAATGACGGGGGTGAAGATTCAGGAAAGAGGGATTGGGTCAAATCGGTGCTTGGGGTGCAGGTTGGCTAGTGAAGATCTGGCCCACCTCTTCATGGATTGTCCAACTATCAAAGGCCTCACATGGAAAATATGTAAATGGGTCCAAAGGGTTTTTACAAGACTGATCTATTCCTTGGACGGAAGAATTCAGGTGGTCCTGCCATCCTCATCAGCACTCAAATCATCAGGTACTTCTTCTTGCATAATGTATGGCAGACATGGAACCGCCGTGTGTTTGAAGGAGGTCTTGAGGTGGCAAGCTTCGTAGAAATTATACACGAAAGCAAAGTTCTAATTTGGACGCTCGGGTGCAAGCAACACTCGGAGGATTGGTCTAGGACTACTTGTGCCTTATTGTCAACAGAGGGTATGCCTAGGATGGGGGAAAATCCTGGCTATCGGTATTTAAAAGATCTCAGAAGAACATGATATATCAAGGATAAGGGGGCGAGTTGGTTGGGATCGCTACCAATGTAATTATGGTCCCTGGATGATGTCATGGCTCAACATGAGCATGACAAGACATTGTAATTTTTTGGGTTGATTAATATAATTCACTCACAATTGTGAGTTTTGGAAAAAAAAAGTCTCCTTACGTTTGAGGGGTAGATAAACCTTGCAAATTTTAGATTTTTTCTCGTCTAGTCTCCAATCCTAGATTTAGGGGTATCCATGTCCCTAGGAGTCTGCAGAGCCCTTCCTGCAATGTAGATCCTAGAAATGCCCTCGATGCATAAAACAATCAAAGAGATACAAAAATGATATGAGCAACAAAGAGTAACTTCATGGTTCTTGGTGCTTGCAAGGCAAAAAGTTCCACTCTAGGGCAAGATTTAATGTCGATGAAGGTGCTTATCCACCTATATTCGAGTTTGAAGTGCAAAAGACAAGGAAAGTCGGGTTTTCTACATCTCTTCCTAGGAAAATATCCCAGGGGGTCCACCTCAATATATGTAAGTGTAGCACATGAGTTCACCGGGAGGGGTTTTTTATATACTAAACAGTTACAGAATTACATATACAAGAGGGGTTAAAAATCAAAAATTGAGAAAAAGTTACAGGTTTATGAAGGAAGATGGGTCTTTTGATTCATGATAAAGTAAGTGTGTGTGTGTGTGTGTGTGTGTGTGTGTGTGTGTGTGTGTGTGTGTGTGTGTGTGTGTGTGTGTGTGTGTGTGTGTGTGTGTGTAGAGGGGTTTCAAAAATACTTCTTGAATGCATGTACTATAGGTAATTTTGGAAGGTGAATCCCCCAAAGAAAATATACAACTAAAATAATGTCAAAAGGTTAAAATGACACCTTGCAACGTACTTTCCGAGGTGCTTACCCTAAACCTTATGCTATTCTTAATCTCACTTAATCCTATCTCTAATCTTGCTTTAGTCCTCCAATACATTTTATTATACCTTCTACTTTATGCAAGTGTTCTCTTGTGGTCATCCACTTGTCGGCCACTTGCCCTTCTCCAAGTGAGCTATGATCTCTTTTTGCTTTCCTTCTCAATTTTTCTCTACTTCCCCAAACAACATCTCATGAGAGACTCATTAATGGACCCAAACCAATACAAAATGAAAACAATAATAGAGACTATATTAAGCAGCCTGGTATAAGGGAAAGGAGACTACATGCTCTTACATATTTCATTCAATCAGTGGAGAGGTGATATTCAGAAGGTACTTAAAACTATGAAGAAATATAACTTTATAATAGCAATGTTTCTCTTAGCTTTGAACAAGATAGAGTTGAGCGGGCAACTTCGGAGCAAGCATTGCAACTAGAGGTTTTTCTTTGATTGTCATAATGCCAAATTTTTCTTCAATGTCAAAGTTCGGAGGAGCCCACCAATGAAATCCTTGTAACAAACTTGCAAGCTGAAGCTGAACAGTCAAGAGACCTATCAAAGTGCCCGGACATCCTCTTCTCCCAACCCCAAATGCAAGTAGCTCATAAGATTGCCCTCCCACACACAAATTACTATTTACAAATCTAATTGTCTTAAACACTAATGGCTCATCCCACACATCTACATCCCGACCTATCGCCCATGCATTCACATATACATGTGTGGACATCAAAGCCCATGAGCTTGCACGATTGAATGGCCATATGTGGTATCAAAAGAGGTGTAATTGGGTGTAACCTCATGGTCTCATGAACAAGTGCTTTTAAATATGTCAAGTGTGAAATATCCGACTCTTGCACCATCCACCCCATGCCCACCACTTGGTCAATCTCCTCTTGCACAAGTTTGAGCTCATTTGGATTAGCTAGTAGTTCAACAAGTGCCCATTCAATTGTATATGCCGATGTGTCAGTGCCTCCAACAAACATGTCCTTGCAAACACAAAAAGAAATAAATTATACAATGTCTAAAAAATGCTCAAAATAAACATGAAAAGGCCACTTAAAAAACTCTCGGGGGGTTCACCATTCAGTACCCCCTAGATAACGTGCGTTCACGGGGTATTAAAAATCCCCTCTTTTAACATGTCTGTATGAATAAAATGGCCCCTTATTTTAGGGTTTTTTATAAAATTGAATACATAACCCCCCTTATTTTAATGTATCTCTCTTAAATTGCCTAAAAATTTTGCATTTTAAAACCCCTCCTTTCGAACTCACGTTATACATTAACATGCACCCCCCCAAAAAAAACTTCACCCACATGCCTTATCTAACATCTCTCTCTCTCTCTCTCTCTCTCTCTCTCTCTCTCTCTCTCTCTCACACACACACACACACACACACACACACACACACACACACACACACACACACACACACACATTGCTAGCTTGTCATTGTAGAAAGTCTCCATTAACTATCCTATCTTCATGTGGGGACGGGGCCATGAGTGTTCAAATCTTACTAGCAATAGGTGCACGCCCTAGTTATTCCATATGCCATCTTTTTCTAATTGAGCATGTAGCGTGCTTTAGCTCAACATCTCAAAAAAAAAAGGAAGACAATTGAATTAATTAGAGTAAAAGGAAAGTACAAGGACCCATTATGGGCAACCCGGGCCAAAAGAGAGAAGGCATAAACACAAAGGGAGCATTAGGGGGAATTATAGTAAAAATGATAATTGAAAATATTTTTGAGTCTCCTATGATCATAATAATTTCCATCTTTGCCATCTCATCTCCTTTTGAAGACACTTGAGGTCATAGTAGGCAACGTGAGACAAATGACTAACCAATTCCATCATTACATCTCTAAAACTAGTAGCAAGGGGAAGAGGTGAATGTGAAAAAGAAGCTACAAAGACTCCTTTGTTCCTTGCAATCCAAATCTACCATAGAAGGTCTCCTCTCATACAAGTCCACAAAGGGAAATCTATGAAGCTACATTCACCAATTAAGATAGAACTCCAGGTTAATTTTGAACTTTCAGTAGTGCATGCCACTTGGAATTCTCTTTTGAAGAGGGTGTTGTATTTACAATTGATGAGCAAGTGACACAAAGTTTTCTCGTGAACTTTACATCTATTGCATAAGCCATCAAATACACCAATAGCTTTTGCCTTTGAACCTATCTAGAACCCCTTGGTGCAATATGAGCCACAACAAGCAACTGCGATTGATGGAGAGGGGATATGCCCATATGCATTGAAATTTGTAGCTCCATTGCTTGTCATTCCAAGAGACACCACACATTTTGTTAATCTTTGAGACCAACTAACAATCCATTTTTCCAATTTTCCCTTTGCATTAAGAAATGTTTCTATAGACCTTGAACAGAGAAAGGAATTTCCCTTGAAGTCGCATTGTGAAACCTTTTGCATTGTCTGAAATTTGCTAAAGACCAAGTCAAGAAAATTTTGAAAAATCTAAAACTGGTGTAAGAGCTAGGTTTTGGAGAGCAAGGACCCTCCTTGTACACATCCTTTCAGCACCTCAATCTTGCTTTAAAACACTTGTGGGCCCTTCTGGATAAGCTCCAATTGTTGACCTTAGCTTGCCAACTAGACCATATAGAGTCTTGCATCCGAAATGAACCCCAGGAAGACCATTCCATGGAGGAGTCCATTCAGCTTTTCTGTTATTCCAATCTCTCCAAAACCTCACACAAGGTTATAACCCCTAGGGGTGAAGTTAGTATTGGAAACCTCCAATTCCTCAAAGGTTAGTCCATTCCAAGCTTTGTATTCCTTCAGATGAAAGTCCTCGATATTTCTTTCAATCAACAATGCCCAAAAATCTGAAGAAGTGGATGCTCTCAGAAATTTTCTTGATAACTTGTTGGAATGTTCAGAATGCCCAACCCTCCAAGATCTTTAGCCTTACAGCATGACTATCATGCCACTTTATGAACTCTATTGACAAATATAGTGTAGCCCGAAAGACATCTTCTTGCCAGTGTAAAGATTTTGTTCAACTAATATTGTGAAGGCTGAAAATAAGCTCAAAAATAGACAAGGGAATAAAGTAAATAGTGATTTAAGACAACTGCCCTTGCTAAAAGGTTATGTTGGTGATTCTACCAAGAAAATAATATTCTTTTGAATTTTTACAAGACCCAGTTCCATATTTGGTTGAGAGATACATTAACACTAGGTTGGTAATGGGACACTTTTATGTCCTGTTAAGTGACCATTTTCCTTGAATTATGTCAAGAGTTTCAAAATGGATTTTGAGGTGCTATCTATCTAGAAAGTTGTCTCATGAGCTGAAAAAAACTCGACATTTTTTTGGAATATCAATTCCATCTTTAACATTGTCCTTGCACAACATTTCACAGCCTAAACTGTGTGAAAAAACGGGTCCTGTTTTTGGCTTTTTTCAACTTTTTGCAACTGTACCACTCTAAAATTCCTGTTTGTGAGGTCTATAATGCTAGAGAACTATCTTTAGTAGTCCTCAACATGTCCTGATGCTTCTAGGGAGAAATAAATATTAAAGTTGTAAGCTATGACCAAATTACAAAAATTATCATATCCTGTTTTTAGCCAATTTTAGCTCTTCTATGATTTTTTTGGTGGATTTCATGATATCCAAATGCATTTTTTATTTTCTATGTCGCATATTGTAACATAAAGCTAATATTCCTTGAGTTTTGGGGTAGCTAATACCCTATTTTGCATAGTACACAATGATGGTTGATTTTTGCAATTATAGAAGAAAACAAAACATTCTAGTATATCAAGCATAGCTTTTTCAATATTGTTAGTTTCCTGTGACAACTACATGCATTTTGTAGGTAGTAACCATATCTAGTCATAAGAATCAAATTTGGCTAGATATTGAATAGCTTCTATGGTATTCTACAACTCATAATGTTGAACCCAGTTTTTTCATGTTTGCTGTATTTAACACTTCATCTTTGTCCCCAAGATTCCCCTTGGTAAGAAATATATTATTCTTTTGACATGCTCCATGGCTCCTTATGAACATAAAGGACAATAGGGAACTAAGAAAACATGCATATATTATTTGTATTGAGTGTGGCTATAGAAACTTTGATGATAGGTTTGCAGAATGATAAAAATTCAACTTTTTTGTACCTATTTATTTTGGAAAAACAAAAAATAGTGAGTGAGAAGCAATCATATGTTCTGATCACCAACCCATTGAAGTTAACTAGCGAATTTATCTCAAGTCCTACAAAAATACCTAATCTTATTTTTATGCAACAAAACGTAAGAAATGAGTGTTTTGATGAAAATGCACTGGTCCATTAACTTTGGAGGCTTGGTGTGACCAAAAGATGAGAAATTTTACAAGTTTCTTTTTTTTTCCCTATGTAGTAGGCCTTGAACTATAACCTCATGAAAGGATTTTACAAAATGAGTGGATCTACTATGGTTTTGGAGGTTTTTTTCAAAACCCTGAAAGGACACTTTTATGTCTTGTTAGGTTACCAACCTAGTGTTAAACGGGCCTGTATAGAAATTCCAAGCTGTCTGAATATCTGCCCATTTAGAATAGGTTTGCATCCATCTTGAGAAACTATGATTGGACAACTACTTTTAGAACCTCTAAAACCTATTTTAGAATGGTTAATAGTTGAACCACTTGCAAGACAAAAGAGGTTAAGGCAATCCCAAAAATGTGCAATTGATTGACTATCATTTCTCACTAATGCACTGGTATCATCTGCAAATTGTTCAAGACAAAGGTGATCAGATGTCCCTTCATTAGAGATGCCATTTAGTTTTGCCCTAATTAAGCATGTCCTTAACTAGCCAACCAAAAGCATCAGATGAAATTGCATAGAGAAAGGGGGACAAAGGACAACCCTATCTAATAGACTTGTGTAGAGGGATGATATCATTCAAAGTCCCATTGACAGAAATCTAGGAGTGGAATTCCCAAAAAGTAAATAAACAAATCTAGTGAGTCTTCTGCTTGGCCCCATGTCCTCCATGCTCTAAAGAATGAAATCCCACTCTATTCTATCATATGCCTTGTCAAAAGCAATCTTGAAGAAGATGAAGTCCTGATTTGTTTCTTCAGCATACTCAATAACCTCCCAAATGGATATAATGGCATCCAATATGTATCTTCCTTTGATAAAACCTTTATGTTCTTTCAAGATGATTGATCCATGAGAGGACTTAGTCTTCTTGCTATGGTGAGAAAAAATTCTTATATACAGAAGTCAGACATGTAATTGGCCTCCAGTTTGACAATTCCTCCCTTAAGCCCTTATTATGAATAAGTTTTATGACACCAGCTTTGATTGAGGGGGACATAGCTCTAAGAGACATGGCTTCTTGCCAAACCAACATGAGAAGCGTGCCAAAAAATATTTATACAAGGAGTGAAATTCATTGGGAATACCATCAAGTCTAGGAGTTTTGCTAGGCTTAAGCTTTTCAATAGTTTCTCCAACTCACCCTCTAATATAGGGAGGCCTAAACGTTTTGCCACATGGTTAGGGGCTGTTTTCTTCTAACAATAGCAATCTTGCTCTAGCATTAGTAATTTCATTATTCCTCATAGGGGGCTTAGAGAAAATATTGGAAATAGGCTTGACAGTTTTCACATTTTCTTGGTGATTTTTACAAAAATTTCCATCTTCCTTATGCAACAAAGGAATAAAATCTTTACACTTCTTTTTCTTCAATAATAAAAACATATGAAGGTTGGGCTTGTCAATCTTCCCAACCCAAATCTGTTTGGTCCAAGCAAGGGCACCGTGGGCTTCAAGGAGCCCTTCCTTCCTCAATTTGTCTTTTAAAGATATGAGCTCCAGTGAGGAGGAGTCAATAAGGGTAGTGGCCTAAAGCAAATCAATTTTCTCACTAATCATCATTCTTTTGTGAGACCTAATTTCTTTGGCCTTGTTCTTGAATTGAGTAGAGCTTGTTGGGTTTCTTTGACAGCTTTATCTCATGCAGTGAATGCATTAGCATGAGAAGAAAAGGTAGACTAAAAAATGCTTTGAACCTTTGTTTGAATAGAAGGAAGTTTAAACAAAGAGCTATCAAGATGAGGCCAACCAAACCTAAAGTTGTGCTCACCTTTATGAAGGTCAAAAATCACAAGTGTTTGGTCAGATAAGAGCAGAGATATATCCACTTTGCAACTGACCAACCAATGCTCTTGTATTGAGTCTGTTGCCATGTAAAATCAGCCTTGCAGATCTGAAATAATTTCCCAATTGAATGTTGGCCCAAGTAAAACCAATATCCCTCTGAAACATTCATCAGAGAATGCTTGTCTTACAACTCTTCCTAGCTTGGCTTTTCTTTCCCTTGAATTACCTAGCCTATATACTTCCATCTATCTTTTATAGAGGTGACCATATTGAAGTCGCCTACTACAAGCATAAGAGGGTTATGCAGATCGTTGATTTTTTACCAAATTGAGACTCTTCAGAAATAGAGTAGATGCATATTTGCAAACCAGAGTGTAATTAAGAGATACTTCCTTGAAAGAGATAGCCACCTAGTGCCCTGATTGTCCATGAAGAGTGCCTATCAGATGTTCAAGGCTAGAAGTTATACCCAATATTGCCCTTCCTTTGCTTGCAGAATGATTGGAGACAAACCACTTGTGAGACTTGCTAATTCTCTAAATATTATGGTCCAAAAGCTGATCGTTGACCTTCACCTCTTGCAAACAAATAAAACCGGGGGAGGGGGGGGTCACTTAATAATTATGTGACTATCACGTGAGTGCAGCAGAAGGGGTTATTAAATTTCATTTTTTTCACATTTCACATACAAAAGGGTTCTATAAAATGGAATTGGCAAAAAAATTACAGATTGAATAGGAAAAGGGTGAATTTTATTTGTAAAAAATTCACAGATAAGGATTTTTAATCATAATCATTGAACGCACACGATATATACATAATCATTTAATCGTTGGCTGGGGATGGATCAAGTAAGGCTTCTTCTTCCTGAGTCTCCTTATCAAAATTTAGAGAGCATGTATTTCCCAAGTCCTCTTCTTTTCCATCTCCAGAGGATGGGCCAAAAACTTCATCCATAAGGGCACAATATCTATTGACATACTTGCAGTTGTTATTTCTGTGGGGAGCCCTATTTCAAGGATTGCCCCTATTGTTTTTTGCTTCTTTTTGAACCTTACAAGTTCTGGACAACGCTTGATAAGGTGACCCTGTTTGAGAGGGTTAATTTTATTTGCAAGTTAATCAATTCGTGTTTTTTTGCTACAGGTGATGCTTTTTCGAGTTTATAGAAGCATGGATTCCACTCATATGTATGCTCTCTAAGGTGGCGTTGTGGTATGTTAAATAAGTACCAAGGGAAGGAGAGAGAAGAAGGATTAGACGGAGAGAGAAAAACATACTTGTGAAATAGAGATAGGATCGGGGTGTGAGAGTACCGACAATGAGAGAGAGAGAGAGAGAGAGAGAGAGAGAGAGAGAGCCTGAGAGTGGGAGATGAGGGGGAGAGAGGAAAGATAGGTTCAAAATGAAAAAAGTCCGGCTAAAGTTTAGGCAAGAAGGTTCTCAAGCCGGTTCAAATTATTTCATTTAGTAACTTGGTATAGAATTGTTTATGTGTTGGTTTAATGTATATATTTTATAAATATCCTACATTTTAATTGAGATGAAAGTGGAGTTAAGTAAAAGTGGAGTTTTGTTGTGAAAAAGGAGGTTGTGTGCACGTTTTCTACTCACATGTGTGTGTGTGTGTGTGTGTGTGTGTGTGTGTGTGTGAGAGAGAGAGAGAGAGAGAGAGAGTGAGAGATGAGGGGGAGAGAGGAAAGATAGGTTCAAAATGAAAAAAGTCCGGCTCAAGTTTGGGCAAGAAGGTTCTCAAGCCGGTTCAAATTATTTCATTTAGTATCTTGGTATAGAATTGTTTATGTGTTGGTTTAATTTATATATTTTATAAATATCCCACATGTTAATTGAGATGAAAGTGGAGTTTTGTTGTGAAGAAGGAGGTTGTGTACACGTTTTCTACTCACGTGTGTGTGTGTGTGTGTGTGTGTGTGTGTGTGTGTGTGTGTGTGTGTGAGAGAGAGAGAGAGAGAGAGAGAGAGAGAGAGAGAGAGAGAGAGAGAGTTTTCCTGTTCATATGCGTGTGAAAAGGTTCCAAAGCCGGGTCCACAAATAATGTTTTCCGAGCCCTTAGAGAGGCAGTTTGTGGTGGTTACTCATTGCACTATTATATGCCTACAGTATTCATAGAAGAATAATAATCATAGTGTTTCCCGAGCCCTTAGAGAGGCAGTTAGTGTTGTCTACTAATTGCAGTTTTAGATGCTTATAAATCTTATAGGGGAATAATAATCGTAGTGACAAATCATGCATATTTTATTGCACACCCCACTTTAAAAGTTAGTGGTGGAGTAGTAGACGATTATAATATTCATATTGACAAATCATGCATATATTATTGCACGCTCCAATTTAGCAGTTAGCATATGCTGCGTGGGACCCCTCATGTCACTAACACATGCCACTCTTCCATCACTATCAATGCTTTTTGAGAGCATGGTTCTTTAGCCTATATAAATGTTACAAGGCAAGCACCATATGCTGCACAAGTGAATCGGAGGTGCTAATCAAGAGAGATTTTTTCATTTTCCCTGTACTTATACAATGCCTATAGGATATGCTAGTACTGGTAATGAGGTAGTTGCAAAAATCCATGAAGAGCTTCACAAACTCCCCCCCAACGCACCCCTTGAAGAAAAGAAGACGTTTACACAAAGAGAGCGTGACACAAACAAGGCGATCCGGATGTTCAACCACCTTAATCGTGCTCACAACACCGGAGACCAGGAACTCAATGATGGCTTTGAGACAATGCGAGAAGCTTTGGGCAAGTGGGAGACATGGGGGTACATAGATAGCTCTCGAAGGGCCGCTTTACAGGCGGAGATTGACCATTTGCTTGTCTGCAAACGCACAATCAACCTGGTCGACATCTCTGGCTCTAATGCGGTAGAAGATTGAGGCAAGATTTAAATAATTATGCACTAAATAATATAGTTAAATGAATATGCACTAGCACATGATAAATTGTACTAGTGTGATGCAAGTTGTACTGTGTGTGTGTGTGTGCAGGTTTGATTCCCTACGTAATCATGTAAACAACTTATTTTAATTATATGATGCTTATTTTAACTATATGATGGTGTTCCACTCTTCAGTGCCTTGGCGAGAATAATTCATATGTCTCTGTCTGACTTATTATTATTGAAGTAGCTGTGATACTTTTAATCGGCCTGGTCTACTAACACATCTTCAAGATCTATCATAATTTAGGGTATTGTTGATATCTTGTAGCTAAACTGAACCGTCAAATGTAACTACAAGCTGTTTGAAAGCCAAAAATGTAAAGAAAATCTATGTGATTTTTTTATATAATGCAAGAAAAAGATGAGCATGTCTTTAGTATTTACCCTACTTTTAGTAGAATATACTTTCCTGTCCATGTAGGTGTTGTTGCAAACAAGGATGAATGCCTAATAAGCCAATTTGAAACTAGGAATCTAAAAAATATTGATGGTTGTACTTGTTTGGGCGAAGACCTCAAAGTAATGAAACACGCATAGACTCTTGCATATAAAATAGTAATTAAGAAAACTTTACTGAGTTGAAGAACTGCATACGTACATAAACACACACGTATAAATAACTATATATATTGTATAAACAAGTACTTAAAAACACTTTACCGAGTTGAAGATCTCCTTATGTACATAAACACACACATATAAATAAATAAATAAAAAGATATTATATATATAATATAAATATTATATATAAAACTATATATATTCTTAGACCGACAGTGTAAAGAAATACTGACAAGCAAATGAAATTTTGATAGCATAACAACGTGAAAAATAAAAATAAAACCATTCCATACTTGCTTCTGTGAAAGCTTGCCTAACTTTTGTTAAGCTTTCCTATTCTATACTTGCTTCCGTGAAGCTTGCCTAACTTTTGTGTATACATGAAACCATGATTATGTTTCTAAACATGAACAAAAAGCATGATTATATTCACAAGCAATCAAAATTTTGACAGCATAACCGCGCGAAAATACAAACAAAAAATTTTTCCATTCCATACTTGCTTCCGTGAAGCTTGACTAACTTTTCTGTATACGTGAAATCATGATTATGTTTTCAAACATGAACAAAAAGCATGATGATATTGATAAGCAATCAAAATTTCGGTAGCATAACGGTATGAAAATTCAAACTAAAAAAAATCCCATTCCATACTTGCTTCCGTGCAGCAGTGAATGCTCACGGGAAGAAGAAATTACATAAGCAAAAAAGCATATGTTGGTATATTACTTTGGTAAATCCAAAGCTCTCAACAAACTTCTATCTAGTATAATAAATATGAAATCATGGCTGAATTGATAAGGACGATCAACACCAACAACATGTCTTCAGTAATACCAAAAAAGTGGCACCCAAACACCATGGTCACACGTCGTTCCATAAAAATCACAAACTAGAAAAAATGATAGATAATACCAATGTTGATGTCAATCAAGGGCAATGTGATCCGGGCTCATATTGTTGCCAATCAGTCTCCTCATCGCTATCTGCATCAACTGCTGAAATAGCACGTACACATGGAGCCTTGAAGCGTGAAAGATGTTGATGGAAGACCTCTGGATCACTATCTATGCAGAGACAGTGTCTAGACAACTCAACGCAAACATTGCCCAAGCCACCACATCCAGAAAACATATCAACAATGTAGGTGTGATCCGCAGTAAATGTCCGCACAAGCCAGCTAAAAAAAGCAAAAAATATGCGTATTTTTACTTTATGTAACATAGTCCAATAACGCATAGTAGGAAGCATATATTCTTACCAAAAGAAGTCAAGGATACGCTCGGCAGCACCTCTAAGAGCGTGTCCTCCAATGTACTCTCCGTCGACACGCTCCACCAGTATTCCGGACTTGGCATCAAAAGAGTTGTTGTCCACGCTCTCTCCATCTCGTCGATCGTATATAGGACGTTGACCCTTACGATAAAACAATCCTAGCAATAGTGTTTCCACCTACAAATTACAACTAGAATGTGATCTAATTGAAGAAAACTACAAGCATGCTTTTCAATCAACAAATAGATTTACTTACTCTCTCAATCTCAATGTTCTTTCGCACATAACCATCGGGGATCAAAATAAGAATGGTGTGCATCATTTTGAATCTCATCTCGATGGCATGGCTAGACACAATGCCAAAGTGATCAGTGGAGCTTAGGGTGATGTACCACCCATTGTCTGCCACATACTTTGAAGCTATTACGGCCACTTTCTTACTTAAGTTTCGAGAGAATTGATTCCATGGAGGGACCTGCATAATACGCATTGTTAATTTAATTAAAGTTCCAAAACTATCATAGACTGTCCATTGTGGTTTTGAAGGATGCATACCTCATTCTCTGAAAAATATTCAACTTTAAAGTTTTTTGGAAAATCCGCAAACAAAAGAGAGGCCACTTCATTGCTCTTTTCCCCATCAACATGGGCTGAATGAAGAAAATCCAAGATCCTGCATACGATCAAATAAATGTATTTCAAACATTCACAACACACACCACACATAGTTAGTCTTTCTTTTCACATGTGTTTACCATTTCTCATCATCGAGAGAAATTTTGTAAACATCTAGCATGTTCCCAATAACGTTCACATCACAATCTATGGAAGGCACTGCATAATCAAAAAATAAAATATTTCATCAAGAATTGTTGAGTAGAAAGAAAGTGACAGCTAGATATCTATACAAGCAAGTTTACCTGTGGAGCCTTGAGCACCTTTTTGGTTCTTTTTGGGAGACTTCTTGGGCTTCTTGGATCTAACAAAATCCAATCGTTTCTTTATAGAGGAGATTGTACTATTGTTTAATCTTTTCGAAGAGGTGGCTTTCTTGGAAGCTGAGCCAATCTCCTCAATACCATTTTCATTTCTTTCAAGAAGGTGCTCTAAAGCAAACAAAAATATATTTCTCACAAACATAATCTAAATAGTATGAGCACTTTAACAATTTTGTAGTTTTTATAAATTCCAAAAATAACCTTTATATAAGTTCCCTTCATCCCGTGGGTAGGTGCCTCGAGTGTAATCTAGCCACCAAGGGCAATACTCAATTTCCCAAGCAATCAAACCATAATCTCTCATCCATAGTGGATACATACACTCCTCACAATAGAGGTCCCTCCAACTTTCAACAGCAATTGGCAACTTCTCCAACAAAGTTTGATCGTAAAGCTGAATTAGCCATCTACATAAAATGCAGTTAACTTTATTTGAGCTCCTTTCCTAAGTGACTTATTTATTATACAAACTCTAAGTAAAAAATAGAATAACAACCATAAAGATATCAATTGTATTACCTAAATAATACTCTCCTTGAAGATTCCATAAGCTCTGGAATTTTTTCATCCGACTCTTTTGTGTTGAGCTTACTCCAAAGCTCTACAAAAGCTTTATCAATGTGGTCCCTCAATTGGTGATGAAACCATGCTTCAAAGCCCTCCGGCATTTGTTCAATCATTTTCCCTTTGATCCTCAAGCATTGCTTCAAGATACTTCCCCAATACCACTCTTTACGCAAGTACATTCTAAATTTCATTGCACTAATATAACGCTCAGAAATAACATCATCTACACGGCAATGCATCAAAGAGTCCAATATTTCCTTTTTCCTATAGAGCAAACAATAAACAAACCATAAATGCATTGATTCATTTGATGATTTCATGTGTATTTTTTATCCAAAAATTATTACCTCTCTGGTGATATTTTAGAAGTTGCCAAAGAGTGGACTTTGTCTCTTGTAAGGCCCACTTGATCCTTTTCTCTTATCCAATTGAAGTTAAATAATAAAGAGAAGAACCCTTGGCCATTGGCGGGGTTGGCAATAGACAACATCTATGTTACATTAGCACGAGATCAAATCAAATCAATTTTTCAATCAAATATATCAAATTCAAATGACATGTCAACTTACAATTTTGTAGAAATTCAAACATAAACGGGGAGAAGAGAAAGTGTTTACCTTATAAGCTCTTTCTTTGAATATTTTTTCTACTCTTCCTCGAGCAACCATTTCCTTTTCTGGCAGTGAAATTGAGGGATCATTGATCTCTTGCATCTCTTTGATAAGAGACAAGTCAAAGTCTTCCTTTTGTAGAGCAAATGAAAAAAAAAAGTAAGATTTTACAAAATAATGTCAAGCTTTAGAAATTACATAAAAAGTGTACTTTAAAGCAAAAAAATATACCTTCCATATGAGCATTGCTAATAAAAGAGCAGGAGCGTTGTACCAACTCCCTTTAGATGCCTTCTTCTCACAAGAAAACTCTACCTCTATCCATCGAATCCAATCTTGGGGAAAGTCTTTCATTAAAGAATCTTTGCTTGCCACAGCCAGTTTTTGGAACAAGAAGATCTCCTGCCCAAAATTTGTGCTCACAATGGTTCTACCAATCCTAAACCACAATATCTTAAATTAAATGGCAGTAGAATGACATCGATAAAGTAATAGCAATAACGTTCAAAACAACAAATGTGCTTACTCATTTTGAGAGCGCAAAGCTAGCATAAGCTCCCCCTCTGCACTTCTTTCAACAAAGACAAATTGACATTTCACAGAACAATGTCTCCACTTTATCATTGAAAATTCTACAACAACAAAAAAGAAAATTAGAAAGCATAGAGTAATACAAGTCAACTTTACATTAAACAAAAAAAGAAATCACTTACGTGTTTTTATTAATCGCATCCAAGTTTTCAAACGGTGATTACCATCCCAAACGATAAATTTTTTTCCCCTTAAGTCTTCCCACTCAAGGGGAAGGGAATTATCAAAATCATCGCTTATTTCTCACCAAATAGGCCCCCGTTCATCTTTGTCTAAGTCGGAAACATAATGTTGATCATGGACTGGCTTCTTAAATGACACAAGAAATGGAGCTCCAAGCACACTGTATCCAGACATCTCAAACCTTTTCACCAAGCCCTCAGTGCCTGGACCCACCGCTCTAATGGCTTCATTTTCCATCAATCTACAAAGAGGAATTCGAGGAGGTTCCAAAACCTCTCTTTACAATAAAACCCTCTACAATCTCCTCTAATATTCGACCATGAACATCCTTTCCAAATACTGTTGGATGATTGGGAGGTTTAGCAACAATTGTTGTTGCTTCAGACACGCTGTGAGCCACCAATTCACCTTGTGTAGCATGAATATCTATGAACACCTCTTCTTCATGCACATCACTCAATATATCCTCTTCTTCATGCACATCACCCAAAATATCCTCCTTTCAATGGACATTGGAAGAAGCAATGGAAGATCGTGCATTGGCCCTATGCCCTGTAGTGCCAGACCTTAATTTGTATCCTACTCCTACAAGCAAAAAACAATAAGAACACAAATAGTTTAGTGAGTATGATGAGACAAAAGAAAAGAAAACAAATAGCTTAATGTATTTGAACTTACTTTGAGAGATACCTGTCCTGCCACGTTTAGATGGTGTATGAGCCATAATCTATTAACCACAAACAACAAAAATCTTCTTAGCAATGACAATACAAATATAAAATTCTAAATTTCGGCAACATAACGGCGTAAAATGCAAACTAAAAAAAAAAACCATTCTCAACTTGCTCATGGCAAGGAAAAATACAAATCCACTTTGCCATTTGTATACCTCTTCTCTACAATGACCTAATCTTACATCATTGTAATTGTTACTGTAAGTGTGTATGCAAGTGTGTTAAAGTGTGTGAATGCAAGTGTTTATATGTGTGTGTGTGTGGATGTATGCATGATTGTGTGTGTGAATGTAAGTGTAATATGTGTGTGTCTTTATGCATGATTGTGTATGTGTTTGTGCTATGATGCAAGTGTGTTGATGTTGTGAATGCAAGTGTTTATATATGTGTATGTATGCAAGTGTGTTGATGTTGTGAATGCAAGTGTTTATATATGTGGGTGTATGTATGTATGTATGTGTGTGTATGCAAGTGGATGTGTGCATGATTATGTGTGTGTGAATGTAAGTGTAATATGTGTGTGTATGCAAGTGTGTTGATGTTGTGAATAAAAGTGTTTATATATGTGTATGTGTGTATATGCTTGACAATACAAATATAAAATTCTAAATTTCGGCAGCATAACGGTGTAAAATGCAAATTACAAAAAAAACCATTCTCAACTTGCTCATGGCAAGGAAAAATACAAATCCACTTTGACATTTGTATACCTCTTCTCTACAACGACCTGTTCTTACATCATTGTAATTGTTACTCTAAGTGTGTTTAATATGTGTGTATGCAAGTGTGTTGATGTGTGTGAATGCAAGTGTTTATATGTGTGTGTGTGTGTGTGTGTGTGTGTGTGTGTGTGTGTGGATGTATGCATGATTGTGTGTGTGTGTGTGTGTGAATGTAAGTTTAATATGTGTGTGTCTGTATGCATGATTGTGTGTGTGTTTGTGCTATGTATGCAAGTGTGTTGATGTTGTGAATGCAAGTGTTTATATGTGTATATGTGTATGTATGCAAGTGTGTTGATGTTGTGAATGCAAGTGTTTATATATGTGGGTGTATGTATGTATGTATGTGTGTGTATGCAAGTGTAATGTGTGTGCGTATACATGATTGTGTGTGTGTTTGTGCTATGTGTGCAAGTGTTTTGATGTGTGTGTATCACTGTGTGTGTGTGAGTGTGTGTGTGTGTGTGTGTGTGTGTGTGTGTGTGTGCTTACCTGGACACGCTCGCCCGATCCACCAGAGGAGGTCCAATGGGGAGCTCCAATGGAGCTCCTCCGGTGGATCGCGCGAGCGTGCGCAGGTAAGCACACACACACACACACACACACTCACACACACACACACACACACACGTGAGTAGAAAATCTACACACACACACACACACACACATAGTACCTTGTCTTCTCTTACTCCTTCTTCTTCACAGCAAAACTCCACTTTCTCTTCACTCCACTTTCATCTCCTTCTTCACAGAAAAACTTCACTTTCACTTCACTCCACTTCAATCTCAATTAAAACTCCATTTAAACTTCACTCCACTTTCATCTCAACTACTACTTTTTTCACACACACCATATATTACAAAAATGATATTGTGGTATAAACACTCACACACACACATTTATTTATATATATATATGTATATACACACACAAAGATATACACAAAATGGATTCATATATATAGTTTTACTAAAAAAATACTATGTTTTTTACACACACACAACCATATATTTAAAAAAATGATTGTATGTGTTTGTGTGTATAAAAAAAGTAGCATTCTTAAAGTTAAATCATGCACACACACACACACACACACACACACACACAAACACACACAAAATGTAAAAACTATGTGCACAGTTAAATATCTTATGTGCACATACACTCAACTTAAATACACTCAACTTAAAAATATCTTAACTTAAACTATGTGCACATACACTTAACTTAAATATCTTAACTTAATAAAATGCTACGTTGTTTACACACACCCACAAAATCATTTATACACACGCACAGTAATGTATATAACTTAACTAAAATAATTATATATACACACTACCAAAAACACACACACATATATATAAAATGGCAAGATGGAATTAGGTGCCAAGCCACTATTGTACGGACATGGTGCATCTGACTTTGCAAGTTTTATGTCTGATGAAGCTGGTGCAAATTGGAATGCTATTCGAACAGACTTCAATGGCGGACCAGATAATATCATGGAGGGACGTGAACGATCATGCCTATTTCATTGGGAGCAGAGTCTCCACAAATATGCTAAAAAGTGGATACCTCAACATCTAACAAATCAACACATTGATATGTGTGAGGACTGGAGAGCTTGTAAGACCATTGTGCTTGCATCTCAAAAGGCGCTTTCAATTCAAAAGTGGTGGAGACAACATGTATCTACAGAGAGCATCACAAGAGTGAGCAGATGGTTTAAATGGTGGGAGCAACGAATTTCACACTAGGGAGGAATTGGAACAGATGTAAGTACCTTTATGACAATCTATATTTTTAGAAAAATTTCTTTTCATACATGAAATTTATAAATTTTAATTCATGTTTTTGTGCATTTCATAGGGTGGTCTAAGTCCGCGGGAGCGGGCACAAATTCCCAATGTTAATTTATCAGAAAGTGTACATGCCAGTTGGTTAGCAGGTGAAGGTGGAAAGGGAAAAATATCCTTGTATGATGCATGTGTAACAGATGTTATAAACTCATATATTCAATGTGCAAAGCGTTTGGGATATACTACTGGGCGTTATATAGGAACGGGTCCCACAATGGAGACCTTGCTTTCTCGAGTTGAATCTCAGCAAACTCCAACTCCAACCAACGTGGCCCATCTATGACACGAGGCTGTTGCAGGGACTCCCATGTATGTGCAGCCAATTTTGCATGGAGACAAAGAAACAGTACAATGCAAAAAGAGGGGCAGAACAAGAACAAGTAGCTCCCATCGTCCAGAATATTTCATGGAATCTAAGCAACGAAACCATCGCGGTCGACCAAAAAAAATCAAGTTTGATACCCAAGGACCAGGTATTTCTAACATTCCGCTGCAAATTAGTGACAGTGATGATGATATTGGATCTCAAAAAGAAACAACCACACCTTTGTCATCTAAAACAAACAATGTGTTTGAGAGTGATGTGCCACGCACTCAGTGGGCCCTCAGGAGAATGCCCATTCAAAGTCAAAGAAAATGTTTTGGAACAATAGGGAGAAAAAATTGTGACAATATCTTGCATAGTCGCTCAATTGGTCTTGTTGCTCCATGTATATGGTCCGAAAGAATGTTCAAGGGTAAAACAATCGAGCAATGGTTATGGTTTTGTAATCATGATATTTTGCATACCCAATCAATCAAAAGACAAGTCAAAGATTTACCTCCTGCTCCAAATGTTTGGCCAGTAGCAAGAGGGACAGATATCTCCACACAGGAACTTGTCGCGCTGCATCAGAGTGGATTTCGGACAGAGAATTCAATGGTAAATCCACAAACTCTTGCTGGCGATTGCAAAGAAGGTGGTGGCAGCTTGAGGAAGAAAAAGTGGAGGCATGGAATCTCTAAAGAGGCCATGAAGAAATTGGAAGCATGTAATAGTATGACAATAATATTTTTGGATGAAGTGAAAAGGTCTCAAGAGCATGTAATTTTCCGAGTTCTCACTGAAAATAGTTATGAGATTCATATAAAACAGAGTCCAGCATGCACGTGTCCGTATTTTCAGAAGTGAGAGAATACCAACAAATCCTTTTTGGCATGCAAACATATGTACTATGTGTACACAAAAGTGCTCGGACTTGAACCTAAGGAGCACATGATTATTCATCAGCCAACCCTCTCACCAATGGACATCGCTTTTATTCTTGAACAACCAAGGATGATTTCTCCCTCCATTTAATTACAACTGGTTTGGTATGCTTCTTTCACTCAACTAGAATATTGATCTATGATATGAAAGTGTTTTTCTGTATTTATTTTGGTTTATTATACTTGTGATTATTTATCTTGAAAAAACATTGTTTATGTAGCAAAGGATTTCAAATTTCAAGCAAAAGATATGAAGCATCTTGCAAGCTATTTGGGAGCAAATTACTTGCCTTTTAGAGTGACCATTACATTTATGGCAACTATCCTTTTTTGTACTCTAATTTTGATCTTATCCTGTGGTAGTTTTGCGAATGTACTTACATCCTCAAACTTATGTTGTTTCAAAAAGCAATTTCTTGGGAAAAATAGTATTGTCTCTATCTAGCATTATTTTTTACTTCATCACATTTATATATGCTGTGGATTATATTTAACTCTGAAATTAGTGTTGTCTCTATTCTGCATGATTTTTTACTTCATCGCATGTTTATATGCTGTGGATTATCTGACTCTAATCACATGCGTTGCAAGCATATTTGACTCTAATGGCATGAGTTGTGAAATGGTGATTTTATTTGTTTACATTTTTTCCGTCGTTATGCCCTCTCGGTCTCTCTCTCTCTCTCTCTCTCTCTCTCTCTCTCTCTCTCTCTCTCTCTCTCTCTCTCTCTCTCTCTCTGCGTAGTGATATACAACTCTATGATTTTACTTTCTCTCTCTAGAAGAGAAGTTACTCTCTCTCTCTCTCAAGGATTTATGATCTCTTCTTCCAATGGTAACTCGCATAAATACTATCTCTCTAGAATTTATACTTTCTCTCTCCGTCAACCATACATATATGGAGTCTTATGACGATTGAAAATTACATTAAATAGATACTTTATGCTATGACACATATTTGGTTAAAAAAACTCTAAAGATTGCTAAAATTGTCAAAAAAACTTGAAATGAAAAACTTGCAAATGTTAAATCCCCTGTTTGAGATAATGAAAGCAGGCATTTGGAAGGTTTCTGTAAACTATTTTTGACTATGTAGGACTTGACCAAACTGGTCCTTGAGAGAGATATCCTCTCTAAGAGCGGTTTCTATATCTACCTCAATAAGCAGTTGTGGATCACATTTGGATTTTATTTTAATGGAGGGCTTTTGTCTCAACACTTTGCCCACTTGCAAGCCAACCTGCTTAAGCCAAGGAAAAAATTTTAATGGAAAGTCAAAAAAATCAACCCAAACAAGCACTTTTGAGGGATTTTTCACCTTGGGGTCAAATCCCTTTTAACATTTGAAAACGGACAAAGGGGTATTCCTTACAATTAGCCATTGTCTCATGCTAATGACTTGGAGAGCACTTTCAACATCATAAAAAAAGAACAGATAATAGTTGTTAGGGAGATATTAAACTTGAGAGGGAAACAGGTTCCTGGCATCCCACTCTTCAGAGATTCAATGCTTGAGAATATCCACTGGTGGTCTAATCCTATGACAGAGACCCATCACCAATCTATCATATAGATTTTTGAACCAATTGTCAAGTTCTATAGTACCCACAATAACCTCACCCTTAGAGCGTTCACCATTGGTCTGAAAGTTCTCCTTACAGTTGTTTTCTAAGGGATTCTGATTGACTTCATCAACAATCGGATTAACACAGACACCCGCCTACTGATGTCCTTGGTCCTTTTGGGTTTAGCATCACAGGATTGTAAAGGGCATTAACAATATTATTCTCACACAAGGAGCTTTGGACGGCTTACCATATGGAAAAAAATATATAATTGCTAGATATCTTACTAGTTTCAATACACACATCTAGCAAAAGTGCAAACTAGTAAGTGTGAGAATACTCCTAGATGCATCAAGTAGCAATCTTCTTACCATATAGTAAGTTGAGTAGCTATATGGTAAGATAGTTGCTAGATGAATCAAGAGAGTTCAATCTCACTTGGTAGTTTGAGATGTGTTTGGAAGCTAGTAATACATCTAGCAACTCAAAGATATGACATAGTAGTTCATCTAGTAACTTCATAACAAAACGTGGTAATCCTCCTAACCCTACTCAATGTGTCTCCTAAAATTACCTCAACAGCCCTACCTACTGGGGAAAGTCCTCATCCTACAACCTGTGAAATCCACACTTTCAAATAATCAATCAACCCATGGCACTTGGAACAATCCACAACAAGAGACATGACTCACAAGTAACATGAACTACTACACACCCACACAAAACTATGGCCAGATGTATTGTGCCCGGCTCACAATCAACTTATAAAGCCTTTGGCCTTATAAAATAGTGGTCATACACTAGAATTCAATACAAGACGACTCCCACATGCAATAGTGCAGATCCACAATAAATTTCCCCATCGCATACATCAGCCCACAATGTAAGCTGCAAATTCCACCTGCTACTCCACAACCAAACCACAAGGGGTTACCCTTGCCCTCACTACCATTTGTTATGGTCTATCCCTAAGTAATGGCTACAACTCCACCTATGTGAGTACTCCAAATCCAACTTCACCTAGTGTTGTGCCCTACTCATCCTTGCACTCTTGCAACCCTGCAACTATACATAAAAGCAATCATATAAACAAAATAAAGAGAATCCATGATTATTTCTTTACATAATATGAACTATAAAACAATCCATGCACAATCAAGGCTTGTAATTTACTTACGAGATGCACCAAAAATAAGGTTGCAAGGACTACTTACATACGACAAAGATGTGAGCACAAAAGCCTTGCTCAATCAAGTTTTGTACACAAGCTAGCAGACCAAGGCACCAGACCATGGTTGTAATAGAGAAAAACATACCCAACATAAAGTAGAACGGCAACGACTGCCAAAGCGACTTGAGTTAAGCAACTACATAAAGTAGAACGGCAACGACTGCCAAAGCGGATGCACCTTGAGAAAAACCGTAAAACAATGCCACAAGGAACAGAGCCCATATCTACATGAACAGTTGAAGAAACAAATAGTCAATCAGTTTCAAGAGGCTACAAACTTAAAACTTAGAAGTAACCCTTCAGCCTCCAAGACAATGTCACTTACACCTCCGCTTAGCAAGGGTCTTTGACCTAATTTAATGACTTTCTAGATAGCAAACAATGTCATCAATACCTGCACATGACAAGAATATGCTCACACGTGTGTTCAGGCTCACACGTGTGTTCTATTGCCAAATGAAAGAAGCCTTGCAGGTTAACTCTTATGCCATATTCTGAAATTGGTGACACATTAACTAATAATAAACCAATATCACAAAGATCAAAAGTACTGCGACAACTATACCAAAATCAGTATATAAGTTGCAAAAAGACCTGCAGTGTGGTCAATAACTGGTGCGCGTGTGACTATCTCGTGTGAGGCATCGTCATCCTAATTAACACGTATAATTAATTATTAGCTACCTATATGATCATGATAATAGACAACAATGAAAACACATAGAAATCTCAAGACATGTGCAGCGGCCCTGCATACGCTAGTTGGGTGAATGTGCATGAGTTATGTAATGCTACCCAATTCATTAAGCCCGAACATGATCTAATCTTCTGCAATCGGAAGGTAAAAACAGACACCAAGCACATTGTATTTTTGTAGAATGAATATGAATATGTATACTAAAATACCTGAAGGTGGCTTTTGAGGTGGTAAAGCGTGAGTCCTTTAACACCCATGGCTTTCATCACTGTCTTAGGTGTGGCTTCTGCAATGTATAATTACCAAACCATTTCATTTTAGAGAATTTGTAGCACCTGTGAAAGAGAGGCACAAAGCTAGTTGCTGCTTACTGTCAGCTCCGCCAAGCTGTGTGACTGCATCCACAAAACGTTCATGGAGGTCAGGCATCCAATGGAGGCGTGGCTTGGGATCTAGGGAGCACATGACAGCGATGTCGCCTGATAAACTCAACATCATAAGGCCGTGTTGGTGCTATTATAATGATGTTGGTGTTGGGCGGACGGTGGCTGTTGCTGTTGATGATGAAGATGGTGATGGTGGACATGGTGGGGGTGCGGATGTAGTTGTGGTGGCAAAGCCGCACCAGCTGTGACAAATCAACTTCCCATGCACATACATAGAATCATACACATGCACAAACCTTCACAAGCAATCTATTTATTAATAGAATAAATTCAAAGAGACAATGGATCATATACTAAATGCAAAAATACACTTGCATCCTAGTCATAAGCATCTAAAACAAGTTCCACACACAAAAACTAAAATTTGAAAACAACCAACCAACCTGGTCACTTATGCTGCACAGGAGCTACTATGTCTGGTACATTGATACAATTGCAACAACCAATTGGTCTGTTATGCCATTCCAAATGTCAAGGATAACATCCGTATTGGCCTGTAGCTAGCAAAAGTTTACGCAATGTTTAAGATAGATAACCAGTTGACAATAAGAATCCATGATGAAAAGACTTGAAAACCCAAACCTTGAAAGGCTAGGCCTGAAAAGACCTATCTTGTAGCCATGGATAAGCAATATGTAGACAAGACACACCCCTCACTATACATCCAAGATTTTCATAATAGCTGCTACATAATCTGAATTTTCAGCCTTGTAACTTGCTCAAATGATCACGAGGAATGAAGTCCAAGCATAGCTCTGGAAGGTCGAGACGGTTTAAAAGCTGCAAGCACAACCAACAAACATTGAGTTGTTGAGCTCCAGTTCTATCTCATCGTCACATCCTTCAACTTTGACAATTATCAACATCTAGCATTGACGAATAAGACCTGTAAATCCCTTACTGGGAGCCCATATGACAACCAGGTAGACTCGCGCTATCGCCTACAGAAATTACTAGCAGCTGCGTATGAGCACGTACCGATTCTCCTTTGAGTCAGGAATTTGCACATCGTAGAGGTCGCTCGATCGCTTAGGGTTTGCGCACGTAGTTGGTTCTCTGTAGAGAAGGAAAAAGCCTGCGTTCAGGTTTTCCATTTGTCCATCGGCCAAGTGCACAGGGGCTTATTATTTGTTGGGAAAATACCCCTCTAGTTCCCAAATTACCCCTCAAATTTCAAAAACTCCCAAAATACCCCCATAAATTCCCAAAATGCACTTCAAATTTTCCAAAGTTCCCAAAATACCCTTGCTTGTGAGAGTATAATTCTTCCAAAATAATATTTTTTTTAGCTTTTCATATGAAGAGTGATTGTCTGTCATACAAGATGCTACCCCTAGAATTTGAGTTCGTTATGTAGGCTTTGGAGATGAATTGCTTCATAATTTTCAAACATAATTGCATTTTTGCGAGGGAATTTGTGACAAATTACATGCTAAGCACTCCAAAACGGATCTCAATTGTCAAACAAGAATAAAGATTAGAAAATCTTAAAGAATCCAACCAAAATAGATGCAAGGGTATTTTGGGAATTTTTGAAGTTTGAGGGGTATTTTGGGAATTTCCACAAATTAGAGGGGTATTTTGGTAATTTTCCCTTATTTGTTAAGGCCTCTCTCACCTGGACATGTGTGCGGTTGAAACGGCGAAGCCGGATTGGCTCGCAACAAGTTATGCCTCTACAAGACTGGCGTGCTTTACCTCCACCCCTCCCAAGCTCTTTTGGACCGCTACAAGATAGAGGATGACAACAACGAGAAATACTTGAATACACTGGTGTCCTATTCTACTAAGTCAATGAGAGTAAGCTGCAGTAGTATGAAATTGAAAAGGCATTCATTCTATTAAGCTTTGGTTGTCATCACTGCACGCTGTTAAAGTTTTGCACTTGAAATTGAGCACGTGTGTTATAAGGGACTTCTTGAAAGTGGACCCCCCCAAGACTGAGAGACCACTATCGTCTACATTTGTTGCCTTAACCATGATTCCACCATGGCTACCCACAAAGAAGAGGTATTTGTTTTTGAGATTACGATCCAACATCCCAGTGGAAGACAAAAGCAGATATGCTTCATTAGGGGATGGATGGGGTGTTGGAGGGCCACTTATCCTGGGAAGGCTTAGTTGGTACTGTTGGGGTATAAAGCCCAATGTGGTCGCCCAGGTAAGTGGGCGGCCCGCCAGGTATGTACACATATTCTTTCATAAAAACCTAATAAGAACTCACTATGCTCTACACATTACAGGAGAGTGAGTTCACCATATCGTCGTGCTCTTCTTCTCGCACTCTCTCTCGCGTCACACTTCCGCTCGTACTCCTTCAACTGGTATCAGAGCTCAGATCGAGACTCGGGGCAGCACTGCAGGAGGCTAGAGTCACCAGCTCAGATTGGAGTGAAATTCGACAGGCAAAGACACGGCCCCAAATCCTGTGGGCGAGCTCGAAGGGCTCGATGTTCTCATAATTTCCTTCTGAGGTCATCTCGGCCACCGTTCGGCTTCGACAAAGTTCTGCGCAGGCCATTTTCGACTACGTGGTCTCGGCGGGTGCAGATCCGACTCTGCAAATTTGTGGTTTCGGCCTACGACTGCAGGTGCTGAGGATATCGGCACTCCCAAAGTGCTGATTTGTCGCTGTCTACACATCGAAGGACGGCTCACAGTTCTTGGAGGCGTGTCACATACGACACGGGTGCATCTACACACAGACTGTAGGCGACATCCACTACTACAGAGGCTGAATATGTTGCAGCATCAGAGGCATGCAAAGAATCAATTTGGCTTAATCAACTAGTAATAGATTTGGGAATCAAAGAAGAGATGCCTATGTTATATTGTGATAGTCAAAGTGCTATACAATTGGCTCGCAATCCAGTGTATCACTCAAAGACAAAGCATGTGGATGTGAAGTATCATTTCATCAAGGAAATGCTCGAGGATAAGCAACTTCAGCTTGTCAAAGTTCACACCACAAAAAATCCTGCTGATCTACTTACAAAAGGACTTCCCTCAGAGAGCTTTGCGCATTTTCGCAAGCAGTTAGGTGTAGGGTAGTACATCACTTCTCTACATCTCTTGTATATTAGCTTGTATAGTAGCTTCTCTCACACTTAAAGTACCACATTGGACTTTAAGTGGGACGTTGTTGGGGTATAAAGCCCAATGTGGTCGCCCAGGTAAGTGGGCGGGCCGCCAGGTATGTACACATAATCTTTTGTAAAAACCTAATAAGAACTCACTATGCTCTACACATTACAGGAGAGCGAGTTCACCATATCGTCGTGCTCTTCTTCTCGCACTCTCTCTCTCGCGTCACACTTCCGCTCGTACACCTTCAGGTACTTTGAGGAATCGGTAAATAGGTATGTGCCATGTGTACAAAAATGTTGGGTTTGTAAGGGGGGGGCTTGGGGTACTTTTCCCTCCCAAAAAGTAACGTTTATAATTTTTGAACCACCATAATTTTCATATACATGCTCAAAATTTTGTGAGAAATGTAGGTTCCCATACTCTACACTTCAAGAGTATTAATCATAGATATGTCACATGATATAATTTCTCCATACCCATTTCAATTTCCATTTTCATTTGAATTCCATTTTTGCTTGAGTGGATTCTAGCACATAAGGAGAGACAATTGCAAGATAGGACTCACATGACATCTTCCTAATGTATCTTTGATGGAAAATGCCATGTCAATAGAATTTTCTATAGGGTTGGGAATGCCTAACTATAGCAAACACACTTGTACTACATGTTGTGAGATAATGTGTTGAGCTAAACACTATATATCCTAGACAAGGTTAAGAGAAGCATTAGTTACTTAATTATTCTAAACATTATGTGACTACACAAACAATTCCATTGTTCTGTAGATGAGATGCTTACTATAAAATGACATAGAGTTAGGATCTAACAGTGTTCTTGATTTTGTCTTTGTGGAGTAAATGTTGATTTTCTTCCCATAAGAGCACGAGACATAATACCATTCTTACTTTTCTTTCAAAGACCTTTCCTTCCAAAGTGAGAACTAATTATAAATTATAGCATTCAACCCAAGACATAAATACTATTCTATTATTATGGTTTTCCTTTGTTGCAAGAAAATATTGTAGTACTCAATATTGCGACTTCAATAATAAGTCAAGTAAATTATGTTCATGTAGTGTGCATTTTTTAAATGGACAGAGGAGGGTGACTCAACAACAAATTCGACCATTGTTGGGTCTAAACATGTTCAACAATGGGGTCTTGTGCATTGCTTGTTGCTTTAAAGGGGAGAGATAGTAATGAGGAGTGTTTCTTACTCAATGTTAAGGTATTGGCTGACTCAGATGAAATCTTCCTAACATATCTTTGATGGAAAATGGCATGTCGAGAAATTTTGCTACAGAGTTGGAAATGCATAACTATAGCCAATACACTTGTACTACATGTTGTTAGATAATGTGTTGAGCTAGACACTTCATATCCTAGACAAGATGAAGAGAAGCATTAGTTACTTGTTTATTATAAACATTATGTGACTACACAAACAATTCCATTCTTTGTAGATGAGACGCTTACTATACAACTAACATATGATTAGGATCTAAGGGTGTTCTTGATTTTGTCTTCGTGGAGTAAATGTTGATTTTCTTTCCATAAGAGCACGAGACATAAAAAGGATCAATAATGTACTCCTATTCTATGGAGTGCCTTAAAGTGTATATTAGACAACAAAAAAGTCCCTATTCATAGTCCAAGATGCATTTAGACTTATCATTTTCATGATCTTTTCATCCTTTTGCTCTTTCTTATTGCATTGTGCTAGTTCCAAGAACCTATGCTAGAAGCTTTGGTTGATTTGTTTTATGAAAATCAAGAATACTTTGATTTTTCAAAAGAGGGATTAGGTCACCAAATGATGACGTCAATGATGATATCACAAAAAAAAAAAGTGAAAACACACCAAAAGCATTTGTTAAATGTTACATACATACATACATATATATATGTGTGTGTGTGTGTGTGTGTGTGTGTGTGTGTGTGTACATATATATGAGAGAGAGAGAGAGAGAGATAAGAAGAAGAAGAGAAAGAGAGAGACTCAAAGAATTTGCATGATGGATAAAAAGAAAGACCTTACATTAGAAAAACTAATTGGATTTTCAAGTTAATGTTCAATTTAGGCCCTATAAGCTTTATGGAGAGCTACAAGGTTAGTGTAAAAGAATGCGTAAATCCTAGGGTTAAATAGCACTACAAGAGGTTGTGTGCTCTTGTGACGCTGTTAGCGACGGAAATACACTGGGTTTTTATAACCCCCGACGTCGCTAAAACCGTCGCTACGAGCGTCGCTATATGCGTCACTATAAGCGTCGCTATATACGTCACTATAAGCGTCGCTATATGCGTCGCTATATAGAGACGCTCATAGCGACGCTCATAGCGACGGTTATAGCGACGTTTACACTGAAGACTATAGCGACGCTACAGAGCCATCAATAGCGACGGTTATAGCGACGCCCGAGAGAAATTTTTTTTGGTGGCAGGGCATTGAATGCCCTGCCACCCATCAACCATATTGTACTTGATTCACTTTTTTAAAAAAGTGCAAGGGTAGATAATAGACCCAAAATAGTCACCCACAAGACGCATTGTTTGCAAAATTGACAATTGTACACATCATAGGCAAAATGAATTGATTGGCAAATGTAATAATGACAATTGTACAACATCATAGCCATAAAGAATTGATTGGCAAAAGGAACTGCGGTGACAAATGTAATAATATACATGGTTCAAAAAGACGTATAAAATCCGTCTCATGATACATAAGCTATGAGAAACCCTAAACTAATGCTATCTAGCTACGGCTAAACTGACGTCGTCTAGTCAGACGTCTCATCGCGTCCAAGCGACGTATCTGTCGGATTCTGCAAAAAAAGACAATAAGACAGCTTTCAGTAAGTATAAACATATAACGACATTTATAAAACAATACAAAAAATAAAAAAGAGTAAACCCTAATACTAACCATGCCGCCGCGAGAACTGAGAATGTCCATCAGGGCGTTTAAGCCCTTCCTGCGTGCGTACTCATGCTCGTACGGTGTGGGATCACGTCCTGTCATCGACCACTGTCAAAACATACAAAGATTTCATTATATAAGAATTAAAAACCTCATAAACCGTAAACTATCGAACATAAAGAGCAATGCGAAAACACTTACAAAATCGGCCTCAAATGATGCCCATCCACCACTCCCCAAGTGGTGCGAGCTCCCTGCCTCTACTCGCGCTCTGGCTGCATCCTTTTGTTGCTTCCACTTGTCGGGATTCTCGCGCGCTGCTTTCTTCGCATTCTTCCAATCTTCTTTGGCCAGCCAATCTGGCCTGTTCCACCCATTCTTGATTGCTTTTTGCACTTCGGAACGCTTGTGTTTGCAGTATTCGCGCATTCGAATCTTCATCAGGTCTTCATTGAAGCGCTGATCCCGTGTTGGAACGGGAAACTCATCATGAAGTATGCTGATGACTCTGTTTTTTAAATCACTTGGTACTTCACTCCATTTGTTTAGTATGTAGTGTCTAAACAGCTGAGAGCAAAGACCACGCATGCGCGAGATCACCTTCTTGCCGTCATCATCCATGATGATGCCGCCGCTGAAGTCGATGGAGTAAGACAAGCCCTCTGGCCGGTGACGCGTGAACCTGGGTGTCCCGGCAGGGGTCTCTAGCGGCGTGTCGATAGGGGTACGGACGTCAGGTGTCTCCACCGGCGTCTGGGCCCCGAAGCGAGGAGTGTCGAGTGGAGTGGCTCCTGGCGGAGTAGGTAGAGGTGTGTAGCTTCTAGGAACAGTCATCCGTGCAAAACCTGGCGTAGATGGCGATGCTGTGGCTGGTGTGGGGGCGGGCAAAGAAGGGGAGGGTAAAGAGCCTCGTCGAACACGAGGCGGTGTGGAGGCATCGGTGGCGGAATCCCCACAACAACCGCCACCGCCACCACTAGAGCGCCGGTGTCTAGACGAGTGTGAAGCTCGTCTCGTCGACACCGAAGCTTCGGAGCGTGCCGAATGCTCCGAAAGAGAAGAATATGCGGATGGAGTAGGAACGCGCGATGATGCGCCAGAGCGATGACGCTCCACGTACCACTGTCTCTGCTGCGGTGACAAAGAAGAAAGAAACTCCTCATCATCCATACCTGCATTAAATACACGAATAATTAAACTTAATATTGAATGAATAGAGTAGACAATGACGCAAAGACCATTAAATACAATGACGTAATGACGCATATAAATACAATGACGCAATGAATTGAGTGATAGAAGAGGCAAGTCGAAAACTCAGAATTTTCAATCAAAAGATGTGAGCGCGAGTAGAAAAGAGCGTTATACACCATGGAAGGTACTTAGAGAGCTAGAGCTTTTACAACACGGAGCAAAATTGTTCAAATCCAATATTTGTGGCTTTAAGAGATCTCTCTCTCATCCTCGCATAACTCAGCATAACTTCCTATATCTATATAGAGCTCTCCGTTTAAACACATATCCTCTGTTTCATTTTGTAGCTCCTCTGCATGCACCCCATATAGAGTAGTAGCATCTTGATGCTCGTCTGGCACCACCGCAGCGGCTTCTGATTGAGAATCTTCTCTGATCTCCTCCATTGATGCCGTTGTGATTGGCACATGGTAGCCTTCATACGTCCTTGCACTACGAGGGGCTACCTCTATGACGTACCACCAGTTTGATGTAGACTTTGTAGGATGAAATATTACCTGCCAGAGCCACATAACTTACATGAGAGCTTTCAAGCACATAACTTGTAAAAGGGGGATGTTAACTATTTACATACTTACTTGTTCACAATGCTCGGGTAGTACGAAAGTGTCTCTTAGGTCAGTCCATTTCTTAGTAGAATCCACCTCAAGAAAACCAGACTCTCCTCTACGCACAGTAGCGTTGCGACCCTCCATGATTATCTTGAACCATTGCACGTCGAACAAGTCGACAAAAAATCCTCTGTAATCGATCCTCGAAATCTCTTGCAGCGTGCCGAAGTAAGTGAGTTCCGCCACCACAGGATCTGCATCAGAAGAACGTCGTCGACTAGACTGTTCAAATTTTGCCATGATTCCACAATCTTGAGTAAAACGCTTTTTGTCGATTCGTTCCACCCTAAAATGTCGACCTTTACACCATGTTGTTGTGTATGACTTATACTACAACGAACAAAGATTATGAGTGGCCATTCAAACGTTTATAAATAAAGTCACTTGCTAGTCATACATTGCAAACTTACCTTGGTCGCGCAACCCCGAGAGTACTCCCACTCTTCCTCAGTCACTTCGTCACCGCATTGTTGTGCGCTTTTCAATTGGTTGTGCAACCATCTTAAGCTCATGAAGGTTGGTAGGCTCTCCAGAACCGTTGGATAGTGCATCGGTGGTCGTCTTCCCCGTCTCCACTCGATTCGTGCCCTTTGTCGCTCTTGCTTTGCATCCTCATATTGTGAAATCCACTTTTGCATCACTGGATTGTGAAGCATGCAAAATCGGTTGATTTTAGCCTCTAGATCTTCCGTCATCTTCTTCTCAACACCGAGATTGCACATGACAATCCTAGATATGCGCTCATCATCTATGGTTCGCCATAGCGTGTCCCGGGCTTTATCAAATCCGTCTAGCCACTCTCCAATGTACACTAGGGACTCTGATACCAACCAACCTTCTGCCATGCTACCCTCCGGACGTGCCTTTTGATGCACATATCCCTTAAGCGTTTTCATGAAACGTTCTAAGAAGAACATCCATCTGGAATGAACTGTGCCATCTATTTCCACCTCATCAACTATGTGAACAAGAAGATGCACCTGAATGGTTAGCATTGTAGTAGGAAAATGTTTCTCAAACATGCACACAAGCTCCGCAGCATTTAGTTTGGCAAATGGTATGGAGTCTACGTTGATCTCCTTTTGTGAGATCCATTGCACCAGCTTTGCAAGTTTGTAGATTGTGTTACGGATGTCGAGAGACAAACATCCCTCAATGGCAACCGGTAAAATAAACTGTAAAGTATGTGCAGCAATGATATTAAAGTCCACATTTTATGCAATGATATTAAAGTCCACTATGAACGTACCTGACACATTTTATGCCAATCGTGTGACTTCAAACCGGTAAGCTTTCCTTATTTAGTAAAACACGTTCGGAGCGAGTGCATTACGCCAGTGGGGGTCCGCAAAGATCGAATGGTCTCTTTTACTTTGCGTTCTTGGGCTCCTGTGAAAATCCATGGTGCTTTAGGGAGTTTTATCGATCCATCAGACGCTGTTTGCGGCCAATATTGCTCCATACGATCCACGTTTCTAAGGTCAACTCTGGCTCCCAAAGTATCTTTCTTGCCGGTCAGATGGTCCCATAGTAGATTACCCACATTCTTGAATATGTGCATTGGATCGAGCAAGTGATTGATCATGAGTCGGGGCCAGTATGGTAACTCGTACCATAGAGATAGTCTCTTCATCCCTGGAGGCAATCCGTCATCGCACATCTCCTTCTGCTCTAACCATGCTTGTGCAGACATCCTTGGTGGCTCTCTTCCCAAAAAGCCGTCGCGTAACACATGATTCTTTGGAAGATACGCTTGATGACCTTCGTAGATTTGCTTCTTCAGTGAGGGTGCCCTACGTGCATTCAGTCTAGGTCCACATGATAATAGATCAACTATGGGAAAAAACAAGATTTACAGTGTCTGAGTGAGGAGTGTCAATAGATCACCTGAGCATTCTGTTAGCCCGGGATAGTCATGCATCGTCCACATTAGAATGCCTCTGATCAAAGCATTCCGTCGTCCTGTGTGTCGGCTCATATCCACCACCTCTATGCCAATCCATAATTGTTGTAGCTCTTCCAATAGTGGACGAAGATACACATCCATATTCCCCACTTTATATCGCCCTGGCACAATCAAGCTTAGCCATAGGTGCCCCTTCTTCGTAGTCAACCACGGGGGAATGTTGTAGTTGACGATGACAACGGGCCATACACTGTAAGATGTTGATCTTTGACCAAATGGATTTACGCCATCCATAGCTAGGCCTAAGCGTAAATTTCGAGCTTCCCTGGCAAAATTCGACCACGTTCCATGTATATGTTTCCAGGCTGCACAATCTGCAGGAATTCGTAGCACACCATCCGAAGATTTATTCTCCTCATGCCATGATGCTAGGGCGGCCATGGACTTACATTCGAAGAAATGCTTGATGCGAGGAAGCAGAGGAAAATGTCGCAAAACCTTTTGTGGAATTTTTGTCCCGTGGAGATCTACTCGATATCTTTCAGAATCACATTTCGGACACTTCTCCATGTCTATGTATTCCCCTCTGAAAAGAATGCAGTCATTAGGACAAGCGTGGATAGAATTGTAATCCATCCCCAAGTTTCGCAAAATCTTTCTTGCTTCATCTCGGGAATCTGGCATCACATTGTCAGATGGTAGTATGTGCTCTTTCAGCAATCTACACAACATAAAAATATGATACAGTCGTGTAAAAATCTATCAGATCATTATACATTTAAAGTTTTATTAAAGTAAACTAATTGTAATAGATCACCTGAAAACCGCTGTGACGCTAGTGTCACTCCATCCCAACTTTGCTTGCATGTTGAGAAGAACCAGGAGTGCTTTCAATCTAGACATACGTGCTCCATTATACAATGATGTATCGGCTTCACTTTTCATATCATCATAGATAAGCCTTTCTGAATCCATGATCGTCTCGATCATTTCATCAATCTCGGGCTCAAACATTGCCTCGTTGGGAATGTGCTCTGCATGATCATCCCCCGAGCTGTCAGAGGCTACATCTTGTGGACTCACATATGCTGCTTGACCAAAGCGCCTGCGAACACGTCTATTGGGTTGCAAGATTGCTGCTTGTTGGCCAGCGTCAGAGTCCGACGAGTTATAATTGGCAACAACTCGATCTATAATAGATGGATTGAACTCGCCAAATTCGCGAACGTGCTGCAAAGAAACACGTCTTGTCCGTCGCACAGCATGCTTGCATTGATTACAAGGACATAAGACCCTCGTTGACAGATAGGTGTTTCGGTTGGACGGTCCCACATCCTCGTCACTACTCATAATGAGGATATATAAAAAACTTATAACCTGGACAACAAATTTAATATTCTATTGGCATTCTTCGTCTTATCTCTCTCTCTCTCTCTCTCTCTCTCTCTCTCTCTCTCTCTCTCTCTCTCTCTCTCTTTACCTCACATTCTCTAGTCATGTACAATCCCCGCACATCTCGGTCTAGAGGTGTACGGAGATCAGAACCACCGGGTTATAATCTCGTCTTTATTGGTCAATACATATATTTGTGGGTACAAGAAATCTACACACCCACGTCTACATGATACTGCATGTAGTGGACAAAACCCCTTTGCCTCTTCTCTAGCTGTAGCACTTCACAGCATCTTAACATCTTTTCATAGTAGATCTTTTCACTGTTCGTCTAACTCTAAACCCTAAACCGTAAGTAATTCTTGCGTGGACTCGATCTAACGTAAATAAGCGTAAATCTAAATAAACGTAAATCTAACTAAAAATAAACCTAAATCTAATTTAACGTAAGTCTACATCTAACCTAATCTTTAACGTCTTTTGGGATAGTTTCCTACGACGTTAAAACTCTCTCTTCTGTGTGTGTGTGTGTGTGTGTGTGTGTGTGTGTGTGTGTGTGTGTGTGTGTGTGTGTGGGTAAACCTAAATAAACCTAAGTCTAATCTAATATAACATAAATCTAAATCTAACGTAAATTATGTTATATTAAAAACAAAGAACTAAACTAACAGGGATTATAAGAACCTTAAAACTGATTTAACACATAATTTTTCACATAACTCGGCAAGAGTTGGCATTCTCATCACTAAAGATGTGAGAGTTAACTTCCGGCGGTGACACTGCCTCATCTCCATCCACATCTGACGACAGCAATTGGCCCTTTAGACCGTTCTTGCTCTTGTTACTAACTTTGAAGTTGTTGTTGAATGACTAGAGGTTGTCTAAATGGTCATTGTGTCGGGGATGTAGTGACTCTTGCCGCCCTGAAGATCCACCTTCTTCCCTATCTTCTGAAGACATTTCACCAGTACTTTTGGATCGACGGAGCCCACCATGAGCAAAGGCAGCAATACCCTATATTCCATTGAGGGCTTTCTTCACCCGCTTCATGCAGGCATCGCAGTCTATGGAGACCTAAATCTAATCTAATATAACGTAAATCTAAATCTAGCGTAAATAAACGTAAATCTAGTTTAAAATAAACCTAAATCTAATTTAATGTAAGTCTACATATAACCTAATCTTTAACGTCTTTTAAGATAGTTTCCTACGACGTTATAACTCTCTTCTTCTTGTGTGTGTGCGCGTGTGTGGATGTGTGTGCCAATAAAAAGAGATAAATGGTATAACCTTTCTATCACCCATGCCAAGTATGATAGATTGATTATGCCATTTCCCTCTTGAATAATAGGTCTTGAGTTCAACTCCTCGTCGGCTAGATCTTTAGGTCTTTTAATTTTAATTAGTTTCCTACGACGTTAAATTAGTTTCTCTCTCTTTCTCTCTCAATGTGTGTGCGTTTTTTGTTTATGCATGTTTTCTCTCTCTTTTCCTCTCTCAATGCGTGCGTTTTGTTTATGCATGCTCTCTCTCTCTTTTCCTCTCTCAATGTGTGTGTGCATTCTTTGTTTATGTATGTGTGTGTGCGTTTTTGTTTTTGTTTGTACTCTCTCTCTCTCTCTCTCAAAAACACTATGTGTGTGTGTATGTGTGTGTGTGAGAGAGAGAGAGAGGGAGAGAGAAAGAGGGGAAGGGAACATGAGAATGAGGAGAGGGAAGGAGCATACCTGGCTCTCCTTCCTCTCCTCGTGTGTGTGTGTGTGTGTGTGTGGAGAAGAAAAAGAGAGAGAGAGAGAGAGAGAGAGAGAGGGAGAGCGTTACCTGCTCCTTGCTTGAGGGCGCCGAAAAACTCAGATCTGAGATCTGAGTTTTTGAGCGCGCTCGGTTATTTTTTTAGCCCAGCCGGCGTCGCTATGAGCGTCGCAAATTTCTTTGTAAATTTGCGACGCTCATAGCGACGCCGGGATTTTTTTTTTTGAGCGTCGCTGTGTGAGCGTCGCTAATATGAATAGCCTCTTGTAGTGTAGTCTATGCTCTAAGGAGCTCTTCTACACTTGATGCACTTAGTGTGAGTTAGCAAGAACTAGAAAAATATCGCAAGGGGTGAGGGTTTCAAGGCCAATCATCTTTTACCACTTAGTGATCTGTTTGGTTGGTTTATACCATTCTTACATTCCTTTCAAAAACCTTTCCTTCCAAAGTGAGAAAAATCATAAATTATAGCATTCAAACCAAGACATAAATACTATTCTATTATTATGGTTTTTCTTTGTTACAAGAAAATGTTGTAGTACTCAATTGTGACTTCAACAATAATAAGTCAAGTACATTTGTTCAAGTAGTGTGGATTTTTGAAATGGACAGAGGAAGGTGACTTAACAACAAATTCACCTCATGTATTGGGCATCTACCTCAAGGAATTTAATTACGTTCGACCATTCTTGGGTCTAAACATGTTCAACAATGGGATCTTGTGCATTTCTTGTTTCTTTAAAGGGGATTTCACCCCACCTCCCTTCTCATATACAACATGGTAACATATGAAAAATGGCATGTCAAGAGACTTTGCTATAGGGTTGGGAATGCCTAACTATAGCCAATACACTTGTACTACATGTTGTGAGATAATGCGTTGAGCTAAACACTTCATATCCTAGACAAGATGAAGAGAAGCATTAGTTACTTAATTATTCTAAACATTATGTCACTACACAAACAATTCCAATTTTTTTGTAGATGAGATGCTTACTTCACAAATGACATAGGGTTAGGATCTAAGAGTGTTGTTGATTTTTTCTTCGTGGAGTAAATGTTCCCATGAGAACATGAGACATAATAAGGATCAATAATGTAATCCGATTCTATAGAGTGCCTTAAGTGTATATTAGACAAGAGAAAAAAGTCCCTGTTCATAGTGCAAAGAAGATGCATTTAGACCGATCATTTTTTCATCCTTTTACTCTTTCTGATTGCATTGTGCTAGTTCCTAGAACTGGTGCTAGAAGCTTTGGTTGATTGATTTTATGCCAATCACACTACAAGAGGCTCTTCATATTAGCGACGCTCAAAAAAAAAAATCCCGGCGTCGCTATGAGCGTCGTAAATTTCTTTGTAAATTTGCGACGCTCATAGCGACGCTTATAGCGACGCTCATAGCGACGCCAGCTGGGGTAAAAAAAATAACCGAGCGCGCCCAAAAACTCAGATCACAGATCTGAGTTTTTCGGCGCCCTCAAGCAAAGAGCAGGTAACGCTCTCCCTCACTCTCTCTCTCTCTCTCTCTCTCTCTCTCTCTTTTTCTTCTACACACACACACACACACACACACACGAGGAGAGGAAGGAGAGCCAGGTATGCTCCTTCCCTCTCTTCATTCTCATGTTCCCTTCCCCTCTTTCTCTCTCCCTCTCTCTCTCTCTCACACACACACATACACACACACACATAGTGTTTTTGAGAGAGAGAGAGAGAGAGAGAGTACAAACAAAAACAAAAACACACACACATACATAAACAAAGAATGCACACACACATTGAGAGAGAAAAAGAGAGAGAGAGCATGCATAAACAAAAAACGCACGCATTGAGAGAGGAAAAGAGAGAGAGAGAACATGCATAAACAAAAAACACACACATTGAGAGAGGAAAAGAGAAAGAAAACATGCATACGATCCAAAAAAACGCACACACATTGAGAGAGAAAGAAAGAGAAACTAAGGGAGCATCGTAGGAAACTAATTAAAATTAAAAGACCTAAAGATCTAGCCGACGAGGAGTTGAACTGAAGACCTATTATTCAAGAGGGAAATGGCATAATCAATCTATCATACTTGGCATGGGTGATAGAAAGGTTATACCATTTATCTCTTTTTATTGGCACACACATCCACACACGCGCACACACACAGGAAGAAGAGAGTTATAACGTCGTAGGAAACTATCTTAAAAGACGTTAAAGATTAGGTTATATGTAGACTTACATTAAATTAGATTTAGGTTTATTTTTAACTAGATTTACGTTTATTTAAGCTAGATTTAGATTTACATTATATTAGATTAGATGCGGGTCTCCATAGACTGCGATGCCTGCATGAAGCGGGTGAAGAAATCCCTCAATGGAATATAGGGTATTGCTGCCTTCACTCATGGTGGGCTCCGTCGATCCAAAAGTACTGGTGAAATGTCTTCAGAAGATAGGGAAGAAGGTGGATCTTCAGGGCGGCAAGAGTCACTACATCCCCGACACAATGACCATCTAGACAACCTCTAGTCATTAGACTTACGTTAAATTAGATTTAGCTTTATTTTTAGTTAGATTTACGTTTATTTAGATTTACGCTTATTTACGTTAGATCGAGTCCACGCAAGAATTACTTACGGTTTAGGGTTTAGAGTTAGACGAACAGTGAAAAGATCTACTGTGAAAAGATGTTAAGATGAAGTGAAGTGCTACAGCTAGAGAAGAGGCAAAGGGATTTTTTCCACTACATGCAGTATCATGTAGACGTGGGTGTCTAGATTTCTTGTACCCACAAATATAGGTATTGACCAATAAAGACGAGATTATAACCCGGTGGTTCTGATCTCCGTGCACCTCTAGACCGAGGTGTGCGGGGATTGGACATGACTAGAGAATGTGAGGTAAAGAGAGAGAGAGAGAGAGAGAGAGAGAGAGAGAGAGAGAGATAAGACGAAGAATGCCAATAGAATATTAAATTTGTTGTCCAAGTTATAAGTTTTTTATCCTCATTATGAGTAGCGACGAGGATGTGGGACCGTCCAACCGAAACACCTATCTCTCAACGAGGGTCTTATGTCCTTGTAATCAATGCAAGCATGCTGTGCGACGGACAAGACGTGTTTCTTTGCAGCACGTTCGCGAATTTGGCGAGTTCGATCCATCTATTATAGATCGAGTTGTTGCCAATTATAACTCGTCGGACTCTGACGCTGGCCAACAAGCAATAATCTTGCAACCCAATAGACGTATTCGCAGGCGCTTTGGTCAAGCAGCATATGTGAGGCCACAAGATGTAGCCTCTGACAGCTCGGGGGATGATCATGCAGAGCACATTCCCAACGAGGCAATGTTTGAGCCCGAGATTGATGAAATGATCGAGACGATCATGGATTCAGAAAGGCTTATCTATGATGATATGAAAAGTGAAGCCGATACATCATTGTATAATGGAGCATGTATGTCTAGATTGAAAGCACTCCTGGTTCTTCTCAACATGCAGGCAAAGTTTGGATGGAGTGACACTAGCGTCACAGCGCTTTTCAGGTGATCTATTACAATTAGTTTACTTTAATAGAACTCTAAATGTATACTGATCTGATAGATTTTTACACGACTGTATCATATTTTTATGTTGTGTAGATTGCTGAAACAGCACATTCTACCAGCTGACAATGTGATGCCAGATTCCCGAGATGAAGCAAGAAAGATTTTGCGAAACTTGGGGATGGATTACAATTCTATCCACGCTTGTCCTAATGACTGCATTCTTTTCAGAGGGGAATACACAGACATGGAGAAGTGTCCGAAATGTGATTCCGAAAGATATCGAGTAGATCTCCACGGGACAAAAATTCCACAAAAGGTTTTGCGACATTTTCCTTTGCTTCCTCGCATCAAGCATTTCTTCGAATGTAAGTCCATGGCCGCCCTAGCATCATGGCATGAGGAGAATAAATCTTCGGATGGTGTGCTACGAATTTCTGCAGATTGCGCAGCCTGGAAACATATAGATGGAACATGGTCGGATTTTGCCAGGGAAGCTCGAAATTTGCGCTTAGGCCTGGCTATGGATGGCGTAAATCCATTTGGTCAAAGATCAACATCTTACAGTGTATGGCCCGTTGTCATCGTCAACTACAACATTCCCCCGTGGTTGACTACGAAGAAGGGGCACCTATGGCTAAGCTTGATTGTGCCAGGGCGATATAAAGTGGGGAATATGGATGTGTATCTTCGTCCACTATTGGAAGAGCTACAACAATTGCCCGTCCCCACACCAGCCACAGCATCGCCATCTACGCCAGGTTTTGCACGGCTGACTGTTCCTAGAAGCTACACACCTCTACCTACTCCGCTAGGAGCCACCCCACTCGACACTCCTCGCTTCGGCGCCCAGATGCCGGTGGAGACACCTGACGTCCGTACCCCCATCGACACGCCGCTAGAGACCCCTGCCGGGACACCCAGGTTCACGCGTCACCGGCCAGAGGGCTTGCCTTACTCCGTCGACATCAGCGGCGGCATCATCATGGATGATGACGGCAAGAAGGTGATCTCGCGCATGCGTGGTCTTTGCTCTCAGCTGTTTAGACACTATATACTAAACAAATGGAGTGAAGTACCAAGTGATTTAAAAAACAGAGTCATCAGCATACTTCATGATGAGTTTCCCGTTCCAACACGGGATCAGCGCTTCAATGAAGACCTGATGAAGATTCGAATGCGCGAATACTGCAAACACAAGCGTTCCGAAGTGCAAAAAGCAATCAAGAATGGGTGGAATAGGCCAGATTGGCTGGCCAAAGAAGATTGGAAGAATGCGAAGAAAGCAGCGCGCGAGAATCCCGACAAGTGGAAGCAACAAAAGGATGCAGCCAGAGCGCGAGTAGAGGCAGGGAGCTCGCACCACTTGGGGAGCAGTGGATGGGCATCATTTGAGGCCGATTTTGTAAGTCTTTTCACATTGCTCTTTATGCATGTTCGATAGTTTAGGGTTTATGAGTTTTTTAGTTCTAACATAATGAAATCTTTGTATGTTTTGACAGTGGTCGATGACAGGACGTGATCCCACACCGTACGAGCGCGAGTACGCAGGCAGGAAGGGCTTAAACGCCCTGATGGACATTCTCAGTTCTCGCGGCGGCATGGTTAGTATTAGGGTTTACTCTTTTTTATTTTTTGTATTGTTTTATAAATGTCGTTATATGTTTATATTTACTGAAAACTGTCTTATTGTCTTTTTTTGCAGAATCCGACAGATACGCCGCTTGGACGCGATGAGACGTCTGATTAGACGACGTCAGTTTAGCCGTAGCTAGATAGCATTAGTTTAGGGTTTCTCATAGCTTATGTATCATGAGACGGATTTTATACGTCTTTTTGAACCATGTATATTATTACATTTGTCACCGCAATTCCTTTTGCCAATCAATTCTTTATGCCTATGATGTTGTATAATTGTCATTATTACATTTGCCAATCAATTCAGTTTGTCTATGATGTGTACAATTGTCAATTTTGCAAACAATGCGTCTTGTGGGTGACTATTTTGGGTCTATTATCTACCTTTGCACTTTTTTTAAAAAGCGAATCAAGTACAATATGGTTGATGGGTGGCAGGGCATTCAATGCCCTGCCACCAAAAAAATATTCTCTCAGGCGTCGCTATAAGCGTCGCTATTTATGGCTCTGTAGCGTCGCTATATGCGTCGCTATACTCTTCTGTGAGAGCGTCGCTATAGGCGTCGCTATATAGCGACGCCTATAGCGACGCTCTCGTAGCGACGCTATTAGCGACGGTTTTAGCGACGCCGGGGGTTAGAAAAACCCAGTGTATTTCCGTCGCTAACAGCGTCACAAGAGCACACAACCTCTTGTAGTGTCAAGGATACTTTGATTTTTCATAAGAGGGATTAGGTCACTCAATGATGGTATCATTAATGATGACACTACCAAAATAAATGTGAAAAGGCACCAAATGCGAAAATGTTGTAGTAATAGATGTTGCGAGTTCAACAATAATAAGTCGAGTAAATTTTGTTTAAGATGATGAAAGAGAGTTGTGCTAGGATTTCACATAAGGAGAAACCATGAAATCCTCAAAAGAAACTTAGGATTTAAACAAATTTCGGAGAATACATGGTTTCTATAAGGAAAATACATCAAAGCCCCTTTCTTATACGGTGAGCGTATAGAACCAATGGACCTTTTGAGGAGTTTCTCATATGGTTCCTATAGGGAAAATAGATCAAAGCCAATTTCTTTAAGAGTGAGTATAAAGAACCAATGGACTTTTTGAAGAGCTCCCCATGCGGTAAGATATTAGTTACTATATAGCAACTGTGAAAGTGAAAATTACTATATGGTTATTGCATTGGAGTTAGGATTTGCTACTTTCAATTAGCAACTCCACTTAGTTACTAGATAAGAAATGCATAGGCATTGTATAATTGCTAGTTCCATGCTATCTGGTCGTTATGAACTTACTATATAGAAAATCCATGGAAACTATTGTTTTGCTAGTTCTATCTAGAAATTCCATCACAAGCTCGAGCAATTGCCAATTCCATCTAGCAAAAAGCTATGATTTGCTACTTCTATCTAGGAAATAGCGTGAACATGATCAAACTTGCTATATGGTAACATGTTAAAAGTTCCTTGTGTCAATCTCACATTGCTGGTAATCTATATGATTCGAAACATTGGAGATGATGGAGAAAGGACCATTATTAACAAGCAAAGGAGAACTTACCTGGAGAGGCCTATAATTAAGGTGGGAGCTGTTGATTTGAAAGGTGCAAGCCAACAATACTCTATTTGTCTAGGTTAAAGTTTGAGGGATACAGTGAAGAATCTGTTTCAGTGGTCCAAAGTTGAGAGCCGGCCTCGATTGAAGGGCATGTGCATAAGAGAGAGGGTTCTAAGAAACATGCCTTTGAAATAGCACTTGCCATGCTGATGAAGACAACCCTAGTCATGAGCGATGGTTGATGATGCAAGGGGTTGACTCCAATGGCAGCATCAGCTTGCCCTACGCCTCCAATTAATCCATTGTGTAGCACATCCTACTGAGCCATCACACCTCCCCCAAGGGGGAAGCACGCATGAAGGACTGATCAGAGCCAAACGACGCTGAGAAAGAAAATGAGAGAAAGGGAAAGTTGCAAGAGATAACGTTGCATGTCTAGGGGCGCAAACATAGTACGGAGCTCAAAGCCATGGCTACTCTCTCCGCTACTCGATTCTAGAAATTACCCAAATGGCATAGTTGCAACATGACTTCAACTAGACGTGATAATCTATGTAGAAAGTAGACATGATGCTAACAAAAACTATCCTTACGATGTAATTGTAAAAGCCAAATTTTAATTAGACTGAAAGTAGTATTGTCAAAAAAAAATTGTAATTGTACAAGCCAAAATTTGAGAAAAACAGCTAAAGAAAAACCTTCTTTTTATACATTACGCCCCAAAAACTATATAAATGCTTTAAAATTTGTCTTGGATGGCAAAATGCCATTTTATGTAGGTGTGATTAGTAGTGATATAGGGGAGGCACGACGCAACCAGTAGGTGAGATATGGCGCATACCAGTAGGAAAGCTTTGATATTGTCGTCGGTTAGATGCTCCTTCGAGGACAGCGAGAGAAGGTGATCGACAATGTCTTCACTGGTGGAGGAGTCCATATTATTGCTTGTACCACTGGACCTGGTCTGTCGTCGGGAGTCAAGAATGTCCTGCAACACAATGTCGAGCTGGCGAGCTACCCGACGACTGCGTCGCCAGACACCTTGGATATCCATCCATGCAATAGACGGGAAGAGATCACTTAGATTGAAGATGCTAAGGCAACGTAACAACTCATCCAGGAGATGCAGCAGGTTGAGAGAAGGGTCTGCATGCGATCTTTTGGCAATTATTTCCTGCAAAGTTTCTCCTAGCACTATCCTAGATATCATGTTATTGCTTGCTTGCAAGAGATGGGCTCTAATTGGCATGATCATTAGTACCTGGTTTGATGTGGCTACATCTGTCCTCTCGGTCCGTGCATGCGCATATTTTGGATTTGCAGATACCGGGAATTTGGTCCCTTTTGCATCCTCCGCATCATGTCGATTCGGCTCCGCACTTGGGCTGCCACTACTCGCACCCGTCATCAGCCTCACGATAGCCCCAACAAGCATGTGTGCCTCTGCCTCCCTCACATGTCTGGAGGCCTCTACCCTCTTGGAGCTCACAAGGTCTGTGACAAAAATCTGCCTCAAGAGCCTCCAACAAGAGTTGGATGGGGAAAAGGTGATGTCAGTACAGCCATTGAAAAGGGCGAGTGCAGCAGCAGAGCGAGGACGGCCAGAGAAAGTGTGATCATGTGTCTGGAGGATGAGACGGGCGGCTTGAGGTGAGGAAGCGACAAGGACACGGATCGATCCGAAGCGAAGCCACATTAGGGAGCCATGGAGTTTGCTGAGGTTGAAGAGAGCTCTGTGGGGCTTGTCTCCAAGCAAGTGGAGGTGGCCTACGATGGGAAGGCCCATGGGACCAGGTGGCCTGGACGAGTTTCTCTTCCTGTCGTGCCATATACATGCGCCTGCTACAAGTAGTACACTTATTATTAAGGGGGAATGCCATAGCTGCACCTTGTAATTGTCATTGTTGAGACCGGCCAGCTGCAGTACAGTGTACAAGGCAGAGGTGTAGGACATTGAAACAAGCAAACAAAGAGGAAGTGGGTGGGAGCGCCAATTACGTGGAATTGGCCTGCGTTACTACTCTATCTTCAATGGACTATACCAGCTGCACAGTCATGAGCCACTTTTCTGAAGCCCAATAAGGCCATGGTCACGCGAGTCTTAGTTAGAACTAAGCCTGGACAGAATCTGACAGGTCGCAGAGGAACGTGACCGGCAGTAGCAAGTAGAGAGAGAAGCGGAAGGTTCCGACAGGAGAGAGAGAGAGAGAGAGAGAGAGGGAGCTGACCAAGAGCGTACCAGCATAGTTTTGTAACTGTGCCTTTTTTAGGCACAGTTACAAAACTATGCCGGTGGAAAGGTTTCGCTGTCAGACGTACGGCTGTCAGACTTACGGAAAACTAAGCCTCGCGTGACCATGCTCTAAGCAAATGATTAGTTTTCCGGATAAGACTTTTGAGGTCTGTGCTGTTTGGGCCCGCATGAGGCCTTAGAAGTTAGGCTCCATTCAGACTCCATCTATCCAGTGCCCGCAGCCAAGTTGTTTTTTTTGTTTTTTGTTTTTGAGAAAACTGGAATTAAAGAGAAAAGCAGATACAACCTTGCCTCACAGAAAAGAAATTACAATACAAAGCTGGCTTCAGCCATAACAAGATGCAGCCAAGTTGTTGAAGAGCCTAGCGGTTCACACAAGCAGAGCTTCTATCCCTGTCGTGGGTCATCAAATTTGACCTGGAGCTATAAACACAGCGGACATTCTGGAATATGGAATACTACCACTTAAAAGGGGGGAATACTACCACTTAAAAGGGGGGAAGGGGGGCCTCGTCACTAATTCACACCCTCACTTTTTTAAAGGGGATCTACGATTGAAAATCGGCGTCGCTTTTCGGCGAAGATCACAGCCGTTCATCTCGAATGTGAACTTGATGTAAACTAGATGTAAACTCGAACAAATGTGAACTCGTTGTGAACTTGCATTTAAACTAGATGTAAACTCGAAGTAAACTTAGTGTGAATTAAGATCGTGATGGCTAGCTAGGAGGACATAATATAATGCTATCATCCTCCATGCCTTTCAAAACGCGCGCAATAGTGTTGTGGTAAAGCAATAGCATTGGGAGGGGGAGGTTGCGAGGTCGAAACCCACCACACACCCTTCTTTTTTCCTCCATATGAATCAAGCGGCCCACAATGAATGTTCATCTGGGACCGTAGATCCCCTCTTAAAAATGAGGATGTCAAATAGAGACGTGGGAAGAGGGGGGGGGGGGGGGGGGGGGGGGGGGGTGTTCCCAACTCTACCAATTGGCTCCGTATAAATTTGGGCTCAAGCTAGCCACAGTGCAGGTGGAGGTCACCGGCATGGCCAGTCGTGTGACTTTTTCATGCGACACCAACAATTTTTTAGTTATGTACTGTTGCAAGTGCATATACTTCAATCCATGCATGCAGGAGTAGTGGTAGATCACTGAGGTCACTAGCGAGTGGCGTTGGGTTCAAAGCCTGCGTGTGTAGGGAGCATTGACCTTTTTGGTCAACTCACTCTAGCTGGTTCATTTGTCTGGGAAACCAATTTAGGGCTCCTTGCCATGATGGCAAGATATTACCAACACCCTACCAATTTTGTTAGAGTTGAGAAGGGAGGGCAACATTCCGTGATGCATGTAGGCTGGGGTTCAACCCTAGCAGTGTAGATGTGCAATTTGTAAGAATCTAGTTCCCACGAAATAGGTACATCAAATCGGTTGTGTCAGCGTGGATAGCTCATAGATTATCTTGGCAAAAGCCTCTAAGATCAACTTCCATTCACTTTCCTCACTACAAATCTGCGTGCACATCTTTTGTTTTGAGCTGTAGAGATCACTCGTTGATTGGTTCATCTAAAAAACCTTATTGCTCTCTTTTGGCAAATGAGGAGCTACCACGATTGACGTACGTCCCTACCCTTTCCTCATGTATGCAGAATTTGAATTCTTGGGTTCCTTTGGAGCAATTGTGGACCCTTGAATATAGCTTGTCAATCAGGGTAAGAGAAGATTCGCATGGAGGGAGTCCGGGGGTAACTCTGCGCTCAACAATTTTGTAAGCACTTGTTCAACAAAGCTCTTCGAAGTCCAACTCTGCCATTTTCGATAGAGTTAGCTCAAGGATTCTTCGTTTGGCTGCTACACGACACCATGCCAAAATGCAACAGTTCTTTTGCAGACAGAAGCAAACGAATTAGGTGACATGTGCTTTACCTCTCTGGCTCAGCGTGCGGATACGCTCTAACATGGCAACTATGTAATGGAAGATTTGTTTTTTTCCTATCTCTCACCGAGAGGGGCTTTAACTTAGCCTAGGCAATAATAGTGAGAGTTGACTATATTTCTCTAAAGAGAGATGTTTACTTAAGTATATGAAGCCCCGACAGACATGACAACCATTTTTCTAGAATCCTATTTCTTTTTTTTTTTAATAAAGTGTTGACAAGTCAACTTTTTTTATTCCACCAACTCCGTGCATCAGTGCGGGCAACCAGGACCATCATTTGCCATGGGATACCTCCAAGGATGCTTAGTGGGGGTTGAACCCACCACCTTGGTGATGCAAGTCCAACTCTCTTCCAACTAAGCTAGTCCCCCTAGAATCCTATTTCTATGAAGACGGTCATTGAGTAGTGATCACACACACTATTGCCCATGGTATGATGTAGGCCATTCTGACTTTTCATCATATTGGCTTAGCTAAAAGTCCTAAATTTTGATGATTTTTTATTGTTATCCATATGACTATAGAGTCTCATTTTTTATATCAAAAAATTTCACATATCTCATGCGAAGCGACACAAAAGTCCTTATAAGCGCATATGGTCACTTGGTCGTCTTCGAACCCATGACCTAGGTCACGGAGTTTGAACACTACAAGAAGTTGTGTGCACTTGTGACGTTTTTAGCGACGAAAATACATTGGATTTTTATACTCCCCAATGTCGCTAACAGCGTCGCTACGGGAACATCGCTATAAGCATCGCTATATTAGTCACTGTATAGCGACGCATATAGTGACGGATATAGGCTAGTGACGCTTATAGCGACGGATATAGGCTACCTATAGCGACGCTCATAGCGATGTTGCAAAGCCTTATATAACGACGCTTATAGCGACGTCCAAGAGTAAAAAAATTTGGGTGGCAGGGCATTCAGTGCCCTGCCACCCATCAACCATATTGAATGTTTCAGTAATAGAGTAAACCTAAATGAATCCAAGATAAGCCCTGATTCACCTTTGAAAGAAAGTGCAAAGTATAGACCCAAAGTAGTCACCCACAAGACAATATAACCATTAACTCCATCATCCATAGTATTGTTTGCAGAATAAAGATACAAAACTGACAAAAGTAAATTGATAAAAGTAAATCAATGACAATTGTACATATCATAGGCAAAATCACTTGATTGTTAAGCTTTGCAAATGTAATAGTTACAACACCATTGTCATTATTGAGAAAATATACATGGTTTTTCAATAGTTACAAAAAGACGTATACACGTCATCTCATTATACATGCTATAACAAAAGGAAAGTAATGCTATCTAACTACGGCTAGACTAACGTCGTCTAATCAGACGTCTCATCACGTCCAAGTGGCGTATCTGTCGGATTGTGCAAAAAAATCAATAAGACAGTTTTCTGTAAGTATAAACATATAAGTTACAAAACAATACAACAAATAGAAAAGAGTAAACCCTAATACTAACCATTAGGTCGCAAGAACTCAAAATGTCCATCAAGGCATTTAAGGCCTTTTTACCTATGTACTCGCGATCGTACATGTGGGACGACCACTGTTCAAAACATACAAAGAATCCATTATGTTAGAATTAAAAGTACAAATAGATGTAACTACCAAACCTAAAGAGAAATGCAAAAACACTTACAAAATCAGCCTCAAATGATGCCCACCTGCCGCTCCCCAAGTGGTGCGAGCTCCCTGCCTCTACTCCCGCTTTGGCTACCTCCTTTTGTTGCTTATACTTGTCAGGATTTTCGCGTGCTGCTCACTTCGCATTCTTCCAAGTGGCCAGCCTATCTCGTCTGTGCCACCCATGCTTTATTTCTTTTTGCACTTCAGAAAGCTTGTGCTTGCAGTATTCGCGCATTCGAACCTTCATCAAATCTTCATTGAAGCAATCATCCTATGTTCACACGGGAAACTCGTCATGCAGCATGCTGATGACTCTGTCTTTTAATTCACTTGGTACTTCACTCCAGGTGTTTAGTATGTAGTGTTTAAACACCTGAGAACAAAGACCGCGCATGTGTGAGATCACCTTCTTGCCTTCATTATCCAAGATGATGCCGTCGCTGAAGTCGATGGAGTACAGCAAGCCCTCTCGCCTGTGACACATGAACCTGGGTGTCCCGACAGGGGTCTCTAGCGGCGTGTTGATGGGGGCACGGACGTTAGGTGTCTCCACTGGAGTCTGGGCCCCGAAGCGAGGAGTGTCGTGACTGGGGTGACTCCCGGAGGAGTAGGTAGTGGTGTGTAGCCAAGAACGGCCGATAGCCACACAAAACCTGGCATAGATGGCGATGTCGTGGCTGGTGTGGGGGCTGTCGAGGCATCAGCGGCGGCATTCCCACAACAACCGCCACCGCCACCACTAGAGCATCAGTTCCTAGACGTGTGAATATCATCTCGTCGACACCGAAGCTTCGGAGCGCATTGAGCTCCGAAACAGAGAGAGATGCTAAAGGAGTAGAATGACGTGATGGTGCTCCAAAGCGATGACGATCATCGTACCACTACCTCTGCTAGGCTGACAAAGAAGAAAGAAACTCATCATCATCCATACCTGCATTAAACACACAAGAATTTAATCTTAATATTGAATGAAGAAGAAAACATGGACAAGTAGAGAGAGAGAGAGAGAGAGAGAGAGAGAGAGGGACAGAGAGAGAGAGGACTCATAAAGGGGGAGGGATTCCTGTGTAGAGAATATCTGTGAAGTTGTAATGGAATTAGCCTTTTAACTTGAGTTGGAGCGGAAAGTGAATAACATGTTCGGCATTTTCTTGAGCATTCTTTTGAGTATAGATTTATAGTGAGAAAGAAAGTGCTTGGATGGACAGAGCAATAATAACACATTACTTCATTAACATGGCATGATCAATACTTGTAAAAGAGAGTGAGAGCTTAGAGAAATTGACACCAATAGAGGACCCGATTAGTTGGAGCCGGAAGCCGGTCCCCCCTCCAATAGGCATTTGTATTATAGATTCTTCCATGACGGAAGACTTGTTTACAATACAAGTGTTTGTGTTCCTTGAGACCTTCTTGATGAGATGAAGATGGTAAGCTTCACTCACCAAGTACAAAAATAATAAACATGATTAGCATGAACTTGGAAAATGCCCAGCCTCAATCCCAAGACCTCAAATACCATGAAAGGTGAGGAGAGCTAGCAAGGAGTGAGGAAGAAGAGAGAAGTAGAAGTAGCTCTACGAGAAAGCAATAACCCCTTGCACATAATCACTCATAGCTCTTGTAGCATAGCTTAGCATAGTGTTAATGAAGATTAGATAAATTGATAAGCAAGCATAAGCATTCTCTTGTGTGGATTTGCATCCATAGCCAAGAGCTTGTGGTAATAGGCACTCAACTTCTCAAGCTTGGAGAAGAAGATGGAATCCTTGCTTCACAAGAGTGTGTAAAGGAAATAATGAGGGAGAGAGATCTTGTGGGATGCTCAAATGAGAGAGAGAGAGAGAGAGAGAGAGAGAGAGAGAGAGAGAGAGAGAGCTAGCTAGGTCGACCCCCTTCCCTAGGCTTTCCTTGAAGCTTATTGGGCCATGTAGCCCTCTAGCCAATGAGAGCTTGGCTCCCTTTGGGGCAAGACGTGTAGTCTCTTGACAAGTGTCCTTATTTCCCTCTTGTGAGGTCAAGCTAGCACCCCCCTTGCTTAAGCACAGCCCTTGCTTAAGCAAGCTTCCCCTTGCCTGCTTGAGTAATGTGCCTCTACACTTGACATGTGACCCCTTTCCTTTCATAAGAGTATATTGGGTCATTGGTGAGGTGCTCACATACTATCCACCTCCATCCTTTGTAGGGCTCGCCCCCTCATTAGTAGCAAGTACTTTGAACTTGATAAGAAGGCAGGCCCCCTACTTAAACACAACCCTAGCTTAAGCAAGCTACCCCCTTACTTGCTTGGACCTTAGTGACTAAAGAGTAAAAATTAAAGACTATGTCTTTAAGGCTTTTAACACTTACCTTTGGATGCTTTAATGAAGACAACCCTAAGGTCTTTTGCTCCATTGGTTAACCTTGCTCTTTGATAGAACTTTTCTCATTTGGGCCCCTTTACCATTGGCCCCGTGCTGAAATAGATTTATAAGCAGATCTATATCTTAACCTTTGTTCCCGTTTATTATCCCACATTAAGTGATCAGTTTAATACGAGAAAATCATTTGGGTTGGTCAGATATTAGATTTTATGACATTACCTCTCTCTTGCAATCATAGTCGTCCTCGACTATGAGGTAGAAGAGATGAAGTCATAGTCAGTAGTCAATTTACTTAGCGGGTAGATGATCCCTTTTTACCCTACGACATCTTTCCAAGATGGATGAATAATCCATTTGGTGCTTGGGAGACATAGCTGCCGCAAGCATGTCTGCTCTTTAGTCCATTTCATTCTCCGAAAGTAGAGTGACAAATTTTACTTGGTGTTTGAGAGATGTCGTCCTCACAAACATGATTATAAGCACGCATACTATTTAAATTTGTGCCCAATAAAAAGAGAATTAGTCTTATAAGACAAAAATGTGAGTCATTCAAAAGAAATTTGTACATTTGCTTACTCTAATGTAGCATTGTAAGCATTGACAAGGTTCATACTATCCTTAAGTTGTATTCCTTGCATCCATCCAGCATCTTCAAAAGGAAAAATTTTTAATGTAATAAGATACCGTCAGATAATCTTACCATGTCTTAGTACCTTGTCTTCATGCCGAAGGATAGCTTCGGGTTGTAGCACCTCTTCTTGGTCTTCAACTTCGGGTGGATCTTCAATAATTGGTTCACTTGGTGGCTCTCCTTTGAGGGGCTTAAGTAGGCTCACATGAAAAGCATTGTATATGAGCCAATGGTTGGGAAATTTGAGTTGGTAATCCGTCTCATTGATAGGCTTCAAGATTTGGAAAGGACTATAGTATCTTTTTGCTAGCTTAGCATAATAACTTTTGATGGCCCGTAGGATTGTTGCCCGTCGTTTGCCTTAATCAAGCCTTAGGAAACTTAAGTAAGACCCAATCATTTTCTTGGAATTTTAAGGCCCTTCTGTGCTTGTCAGCAACAGCTTTTTGCCTTTGTTGAGAGATGGATATAGCCTCCTTAATCTTTTGAAAAGATTCTTGTAGGTCACGGCTATACTCATCGGCGGCGGCGAAGATCTTCCCATGTACTTTAAGTAGCAAGGGACTTTTTGGCCTTCCCTCAATGATCTCAAAAGGTGCCTTTCCCGTAGAAGTATGTGCAGTATTATTGTAAGCATACTCTACAAGTGGTAAGTACTTTTCCCATTGTGAGCGTTAATCTACTTCTGTAACATAAGTCTTTAGTAGATCGAGTATTGTAAGATTGGCTATCTCACTTTGGCCATCCGTTTGTGGGTGATAGGACAAAGAGAAGTTCAATCTTGTTCCTAGAATTTCAAAGAGACCTTCCCAAAAATTACTGGTCATTCTAGGAATATCTCTATCTGACACGATGGATGTGGGTAATCCATGGTGCTTCCAAATCTGAGATATGAAGAGAGTTGCCATTTGATGTGCCTTAATAGTCTTTTTGACAGGAATAAAGTGTGCTTGTTTGCTAAAACTGTCGACTATTGTCCATATTCCCGTATTTCCATGAATAGACTTGGGTAATCCAAAGATGAAATCCATGGATATACTCTCCCATGGTGAATTAGGGATAGGCAATGGCTGGAGTAATCCATGTTGCTTCCCTCTATCATATTTGGTCTTTTGGCATACTACACATTTTGAAACATACTCTTGTATGTCCACTTTCATGGTAGGCCAATAAAAGTATGTCTCTACTCCTCGGAGAGTAGGTTGAATACATCTATGCCCCGCATATGGAGGAGCATGGGATTCATACAGAACTTTGTCACGAAGGTAATGTGTAACACATAGCCTATTGCCGTGGGGAAGATAACCATCCTCCAAGGTGAATGGTTCCTCTTTCTTCCCCAAAGCAAGGGCGGATATTATGTCTCTAATATCAGGGTCAGTAGCATACTCATCTATCATAGGATAGGTCATTGTGAGTAGCAATAGACACTGCATTAACTTTTGGTCGTCATGAAAGTGTATTAGCCACTTGATTGTGCTTACCAGCAATGTGAGCAATATGAAAATTAAATTGCGAAAGAAAATTTTCCCACCTCATTTGTTTGTCGAAGAGCTTGGTTTGCGTCATAAAATACTTGAGACTTTGGTGGTCGGTTCGTAGAATAAATAAAGTCCCCAACAGTAGTGCTTCCATGTGTCTAGGGCATGTAGAACAGGTAAAAGCTCTTTCTCATAAATGCCCAAGACTCGTTCATCAATATTGATTCGTCGGCTCTCATATGCTATGGCATGCCCTTGTTGAAGCAAAACTGCTCCAAGGAAATCACCACAAGCATCACATTGGACCTCAAATGGTTTTGAGAGATCCGGAAGCATGAAGACTAGTTGGGAGGTAAGCTTCTCCTTGAGCTTCTCAAAAGCATTTTTCTCTTTAGCAGTCCATACATACTTAACATTCTTCTTAGTTAAGTCATGTAGTGGTCCTGCTATTTGAGAGAACTTTGCTATGACACGTCTATAGTATGCACACATACCAATAAATCTTCTTAGCTCATGTAGATTCTTTGGGTTAGGCCATGCTTTTATTACCTCTAACTTTGATGGATCCATACGGATACCATCTTGAGAGATAATATGACCTAGGTATTGAATCTCTTGAAGGAAAAAATCTCTTTTCTTTTGGTTGAGGAAAAGCTTATTCTCCCTCAATGCTTGAAAAACCACTTGGAGATGCTGCTTATGTTCCTTGAAAGACTTGGAGTAGATGATGATATCATCAAAGAACACTCCAGTGAATTTGCGATATGGTCTAAAAAATTTCTCGATTAGACAATTGAATGTAGCTGGTGCATTAGTCAAACCAAAAGGCATGACTAGGTATTCATAAAGACCAAACATTGTGTGAAACGCGGTCTTTAAGATATCTTCATCCACTATCCTTATTTGATGATAGCCACTCTTAAGGTCAATCCTACTGAAGTAGGTAGAGCCTTGTAGCTTATCAAACAGATCTTCTACCTGAGGCACGGAAAATCTATTTTTGATAGTGATATGGTTTAATGCTTGATACTCCACACACATGCGGTATGTGCCATCTTTCTTTTGCACTAAAAGGACTAGAGAACAAAAAGGAGAGGAACTAGGCCTCACCATCCCTTTGTCTACCAGTTCCTGTACTTGCCTCATGATCTCCTCTTGTTGAGCTTGTGAGACTCGATAAGGAGGCTTGTTAGGTGGTGAGCTTCCAAAAAGGAGCTCAATGCAATGGTCATCATCACCTCATTTTGGAGGTAAGTCCATAGGGATATCATCGGTGAACACATCTTGGAATCCTTTTAGAAAATTAGACAAGTATAACTCTTCTTGATTCCTACCATTTACTTTTGATGAAACATTAGGATCTTTTGGAGACTCTTTGACAAAAATCATATACGAAGAAACTGAGCTCTTCATTGATTTATCAAAAGCAGGAGAATTTACAAGTGGAATAGTGCAACCACGCTCACTAGCATCTATATACATATTCTTTCCCCTGTAAGTGAATTAAATTCTCCTTTCAGGGAACTTCATATTGGTAGCCATGCGATCAAACCATGATGCCCCTAGGATAACATCCTCATGTTGGAGAGAAGAGATGAAAAAGTCTTCTTTGTCGACATAGCTTTGGACATGAAGCCTCAACTTCCCAATCAAGGGAATAACAGAGGTTTGTTGTCCCTTGAAAGCTGCATCAGCCGTTACCATATTTCCCATCTCAAAAGCTTGAATGCCCAACTTGGTGGCTAACTCCATTGATGTGAAGTTGTGAGTAGAGCCAGGGTCAAACAAGATGAATGTATCATGCTATCTTACCTTTCCCCAAGCATAGGAGAGTGATGAGCCTTTGCAATGAGCATCCTCTTTTGGAGCTTCGATGGTGGAAGGCCTAGGAGTCTCATTGCAAGTATTCTTCTTGGGGCAAGAACAATAGCCATCTCCTTGCTCCCCACACTTGAAACACTTATGGTCCTTGCGAAAAGCTTCAAGCTCTTCAGGAGAGAGTTTGTTTTTACCTTTGTAAACTCCCTTCTCCTTGGACCGATTGTTGTTGTCGGTAGCACCAAAGGTGCCATCATAAGTGAGAAAAGAGATACTCTTTCCTCCCTCCTTGAACTTCTTTAACTTTTGGGACCTTCTCCATGCAGGGAATGATTTTCAATGTCCTCCCCTATTGTATTCTCTAGGAGAATATCCATAGCTTTCATCGGAAGAGGAGGAAGGTGAAGATGAAGGAGAAGAGGGTGACCTCTTCCTAGCCATTTTCTTCCTTTGTTTCCTCTCCTCTCTTTCGGAATGCCGAGGAGAAGGACTATGTGTTGATCTTTTCCTCTTGGGAGGAGTAGGCGATTGTCGAGAGCGTTGTCTTCGTGGAGCCACATCTTCAGAGGAACTTAAATTTTTATTGCTTCCTTGCTATTTAGATTCCTCCTCTCGTATGGGAGAAAGTCTTCTTTTGGGGTCTCTTCAAGAGGCCTCCTAAGCTTTTCTTCTCTTGGAGAGGAAGGGAAATTCCATAAGCACGAAGTTGTTGAGTAACTTCAGCTTGCAAAGCATGGTTGCCCATAGCTTGCTGCAACCTAGTGACTAGATAATTCACAAACATGGGAGCATCATCATTAGCACCTTCATGTGCAAAATCAAAGCTATCAATGTTCATTCTACTCTCTTGATTATTGTCAGCCATGTTAACAAAATTTATGTATGTACTTAGTGTATGCTTTGGCAATTCAAAACCTTAGTTTCCACTCCTCTTAGCCTTTGAAAATCGGCTCTAAAGTATCTACACCCATGGCTCAAAGTGGTTAATTATAGAGAGTAGAGGAGTAGGTCTAACATAGCAGAGTTGCCGAGGGCTAGCTTCTTTCAAACTTCTTATGGCTCAATAATGGTAAAGCCATTGGAAATTCTAAAAAGACTCCATTATTAAGTCCAAATCTCTCGAGGTGTGCATCATACCCCACATAGTGGGCTCAACAAAACCGATAATAGATCTTAGTTCCACTTACCCTACTATAATTAACAACATCAACCATTTATAGGCTACTTAAAGACCTCTCTTCTTAAGCAAGAAAAGAAAAACCAAATGCTCTAATACCAATATAATGGAATTCTCCTTTTAATTTGAGTTGGAGAGGAAAGTGAATAACATGTTGAGCATTTCCTTGAGCATTCTTTTGAGTATAGATTTATAGTGAGAAAGAAAGTGCTTGGATGGACAGAGCAACACTAACACATTACTTCATTAACATGGCATGATCAATACTTGTAAAAGAGAGTGAGAGTTTAGATAAATTGACACCAATAGAGGACCGGATTAGTTGAGCCGGTCCCCCCTCCAATAGGCATTTGTATTATAGATTCTTCCTTGACGGAAGACTTGTTTACAACACAAGTGTTTGTGTTCCTTGAGACCTTCTTGATGATATGAAGATGGTAACCTTCACTCACCAAGTATAACAACAATAGACATGATTAGCATGAACTTGGAAAATGCCCAGCCTCAATCCCAAGACCTCAAACACCATGAAAGGTGAGGAGAGCTGGCAGGGAGTGAGGAAGAAGAGAGAACTAGAAGTAGCTCTACGAAAAAGCAATAACCCCTTGCACATAATCACTCATAGCTCGTGTAGCATAGCTTATCATAGTGTTAATGAAGATTAGAGAAATTGATAAGCAAACATAAGCATTCTCTTCTGTGGATTTGCATCCATAGCCAAGAGCTTGTGGTAGTAAGCACTCAACTTCTCAAGCTTGGATAAGAAGATGGAATCCTTGCTTCACAAGAGTGTGTGAAGGAAAGAATGAGGGATAGAGAGCTCGTGGGATGCTCAAATGAGAGAGAGAGAGAGAGAGAGAGAGAGAGAGAGAGAGCTAGGTCGACCCCCTTCCCTAGGCTTTCCTTGAAGCTTACTGGACCATGTAGCCCTCGAGCCAATGAGAGCTTGGCTCCCTTTGGGGAAAGATGTGTAGTCTCTTGACAAGTGTCCTTCTTTCCCTCTTGTGAGGTTAAGCTAGCACCCCCCTTGATTAAGCACAGCCCTTGCTTAAGAAAGCTGCCCCCTTGCCTGCTTGAGTGATGTGCCTCTACACTTGACATGTGGCCCCTTTTCTTTCATAAGAGTATGGGTCATTGGTGAGGTGCTCACATACTATCCACCTCCCTCCTTTGTAGGGCTCGCCCCCTCATTAGTAGCAAGTACTTTGAACTTGGTAATAAGGCTTTTAAACTTACCTTTGGATGCTTTAATGAAGAGAACCTTAAGGTCTTTTGCTCCATTGGTTAACCTTGCTCTTTGATAGACCTTTTCTCATTTGGGCCCCTTTACCATTGGCCCCGTGCTGAAATAGATCTATAAGCACATCTATATCTTAATCCTTGTTCCCGTTTATTCTTCCATATTAAGTGAGCAGTTTAATATGAGAAAATCATTCGGGTTGTTCAGATATTAGATTTTAGGACAGAAGTCCTTGTGAATTTGTCTCCCGTGTGCATTCTACGTATCTTGTAAAAGCACTGTGCTCCGAGTGCGATGGAGACTGAGGCTATAGTTGTGAAGGAGGTGATTCGTCTCTACTCATAGATGTTGCTCGCCCCTCCACTAGATCTAGTTGATCGGGTGAAAGAGACGCTAAGTAGCAGTAGTAGTGTTTCTTAGCATCTCTTTCATCCAATCAACTAGATCTAGTGGAGGGACGAGCAGCATCTATGAGCATAGACGGATCACCTCCTTCGCGATTGCAGCCTCAATCTGCATTGCACTCGGAGCGCAGTGCTCGTTGGCTTATCATAATTTCACGACACACTGAGGAGTGTCCCTGCTTGTGAGAACATACATGGAGCATACGTACCTAGAGTGGACGTAATGACAATTAAGCACAATTTTAATTTCTCAAGTATAGCCACATGAATACACTATATATTATAAAATGGAGCAAAATTGTTCAAATACAATGTTTATGGCTTTAAGAGGTCTCTCTCTCATCCTCGCACAACTTAGCATAACTCCCTATATCTATATAGAGCTCTCTGTTTAGGCAGATGTCCTCCGTTTCATTTTGTAGATCCTCTGCATGCACCCATGCTCGTCTAGCACCACCTCAGTGACTTCTGACTTGCCATCTTCTCCAATCTCCTCCATTGATGCCACTGTGATTGGCACATGGTATCCCTCATACGTCCGTGCACTATGAGGGGCTACCTATATGACGTACCACCAGTTTGATGCAGACTTTGTAGAATGAAATATCACCTGCTAGAGCCACATAACTTACATGAGAGCTTCCAAGCACATAACTTCTAAAATTGGGTGTTAACTATTTACATGCTTGCTTGTTCACAATGCTCGGGTAGTACAAAAGTGTCTCTTAGGTCGGTCCATTTTTTAGTTAAATCCACCTCAAGGAAACCAGACTCTCCTATGTGCACAGTAGCGTTGCGACCCTCCATGTTTATCTTGAACCATTGCACGTCGAACAAGTCGACAAAAAATCCTCTATAATCGATCCTCAAAATCTCTTAAAGCATGCCAAAATAACTGAGTTCTGCCACCACAGGATCTGCATCAGAGGACCGTCGTCGACTAGACTATTCAAATTTTGCCATGATTCCACAATCTTGAGTAAAACACTTTTTGTCAATCCATTCCATCCTAAAATGTCGACTTTTACACCATGCTGTTGTGTATGAATTATACTACAACCAACAAAGATTATGAGTGGTCGTTCAAACATCTAGAAAGTCACTGATCGTATATTGCAAACTTACCTTGGTCACGCAACCTTGAGAGTACTCACACTCCTCCTCTGTCACTTCTTCACCGCACTGTTGTGCACTTTTCAATTGGTTGTGCAATCATCTTAAGCTCATGAATGTTGGTAGGCTCTCCAGACCCGCTGGATAATGCATCGATGGTCGTCTTCCCCGTCTCCACTCGATCTGTGCCCTTTGTCGCTCTTGCTTTGCATCCTCGTATTGTGAAATCCACTTTTGCATCACTGGATTGTGAAGCATACAAAATCGATTAATTTTAGCCTCTAGATCTTCCGTCATCTTCTTCTCATCACCGAGATTGCACATGACAATCCCAGATATGCGCTCATCATCTATGGTTTGCCATAGCATGTCTTGGGCTTTATCAAATCCGTCTAGCCACTCTCCAATGTAAACTAAGGACTCTGATACCAGCCAACCATCTACCATGCTACCCTCCAGACGTGCCTTATGACGCACATATCCCTTAAGTGTTATCATGAAACATTCTAAAAAGGACATCCATCTGGAATGTACTGTGCTAGCTATTTCCACCATCAACTATGTGAACAAGAAGATGCACCTGAATGGTTAGCATGGTAGTAGGAAAGTGTTTCTCAAACATGCACACAACCTCCGCAGTGTTTAGTTTGGTGAATGGTATGGAGTCTATATTGGTCTCCTTTTGTGAGATCCATTGCACCAGCTTTGCAAGTCTGTAGATTGTGTTACGGACATCAGGAGACAAACATCCCTCAATGGCCACCGATAAAATAAACTGCAAAACACGTCTAGCAATGATATTAAAGTCCACACACGAATTTGTTACACAATTCCCACTATGATATATTCCACTTCAAACATACATGACACATTTTATGCCAGTCGTGTGACTTCAAACCGGTAAGCTTTCCTTCTTTAGTGAAACACGTTCAGAGCGAGTGCATTATGTCAGTGGGGGTCCGCACAAATCGAATGGTCTCTTTTGCTTTACGTTCTTGGGCTCCTGTCAAAATCCATGGCGCTTTAGGGAGTTTTATCGATCCATCGGATGCTGTTTGTGGCCAATAATTCTCCATACGATCCACATTTCTAAGGTCAACCCTAGCTCCCAAAGTATCTATCTTGCCGGTGAGATGGTCCCATAGCAGATTACCCACATTCTTGAGTATGTGCATTGGATCGAGCAAGTGATTGATCATGAGTCGTGGCCAATATGGTAACGTCGTACCATAGAGAGAGTCTCTTCATCCTTGCGGGCAAACCGTCATCACACATCTCCTTCTGCTCTAATCATGCTTGTGGAGACATCCTCGGTGGATCTCTTCCCAAAAATCCATCGTGTAACACATGATTCTCTAGAAGATACGCTTGATGACCTTCATAGATTTGCTTCTTCAATGAGGGTGCCCGACGTGCATACAGTCTAGGTCCACATGTGACACATGCTCTGTATCCGCTTGTTTGAAGCCCTGCATGTATACACATGACAATAGATAAGCTTGACAAAAACCAAAATTTACAGTGTTTGAGTTTGAGTGTAAATCACATGAGCATTCTGTTAGTCCGGGATAGTCATGCATGGTCTACATTAGAATGCCTATGATCAAAGCATTCCGTCGACCTGTGTATCGGCTCATATCCACCACTTCTATGCCAATCCACAATTATTGTAGCTCTTCCAATAGTGGACGAAGATACACATCCATATTCTTCACTTTATACCACCCCGGCACAATCAAGCTTAGGCACAGGTGTCCCTTCTTGGTAGTCAACCACGGGGGAATGTTGTAGTTGACGATGACAGCGGGCCATACACTATAAGATGTTGATTCTCTGACCAAATGGATTTACTCCACCCATAGCCAGGCCTAGGCACAAATTTTGAGCTTCCCTTCCGGCCATGTTTCATCTATATGTTTCCAAGTTGCGCAGTCTGCAGGAATCCGTAGCACACCATCCAAAGATTTATTCTCCTCATGCCATGATGCTAGGGTGGCCATGGACTTACATTCAAAGAAATGCTTGATGCGAGGAAGCAGAGGAAAATTTTGCAAAACCTTTTGTGGAATTTTTGTTCCGTGGAGATCTACTCGATACCTCTCGGAATCACATTTCGGACACTTCTCCATGTCTATGTATTCCCCTTTAAATAGAATGCAGTCGTTAGGACAAGCGTGAATCAAATTGTAATCCATCCCCAAGTTTTGCAAGATCTTTATTGCTTCCTCTCTAGAATTTGGAATCACATTATCAGCTGGCAATATGTGTTCTTTGAGCAATCTACACAACGAAAAAAATGTGGTACACTTGTGTAAGTAATCTATCAGATCATTATACATCTGGAGTTTTTTATTAAAGTAAACACATTGTAATAGATCACTTGAAAAGCGTTGTGACGCTAGCGTCAGTCCATCCAAACTTTGCCTGCATGTTGAGAAGAACTAGGAGCGCCTTCAATCTAGACACACGTGCTCTATCATACAATGGCGTATCGGCTTCACTTTTCATATCATCATAGATAAGCCTTTTTGAAACCATGATTGTCTCGATCATTTTATCAATATCGGGCTCAAACACTACGTTGTTGGGAATGTGATCTACATGATCATCCTCCAAGGTGTTAGAAGCTACATCTTGTGGCCTCACGTATGCTGCTTGACCAAAGCGCCTGTGAACACGTCTATTGGGTTGCAAGATTGCTGCCTGTTGGCCAGCGTCAGAGTCCGACGAGTTATAATTGGCAACAACTTGATCTATAATAGATGGATCAAACTCGCCAAATCCGCGAACGTGCTGCAAAGAAATGCGTCTTGTCCGTCGCGCAGCATGCTTGCATTGGTTACAAGGACATAAGATCCTTGTTGAGAGATAGGTGTTTCGGTTGGACGGCCCCACATTCTCGTCACTACTCATAATGAAGGTAAACACCTTATAACCTGGACATAAATTTAGTCTTCTATTGGCATCCTCTGTCTTTTATCTCTCTCTCTCTCTCTCTCTCTCTCTCTCTCTCTCTCTCTCTCTCTCTCTCTCTTTGTTCATACTGTAAACTACCACATTCTCTAGTTATGTCCAATTCCCGCATGCCTCGGTCTAGAGGTGCATAAAGATCAGAACCATCGGGTTATAATCTCGTCTTTATTGGTCAATGCCTATATTTGTGGGTACAAGAAATCTACACACCCACGTCTACATGATAGTGCATGTAATGGACAAAACCCCTTTGCCTCTTCTCTAGTTGTAGCAATTCACATCATCTTAACATCTCTTCATAGCAGATCTTTGTTCGAGGGATTACTTAGCACATTACATATTGGCATCCAATCTGAGTATCATGCCGTTGAAAGCTTTCCAACTTAAGGTCACATCCGTAGAGAGGAAGAGAGGGATCACCATTCGCCTAACTCTAATTTTTTTGCCATAATCTCGAAGGTAGATTTTAATATAAAAAATAAATCCAAAATCTAATCTTAAATCTAACCTATTGAACATGTGGTGATTCGTGGCTAATTGAATATGGTTAGTGTGTGAGTTAATAGGTGCCAGATTCTGATGGGAATATACATATTGTAGTGTAACTAGTGTTTGCTCTTTGGGCAAAGCGCACCTTCATTGACATGCAATAAAATCTAACATAAATCTAATCTAATCTTAAATCGAACATAAATCTAGATCTAATCTAATCTTAAACTCAAAATATACATAATCTAATCTAATCTTAAATCTAACCTAAACCTAAATGTAATCTAAGTTAAATCTAAATTTAATCTAGTTAATCTTTTAAAAAAATTAATCTTAAATCTAAATTTAATTTAATCTTAAACTCAACATAACCTAAATCTAATCCAATTTTAAATCCTAAACCTAAATGTAATCTAACTTAAATCTAACATAGCTAGCTAATCTTAAATCTTGCCTTAATTTTAAATCTAGCATAATCTTAATCTAACGTAAATCTAAATCTAACCTAATCTTAAACTCAACATAAACATAAATCTAAATGTAATCTAACCTATTCTTAAATCTAATTTAAATCTTAACCTAATCTCTCTCTCTCTTTGTTTTCTCCCCTTACCTCTCTCTTTCGTCTTCTCCCCCTCTCTCTCTCTTTGGTTTTTTATTCTCTCTCTTTCTCCCTCTTTCTATTTCTCTTTGTTTTCTCTCTCTCTCTCTCTCTCTCTCTCTCTCTCTCTCTCTCTCTCAAAGACACAATGTGTGTGTGTGTGTGTGTGTGTGTGTGTGTGTGTGTGAGAGAGAGAGAGAGAGAGAGAGAGAGGGGAAGAGAACATGAGAGAGAGGAGAGGGAAGGAGAATACCTAGCTCTCCTTCCTCTCCTCATGTGTGTGTGTGTGTGGGGGGGCGGGGGGGGGGGGGGGGGGGGGGGGGGGGGGGAACAGAGAGAGAGAGAGAGGGGCGGGTTACCTCTTTCGCTTGAGCGCCGAAAAGTCAGATCTGAGATCTGAGTTTCTGCCACTCTCGGTTTATTTTTTACCCCTGTCGGCGTCGCTATGGGTGTTGCTATAGGTGTCTCTATGCAACAAATAGAATAGCAACGCTCATAGAGACGCCGTGGATTTTCACTTTTGAGCGTCGCACTGCGAGCGTCGCTAATGTGAAGTATCTGTTGTAGTGGAAGCCTCAACCAGCCAAGCTAGCTCCTTGGACACAACAGACTATAGAGTCCTCGATAAGCTATTATTTTTGTCCTATCTCACTTTTATGGGTGTGGTGATTCTTATGATTTATCCTTTGGATGAAAATTGAGATCAAATACAAGAGTTTTTACAATTTCGTATGGAATTAAAATACTAAACTCCCAAAAACCTAAGAGATGGAGTCTGAGATAGCTTTATTGGTTTTTTTAAGGCCATACTGAGTAGGGGTACCAGCTAGTGCAAGATCAAAAAATGGTGGTAATAATTGAAAGGGAAAAGGGAAGGGTTTTAAAAAAGGGAGGGGGGAAAAGAGTGGGCACTTTCACGGCATGGCAGTAGAGGTTAGAGGAAAGGGGAGAGGTCGACATCAATGCTAATATTGAGGGAATTTGATCAGCAAGGGATGGCATAAGCCTGAGCAGCACTCAGTGGCTTCAACCTAAGCATCAAGCAACAGGGCACATGGACAAGGGGTTGGGAGCGGGTCGAAAATGGTTTTTTTTTACATTACAGTGGCAATTTGGTAGCACTAAAAGCACCTGTTTGAGGTTTTTAGGAGATTTAGGAAGTACTTTGAAAGGTTCTTGAACACTTGGAGCAGCATTGTCCTTCTAAATTAGCCTAAATAGAGCTTCTTGCTCCAGGTGTTTTTTTTTTTCCTTATCTTCATCTCTACTTCTCGTAGGGTGTCAGTGGATTCCAAGTCTTGGTATTGGGGTCATATAAAGTGGGTTTTCCCCTGGTTAGCCTGGCTCTAGCCAACTTATGGCAATATGATGTAGTACATCCACCCCTAAGGTAATGGTTGATTGCACTTGATGTAAGCTTCAAACAGTATTTCAACCGTCTCTCTTAGCTGTGGTTCAGTGGCGGCTTTATTGGCTAGGTCCTATAATGTCTATTGCCTGCAGAAGAGTAATAAGCATTACGGGAATGATTACCCTCAAACTGTCTTACATTATATGAACATCAGAACACAGGAAGGTAGAACAGAAGAGAAGTTACAGAAACAGAACACCGTCTTCTTCATTGATATGCAACCGAACACATAGTACAAGAGAGAAGATGTATTGATAACATGAATATTAGAGATATCCCCAAAGATAGGTATGCTCCCCATATACAACCATTGCTCCAGCGCAGATCGAGAATGGTGCAAAACCCCGTCCTGTCCCATGATATCCTATGAAGAACTGTCCCAAAGCCGCATGACTCCTAGTCCTCAATGTCCAAACCTCCACAGGACCGCAATACCGCATTGTGCGTCTTATGGCGTAACACCTGGCACGCATGGTGGATTGCGCAAACCCACACCTTAGCCCCTCCGTATCAAAGGTTCTGGTTGCTGTTCCTCCACCTACTCTGGTGAGGAGGAAATGTCGATATATCCAAATCCTTGAAAATCTTGGCGATAAGCCCGATACACCTTGGCCAATAGTTGTGTTTCTATCTCAGGTTTCTCCGGCCAAGGATCCCTTGGAATAAATTGTGTTGGCAAAGAAATAGACTAAGGTGCATGTGGCAAAGGAGCAAGAGGCATATGCAGAGGATAATACCGAGGCAAGTATCTGTTTAGTGCAGGCCAAAAAGGAGGACATGGCAGAAGACTGAGGGAGAATAAATGAGCCAAAGTCTCCACCCAAAAACATACTCTGCGCCACTCCTTACGAAAGCGATGAATCACTCGTACAAATGAGAGACATGAGCCAGGCCTCATCAAAATCTTCTGTAGTTTTCGCCCAATCAGCAATATCAAAACCTTCTGGGATAATATTCTTACCTCTATCATTATTCAATGGCTCAGGTTGCCTCATCACAACCTGTTGAGTTGGCAGACATCCTTGATCTCCAACTCTACATTTGAGTCTCCAAAAAATTGTGGAGGTCCTGCTGCATCTCCACTTCTAAGGCATCCAGATCATTCATGTTAATCATCACATCACCAGGATGAGATGCTAAGTAAGTGGCAAGGCTATTCTGCATTCGCAATTGAAGAAATTCCTCTTGAATAGAAGCAACAAACACAGAATTAGCCTCCTTGAGTGCCTGGATTTCTTCAGTTTTCCACCGAGCTGCCGTAGTTAATGCTACATTCTGATTTGTTAAATTGGTGATGCTAGCCTGCAAAGCCATTACCTGCGTTTTCAGCTCAGTGACGCATGCCTCAGTTGCGGGAGCTGGCCAGGCCGAACGTAGAGACTCCATAAGATGCTGCAAAAATGTGCCGCACGCTTGGAGCTGATCATAGGGATTTGCGGTCATCGTCTCCCAGGGAAAAACTGCTAGAAGAGTGCCCTCTGTTGGAGCAGCGGTGATATACACTACTACATTTGTCCCCCTATAGCGGCGGCTACAGCGACAAATTTTCGTCGCATTAGCGAGTGAAAAAGGCATCGTTGTAGCCGTTGCTACTGTACGTCACATAAATGAGGCATTTAACGAGGGCTATAGCGACGAGTTACCGTCGAATAAGCAACAGAAATAAGACGTTTACTTTTCGTTGCATAAGCGGCGCGTGGCATAAGCGATGTGTGGAAAAATGCGTGGTATAAGCGACGCGTGGCACAAGCGGCGAGATGCTTAAGCGATGAGTTGTTTTTTTTTTTTAAAGACCGCATCAGCGACGCTTTGAACACGCAACGACTATATGACGTGCAGGGTTTCATAAGTGATCTCTCTCCGCTCCCTCTCTCTCTCTCTCACACACATAGTACATACAACAATTTATCTCTAATGCTCTCTCTCTCTCTCTCTCTCTCACACACACACACACACACACACACAGTACATACAACAATTTAGCTCTAATGCTCTCTCTCTCTCTCTCTCTCTCTCTCTCTCTCTCTCTCTCTCTCTCTCTCTCTCTCTCTCTCTCTCTAGCTCTTCTACACACACATACAAACTCTAGCTCTCGAGTGGAACACACACACCCACAAACTCTAACTCTCTCTCTCGCGCCGGTGTTCTTGCATTTGTGATTTCTCTCGTTGCTCATATATTTGTTGGCATTTCGCATTCTAGTGCGGACGTTGATCGGACCGGTGCGTACGTAAGCGATATAAATTTATAATTTCGGCTTCAAGATGAATTATGGTAAACAACTCTCTCTCTCTCTCTCTCTCTTTGCTAATTTTTTAATTTGGAACTTTAAATTAAATAAAAAATAGACTTTGAGAACGATCCATATATCGACGAGTTGTTTGAGCTCTTAGCGAGCCGTATAGCTTGCCCATATGCCTCCTTGGTACATGGACATTCCATGTGGGCTCACAAGAGCTCCAATGGCTTGCCGATGGACCGTTTCTAGAGTCCACAAAAAAAAACTTGTCCCTATTTCATACAACTCGGGACATGTGGGTTTAACATGAAAATAAAGAAAACTTGGTACATGTCGGTACTTGGTACTTGGTACATGTTGATATTTGGTACTTGGCACATGTTGGTACTTGGTACTTGGTCCTTGCTTTAATTTGGTTGTAGGTTCCATAATGAAACTTCGTACTTGCAATTGGTACATGGTCCATGGTATTAATTGGTCAATGTAACTTTGTGGTACTATAATAAATTAACATGAAAACAATAAAACCTCTTTAGTGTTAGATTCGGTATAAGGTACTTGGTACTTGGTACTTGATTTGGTACTTAGTACTTGCAACTTGAAACTTGGTACTTGATTTGGTACAAGATATGTAGAATCTGACACTTAGCATAAAATCTGCTACCTTTACAAAAAATATGAAAATCAAAAGCTTGTTAATACTAGAGCCTGACATAGAAACCAAGAAAACTTGTTAGTGTTAGATTTGGCAGTTGATTTAGAGTTTGGTATTAGGTTCCATAATGAAACTTGATAGTTGTCGTTGGTGCATGGTACATGGTACATGGTACATGGTACGTAACTTGAAACTTGGAGCGTATGATGCTTGGTACTTTGAAACGTCATAGTTCAAATCTTCATCTTAAAAGAAACATTGAAAGCCTTTTGAACAATGTGTAAACCGATCGGGCGAAAAGCCACAGGCGGTGACCCAAACCAGGACAACAACAACTGAACAGAAAGACTAACGTCCCTAGCGATATTTATTTTATATTCTTAAAGACTTGCACAAGAGTGCTATAAGATCAAAATGCCTTAATTTTGAGAAGTAGATCAACTAACAGAAAACTTAGGACTAGGTTTCACATGCCACATCATCATTTGGTAGCACAATGACCATGATTTCAATCCATCTTTTTAAAAAATATATATAAAGACAAATAAATAACATTGAGATGGTTACTTAGGTTAATTATCTTATTGACAAATAATTAATTGTTTGACAATAGACAAATTCAGTGATGCAACAAACACATGTCAGTATATATCATCAGTAATTTTATGTACATGTGTCCAAAATGTGTGGTGATCAATCCTCACATATACAAAACAAATCTCATCATCACATACGATGTAGCAATGCACACTGAAAAATACATATATAACGATCCCAAATATGCAAAAGAAATCTCTACGCAGGATCAGTATGTGATCCATCACTACTGGAAGATTCACTATCATCGGTCTCATGATCGCTAGTGCCACCACCACTGGTCCGAACCGTGGGACTATGATTGTCCTCATCTCTGCAATCGTCACCATCATGGCCAGTGATTGGGATGCTGCTCCTCTCAACCTCTCGACGTCGCCCCTCGGCCTCCTGTCGAGACACCTCTGTCATATCAACCTCCCCATGCTGCTCCTGTATTAGTTAGTGAAATAAAAAAAGAATATATTACAGTTACCATGAAAAAAAACTACAAAGAAAAACAAAGATACGTACAAGTGGATCTGGAGTGTCAGTAAGTGTCTGACACAAAGCACGATAGCCGCAGTATGTGGCGTACTCTATCTCCTGTGCCGTCGGTGCACGACCATAGTCTTTCGTCTACATTAAGACACAACCAAAGACTTATTAATTTTTGCATTCAATAATACTACCTTTAAAAGTTAATATGTGAATGGTCTATACTCACAAATGTGGCCACAAATCCATCCCGTCCCATCCGCCCTACTCTAAATGTGTGACGTAAAGCTACTCTCTTTCTTGCTTCCTCCCAAGCAAATTTGAATAAACAAAATAACATAGATTAGAGAAAGTTAGAATCAATCTAGGAAAGTTCATATTAATTCTAATATATATTACCAAAGGCACACACCTTTTGTTGGGGAAAATTAATGCGTAGGCGCATCTCCTTGCGGAAGAATTGCCATGTGTCCATGCAAATGGTTGCATTTCTCTTGTTTGATGGCACCATACAATAGAGCCTGTTTATTTAAATTACAATAAGCGTTAGAATATACCATATAACTACCAGACTTCAATGTTTTGTTACTTTTATTGAATTTTTTATTTTGGTCATTTGATAAATGTCTCATGTTTTTATGGTAATTGAAATCCAAATTCGGATCAATCAGAGGGTACACCACCACCTCCTACTAGTGGTAGCCGGGGTGCACAGAGTTCCGATACTTCACATGAGCCCGTTTACGATGATTTCTACTATGATGAGCCTATTATATGCTGGTGTGCTCGTTGTTGTGGCACGTATCGCAGGCCACGACGGGAGTGCTTTTCACATCAGATGACTTATGGTACTTTTGAGCAAGCACCACCACCTGAGGAGCAACATCGATCGATGGTATATTTCTGATCTCCCTTTTTTTGATATTGGAGTTTTAAAAATCAAAGAGTAAAATATATAATGTAACTAGATTATATATGTAGGTATCTTAACTTGATGGCAAGGATGACTTTACTACCAGTGGTGCACATGACAGCTCGAGGTTTCTCGACATCCTCTACCTCCTCCATTGGAGACTGAGATGGGTGGAGATCATCCACTGCCTACTCATTTACAGGATCTAGTACAGAGCTACGATACGGAGGCTGGCAAGGAGGACCACTTCCTTCAGATGGAGTGGTTTTTGGCTTTTGGGGCAATCGCTACATGATTGCTCCATCCACCATCAGTGGAGCGGGACAAGGCGTCTTTATTGCACAGGATTTGCATGTGCCCCCTCATTCAGAGGTCACCCTTATGTCTTTTTGTGGACCTATATATAGATGGGGTCTGTGGCATCAGCTCACTCGCTACATCCAGAGCATGACTACTTATGGATTATGTCTCAATGCAGCCTCTCTTTCTGCTAGAGGGATTACACATGCAGAAGGCCAAAGACTCTATGTTTATGGAAGACCTTACTCTCAAGGAAACATAGCAGGTTTAATCAATAGTAGTCGAGGGAGAAGTGCAAGAACCAATTGCACATTTGTGGAGTGTGAGAATAGTCATGAACCAAGACACATGACTAGGGATGTACCAAGATATATAGTTGTCCATGCTATCAAATCATTACGTGCTGGTGATGAATTGCTAGTCGATTATGGATGGCGTAGACCTCCACGAGCACCCTTAACAGATGAGGGTTAAGATCTCATTGTATAAAATTCCTAATGTTATTTTGAACTCTTGTACCCTAATTCTACACTTTAATTTTCATTACGTTTCGTACTGTCGCTAATTTATTTTGATATTATTTTTTATTGTTTCCAAATGTTATTGAATTCCATGCACATCTCTCTCTCCTTTTATATATAAGCATGCTATTGATACAATCTTCTTTACCTTCAAATATGTAGATTCCAGATTATGACATCGATAACGTCACAAATCAACATTCACATGACGTATCTCAAATGTCAATAGAGTGTTTGATGTCGTGGATATGTCAAGAAGCATTGGTGAAAGACAGTTCATTGTTCGTGGGATTTTAGCATGGACTATCCACGACTTTCCAGGATATGGTTTTTGCTCAGGTAAATGGTTTAGATATATACATGTTTTTTGTATATTTATTGCGCTAATAATCTTTGTTATGTTTTTCATGCAGGAATATGTACCAAGTGTTATGAAGCATGTCCTGTGTGTGGTGATTGGTTGAGATCAACTTATAGCAAAAACCTCAACAAAAATATATATCTTCGACACAGACGTTTTTACCTGAAGAGCATCATCTACGAAATAGAAGGCAAGCCATACATTTTAAGGGGAAGGTAGAAGAAGGGAAATGTCCCATACCAAACACACCAAAGGATTGGTATCTAAAGTGGACTGTTGGGCCCGCTATCAATCCGGAGTCGGAGATCATAAGCGGTGATGATGATAACGCTGTGAAGGTGCGAGCCAGAGGAAAACGTTCTCTGGCTCAAAGCCTTCGATATGGTACACTTTGGAATATTGGAAGGATTTGAAGATATGTCATCTTCTTGATCCTATGCATATATTTAAGAACGTTGGTCATTCGTTATGGCAATACCTTGTTGGCTTAAAAGACACAGTGGCAGCAAGAAATGACTTAAAGGATCGAAACTCAAAGCCTAATCTATGGCCACTTTTTGATGAAACTGGATGTGACACAACCTATGAGCCTGCCCCATGGGTACTCAGCGCTGAAGAGGTGCAGACTATCAACAAGAGGATTCAATTGATTCGTACGCCTACAGGATATGGAGCATCTTGTCGAAACATGTTCACTTTAGATGACAAGATCTTGTCTGGTTTAAAAACACATGATTGGCACAATTTTGTGAAGGTAATGTTTTATCAATCTTCGTAAGTATTTATTTTCTTGCATGTTTTGTTGATTGGATTAATCATGTATACAGCATGTTCTACCCCTTGTTATTGATGGATGTACTACCCAAGGAGTCCGAGACGTAATATATCGCTTTGGATCGCTTGCAAGGTATTTATCACTCATTAAATTTTAGTGTAAAATTTTAGTTGATAAGTTCTTAATTCAAATATAACATTAATATCTTCTTTCTTTTATTGATAGATGGATTACATCTAAAGAAATTGACAAAGGGTTAATTCCACAAAAGAAGTGTGAATGTATAGAGCTTCTTTGTTTAATGGAAAAGGAACTTCCAACCTCCTTTTTTGATATCCAAGTTCATCTGCTAATCCATCTAGTGGACGAGATAGAGCTTGCTGGTGTTGTTTCTACTCAATGGATGTTTGGGGCCGAGAGATTTATGGGAGTACTGAAAGGTTATGTACGTCAAAAAGCAAGACCAGAGGGTTCTATGGCGGAAGGATGGATGCTTGAAGAATGCATGTATTACGTTTGTGAATATCTTGAGCAAACCGATTTTGAAGCTCCACGCGTATGGACAAATGAGTCTTCTTCTACCATGTGAGACGAGGTATTGTTTGGTAAGGGAGTCCCTTTTCGACTTAAGATCCAAGATAATTTGGAGGATATTTCTACTTTCATTGTCTATAATAGCGAATGCATGAAACAATTTGTTGAGGAGTATGAGGAGAAACTTGTGAACCAACGAGTTGGCATACGTAAAAACAGGAGATCCAGACGTCAAACCAACTTAAATAACATCGAAGACGTACCTACTTTCATGGATTGGTTATACGCCCGTATGCAACGGGCGGATAGAGATCATGAGACAATCTCAAGGAAAAACAGAGAGAGTTTATGATCGGATGTGAAAGAAAGGTAACTTTTGGGTTTTGAAAACTTTAAACTAAACAAGCAATATTCCTTTTTTTCTTATATCATTTATATATTGATCTAAGCTCGAATGTATACAAACATGTGGGCTTATGGTCAACGTCTTTGAATAAAAGCTATTGACAACTTACGTCTAACTCAAGATTCTTCCGTTGTTGCCTCTTTCAAGCAATTATCACATGCAAGTTCAAGAGACACAAATCTTGTTTGATAGTGAATTGGGTTATGTGGGAACCATAGTCGGCATTTATAAAATATCGTATCGGATCTTCAAACAGGTGAATGAAATCCCTCTTCATACAGCAATGACATGTAGATTTCTTGAAGTTATGCATAATTCTAAAGTTTTGATTCGTGCATTTTGACAGGTGATTCTGAAGGTGGATTGGTTTCGTGCCGAGTATAAAGACAATAGTGCCACAATGAGAAGAGAACCGTCCAAATTTTGGTCCGTCGACTCTTCAAAGTTAATGCGTGCAACAAGAGAGCTTTACATTTTGCCAACTCATGTTGAGCAAGCGTTCTTTTACAAGAACTCAGATTCTCATCCATGGTGGCAAGTTGTGCATGTCCAACCTAGAGGTCGTCAGTTGTTTGATAACGTTGACCCTGAGGAATCAAATCAGGAAGAATTGGTAACATCCTTGAATCTAGACACATCCATGTTAGAGACGTGTAGAATTTCCCTTGCCGATCATGATGACATTGTAGATGATGATGAGAACGACAACCATCCGTACTCTGACACTACAGACATCGAAGAGGAAGAAATAGTGGATATCGAGCACATGGAGGAAATGAACGTCAACACAGATTTAACGGCAGAGGAGTTTGAAGAAGTAAACAAAGATAATGAAGATGATATTTTATTGACGGTTAATCTCAGAGATGACGATGAGGACTATTAGCCGTGCGTATCAACTCACAAATCAGCCTATATTGGGTAAGATTTAATCTCGCAGTAATTCATTTTGTTAAGTAATGATTTTTATTCTTTTGAAATCTTACTACTAATAAGGGTGGGTGGTGGGGAGTCTCGTGGTGATAGCCTCATATGGCTAGTATCAGGGTTCGATTCCCTTCAGACTCACTTTTCTTTTTGTAGCTATGTACAAGGTAATCAAAACACGCCGCTGCTCAAGATACGAGGACGCTGCCACCGACAGTGAAGCCCATCTGAAAAGCCTTGCATTTTGCATGACAAATCAGCCCTGGCGTTTTTGCACTGCAGATCAGTCCCGACAGCAGCAGAAGACAGATCGGCCCTAGCATTAGCAGATTCCACAGCAAGATAGCAGATCAGCCCTAGCATTTTTGCATCAGCATAACCATCCAGCATTTTGTAGATCTACCGCGACGAAACCCAGATCTAGACCAACGTTTTCAGCTTTCAGCAATCAGACTCCGCCGTAGAATCATCGAACCTCGCAGACCTCACCTTCGCACAGCAGTTCCTCATCGCATGGTCAGATCCACGAGCGTTTGCAATTTCAACCCAAAAAACGTAGATTTCAGTATCTGCGTTTTCAGCGCATCGTCGTCATCGACATAGAGTTAAAATTCAGTGGATAAAGATTCGCAAATTTCAGCCATAGTGTTTTTCAGATTCCGGCCCGTCTCGTTGTCGTCCTGATCTTCGTCGACGTTGTCGACAAGTCCATAGCATATGATTGTTTGCGCTTTGCTCAAGATAACTGTTCCGAACTATGCTCAAGGTTCCTTTTAGTTCTTATGGAAGGGAGAGCCTTCCGTTCTTAATCGAAAGTGCTATGATCGCAAACAAAGTGAATGGCCACTGTGCGTGCAAGTGTAGAGACTGAGAGATAGAGAGAGAAGAGAGATACGACACTAGAGACGTTGTAAAACCCTCCTCCGAAGGTCCCACTCTCGTCGGCGAGAGTGGTCTACTATTGATTGCACAAAGTGGTACAATGCGGATGCAATGGACTGATGCAACTTGGGACTATGCCGGTGACGACGACGGTGATGACGATGACGACTTTAGGGCTGAAATCTGTGGTCTTCTATCTGCTAAATTTCGGGACTGTTTCGGTGGCTGAAAATGACTGTTTTGGCTGCGTTTTCGAGGCTGAAAATGGAGATCTTCTGCAACCAACTAGGGCTGATTTGGGGCTATTAAAAACGCTGATCTGCTGCGTTTTTATACTGCTAAATTTGTGTTTTTCTACTGCTTGTATAGCTTCCCTTCTCGAGTGTGTCTTGTATAGCTTCCCTCTGCAAGGGTGATCACCCGAGGTAGAGACCTCTCATCGGCCAAGGGCCCTCGAGGTCATGTCTCACGAAGTCGACTCAAGAGAACGAGTGACTGTGGAGGGTCTCGGAACCCGCCTATGCATAGAGACCCGTAACACTCTCCCCGCCTACGAGAGAGCACGATGTCCTCATCGAGTATATTCGATTTGAGCAAAATTGTAGCCTTGTCCATACTGTCTGCTTTAACCGAGCAGGCTGCCCACTCCCCTGTAGACATGGATGTCACGTACATAGCATGTAAACTATGCCATAAAGCATGATTTGTAGTCTCCCTCGAGACCTGCCAGTAAACAGACTGAACCAGATGCAAACGAATCGTAGACATCGAGCAGATCAACTCGAGCTTTTAGGACAAGTGGCTAGGCCGTCTCCCTCAATGTCTCACCTACAACTGCCAGCTTATGATAGCCTACACTCCTACTCTCTTCCAAATGCAATCACATATGCTCTAGAATGTTTTCAGCTGATGCAGAGAGAGGGCATCTCTCGAAATCCAATGTTATCTCAAGGAGTGCATTGATTGCAGTAGTGTCAGGTCAGGAAGGGAGGGATTGTTTTCAACAGATGCAGAGAGAGGGCATCTCTCTTCAATAACAGATCTTGAGTTTTAACTCGTCGGATAGATCTTTGAGGTCTCTTGGGATAGTTTCCTATGATATTATAATCCTCTTCTTCTTTTTCTTCTTCTCTAAATGCAATCAAGTACACTTGCACCTTGAAGGCACATGGTATTGCACAAGATGCATGGAGAAAAGAATTCATTTTGATATTGTTAGTCAGTGGTTGTGCTTGGCACTACCTTGGTCGACATGTATGCCTAATGTTGTGCAGTCCATAGATCACAAAAAGTATACTTAAAGTAAGAGGTCAAGACAAGGGTTCAAGAGACTTCACTTACAGGCTCGTTCTACTCGTTTCGCCCACTAAGATTTGGGAAGGCTTGCTGGGGTGGGTTGACGGACGGCACATGGGCTTGCAGTGGAGGCAGCGTGGATTGTGGGCTGAGGTCAAGACAAGGGTTCAAGAGCCTTTGCCTACAGGCTCGTTCTACTCATTTCGCCCACCACTAAGGGCAAGGAAGGCTCGCTGGGGTGGGTTGACGGACAGCACGTGGGCTTGCAGTGGAGGCAGGGTGGATTGTGGGTTAAGGCCAATGCAGAGGACTGCCCTGGGTGGGGGCACCTTGCTGCAGAATCCTCTTCGACTCCCCTGGCTCTTCATGTTTTGACAGCAGGAGTTGGCTTGCGCTCCTTTCTCCTTTGGAGATCAACATGTAAGCCTCGGTTCCTGGCATTCTGTTGGGTTTGGGAGGGGGTGTGGCTCCAGTGGGCAGGGGAGCCCCATTCGAGTGGCACTCTCATATCCATGTTTTGGTTTGAATATGGGATTGGCTCCTTAGCATCCAAGAGGTTCTTCTAGCGGCTCAGATCGAGAGGGTTTGTGCCTGGCAGCCGTGCATTTCAAATCAATGCATTTCAAAAGACGACATCCTGGACAGGAAGCTCATCAAGCACTTTTTCCGCTTTATGAAGTGCACCACATTTGGCATACATGTCGACCAAGGCAGTGCCAAGCACAACGTTTTCTTTCAACAACCACTCACTAACAATATCATCATAACTTCTTTTGCCCATATCAGCCTCTTGTGTACTACCACATGCCCTCAAGGTGCCACTGTACATGATTGCATTTGGAGAGATGCAGTCTCTCTGCATCTGCTTAAAAAAGCTCTCTCTCTCTCTCTTCTTGACCTAACCTTGTAGCAATCAATGCACTACTTGAAATAACATTACATCTAGAGAGAGACCCTCACTTCGCATTAGCTGAAAATAGGCTAGAGCGTATGTGATTGCGTCTAGAGAGACACCCTCACTTCATCCATTAAAAAACGACCAGAGCTCCTTGGCCCTGCCCAAGTTGGGCATATCCCCCAATCAGTGCATCTCAAGAGATGACATTTTAGACAAAAAGCTCCTCAAGCACTTCGTGTGCTTCATGAAGTGCACTACATATGGCATACATGTCAACCAAGGCAGTGGCAAGCACGACATCCCATTCCATTGAAAACAGCCTAGATCTCCTGAGCCATGTCCAAGTTAGGCATATCCCGCAATCAGGCGACATCCACGACAGGAAGCTCTTAAAGTACTTTTTGTGATCGAGGAAGTGCACCACATTAGGCATACGTATCGATCAAGGTAGTTCCAAGCACAACCATTGACTAAAAATATCAAGTGAATTCTTTTGTCCATATCAGCATCTTGTGCAATACCATATGCCTTCAAGGTCGACTCTGGATGAGTTTCGACTCTTTGTCAGCCAAATGAGAGGCTGCAGGCTCTCACTGACTCCCCCAACAGGAACCAACGCCTAATTCTCATGGACTGCCACCATGTCCTTCATGATGGTCGGACTCTTGCCCAACAACACGTACTAAGATCTCTCTCTCTCTCTCTCTCTCTCTCTCTCTCTCTCTCTCTCTCTCTCTCTCTCTCTCTCTCTCTCTCTCTCTCTCACACACACACACACACACACACACACACACACACACACACACAGGCACAAGCACTCTGCTATCACATGAGAGGCTACAGCGCAGTTGTCCAGGGTAGCCATGGCGCTAGCAAATGAGGAGGTGATGAAAGGCAAGAAACACTCGTGCAGCTCATGCAAAGAAAACACATCATCTAGCTCTTCTATCTTCACCCCTTCTCCTTCAAATCTCACTACCAGACTTGATGGTGGTGAAGATGATGATGGCTCTTGCATGCGCTTGCGTTGTTGACGTTGTTGCTCGATGCATGCAACTCCATCTTCGACTGGTGCTTCTCATTTCACTCTCTTCTTCTCTTTGTCTCCACCTCTTTCTCTATAGAGCATTGGAGCCACGACATTGATGGAAGTTCAGCAATGCACGCACCCCGTGCATCTTCAATGACGCTCGATCATATGCCAAAGCTGCCTCCTCAGCCATGTCAAAGGTCCATAGCCAAACACGGGCCCCTTGCCTTGTAGAGTCTCCGATCTCGGCTACATATTTGCCCCACGGCCAACGCCGTACTCCTCGGTAATGCTTCTTGCTGGAGCTCTTAGAAAGATCTGCGGGTGGTAATGATGAGCTTGAAGGGGCAGAGCACAATGTAGAGGTAGCACCATTTTTTATGCCTTTCTTTGGAGGAGTTGTATTTTGCGGTGTTGATGATCTGGGTGCAAGGTGACTCTCCGTCGATGCATCTTCGCATTTTGGGGTGTGTGGAACCCAGCCTGTCTTGTTCACAACTTCTTTAAGAATGCCATACACCATCATGTCATCTTAGTCATATGCCTAGATCGATTATATCTGTTTTGATGGATGAGGTACCTTGAATAATGCAAAGCCAAGGCTAGTCTAATGTAAAAAATGCACAAAATCTTTGCTAACTTAACCTAATTTATCACAAGAAGGTTTTGACATTTTCTTATGTAGGAAAATGGGCTCTTTCTCATTGTTTGCATGTACTGTTTAACATCACGAGCTTCCACTCGGGAGGCACCACATACCTAGCTAGTGCGCTTGGGGACCACCGGCCTGCCCCACTAGGCCGGCGATCCCATGCCCCCAACCGCACCTAACTAGGTATGCGGCGCCCTTGCTAATAGAAGCCCATGATGTTATGGTAGGTCACAATGTGAAAATTCTTAGGAATTTGTCCAAAAGCTCTTGTATATGGAAATAAGTTTTTTTTGTGTTTGTCAGAATGAGAAGAAAACAATGCTTTCTTCAACGATATCTGAATGCTTGGACTTTGGAGAGGAGCTTTTCACTATAGGAAGCTAGGAACATAAAGATTTGGTGAGTAGGGATGGTAACATGAAGTTCTCTACATCTGTATTTTTTGCCTCTATTGATCAGAGGAGCGAAAGAGCAGCCGGCGAGAGTGCGTGCACGGCCCTTGTTGTAGTGATCGTTGATTGGCTACACAAGAACCTAAATTGTATGCCCATCAAGGCCGAATATGAGACCCTCATCCGAGAAGGATCTGCAGAGTGGCGGAAGCTATTTGATGTTGAGGCCTACAGAAGCAAGTTTGTGGATGGCCACTTTGACCTTGAGACTGTCATAAACGCAAGAATACGACCACTAGCAGTGGATCATGAGCGTTCCTTCATTGGCTTTTTCCAACCTGAGGGGCTAGATGACACCTACAACAATTTCTTGCAATGTGTGAAGTCTTTTGAAGAGATTTGGGCAGCAATAGATCAGCAGAGTGTAGGCTTGCAACCCAATGGGGGATTTCAGCTTTACATTGTGAGCTGGAATGATCATTTTTTCCTATTGAAGGTATGCAAAGAAGCTTACTACATTATTGACACACTGGGGGAGAGGCTTTATGTGGGATGTAATCAGGCATACGTTCTTCGCTTTGATAGCAAGGCGAGCCTCTACCATGTGCCAAAAACGGAGGCTTCAAAGGAGCCTGTTAAAGATAAGAAGGAGGTCTTCCCTACCAAAACAGAGGAAAACCAGTCGTCTCAAGCTCAAGATGTGGGTGTATCCTTCCACCACAGCAACACCTATAGCTTAGTTGTTGCCAAGCTGCACGCAGGTGCATACACATACACTGCTTGAAGCTAGCTTTTGCCCCTTTATATATTGTGCTCTGCTTCTTCTATCTGTATCAATGCGCACTCTTACTTATATGCTGGTGAAGCTGTGTGATGATAGATGTACGCACACACACTCTTGTACATGCACGCAGTATTAAGGTCTCCTTCACACACAACCTGCACGCCTACACACATGCACACTCACACATTGAACTGTTTTTTTGAAACATAGCTCTGAACCTATTTTGCAGGCACTAACAAAGTGCAATATTCAAACCCAAGCTTGGAGACTCCATTTTTTGTGCCTTAGTTTTCACATGTTAAGCCCGTGAATTGAGCGGAGGTTGAGAGGCATGGCCATTCTTCGGGTTCTTTTCCTCTCTTCTTGTATCCACGTCGCAGGAGCTTGTTGTGCCTCTCTCTCTCTCTCTCTCTCTCTCTCTCTCTCTCTCTCTCTCTCTCTCTCTCTCTCTCTCTCTCTCTCTCTCTCTCTCTCTCTCTCTCTCTCTCTCTCTCTCTCTCTCTTTGTGCATGCCCACATGCATAAGCACGCACACACACACACGTAGCACGGATGCACGTAGTCCATGTGATAACTTCCTCTCGCTCTCCGGGAGCCTCTCAGGATACACACATACACTCAGCGCTACAGACTCCTCTCCCTCTCACTATCGTTAACAGAAATTCCTATTGCTCCTACCCGTCTGGTCACACCTTTGAATTACATAAACCTGCAGTATTGCATTTTTCACTAAAGAGGCAAGTGAGGAAGAAGAGGAAGGGGGGGGGGGGGGGGGGGGGGGGGGGGGGGAGTACCTGCTCTTGTTTTGCATATTTTGCTGTAGCGATGTCGTGGAGCTCGCTACTGTGTATAATTTCCCGCGAGTCACATTTCAAAGGCTTTGCAACAATAATATAGAAGTGCCTCGTCACATGAGAGAAGGGGCAGTGTGCAGGCGTCGCAAGGAGCCTCGTTTCGCTGCGTCGTTTAAGCAAGGCCCAATTTGAAGCGTCGATTATGCCACGGCTACAAATTCAAGTCGTCGATTATGCAACGGCAATGGTTGTTTATGCGACGGCCGATTTTTTTAAAAAAACATATCCTTGCTTATACGACTGAAACCTCATCTATGCGACGCGTTCGTCATCGGTTAAACGACGCCCGTCAATTATTAGTCCCTCGCAAACCCCCCCTATGGCTAGTAGTGATAGTAACTCCAGAATTTTCTGGTTGCGAGGAAGTATCCGCACCCGCAAAGCCAGTCCCAGCTGGAGTGGAGGTTGTCGCCCTTTCCTGCATTCTGTGTCTCTAGCGTGCAACAGCTGAATCCTTCGGCAAGGCGGATGTCTAAGCAGGAGGTGGTGTGGAAAACAAGTTCTCCTCCCGACCTTGCTTTTGGTTTGATGTTCCTACAGTGACCATCTCCTGTGCACTAGAGGCTTCCACTGCAGCCGATGACCGGGCATATCCACAATGCGAACAGGGGTTTGAGTTACCTGCACAACAGACACTTCCTGACTCTAAGTTTGTGGCAAGGGTGTAGTAGTACCACGTACTACAAATCTATCATTTTCAAAGTGACACAGAGGCCGAAGGGTGAGAGGGAAAACTTCTCTCAATGTTTCCAATGTAAGCAGCTGGCCGACTTTGTATTTGTTGGAGTACTTTGCCCCATATGTGCCACCACTCTTTGGCACTCTGTTAGTAACCTCTCCCTGACAATTGCTACCCGCGCCACCGGCCCAAAGTTGGCCGAACTCTTTGGCACTCTGCTAGCAACCTCTCCCTGACAATTGCTACCCGCGCCACCGGCCCAAAGTTGGCCGAATGCAATACATTGCGTGCTTTGGCCAAAATTGTGTACGTTTTGGCTTGCAACCAAATTGCCTCAAGAAACCAGCGATAGGCATCCCTTATCGCTGTATCTGTAAACCCTGATAATTTTTATTCACCCTTTACTTTCAAACCAAACTCTTGTTCAGCCTCTACAGCAGGAATAACATGTGATGCTCGCACGACACCATCACTGGGCAAACAGCAGCATCTTGAAATCCTTTCTGCTGTCAACTGAATCTGTTGGTTATTGATTTGCACCATATCACCAGTAGAGAGTTGCTCGATCAATGCTATGGTCTGCGGGTGAACAGGGATTCCTTGCCAATCCAGGTTGGCAAAGACACGCAGGCGCAAATCCTGCAACCAAGCATCCACCCTGCGAAGAGCTAGCTGATGCACTGGAGTAAATGGAATGCATTGCAGCAGGGAAGCAGTCATGGTAGCGAAGAGACACAGAAGCACAGAGAATTGAGACAGGAGAACCTTGCGAGCGCGATGCAAAAAACATGAGGAGAGTATAAGGTATCGACTGCATGCACTAAACCACTCACAAAGAGTTCTCAAAATAGGGCGTGCCATGGTGTCGCAATCATCATTTTCCTTTTCCTGCTTTCCAAGATTGCATGCAAAAGAATTCCCAATCATGATTAAGGCGGCTTCCGGCTCTTGTACCACAGCAAAGGGACACGGAATCGAGGTAGGTGAGAAATAATGGCGTAGTCAAAATCCATTCGTCGGCACAGAAATCACCTCCCTCCGCAAATCCGCCAAATAAAAAGAAGTGGACTCTCATGCTTTAAAAATCCAGAATGGTCCCGACCACTGTAATTTTAGCTTCCCAGGCATCTTCCCAAGGTGAGAATTAAACACAAGGACCAACTGCCCCCGTAAAAATTGCCATGCTTTAGGATGATCCAGCCATTTCTTCCGCTGGACTGCAGATCTTGCAACACCGCAAAACTGCGCAACCGCTCTTCATCTAATTCCTACAAAACATCCAAAAGATAAATTACGGAATCTTCCGGAAGAAGCTTATCCGCAATCAACATCCGCAAACTCGGAATCACATGCTCCACTGGGGTAATTGCCTCCATACCAAATGCCAACTTGAAAGGAGTCAATCATGTTGCCACTTTATATGTTGTCCGATAAGCCCACAATGCGGAAGGAAGTTTCACATCCCAATCCATTCAATGCATATTCACTAACTTTGTTAGAATACGAACCAATTGCTTATTAGTTGATTCCGCCTGCCCATTTGCCTAAGGGTAATATGGAGAAGATTTCCTATGCAATACAAAGTAACATCGTAGCCTTCTCTCCATCACCTTATTCAAAAAATGGTTATCCCGATCACTAACCAGCTCAATAGGACAGCCATATCTGGAAAAAAACATCTTTATAAAAACACCCAACAACAAAAACTGCAGTATTATCTTTCAAAGGCCATGCCTCCACCCATTTGGTAGCATAATCCGTGGCTGTCAAAATATACTTATTACCAATGTGAGCTGCTACTGGTTTAAAAGGTCCAATAAAATCCAATCGCCACTTTTAAAAGGCTCCAAAGGCAATACCGGCTGAAAAGGCATTCTGGACATTTTACTAGGTTGTCCCAGCTGTTGACACACATCAAACTTTTGCACAAAGCTTCTCGCAGCTTGAAACAATGTAGGCCACCATAATCCTGATTGTAAAACTTTCCTAACCGTGATCAATGTTGCAAAGTGATCCCCTGCAATGCCAGTATGGACTTCCTCCAAAACCGATTCTTGTTCTTGTGGTAGAACACATCTGAGCAAGACCGCCACAATTGTGCGATAATATAGCTTCCCCATGATAATCTCAAAATTCATGCTTCTAATAGCCATCCGTTTCCTTTGATGACTGGACAAGAATGAAGGCATTTCCCCACTTTCAAGAAAATGAAACATCTCCTCATATCAAGTCCATGGAATTCTAGGGATGGTCCTAGGTTGTTGCGTAGCTGTAAGATTATCCGCAACAGCTCCTGTTAAAAAGAGAGACGCATCCAGAAATTCATCAGCCACCCCGTCGGCAACTCACCGAAATCTAGCCTAGATAGGTAGTCAGCCACCGCATGCTGGGCTCTTGGACGATGTATGACCTCAAAATCAAATTCTTGCAACAAGAGCATCCATCTGGGCAATCTTCCTGTCAAATTCTATTGGCACACCAGATATAGAAGAGCCGAATGATCCACATGAAAGAAAAAACGCCGGCCCAACAGATAATGCCTGAATTTTTTCACTGAATAAATCACCCCTAAACATTCTCTTTCTATCACTGAATAATTCATTTTTGCGAATGATAATCTTCTACTGGCATAATAGACAGGGTGAAACCAGCCTTGACTTTGTTCCTGCATCAGCACACTACCAATTGCCCGGTCAGAAGCATCCACAAATACATGAAAATCCTGACCCCGGTTCGGAGGGATCATAATCGGAGCTTTGGACAACTGAAGTTTTAATCTCCGAAAAGCCAGATGACATTCCTGCAACAAGAGCATCCATCTGGCCAATCTTCCTGTCAAATTCTATTGGCGCACCAGATATAGAAGAGCCGAATGATCCACATGAAATAAAAAACTCCGGCCCAACAGATAATGCCGGAATTTTTTCACTAAATAAATCATCCCTAAACATTATCTTTCTATCACTGAATAATTCATTTTTGTGAATGATAATCTTCTACTGGCGTAATAGACAGGGTGAAACCAGCCTTGACTTTGTTCCTGCATCCGCACACTACCAATTGCCCGGTCAGAAGCATCCACAAATACATAAAAATCCTGACTCCAGTTCAGAGGGATCATAATCGGAGCTTTGGACAGCTGAAGTTTTAATCTCCAAAAAGCCAGATCACATTCTTACGTCCATTCAAAATCTTTAGCATGTGCTGCCTGATTAATAGGGATTGCCAAATGCGCGACAAACCTCAAATGCCTCCCATGCCAATGAGCTTGGCCCAGCAAGACTTGACATTGTTTCGAATTCATCGGCAGAGGCGCTTCCATAATTGCGGCTATTTTATCCGGATCCACGGAAATGCCATCCTCAGAGATTATATGACCCAATAACCTTCCACTTCTAACTGCAAATGCACATTTTAGAGGATTTAAACTGAATTTCACCTCTCAATATTTCATAAAACATAACCGCAATTGCTTCAAATGCTCTAATTGCGCTCCAAAAACACTGAGATCATCCAGAAAAACTCTCATAAAATATGTCAAATAGGAACAAAAAATTTGAAACATATTCCTTTGAAAAGTTGAGGGCGCATTCCTTAATCCGAACCACATCACTGTGCATGCAAAAATGCCCCATGCTATAATGAAAGTTTTAGGCTGATCACGCAACACCATTAGAATTGGGTTATATCCACTAAATCCATCCAGAAAAGCATAAATCTCGTGCCCTGCCACATCATCCAAAATAGAATCCAAAAATGGAAGAGGAAAAGGATCCGGAACAGTAGCTGCATTCAGCTTCCGATAATCCACACAAATGCGAATTTGCTTATTTTCTTTGGTACCACCACAATGGGAGAAATCCACTCGGGATTATCGATAAGCGTAATAAAAACCACCTCCAAGAGACGATAAATTTCCACCTTAACTTGCTTTGCCACATTTGGATTCATCCTATATGAATGCTGCTTCACTGGCACCGCATTTGGTTTCAGATTAATGGTATGCTGATAAAACTTTCGATCCAATCCTTGCATATCCGCATATTCCCATGCAAAAACATCCTTAAATTCTATTAGTAAATTAATCAAGTCTCCTCAAAAACTTGTCTCAAGCTACTTATTAATATAAATAGGCTAAGACTCTGCTTTCTTTCCTAGAAAGACCTTCTCCAATTCATCTTCCTTGACCCTTGTAACTTTTCCCATGTGTGCTTCAAACACACGTTCTTGCTTAATAATGTCCTCCAATGATTCGGGACTAGGCAAAGATTTTTGTTGCACCCCTGTTTCTAGTGAAATTCCTGAAGCCCCTAAATATTTCCCCTCCGAAATCATAGAAATGTCAACAAGATATAAAGAAACTAAATCCGGGTTAGCCTTCAGAAATTTCTCCTCTTCTAATACTTCCACCATATTTATTGTCTCTGCTATCACAGGCCATGCTGCCTGAACTAGTTGCCTGCATGTTCCCAACATCACCCGAACTTTCCTGCGACCCTTCTTAACTGTAAACATATTTGCCTCCCAATTATGCTTTACCCTGGCTTGTCGTAACCATGATCTCCCCAAAATAATGTGATAATCCTGACTATGATCCTCAATATTCAAGACTACTAAAGAAACATCAAAAGATAAGCCAGCTACATCCAGGACAATGCCCCGGAGTAGTTCTACTAGCTGCACTTGTCTTTGATTTTCCATGCGGACTACAAAGGGTGCAGGTTCCCAATCACTGAGTCCAAAATGCTCACAAGCTGCTTGAGTAATAATATTTACTCCCGCACCTCCATCTAACAGTACTTTGTTGATGTACGTACCATGATATCTGACTGAAAGCTCCGAGATGCGGGTATCCGTGATCCTATTTGCCGGCAACGGGACAGACTCGTCTCCCTCACCCTCAGCTATTGCAATGTCAACTTCCATCATTTCCTTGGACTTTTGACTTAGCAATAAATTATGAAAATTCGAAACCAATTTTAGTAATGAACCCAAAGGTACTTGTATTGGCGAATCAAGGACCTCTTTCCAAACTGAATTCCAATTATCCGCTTCCCTAGTATCAACCTTGTTTCTGTCCTTCCCCTCGTTTGTTTCCAGACCAGTAGTGGATGGTCCTGATGATTGCAATGGTGGTGCTGACTATGGCATCCACGTCACAGTCTTTTTCCGTACATCTTCTTGAGTTGCCCAATCTGGAAGCTTAACATCGGCTGTTGGAACCACATTTTTTCCAGAACGTGTAATTAGTGAAAACACCGGATCTGACTCCTCCAACCCTTCAATATGAACCATAGCCACACTAGGCTGCTTTCCCACAGCACGTTCCTGTTTCTTCCGATCATATTCCATAGCCTCTGAACACTCGGACCGCCAATGCCCATTCCCCAAACAGAAAAGGCATGTCTTGGGTCGATTAGGATCTCGGCCACCTCTTCCGCGACCGCGACCCCCTCCTTGACCCCGTCCCCCTGCTTGTCCTTGAAAGGGCGCCTCTGATGTCTGAGCATGAGACATCGCCACCGCAGACTCTTGTCCCTGCCCTGACTGTGGTGGGTGCCATGTAGAAGAATCCCGACTCCTACGACCCCGACCATTCAAATAGCATTCCACTGTATTATGAGTGGTGGTTGTGCAGATCACTCACCATTTTTGATTCATTGCACACTCTTGAGCGGCATGTCCCAGATTTCGGCACTGAGTACACCATAGTTCCTTTCAGACTTTTAACCACCCCAGCAGATTCTGACGACCCGGATGGAACACCTTTCCCTTGACGCTTGGATTTTCTCCAAGGTGCCACCTCCGATTCTTTCCCCGAATCACTGTTGCTTGAGTCAGAGGAATCTGAGTCTGTAGTATCCGACTCCGAACTATCACTGCCACTTCCTTGAGACTTACGATGAGATTTCTTCCGCTCTTTTTTCTTTAATTTCTTTGGGGATTCCATATCCTCCAAAGCTTCTCCTACTACAACAGCCCTTGCAATTACATTATCCAGTGGAGTAGTTACCTTATCCACGGTTGCCGTAGTAGTTCTGAGATCCTTATTGAGTCCTCACAGAAAATAATCATTCAACACCTCGGCTGCTGTCCTTTGTGCTTGAGGTACCCGCTGCAAAAGCATCCAGAATTTTGCAGCATAATCCTCCACTGCAATGACTTTTGACGTAGAGTAAGAATCTTTTCCAAATGTTGAGGGACCGTCTTTTCCATTCTAAACCGTCTCAAGAACGCTCTGGACCCTTCGTCATACGTCTGAAAGTGATCATCAGGGTGTTTTGACAACCATTTGGCAACTTTCCCTGAAAATGTGGATTCAAACACTGATTGTTGATGAAGAGGAATCACCACCCCAGGATGATTCAATCCATACACTTTATTAAATTGTCGAAAATGTGCATCACGGTCTTCCTTTGAAAGACCTAGAAAATGGCTATACTTAATCTGAGGTTGTGCCATCGTCCCTTGCCCAACTGTACCCCCTCCCGAAAAAATCTGACGAACACTAGGAGGTGGGGACAACGGCGGTGAAACCCCAGGATGTGCTTACCGGAGACGGTGGTGGAGCAACATGGGTGGGTGAGGGTGAATTCATGGCAGGAGGACATGACTAACTATGTGGAGTATGCTGCGCACACCGAATACGCCTAGCACGCACCGAACTTGGTGATGGAGATACATGTTCCTCAGCCTGTGGTGTAGAAAAAACGAATTCATCCGAACCGTCTCTCCTCCAACGTCTCCCCACAATTGGAACCACAGGGTCACGAGGACCCTGTGACCTAGTGCGTATGCATGTTCACCGTAGGTCGCCCATCGCACTCATGGTCTCCAGATGTAATGTCTATTTCTCGCAGAGGAGCAATAAGCATTATAGGAATGATTACCCTCAAACTGCCTTACATTATATGAACATTATAACACAGGAAGGCAGAACAGAAGACAAGTTACAGAAAGAGAACACCGTCTTCTTCATTGATATGCAACCAAACACAGAGTACAAGAGAGAAGATGTATTGATAACATGAATATTAGAGATATCCCCAAAGATAGGTATGCCCCCGTTATACAACCGCTGCTCCAGCGCAGATTGGTAATGGTGCAAAACCCCATCCTGTCCCATGATATCCTATGAAGAACTGTCCCAAAGCCGCATGACTCCTAGTCCGCAATGTCTATAGTAGCTTCCTCATACCATTTCCTGAGCCCATCCACTATGGTTCTCCTGTATCATCTTCCTAGAGATCCAAACCAAATGAAATAAACTTTTCAAATGCATCTCTTGCTCTCTGAGAGTCATCTTAGTTTTGGGTCCTTGACTATTAGTTGCATGATTTTCTAGTAAGGATTTGACTCTTAGATCTAGAACTCCTTTGGCATTCTACATTTGTATTAGGATGTCTTTGATTTAAAGGCGGATATCCTTCATACAAGGTAGGTCGGTTTGGTGCCTAGTAGCATCTCAACCTGTAACCCGAGAGACTTGAGTTCGTCAGTAGTTAAGTCCTTCCTGGCTAGGCTTACTGCTTTGTCATCAGTAGTTAGGCACCATTATGGGACCCTTTCCAGCACTTGTATATAGCTCGGATGTGGAGGAAGTTTGTAGACTGTTTGATTGTGATCATTGATAGCTTTCCAGTCCTAGACCATCCGTCTCGCCCCCATATACAACATCTGAAAACTCTCTAGGTCTGAATAGACTGATTCATTATCTAAGTACATATGTATCTAGAGATTCTTCTACTTTTGTAGGCTTTTATCTAGTGTGAGTAGCTCAGTAGAGCAATTATGGTCAAATTCATAGTCAGGTTCTAGTACAATAGTCTTGCCTTTAATATCCTTGTACTGACTATGAATTGCATGTTGCCCAGCTTGTTGTTGGTTAGGTGGGTTCTTTTGTTGGTTAGGTGAGCATCATCAGCTGATGGTGGTTGATCATCAACACACCCATCCTTAGATCAATCTGGATCCTAACTCCAAGTGGTTGTTGATCCGTCTACTACTGACCCTATGTTAGTGTTTCCATCTTCATCATCATCATCTTTCTTGTGTTGTTGTTGACCCTCATTCTCCTCTTCCTTGTCCTCTTCTTCATAATCATATTCTTGGTTCTTCTAATTCTCCAAATATTCTATCATTGCCTCATTAACTAGTGTTGTAGTGTATTGACCAGCTTTCTCTTGTAAGTTAGACTGCATGGACTTGATGACATTCTCCAGATCTCTCAGATTCAAAGTCAAATTTGCCAAACTTGTCCATTAAATGTACTAGAGAGTGATAAATATATTTTTCCGTTATTGCATCTTTCGTGAGATGGTGTTTTGGTATAGCTTCTTGTAGTCTGCTTGTTTTGCCTCCAACAGTGTTTGAAATTGGTCAGCATCTTGTTGAGCAATTCCTTTCTCCTCCTCCAGCACCCTATTTGCATAAGTCAGTTTATCTATCTTTTTTTGGAGACCGTGCACTTCTCTCTTGTGTTGTTGTTGTTGAAGTTATGATTCTAACATCTATTGTGTCCACCCATCTTTGTCCTTTCTAATCTTTTCCAACTTAGCTTTGGTTACTTGAAGTTCTTCTTTCAACTTGTCCACCTCTGAGCTGGAAATAGTTACCTGTACTTCCATCATTTGGTCTATGGAATTGACAATGGTGTTCAAACTAGATTGGATCGCCATAATGCACCCTTGTGTGATGGTATCCAAATCAGTTTGATATGTCTCATAAACCATCATTGGGAAAGCATAAGGCAATGCATCTCAAACTAGTTTCTTCATGACCAATCTCCCTTTGAGCGATTGTTTTTGAAGATGATGTAGCTTGTTGTTGGAGCCCCACTTGTCCAATTGTTGTAATGAGCCCATCTTGTAAAGCCTATCAAATTCCCATTTTTATGTCAAAGACGTCTTACCATTTTGATCCACTTGTCTCGGTTATGTAAAGATTACTCAGTCAGTCAGGACCCATATTTGTTCCCACTTTGTAATTATGAGGAAGAGAACCCCATGTACATTTTTGAGCTAAGGTGACTCAAGTATAAAAGTCACCTTAGAACCATTTTTTCAACAACATTTTTAATTATTAATCCTGTGTCGTACGAGTCTGAGAGAGAGAGAGAGAGAGAGAGAGTGAGTGTGTCTTATCCTCTTCGCTACGCGCTTCTCCCTCACCGGATTCACGACGTGACCACATCATCACTGTAGTCTCTCCGAGAGCTACACGCCCATGCCACGCATTCATATTTTTGAGTTGTTCGCGATCGATCCTTCATCAAGCTTGTTTTGCTTGTAAGTAACACAAACACTGTCTGTTTTCAACAATCAAGTGCTCTATGGAATGAGAAAGAGATTAGCTACACATAGATATTCATAGACTTAGGTTTCGCCCATTTTTGGATTATGACCTGTGAGTCTATCGCGACTGTGATCGAGATAATTAGGGTTCAAATCTGTGAGATTAAACTTATAGGTAAGTATATCCTATTGAGAGTATAGTGCCTAGTAAGTTTGATGCGATTCCGAGTTCATTGGAGGTGTAAACGGTGTTGTGAGCGTTTAGGGATAGAGTGGGTTGCATTCTACTAGGGTTAGTGATTGATGCATCATGAAAGTGCGTATGTGTAGATTGGTCTCAACCTGACAAGCTAACGAGATTGCCTACGTGCACCTATGGGTTAGTCGTGTCATCGGATGATAAGTATGTTGTCTGTGTCGTGCTTGTGAGCATGAACAGGGGAGTAGTTTTTCCATAAAATATTGGCGCCGCTGCCGCGGACACAAGACCTTAAGTAGGGAGATCTACGTCACTCGTGTGATGGTTAGCTTACTTTAGTTTCGACTAGAGAGAGCTTAAACTTTTAGAACAAGATCCAGGATAGAGTATCCTTAGGTCTAGTGGATAGCTAGGAAGCTTGTGTCTTGCCGAGGGTCTATGACTAGTTAGATTTAGTTAAGCAGGATAATGTGGAGTTATGGTTTTTGGTTTTGAGTGTTTGTTATACTTGTGTAGAAATAGAGTAGAAAAATGCTGTAAAAACGCAAAAACAAACAAAAAGAAGAAACAATAAGGCTGTTTGCTTGCCTTGAAAGCAAAACCCACACCATATACCCTTGAAGGGGTTGAAAAGAGTAGACATTGAAATTTATGATCCAACACTTGAGAAAACATAAAAATTGGTACCAAAACCAACAAAAAGAAACAGGTGATTGTCAAAAGAAAACACTAGTGACCCTAACAAGGCCAAGAAGAGATATAACCATTAGCCTAGGGTAAACTGACTGTGTCATGAGGTACGACTGATGTTCACAAGTTTAAGATGAAGTGTCATCAAATTTGCATCACTTCAAGTGCAATTGAGTGGTGAATTGCCAGAGAAAAGTGAAATTTGTGAAGTGCTTGAGTCCAAGGTCAAAATAAGTCCAAACTTCATAAAACTTGGGGGATAGGCTTATATGGGCACAAAGAACACAACTGTCCAAAAACAAACAAAAATGAAATCCCCATTGCTCTCTGCCTAGTCTATCGCGATAGACTGATGAAGTTGGTGATTAGTCAGAACAAGGAAAAAACCTTTATACCACAGGTTTAACACATCAATACAAGGGTACTCACAAAAATTGAGTGAAACTGAACACCATCTTGACCACAAAAATTCAAAACTGGTGTTTTAGAGTTTGAATTCAGAGACAGTGGCAAGAAGGCTTTGACCAAATGTCCAAACAGTGCCAAAATTTGTCAATGCACTACACAAGGAGAGGCTGAACCAACTGTGGAGAAAACTTGAGAAAAATGCCAACAATGGAGAACATGCCAAGTCTATCGCGATAGACTAGGGAAACTGCTGTTGGGGACCCTTTCTTTCAAATTTCCCAGAGGGAGAGCTTTATCAAAGCCTATACAACATACACACCAAATTTCAAGGCATTTAGATCATTGAAAGTCAATCTAAGGCCTAGATAGAGAATCAGGCTCTGACCAAAATACTAAAATGGGACCAAAACCCAACCCAAGTGTCCAAACTTCATAAAACTTGAGGGATAGTCTTTAGAGGGTAACTAGAACTCAAGGGTGAAGTCACAATTTTGAATTGACTTGTGCTGAGCAAATTGTCAGTCTATCGCGATAGACTAAGAAAGTAGTGATTCAGACATATTTTGCAATTTGTGACTATACTGCTAGGACACACTCTCCATATAGATCCCAGCCATCATTTCATATTTGAAATTGGACCACCAGAAGACTGACTAAGGGGTTGTTGTGCATACTTGAAAGATTTTTTGTGATTCAAGGAAAACCCTTGTGAACAGACTAACCATACTTGTGTAGATCCCAGAAGGAGATCATCACAAAGCCGCACAAGAAGGAGTCCAGGTAAGATTTAAGTTTGCAACCCAGCTTTCATTCTTATGTATTTAAGGTCGGGAGCCTTTGTTAAGTCAGGAGCTAAAAGTGTCAAAAGTCAAGTAAGCACCACGTCCACCGAAGAGAGTGTAACTCAGACGAGACTAGACCCATTATCACCGATCATTGAAGAGGGTAGTGATACTGACACTTCGTCGGAAAAGTCCTTCTTCATGATGGGGAGTCAACAACTAGGAGGGTTCAACGGTGAAGGACCAATGCCAGGGGGGAGCACCTCCCTACATCCTTTAAACGAAACCAAGTTCACTATAATCTTCTTGGAAGGAACAAACTCGAGGGGAGCCTTAGTTTATTCTGACTATTGAGGACACAAGTGTATATGTATTGAAGAAAGACCGGCTCAGAGACTAGAGATAATTCGAGTCTATGATGATGGAGACAGATTCCGAGACGAAAAGGGGAACCACTATCTGATAGTTAGTAACCCTGAGGATTACAACAGATATGGAGATAACGTGGCAAAAGGGAAAATGGTTTCAGAAACCCAAGAACCGCCTCCTAACATTGATCAACCTGGAGCGCTCTTTATGTATGATAAGAAAACAACCAGGGTTCCAACCTATAATGAGAATGCGGGGATTTACAAGCATGAAAGTGAGGGAATAGTCTCATACTTTCGATGCAAGGAACCCTACCCAAATGAATTAAGCAAAGACAAGGTTCTTTACTTATTCTCTTATGAAACTGCTATGGGGAAGGATATTGTTTTTGTTGACAGGTACAGGCGAGAATACAAACGTATTCTCCCAGAAGAGGTTGAAAAGGCAACAGTTCCGGGAGCATCAACCTATGGCCCCGACAAAGTACCAAGATCCAACTACACCCCTAGCAAGTCGACAAATCCCTTTTCAGAAGAGTATGATGCTACCTCACATTCTACCCGACAACAGATGTTCAACTACTAGGACCAACCAGCTATTCAGCCATCATTGCAGGCATGGCTTCGACAGAGTGCTACATTAGAACAAGACCAAACCTAAGAGGGTTATCAAACCGCACGAGGGCTAAGGGATTTACAAGAACCACCACTCTATGCACAGTATCAAGGAGAGAGTAATCCAAAGACTCAGGGGTCAACTGAGCCTGGAAGACCACTCCTAGAACGAGTTCGAAGAGATGAACCATCTCTTGCGACAACTTTTAGAAATTATGGCTTAGGAACACCATTGGGAGAGTAACCTAGCCACTACAGAAGACCAGAGGAGGTATATCGACTAAAACGGGGAGATCCCATGATGAGATTTGTAGAACATCGTAGAATTATACCTTCTCAAGTGCAAAAATGGGTAAACAAGAAATATACAGGAAGCAGGGATCCGAGAGATCATGTAGAAGCCTTTGTGCGTGTAATTAGAGCTGAAGAGGTGTTAGACTTTCCTACTCAATTTGCAAGATTTGGTTTAACCTTAGAGGATGATGCTGCTACATGGTTTAACTCAATGGAGCGAAGAGACTTTGAGTCTATGGAGGAAGTGTTTGACGAGTTTATCGAAGAATTCTCACAAAGGGGAATAGCTCATAATACCGTCTCACAAATTCATAAATTCAAACAGAAAGATGGAGAATCTGTGCGAAAGGCAGCCCTCCGATTAAAAAGATATGTTAAGTTTTGCCCCGTGGAAGAACTGCCAACTCAGTCCAGACTTATGCTTATATTTATCCAAGGACTAAGGAATGCAGATCTCCAGAAGGACTTACATATGAAAAGGAGCACGATGTTGAATGATTTAACCAAGGAGGCTCTATACCTTGTGGAAAATTGTGCGGTCTACAAAGAGGATGAGTTCAAGGATCTTGACGATGATTCCTCCTCGCAACAAAGAGGAAGCAAGTCTGCTAAGACAACACCGAAAGGAGAAGTAGCGGTGATCCAAGAGCAACTTGTAGAGGAAGTGCTTAAAAAGATTAACTTGTATTCCAAACCACAAGCTAAGCAACCAAAATGGTGTACGATTGAACAAAAATGGACAAACCATGGGACGGAGGAGTGTTATTATAACAAGGGATATGTGAGAGAACGAATATATGCTCCGCAAGCTCAGGTGACATCCCCTCAAGTCCCACCGATGTCTAGATATCAGACAGGCAACCTACCAGGACCTGTATGTGTAGAAAGACCACAACCAGTGTTGGGACAACAACCACCCCTACCAGGATTACGACTAGTCGGCCTAAGATACACACCCACCGTAACTGAGTCGGATGAGAAGGCTTTGGTACCTATGCATGCATACTACGATGAGCCCAATGGATATGCGGAAAACTCTGTCTATTATCCACCGGAAGAACCCTCTACACCAGAACCATGGAGCATGATAGGAAATATAGGACCACCAACTGCTGCAAAGGCAGTGGGGGAAGGAAGATATAGCTTGGATGAAATAACACTGTTGTTCATAGCCAACGGAGGCATGAGCGGGCAGAGGTTTGCACACCAACAAGGAGGAGCTCCAAGAGCACCTCAATAGCCTAAGGGACCATGCTACAAGTGTGGTGGAGACCATTGGCTAAGGGACTGTCCTCATGATGAAATCATTAGGGTCAACGCATATTGCACCGAGTGTGGAATTACTCACTTGATCCCTGATTGCCCTAAAAATCCGAGCAAAGGAGCAAAAACTACCTTGAATATGCTGGGAGCAGTGCCTTCCAGTGGAGGGTCAGAAAACGAAACTCCGATTCCTGTTAAGCTCTTGACGAGAGCCCAAGCAAGAAAAAATGACAATCAGCCCAAGAGTAACGATGAAAATCAAGAAGAAATCAAGACTGACAAGTCTGGCGTCAGTCGTGATAATCCTTGGAAAGAACGAAGAGCGAAAATGAAAGCTAGACGTGAGCGAAAACAGAAAGATGTAGAAGCTGAGCTAACAATAGCTCGAGAGCAACTTAAATAGCAAAGAGAGTCCAACTCTCTAAAATCAACGGAGGGACGAAGAAGTGCAAGCTCAGGAGGGTCGGTATTGGTAGATAAGATCAATGAACCCTTAGATGCAATCTTGCAAGCATATGAAGCAAGATTGAAGAGCAGATGGACTCTGGAGCAAAGGTGGATGACATATCCATATCCATAGATAGAAAAACAGAGACTAGAGATGTGCAAACAGCTGATTGAAACTGCACAAGATTTACTGGAGCCTCCACCTATGGAAGTGGGGGATAGAGTAATCAAACCACCAAACAATGAAACACTTCACAAAACCGAACAAAGGGTACCTGACAAGATAGAAAACGTTGAATCCTTGCAGGATGTAGAGGATGCAAGAATCGTGCCTAATAGCACCGATGAATCACTATAACATTTTCTACCATATACCCCTATGGTGGAAGAAAATTGGCCTGAAGAGCTATGGGAAACGGTGAGAAGAGCTCAAGAAAAATATGAGACAAAAACAGTCGAGTCAGCGCCTTTCTCGGAGTTGAACTTGAATAAGCCTCCATGGGATTTAGACGTTAAATCATTTCAAGGGGATAATGGTTCAGTTGCATCCGAAGATAGCAGACCAGCATCACTCATAACTTTGCCACCATACATGGGGGACTATGAGGCAAGGTCAGAAATTCGAAGAGTACCTTCTCAAAGAATAGGCGGGTCAAATCAATTGGACACTAAAATCTTGACAGACTTGTTGACCACTCCGGTCAAGTGTACAATCACATTGGCATAATTGTTAAAAATTAGGCCAAGCATGTGGACGGAAGTGGGCAAATGTCTTGAAAAATTTGGTATAAGGACGCCTCTTAAGTTCTTCGAAACCGAGCTTAATGACACAGAACCGAAGAAAGTCAACACTAGACCAGTGCCACTCAACAAGGTCGGAGAGTATTGTGAGGGAGAAGACGGAAACACAACCCTACCAATTGAGTATAACGGCATAGAGACTAAGGCCATACTTGATAGCGGAGCTGGCATTGCCATTGCGACCAAAATGCTATGGGAAAAATGGGGAAAACCAGCAATACGAACAACTAGAATGAAATTGCAACTGGCGGATGGGCACATAGAAAGGCCTATAGCATTGCTTGAGGCAATTGTGGTATCTTCCTGTGGCATAGAGTACGAACATACTTTTGCCATAGTAGATTTCGACAAGAAGAACAACTATGAAATTATCCTTGGTAGGCTGTTCATGAGGGAACTCAAGATGGTGCAGGACTGGGGGTATGATTATTTGTATCTAAGACATGCTGAAACTACTACACGAGTAACATGAAAAATCATAGCTACCATGATGACACGAGAACACCTATGGAAGAATCTAACTCAGCCACCATTAATGGATCAGAAGTCCCAGCGTGGCTCTGTAAGAAAAAGGAGATATGGCTGTGTGGAGCATCTCAATGTAGTGAATTTGACCACAATGAAAGTACACTAGAGAGGGTCTTGGAAGACGATGCCTATATACGAGAACCCTTTCCTGAAGAGAAGCTCGAACTCCTAGAATGGTCTCAAATTTTGGCAAGCCATTGGATGTATGCGTCAATGAAGTCACTCTCACCAAATTTTGTGACGAGAATGGCTACGATATCATACCATACTACATGTTGAGCAAAATTGTCGAGGAAGACGAGAACGATGGAGATATTGAGAATATGAAGATCAATAAAACAGAAACAAAACTTAAGATTAAGATAGTGGGCTATGTGTACATCCCCACTAAAGAAATCAAGCAGGAGGGAGACGAATTTTATGATTCTTCTTATCAAAGTGAAAACAAGGATAATGCGGATGACGAGAAGTCGGAAAATACGGAGGGAGACGACCATCAAGATCAATACAATGACGTCTTCTACAATTTACCAAACCAAAGTGAGAGACGCCAAAAAAGATACAAGAGTAAACGACACCATAGCAGTCTACCAACTAGGCTGAGACCTATGCCGGAGTTCAGGGGTAAGACACATTTCCTTATGAACATTCATGCTGTTGATTGTGCTAAGGATAAAGTGTCAGGAAGATTTCTTAAGGTTGTTGAAGACTCAGGATTTAAGTCCAGACTGTTGAAACCTAAGAAAACCAGCAAAGCAAAAAAAAGAGTTGCAACAGAAAAATTGGATGTCTCTGGTGGTCCAATTATGACGAAAATTGAACGGAAAACGAGATACAATGAATTGAAAAAAAAATTAAGAATGTATGGACAACTGAAATAGAAAGTAGCGATGGAACGAACGCTAGTGATGGGAGTAAAAAGATAGATGTACCTCCTCACTATTGTAAGTACACCATTCAAGAAAGAAGATTGGTGGTTCAGCAACCAATGAGAGAGTCTAAATCAAACGAGTCCTACGATGGGCCAGAGAAAGAAGATTGGTGGTTCAGTAACCAATGAGAGAGTCTAAATCAAACGAGTCCTACGATGGGCCAGAGAACGCCAAGAAAATAGACTTAGCAGAGCCAAGAGAAAGTCCTCGACCTGCTTACATTGCCACAGATCTAAGCCGGGAAGAAGAGGACTTACTGATCAAAACACTTAAGGAATTTTGTGATGTATTTGCATGGTCGTACAAAGATTTGAAGGGGGTGGATCCTAACATTTGTGAACATTCAATCCCTCTGAAGTCTGATGCAAAGCCAAGCAAAAAAATTCCATACACGTATAATGAAACATTCGCCAAAAGGATAAAGGAAGAGATAGACAAACTTATGGAGGCTGAATTTATTTATGAGATAGAGCACACGGATTGGGTGTCCCCGATAGTGGTGGTACCCAAGAAAAACAGAAAATTACGAGTGTGTGTGAATCTCAAGAAGGTAAATGCAGCAACAATAAGGGACAACTACCCTCTTCCTATCATTGAACACGTCCTGGAACGAGTAGCAGGCAAGCAAGCCTATAGCTTTATGGACGGATTCTCTGGTTATAACCACTTGGGGGTCAAACTCGAAGATCAATACAAAACAGCGTTTGCAACAGAATGGGACATATATGCGTTTAGGGTAATGCCATTTGGCTTTACCAATGCTCCAGCCACATTTCAGAGATTAATGACACATGCTTTTAAAGAATACTTGTGAATATTCTTGGATATTTACATGGATGACTTGTGTGTCTATTCTCTATTGAGAGAAGACCATATAGATCATCTTAGAAAGGTATTCGAAAAATGCAGAACGTATAGGATTTGCCTCAACCCGGAAAAATGTGTATTCATGGTTCGATAAGGTAAAATCTTAGGCCACATAGTATCGGCTAATGGAATTACAACTGATGAAGACAAGGTAAAGGTGATCATAGAATTGACAAGACCAAACATTGTACGAGAGGTACAATCATTTATGGGACATTGTGGATACTACTGACGTTCTATCTACATGTACGCTGTAATCGCAAAACCCTTGTATAGTCTAATCACGCTCTTCATTTGGACCAATGAATGTGAGGAGTCATTCCAAAAACTAAAAGATGCACTGGTATCTGCACCAATTCTAAAAGCACCAGATTGATCAAAGATCTTCCATGTACATGTAGATGCTTCGGCATTTGCAATAGGCTGTATATTAGCACAACCACGGGAGGGTAATACAGATTTTCCAATCGGTTATGCTAGTAGACAACTCAACAGTGCAGAAAAGAATTATACCACCACTGAAAGAGAAGGATTGGGTATGATATATGCGGTAAAGAAATTTCGGCATTACTTACTTGCGAACAAATTCACATTTTTTGTGGATCACCAGGCGCTCTTGTACTTAGTAAACAAACCTTGTAACACGGGACGAATTGTAAGATGGTTCATTGTGTTGCTGGAGTTTGATTTTATGGTAGTAGTTAAGAAAGGAAAAACTCATCAAAGAGCAGATCACCTTTCTCGATTACTACATGGCGAAAAAACTATTGGGATAGATGATGATCTCCCAGACGCATACCTGTTTAATATAGAGATGGTACCAAAATGGTCAGAGCAAATTATTCCGTTGCTAACATATGGAATGAATCTTGACGACAAGCACACGGTGGAAGACGTTAGACAAGCACAAAATTATACAATGCTTGCAGGAAGAATGTACCATCATGGACACGATGGGATTCTGAGGTTGTGTATAAGCCCAGAGGAGTACGAAACATATCTAGAGGAAGCCCATACACAAACAGGGGGATTCCATCAAGGAAATCAAATGACCTATGAACAACTAAGAAGACTTGGAGTATATTGGCCAGGAATGGCAGGCGATGTAGCTAATTACATCAAGAAATGCAACTTTTGCACATCCAATACCACTGTGGATTATGCCACATTATACCAAGTGACAGTAGCACCCGCATGGAGTCATGCTATTGTAGAATATTTGACTAATAAGGAGTTGCCAGGAGATTGGTCTAAAGCCAGACACAAGGCTTTACAAATCGAAGTGAATAGGTATACCCTCATTAGAGACCAATTGTATAAAAGAGGAACTGATGACCAGTTGAGGTTAGTTCCTCATGAAAATGACTACTTTCCATTATTGGAACAAGCTCATGCAGGCATAACAAGAGGTCATTTTTCAGCAGAGAGAACCGTAAAAATCATTATGGTTGCAGGTATATGGTGGCTGACCATGATTCAAAATGCAGCAGAATTCGTGAAAAGATGTGATGAATGTCAACGCACTAAGATACCAGTTAAAAGAGACGAAATGCCCTTAAGACCAATGATGAGTGCTCGAGCATTCACTAAATGGGGATTGGACTTTGTTGGTCCTATTACTCCACCAGCGTATCGTTCACAAGCACAATATATCATAGTGGCCACGGATTACATGACCAACTGGGTGGAAGCAAAAGCCACAACGAAAGCAGACGCTAGAACCACGGCACAATTCTTATATGAATATGTGTTTACACGTTATGGCCTTCCCATTGAGCTGGTGAGTGATAGAGGGACACACTTTGTAAATGAAGTTATCCAACATCTCTTAAATGAGTTTATGGTAATTCATCGCAAATCTGCACCCTACCATCCACAAGCCAATGGTCAAGCAGAAGCGACAAACAAAATATTGTGCACAGTTCTTACAAAACTGGTTAGTGAAACAAGAACGGACTGGGATCAAATGCTATATTCGGCATTGTGGACATATCGAGTTGCATATAAAACAACACTCAATGCTACGCCATTTAATATGGTATATGGGTTAAATGCAATATTGCCTATTGAATTTTTTATTCCACACTAAGGGTAGCCACACAATTGGACTGGACAGGGCATGAGCTTTCAGAACGGTTAGAGGACCTTGAAAAATTAGATGAGTTGCGACTCAATGTTGTAGCAGCCATATATGCAAAAAAAAAGACAACAGAAAGAGTTTTTTGACAAACATGTCAAGAACAAGGACTTTAAAATGGGCGACTATGTCTTAGTATACACCCTTAAACAGCATGCCAAAAAGCTAAAGAAAAGGGGAATGGGGCCTTATTTAGTCCAAGAAATATCGTCCAACGGAGCAGCAAAACTGTCGACTCTAAATGGAAAAGACATGCCGAACTGGATTAGTGGATGTCGTTTAAAAAAATATCATCTACCTTTAACACCGGAAATGTTGTTTCAATTGCATTATGGAAAAGCCTATAGACAGGAACAGCAAAGAATTCAAGACCAGGCACAACAAGAAGCCAAGGAACGCATTGCTAAACGAAAGCAGTTTCTCAGGACAATAAACATGGTCACCCCAATGATGACTGACGAATATCCTCTTTCGACATTCCGAACAATCGAAGCGGATATACAAAACGAAGAAGTAGAAAATACCATAACAGACTTTAGGGCTTAGGACGATAGCACCATTGACAACTTGGAAGATACGTGGTGTAGTCCTTACATAAAAGCTTATGCAGGCACAGAACAAGTTGAAATCTATGCATTGCTTGACACTGGAGCAAAACTGAGTGTCATCAGCTTTGAGCTCTTTCAGAAACTTGGACCAATGAGGACGATCCCAGAGACACACCGGTTGAAAGTAGCATTGGGTGATGAGGTGACCACGTTGTGGTCTATTATATTACCAATCACAGTGCAGGCACACCCGTACACTACAAAGTTACATGTACTGCCACCAAGTAGATCAGCAACGCCGTGTCTCTTAGCAGTGTCATGGATGAAAGCTAACAGGGTATTCATTGATTTGGATACTAATGAAGAACTGTTCCGAAATGAAAACTTTTCAGAACCCTTCTTATCATATAACCAATACTTGTCAAGGAGGAGACAGGAGTCAATACAACCGCAAGGCATTGACCAACAACAAACAGAGTTTACATGTCCAGAAACGTATTTCAAAAATCAACAACCATGCTGGGAACCAGGAAAGTCTGGGTACGGCGTACAGATCTAGCCGAGGCACAATTCCATCAAAAGAGAAAATATAAAGTTTGGATAAAGCAAGACAACCTAATTCCTATAAAAAAGGGGGCAAAAGAACAGACAAAACACCAAAAGCCAGCAAAGCTTCAAAGAACCATAGTCAATCGGTCGAATACGCAACGGACTATAGTGGTATGGCGGCCAAAATTACCCATTCAGAACGTGCCAACAACACAAGTATGGAGGCCAAAGATGACCACCGAGCAGTTGTCTACAACTGTCAATGCCAAGCCACATCATGCAATTAGCACGAGGAAACAAGCAGAATCCACAACAATAACTACAAGGATCTATAAGACCCAAGTCATCAAATGGAAAAGAAAGAATGTTCCACCAAAAAATGCAACAAAATATACGACAATATCGACTTCAAAGAATCCACATACGCCAATTCAAAAACAGTGGAAAACAATCAAACAAAGAGTGGTAGATTTACAACTTCTCCTTGCAAAGAAAATCTGCCAGCCAACTCAAGCTACCACAGGAAACCTCAACGACAAATGCCAATAAGCGAATCGCTTATACCTTCCTCTTACACCGCATAAATTCTTTCTACATGCATTGACTGTACATGCATATAGGGCTACATTACAAGGCCTGCATTAGCACGAGTTCACACCCATGCACAGCACATACCCTTGACGATACCTTGTCGTCCGGGAGGACTCCAACTAGGAGGGGGGGAGGCATTGCAAATGCGGACTCACGTCATATATTAGAGGGCAATGTTTGTGATCAATTTTTCAACCATTTTTGCGTTTTATTATGTGATTTTGGAAAAGAATATGCCCTCGTAATTAATCAGAATTGGGGACCAAATGATCATACATGAGCCCCTAGGGATGTGTATATACTATAAAGAGAGTCAAATCTAGCCAAAAAATGTCGAAAAATAGCAAAAAATAGGCCAAGGTTGACGATTATGAGTGAGAATGTACATAGACGAGAGAAAAGTGAGCTACAAAGTGTTTTGCTTTTCATTGGTATTTTTATAGGTTAGAATTGCTATTTTCGGGTTATTTTGGGATTTATTTGCTTTATTTTAGCCATTTTCTAGCAAAAATTATAGAAAAAAATCCGTATTCTAGATGGAAACACAACAGAAGAGACGACTGATCAGAGCAAGGTAAAGAAGACACATAAAAAATAGGGACTGCAAATGTGATAGGGCAAAAATGACCACCGTCATGACGGGACCTCCAACAGGAGAAATCTACAAAAAATTGTAGAACTGGAGCAACCGAGGTCCAAATCAAGAAATTTGCGAGCCTAAACCGCATCTCGCAAAAAGTTATGGCCACAGGTAAAAGATGAGAAAATTTTGTGTCAGAGTCTCGATTACATATAGAGAGGCTAGGCTAGAAATCTCTCATTTGAGTCATTTTCCATTGTGAGAGAGAGAGAGCTCCCTACAGTAGTTGAGACTTCTAGGAGCTCATCCATCGCGCACGGTCACCAGATCGACATCAGATATGAGAGGTATGCTCGTTAACACTGACTCTAAGTGTTGTTTACTTCAGTTAGTCGCAAAACCTCGCCAGCATCACAATCACAACCTGTGAACACATACGGTAGACCGGTTGTTAGGGAGACCTAGAGGCCACCAAATGGAACCAAAATTGAAAGGCACAATGCCTATAGCTTAGGGATGAAGCCTATGACCTCGGAAAGCGTGAAGGAAGCCGCCCAGAAAACCCTAATTTCACAGGACCTGCAAAAGGGCACCTAAACCAAAGTGATCAGAAATGAGCCAAAACTCATAGGCAGCAAGCCAATAACCTCGACAAACCGACTGAATGGTTAGACCATGAAAAAGTTCATCAAAACGGAGCCTAAAGTCCCTATCTGACGGAAACTGCGCAAAGCGTCACGATACACTAACGGGCCGACCAAGTGACAAAATGACACCAAATTTAACAAGGTACATCCAAAAGAGGTCAACTACGAGTTGGAATGTGTCCACTCAAGAAAAAGCTCTTCCACTAGGGCAAATGCCAGCAACAGACCAGAAAGATGTCCAAATGGTCGTTCTTGGTGATGTAAACACCAAAACAACAACTGATCGCTTTGACAAAAGGTCAAAAGGAAATAAGAGACAGCCGGAGTCATACAATGACCAAAAGGAACGGAGACCATCACCTAAGTGGTCTACTTCGACTCCAGAACCAGCTAAGTGCTACAAACAGGGAGTACACTCTTCTAAATTGATTAAAACTTGATGTGTGTGTCTAGGAGAGCCTTCTAACACCATTGTGGTCAACTAACATCAAAAAACTTGTAAGAATGACTAGGTACTCAGTCTATCGCGATAGACTTGCTATTACAATTAGACAAGTAAAATTTTGATTTTGACTTCATGAGGGGTGCTAACAAGGAATAATGACCACCATTATCAAATCAAGTGCAAAATGGATCTCTTTTAGCCAAGTAACCTAGTCTATCGCGATAGACTTGCTATTACAATCTTTGGGGGACAGGCTTTTCAAAATTTTCACAAGATAGACTTGGGGAAGCATATGGAGGTAGTACACCAAATTTGGTGACAGGATGGACTCATATGGCAAGCCGAGATAGACATGAAAGCAACTCAAAGTCAGAACAGGACATCTCAAGGGCAGATAGTTAAAATTCACATGTGAGAGGTCAGGCAACCTTACAACAACTAGGAGAGGGCAGACAGAGGATCACAGAGCCAAAAGATGACAAAATGAGACTAAGTTCTAGTCTATCGCGATAGACTAAGCAGAGTGATACTAGGCCATCTTATCAAAAATTTGAATTAACAATTGGCTTCAGCATGATGCAAGAAGACTACCCACTAAGTTTGAGCCCAAAACAACACAAAATGAAGGAGATAGACCAACATCTCTTGGAAGGAATCTGGAAAAATGGGAGTTGATCCAAAAAGGGGTCACTTGAGATTCATTTGAGGTGGAATTGGGATCAGATCATGTGCAAGGTATGAGAAATCAATTGGTGGAGTCACAATTGCAAAATAGGACCCTTGTCAAAAGATGGCCAGTCTATCGCGATAGACTGGGCAGAAGTTTCAAATGAAGTGATTTTCAGTTTGGGACTATAGGATGACCTTACATGCCCTATGAGCATACACCACACAAAATTTCAAGGCATTTGGACTTGTTCTCCTTCACCAACAACATTAATTTGAAGCCGTCAGAGTCGCACAATGGAAGAGCTTGTCTATCTGCTAACATTTTACCTTAACTCATCTTGGGATTAAAAAGGCTCATCTAGATGCATGATTAAGTGGTAATCAATTTAGAAGAGAAGTACTATGTTTGTACATTAACTCTTATTTGTGAATACAGGATCCATGGATGCTTCTCCGGGAAAAAGAAAAGGCAAGAACTTGGCAACGGAAGGTGCAATACCCTATGCAGTTCTACCCAATTCACTAAAGCCAGCGGCCACCTGGATACCTGCAGATGTGCAACAGGTAGCAGCCTTTCAGATCTATCAAGGTTCATATGTGGATGACAAAAGAAATTTAGTGGATACAGTGATGATCCCCAAGGAGGCAAAAAATTACCTAAAAAGATCACTGCAAAGGTCATGGCTCAAAAAAGTTGGCTTGTGGAACTTTGTCTCACTACCACCAGTGGGGATAGATTTCAAGAGGGTACAACACCTAATTGAGACTATCCAAGAAGATGGAACTTGCAGAGTGGCAGGCATGGATAATGAAGTGATGGAGATCCAAATCACCAAGGAGATCATCAAGGAGGCATTGACATTGTCTGATAAAGGAGCCAACATGAGATAAAGAAGGAAAAACCTCACAGTCTACTTGCAAAAGTCCAAACTGCCTTCTTTCAAACTCATAGCAAACTCGGAAGTAAGAGAACTGACATAGATATACAGTCAGTGTTTGTTGAGCTATAGCAAAAGACCGCCAAGATACACTACACCACACGGGAGCATCTCAACAACACTGACATGGGCTATGGGAATGACACATGAGTTCTATATAGATCGCGCCTCATATCTGTTTGAAGAAGTGACAAAGCTACGGCAGGACAGACCAAATTACATTGCACGAGGAAAAGTCCTCACCAGAGTAATATATCAGGCCATAGGAGCGGCAGATCAATTGCCACCTGCTCCTCATCAGAATGACTGGCTAGTATAAAGAGAGAATATCGAAGACAGATCACAAAGGAAAGTACCGGCCTCTATTAACACCATTGGAGGACGCAAGTTGGAAAGAGTAACCAGAAGCACACAAGAAAAGATGGAAGAAGAAAGAAGAACTGAAGAGGAAGATGTACGACTAAAGAAGCGGAAAGCGGAAATGGAAAACAACACCAGGTTGCAGAAGGTAGCAAAAATGGAAAGAATGCTAGAAGGATTTGTTCTCGAGAGATCTCTACGAGGCGATGTAGGCGCCACTTGGAAACCTTCTAGTAGCACTTATACATTGAGAACGAAGAATAAAAATAGCCCAGCTTTTGAGTTGGACTGGTTCGAGAGGTACATCCAAGAAAGAAATGCTAGGGACGAACCAGAATTGCTACTAGAAGAGGAGGATCTCCAAACTTTGAGAGATCAGTTGAGGCCAACTTCACGAGATCAGGAAACACGACCTCCATCTCCAAGTCTAGAGACAAGTGAGAGGCAATCAACCCCACCTGCTGACTCTCCTTCGCATTCAGAGAGCTCACATCGTGATGAGAGAGTTCATACACCACCCAGTGAAGAAGAAGAAGAAGAAGAAAGAACAGATGGTCACCCAAACACTGGAACCATATCACAAATTGATAAAGGCAAGCAAAAAGAGGTGGATCAGACAAAAGAAAAAGCTTCCTCCTCTCAAGAAATTGAGCTGGAAGCTACTATAGATGAAGATTTACAGTCAATGGAGACCCTACTAAACCGAACAAGACTGCACAGTCAATGGTTAGTTGATCAGAACAGGTCCAACAAAACGAAGTTAGAAAAAACACATCAAGAAGTTCTGAGACTGCAAGAGCAAAGAGATGACACTCTAAAACTAATCAGCATCAGAGAGGCTGAGATCATGGGGCTCAAAAGCACAGTAAATCTCCTCAAGGAAAATTTACAGGAGTCTGAAGATTTCAATGCCATTTGTGAAGATACAATCAATGTATTCCTTGAAGATGTCAGTGACAGAGATGAACACAGTCAAAAGTTTGCAAGTCGTCATCGATGACTTACAAATTGAAGTCAAAGATTTGAGAGCAGTAACCGATATACAAGCAAGGGAGATAGAACGAGCTAAGAAACAAAAAACGTCACTACCAACAACACCGGTAGTCCACCCGCAAGAAGAAGTGGCTGCACTGAAGAGAGAGCTGGAGTTGGAAAGAAAACAATGCTTAATGATAGCCGAAAGTGCGCTTAGAGCAGAGGATCAATTACAAAGGCAAATTTCGGACTTACAAAGTGAACAGCAACAAGAACCAGCTCATGACAATGAAATAGAAAGTATTGTTAGCAAATCCCTCAGGGAGGAAAATGAAAATTTGCACATCAGGGTAAAAGAGTTAGAGGAGTCTGCAGCTCAAAAAGAGATGGAATTTCAAGCTCTCCAAATCAATAGTAGAACAATGGTTGCGCAAATCGCAAGTCTACAAACTGCAAGGCAAAACCAAGGACAGGTACTAGTGCACCTGAAGCTAGCAGCCACGGATTTGGCTGGACTCGTCGAAGTATATGGGGGTGAAGATGACTACAAGGAAGAATCAGATGATCAGGAGGCCCCAGATACACAGACTGATCAACCTGGCTCCAAAGACCAATAAATAGACGAAGATTCAGTCACGAGATTGGAAGAGCAGAAGCTGGTCGAGCAAATGGAAAAGCAATCAGAGATGATATGGTACAAGGCCATGCAACTAGAAAAGGAGATGCTACAAGGGCTCTCCAGATCAGGCAAGACAGAGCAGAGCTATGGGAGGAATGGAATGCCCCTATGTTACCCTATGCTCTGCTGAAATACGAAACACTAACACACCAACGGCAGCTCGCAAAAGAAGCACAAGTGCCAGTGTTTGAAGGAGAATTACAGGATCGGAAACAGCAAAACAGGATAGTAGACAGCCAGCCAAAGTGGAGGCATCAATGGCTTTTGGATCACCCTAATAACCTGATCCACTTAGTCGACGCACCGCCTGAGTTGAGGAATGATAGAACTTTTTGCCCAACGCCCCGAACATACACTTACAGCCAACATAAAGCACTACAAAGCAGAAATCCTACATGGCTGAATTATCCAGTATTGCCAGGGCCTGCAGAGGGAGAGAGAATATCCGGTTCTTACATGGTGAAAACCCTTAGGGTGCCATCGCAGAATTCGGAGGCTCTCCCGACCTATCCTGCAAGATGCTATGTAAAATAACTCGAACATTTTTGGCCTGTCTCACAATGTTCTCAGAAAGCTGGACTTTAGAGTATATGAATACAGAAAGAAGCATCTCAGAACTGTCATATGATCTAAGTGGGCCGCCTACAGAGCCAGTGTTGTATGCCTACTTCAGACGGCTGATGTTTCTACCAAGCTACCATCTCCATACCTTCGAAGAAGCATTTTAGACAGGCTTCTTCATGTACAAATCCAAAACTTTTGGCCCATTAATGGCAAGCGAGTCTATGCGATATGATGCGTTTCTACATCAAATCAACCAAGAAGGACAAAAACGACACTGAAGACAAAGACGATCATGTCGTGGTAGACATGAATTAGGAGGGGGGGAGTGTTGGAGCCCAATTTGTCCAACTTTTGTAATGAGCCCATCTTGTAAAGCCTATCAAATTCCCATTTTTATGTCAAAGACGTCTTACCATTTTGATCCACCTGTCTCGGTTATGTAAAGATTAATTAGTCAGTCAGGACCCATATTTGTTCCCACTTTGTAATTATGAGGAAGAGAACCCCAAGTACATTTTTGAGCTAAGGTGACTCAAGTATAAAAGTCACCTTAGAACCATTTTTTCAACAACATTTTTAATTATTAATCCTGTGTCGTACGAGTATGAGAGAGAGAGAGAGAGAGAGTGTGTCTTATCCTCTTCGCTACGTGCTTCTCCCTCACCGGATTCACGATGTGACCACATCATCGCGGTAGTCTCTCCGAGAGCTACGTGCCCACGCCACGCATTCATATTTTCGAGATGTTCGCGATCGATCCTTCATCGAGCTTGTTTTGCTTGTAAGTAACACAAACAGTGTCTATTTTCAACAATCAAGTGCTCTATGGAATGAGAAAGAGATTAGCTACACATAGATATTCATAGACTTAGGTTTCGCCCATTTTTGGATTATGACCTGTGAGTCTATCGCGACTATGATCAAGATAATTAGGGTTCAAATCTGGTGAGATTAGACTTATAGGTAAGTATATCCTATTGAGAGGATGGTGCCTAGTAAGTTTGATGCGATTCCGAGTTCATTGGAGGTGTAAACGGTGTTGTGAGCGTTTAGGGATAGAGTGGGTTGCGTTCTACCAGGGTTAGTGATTGATGCATCATGAAAGTGCGTATGTGTAGATTGGTCTCAGCCTGACAAGCTAACGAGATTGCCTACGTGCACCTACGGGTTAGTCGTATCATCGGATGATAAGTATGTTGCCTGTGTTGTGCTTGCGAGCATGAACAGGGGAGTAGTTTTTCCATAAAACACTTGTCTAGTTTCACAATGGGCATCTAGGTTTGGGTAGGCTCTGAGCCACTACTAGATGCCTTGTGCCTCTCCTCCTCATTATTCAATATTGGTATCTTTATCAATGGTCTATGTCTCTTGTTGCCCACCTTCTTGTCCTTGTGTTGTGTCTACTGGAGGCGTCTCAATGTTGACTAGCTTTTGTGTTTTGGCCTTAAATCCTGTCAGGAGATCTATTGTTTGTTAGATGACCCAATTGTATTCTGGGTTCATGGTCATTTTGCCCTAGTTTGCACTTTGTCTTTTCCTTGGCCTTTAGATTGCTTTGTTGCAGTACCCTTTGTATGTTCTACCTTGGTCTTGTTGGCCTTCCTAGTTTCAGTTTCTTCAGAGGATGTCACTATGATCTTTGGTGCCCTCTCCTTTGTCATCTTATCCCAAATATTATGCACATTGATGTGTACTAGAGATAGGTCTTCCCAATAGAGGAAATGCCATACATACCAGGATAATGAAAAAATTATGGATTTGGATTTAGCTGTATGCTACACAACATTGGTATGCAGGAACTGACTAATATTGATATTGACATTTGGGTTTTGGATCTTGGCCAGTAGCATGGAAAATAGATTTTTAGAGAGATACGTTGGGTTATTTTCCAGGCTAATGGTTTTTGCAATGAATCTATACACTGAGGTGCATTCCAGTGCGGATACTAGAATGTCCTATGCACCATCCTTGTGCTTCTTCCTGTCCTGATTGTCTTCCTTCAAAAAAATTATGATTTCATCAACTATGATCGTTGTGAATTTTGGTGCATCTGGGATTTTGAACACCTAGGCCAACTCACTAGCTGGCAATTACAGTGTTCATCCATTCACAATTGTTGTGCCCTTGCCAGCTTGTTACGTAGCTAGCACATGGTGAGTGATTCCTGCATCAAAGGGTAGTGTCCTAGCCTCCACCACTAGCTCTAGTCGCCATAATCTGGACAAGGCTTGCTCTTTTTCTTGAAAAACATACTTTGCTATTTTACTATGTGCTAGTACACCTATTACTTCTGTGATGGATGCTGTCAAACTCTCATCTTCAACATACATAGTGTCTAAGTTTGGTGTATGGGAACCCCGAACTATTTGGTGATATTTTTCACCCCGAATCATGAATAAAGAAGAGTCCTCCGATCTTGACCTTGAGGCCAAGGAATCCTTGTAGTCAACATCCTTGTAAAACTACAGGTATCTTCGTGTCAATCTTCTTGTGTGGAGCTTTATGGACTTCCTTGATTGCCTTGACAGTCTCTATAAGGGATTTTTGACACCTTGGGATTTTGCAAGTAGAGCTTGGCTCTCTACTTCTTTGTCACCCCTAGCTTAAGCATTTCTTGAGTTTCTCATTCTTTCCAATGAGTTTCTTGGATTTGAGCCTCAAGGGTAGTAATCCTTGCTTCTTCAAGATCAATGGGATTCTTTCTTGGTGTATCAACCACTGCAAGGAAGCTCTTGCATGAGATTGTCAATCCAAGTAGCTTATAATGGACATGTCAAAAACTAATCGCAAGGGAGGGTTGGAATTGGGTCCATAGGTGGGGTTGTACGTTAACACCCCCCACAGGGCTATCCTTGCTCAAGGGCAACTGAACACACACACACACACACACACACAGAGTACTTGTGTGTGTATGAGTGTGTGTGTGTGTGTGTGGGTCGACAGAAGTCCACAAAGAGAGAGAAAAAGGATTCCACAAGGACCCGGGGAGGGGGGGGGGGGGGGGGGGGGGAGAGAGAGAGAGAGAGAGAGAGAGAGAGAGAGAGAGAGAGAGAGAGAGAGAGAGAGAGAGAGAGAGAGAGAGGATGGGGAGGCGGGTTGGCAATTTTCTAATTGCCCCTCCTCCATTTTTTTTAAAAAAAATTCTTTAAAAAATCCCTTACAAAAGTCAATCCTAAAAGCTGCAGATCTCAAAGAACAACAATTGTTGTTGGAACAAGGGTTCATACAACCTAGTGTTTCACCATGGGATGCCCTAGTGCTCTTTTAAAAGAAAACGGATGGCACTCTTAGGCTATGCCTTGATATTGAGGGTTGAATCAATTGACAGTAAAGAACAAGTACCCCATTTCAAGGATTGATGAACTACTAGACCGTCTCAATGGATGGAAAATCTTCACAAAAATTAACCTCAAATCTGGACATTACTAGATAAGGGGGTGAGGTATCTGACTTGGGTGATGTTGATAACTCCTTCCTACAAATATTTTTAGCTACCACTATCATATAATGGAAGCGGGGATACCTTATCACATGTCTAAAACTACAAAGACCACTATGGGGATACCTTATCACATGTCTAAAACTACAAAGACCACTATGGGGATTGCTTAATAACCCTTTCCTACACATTCTTCCAAGCTAGCGAGTCCTCAGTAGAGTTATCATTCATTCCCAAGTGGAATCCTGGTAGGCTTAGCTACATAGACAAGTCACCTGAGCCATGCTTGAGCTAGCTCTACATGTGTCATTAGTGTTGCATCACTTATAGCTCACCTTCACCTTGCGCTTAGCTTGAGCCATCACCATTTCCCACTCAGTAGTTTTTGTGTGCTCACCTTCACCTTGCACTCACCTTGAGCCATCAATATTGCCACTCAAAAACAATTGTGTGCTCATCCACTATCTTTTCCTTGTTAGGATTTGAAGAGCTCCCTATTCATTCTAATGGTAGGCATGGGGAAATTCCACCCTTCCATTGGAAGGCAATATATTCATTTGGGTGTCCACGCTATCTAAATGAGGGTGAGAGAAGAAGATATACCCAAAACAAAATTCAATTGTAGGTCTGGATATCACAAGTTTACAATAATGTGTTTTGGCTTGACAAATGCTTTTGCTACCCTTAATTAGTTAATGCAAGATATTTCTAGGAAGCAAATTGACAAATATGTTTGGTGTTCTTTGATGACATCCTTGTCCACTCCAAGGACAAATTAGAGCATGAAAACCATGTCAAAGAATTATTATAGCTTTTGCAAGAGCACCAGTTATTTGCCAAGAAGAGAAAATGTATTTTTTTGTCCAAAAAAATTGACTATCTTGGATTCATTGTGTCCAATGAGGGAATATTTGTTGATGACCCAACAGAAGTCAAGGACATAGTGGAATGCCCTCAACCAAAGAATGTTTGGGAGATTTATGGATTCCTTGGAATCACCAAGTGGTATAGGATATTTATCAAATATTATTCTAGGCTTGTTGCACCCCTAACTAAGCTCCTAAAAAAAGACAATAAGGTGACTTGGGGCAAAGAACAAAGCTAGAGCTTTGAGAAGCTCAAGGTAGCACTAACAACTACACCAATTCTCAAATCACTTAAGTTTGAAACAAAATTTGATGTGGTCACAAATGCAATTGGGTTTGCTATTGGAGGAGTACTATAATAGATAGGGAGACCTATAGTCTTTACTTTTAAGAAGTTAAAGGACTATGAAAAGGAATACACCACCACACACTATCTCAAATTAGTAGAGCTGGGATCCATGCGCTGAATCTTTGGAGACGCTATTTACTTGGGCAAAGATTTGTGCTTAGCACTCACCATCAAAGCTTGAAATGGATTATAACCCAACCTGACCTCAACATGAGGCAAAGGAGATGGATGGTCACCTTGGAAAAATATTACTTTGGAATAAAGTACACAAAAGAGAAGGATAATGTAGTAGGAGATGCCATAAGTAGGAATCCCTTTCTTGGGGCCAGCTCCTTGGGGATGAGCTGCTGATTCAAGAATTAAAAAAACCGGCTTCCTAGGGATGAATATTTCAAATGGATCATTCAAATCATCTCTCATCCAAGCCATATAGAAAAGGAGATGAGGATCATTCATGGGTACTCACTCTTGGGAGGTTGCTTACTCTATCAGTTTTGAATATGTATTCCCCAAATTGATGCTCCATCAGCAGGTCACCTTGGTGATAAAAAAATGCTAAATTAGGTTGAAAGTGTCAATCTACCTAGTAAGTTACACCCACTAGGCATCCCACAAATGAAATGGAAATGTATTGGCATGGATTTTGTAACAAGTCTACCTACCGTTCAAGCTGGGTATGATTCCATCATGGTGCTGGTGGATTGATTAACCAAAGTGGCACATTTGATTCTTGTTAAGAATACTTTTTTACCAACATTTGTGATTGCTAAGATCTTTATCAAAGAAAATTTTCAACCTTCTGGATTCCCTACACCAAATTTTAGTACTATTTATCATATGCACATCGATGGGAAAACCAAGCAAGTAAATCAAGTCATAGAAGACATCCTCAGAGCTTATTATAGTAGAGAGCCAAAGTGATGGATAAATTATGTACCCTTAGTTGAGTTTGCTTATAATGAAGCTCTATAGAGAATCATTGGCATGTCCTCATTCAAGGCTTTATATGGCCAAGAGTGCTTCACTCCGCTCACATGGCCAAATCCCATGCATAGAGTAGAAGGATGTGAACAAATGCTAGAGGGAATGGAGCAACAAATGAAAGTAGCTTAGAGAGAGATCAAGGCTACACAAGACTAGTAGAAACTCTATGCAAATACTTGATATTCAAATTAAAACTTCAAGGTAGGAGAGCTTGTTTTTCTTTGAGTTCAATCAAAGTAGAGTTCTCTATTACTAGGTAAGTACAAAAAGCTTAGTCCAAGATATTGTGGGCCATACTCTATCATTAAGAAGATCAATGATTAAGCCTACAAGCTTGAGCTTCCCCCATCTTAAAATACACAATGTATTTCATGTAAGCTTGCTAAAGGCATATGTGCCCAGCCCTAACCATGTACTGAATGAATCAAATGTGGTTCTACCTTGCCAAGGAACAATGGAACTTAGACCAAAAAAGATCTTGGATACCAAACTTGAAGGCCCTCAAGAATATAATAGCTTGAGCACATCTTATATAGTGGCATAACTTTCCTATAGAAGATGCCACATGGAAAAATTAATAACCATTGTAAAATGATTACCCAAAATTATTCTTGAGATGAGGATATCTTGATTTCTTTGAGGGAGGATGTGAGAACCTTTCTCTCAATCACATGATTGATAATCGGTAAGGGATAGTTTTCTCTGATGGTGGCAGCATTTACCTATTTGAGATTTACACAAACTTGCAATTTGTCGTTCTTTTTGGGCACTACCACGATCAATGATACCCAATCTGTGTGTTCAATCTCATAGATAAACTTTGCTTATTTAAGCTTGTACTTCTCCTCTTTGATCTTTTTAGCAAACATTTCATTGTATGTATTAGGGACGTTGTTTGCGAGGTTTGGCATTGCTCTTAAGGGGTATCATATGTTGGCAAATTCTTGGCTCAACTCCCATAAGGTCCTTGTAAGACCATGCAAATACATCTCTATACTGGTTGAGAGTAGCTATTAATAACTGCTCTTTCTCGTCAGTGAGGTCTATGGTAATGTCTGTCGAATTTGGTTCTTCTCCTAGTTTAGCTAGGTCAATGTGCTTAGCATTCTCAAGCCTATCATAGGATATTCTCGGTTCTTTGCATTACCTCATTGGCTATTGAACTCCAACTCTCTCATCTTGTAACATGTTTTTGTTTTAGTGAGAGTGTGCATCAAATATGTTAATGTTTGATCCCTCTTCACCTCCATTTTTGTTGTCAAAACTTCTTTCAGGGTTTGTTTCAACTTTTTGTATTCACGTTTTTGCTTGGCTTTTGACATTTTTGATGATGTTTCAGCTGTGTCTTTGGGTTTCCTTGCTTCATTTCTTTAGCTTAACCTTTTTAGAAGCTGATTTCACAAGTTTTCATGTGATTTTATCCCTAACACGGTCTTTTGCTCCAATGAACATCAAATATTGCATTTTGTTTAGCAATCAAGGCATAGGTTTTTCTTGCGTGTTTGTCTATCTTTGCACTCGTTTTGCTTAATACCTTTGTTGTCTTCTTGATTTTTTGTTTGGTAAATTATAGAAGAGCACCTCATGTTGGTTTGGTTTAGTTTCATTTTCAGAGATACTTGATAGCTCATCCTCTGTGTCAATCTCTAAATCATCATCTCGTGAATCTTAGAACTCATCATCACTTTTTTTGCTTACATCGCGAATGAAAACCTCGTCCACTATGCGCTTGCAATCTATCGTTTCTTGAGTTTCAGTCTACTCAGTTTCCAGCCTTGGTTCCAAGATAGCATTTATCATTTGGAAGGGTATTATGTCAAAACCCTCATTGTCATCCACAAAATTTTATCGGGGTTAAACTCATTTATGCACACATCTAGAGTAGCCAATATATGGTCCCATTCAAAAGCTTCAAGAAACAAATATTCAAGGAATGGCTCTTGAACATAGCTTTTCTCCTCTATCACACCTCTAAGATGCAATCTTCTTTTCTTAGGCTTACACATTTGGATGCTCCTCATAACCAAATATGTGTTTGTCTTAGTAGCCATGTCGGTATTTGCTTGCTGTATTGGAAATGACCTATGAACTTTGAGAATAGCGGAATATAGAGAACTAGAGTGAGCATTTTTATGAGACCACTTTGAGAACATAGAGGGTGAGCTTAATTAGCGGTAGCAACATAAACATTATACTTATTAACTTGGCATGAGAAATACCTTTGCAAGAGAGAGAATTAGAGAACTTGACAACATTTGAGGACCGGATTTATGCGGAGTCGGTCCCCCCTCCAATAGGCTTTTGTATTATAGATTCTCCCATAAAGAGAGATGATACAATACAATCTTTGGTTTCCTTGAGACCTAGGTGATGCAATGAAGATGGAGAACTTCATGCATCACAAGCATAGCATAACCTTTGTAAAAGCATTAACCATCCTCGGCCTCAGTCTCAAGGCCTCAAACACCTTTGAAGGTGGAGAGAACTAGCGGTGAATGAGGGTAGGGAAGACGAAGAAGAAACATTCATATGAGAAAAAAATAGTTCCTCACTTATCATCACTCTTCTTGCTTAGTGTAGCATAATAGCATAGTAATGAAGATGGAGAAGATGGCAAGCTTAAGCATTGAAGCATGGCTCTTGGTTGGATTTGCATTCCATAGCCAAGAGTGTTGGTATAGGCTCTCAACTTCTCAACAAGCTTGGAGAAGAGATGGAGTTCTTGCACTTGGCACTTCACACAATGAGTGTGTGTGCGTGTGTGTGTGTGTGTATGGGGGGGGGGGGGGGGGGGGGGGGGGAGTATACCCCTCAAGCTAGCCCCCAAGTTTCTTGGGCTGCCCTCCTCTTTTTGGCCTTTCTAGAAGCTCATTGGCTCTCTCAAGCCTAGTCAATCACAAGCCTTGGGGGTAATCCTTGGACAAGTGTCCGCCTTTCCTCTTTGAGAGAGAGGACTTGATAAATGCTTAAACAATTAATTTAACTAGCTAAATTATCATTGGACCACTTTAGAGGTCAACCAATAATCTTTAGGAACCTTATGAGGGAAACATCGAGCCTGAGCTTGACATGTGTCCTTGTTGCCTCTTTAGACTAGGCTTGCCTTGAGTGAGAGTGTGTGTGTTCTCTCTCATGCTCCTACAAGTAGGGCTTTGCCACCCATGTGTAGGGATCCTTGTTGACTTTTGGAACACCTTAAGCCCCTCAACCACCTTAGTCATGGATTACCTTAGTCATTAAGCACCTCAACCACCTTAGTCATTAAGCACGACAAGCACCTCAAGCACCTTAGTCAGCAAGCACAACAAGCACCTCAAGCCTGGGCCAGGTTCCCACCTCAAGAACAACCCTAGCTTGCCTAAGGTCCTAGGTCTAAGGACTTTTAACACTAACCTTTGGAGTTCTTTAATGAATCTAACCCTCATGTCTTTCAAGATCCATTACCTAGCATAGCTCTTTGACAGACCATCTCTCATTTGGACCCATTGACTTTGGCCGCGTGTTGAGATAGATCCATAAGCACATGTCTATATTCGAACCCTTGTTCCCATATATTCTCCCACATTAAATTATCAGTTTACTATGAGAAAATCATTTGGGTTAGTTAGATATTATATTTTATGACCTTACCTCTCTCTTGAAATCATAGTCATCCTCGACTACGAGGTAGAAGAGATAAAGCCTTAGTCATTAGTTGATGTTTCTTAGTGGGTAGAGGATCCCTTTTTACCCTACGACATCATTCCTAGATGGATGGATAATCCATTTGGAGCTTGGGAGACTTAGCTACCGCAAGCATATCTGCTCTTGATTCCTTTTCATTCTCCCAAAGTAGAGTGAAAAATTCTACTTGGTGTTTAAGAGACAGCATCATCACCAACATGATTCTAAGTATGCATACTACTTAAATCTGTGCACAAGAAAAATAGGATTAGTCAAAAACATTGACTATTTAAAAGAAACATGTACATTTGCTTACTCTAATGGAGCATTGTAAGCATTGACAAGCTTCATATTATCCTTAAGCTGTATTCCTTGCATCCATCTAGCATCTTCAAAAGGATAATTTTTGAACTTAATAAGATATCGTTGGATTAATCTTACCATGTCGCAGTATCTTTTCCTCATGCCAAAGGATAGCTTTCGGTTGTAGCACCTCTTCTTGGTCTTTGATTTCTGTTTTGAGGGGGGGGGGGGGGGGGGGGGGGGGGGGGGGGGGGGGGGGTTTAATAATCGGTTCTCTTGGTACCCCTCCTTTGTAGGGCTTAAGTAGGATCACATGAAAATCATTGTGTATGAGCCAATGGTTGGGCAGCTTGAGTTGATAAACCATGTCATTGGTTGGCTTCAAGATTTAAAAAGGATCATAGTATCTTTTTGCTAATTTAGCATAATACTTTTGGTGGCCCGTAGGTTTTTTGCCCATTGTTTGTCTCAATCGAGCCTTGGGAAACTTGAGTAAGATCCAATCATTTTCTTTGAACGTTAAGGTTCTTGTGTGCTTATCAGCTGCATCCTTTTTCCTTTGTTTAGAGATGGATACAGCCTCCTTAATCTTTTGGAAATATTCTTGTAGGCCACGGCTATACTCATCAGCAGCAAATATCTTCCCATGTACTTTAAGTAGAAATGGACAATTAGGTCTTCCCTCTATGATGTCAAAAGGTGCCTTTCCTATAGTAGTATGGATAGTATTATTGTACGCATACTCTACAAGGGGTAAGTACTTCTCCTATTGTGAGTGTTGATCTAATTCTATAACATAACTCTTTAGTAGATTGAGAATCGTAAGATTGACTGGTCAGGCAGCATTCAATTTCTTTTCTAGACTACTTTTAAGTCGGGTGAAAGGGGATTCTCCGATATTATATCTAGTGGCAAAACGTTTTATTGGCTATCTCACTTTGGCCATCCGTTTGTGGGTGATAGGCCAAAGAGAAATTTAATCTTGTACGTAGATTTTCAAAGAGACTTTTCCAAAAATTAATAGTCATTCTAGGATCTCTATCTGACGCGATGGATGTTGGTAATCCATGGTGTTTGAAAATATGAGATATGAAGAGGGTTGGCATTTGGTGTGCCTTAATAGTCTTTTTGACCGGAATAAAGTGAGCTTGCTTGCTAAACTTGTCCACTATTGTCCATATTCCCGTATTCCTATGGATAGACTTGGGTAATCCAAAGATAAAATTCATGGATATACTTTCCCGTGGTGAATTAGGGATTGGCAATGGCTGGAGTAACCCAGGTTGCTTCCCTCTATCATACTTGGTGTTTTGGTATACCACACATTTTGAAACATACTCTTGTATGTCTACTTTCATGGTAGGCCAATAGAAGTACGTCTCTACTCCTTGAAGAGTAGGTTGAATTCCCTTAGCATGGGATTCATACATGACTTTCTCACGAAGGGAGTGGGTAGCACATAGCCTAATGCCATGGAAAATATAACCAACTTGAAAGGTGAATGGTTCTTCTTTCCTCCCCAATGCAAGGGCTGACATTAAGTCTTTAAAGTCAGGGTCAGTAGCATACTCATCTATCATAGAAGATAGATCATTGTGAGTTGCTTTAGACATTGCATTGACTCTTGGTCATCATGAAAGTGCACCGGCCACTTGATTATTGCTTACCAGCAACTTGAGCAATATAAAAATAAGATTACGATAGAAAATTTTCCCACCTCATTTGTTTGTTGAAAAGCTTGGTTTGCGTCATGAAGTACTTAAGACTTTGATGGTCTGTTTGCAAACTAAATGGAGTCCCCAATAGATAGTGTTTCCATGTGTCTAGGGCATGTAGAACAGCTAAAAGCTTATTTTCATATATTTCCAAGACCCGATCATTGGCATTGAGCCTTCAGCTCTCATATGCTTTGACATGCTCTTCTTGAAGCAAGAGTGCTCCAAGGCATTCACCATAAGCATCACATTGGACCTCAAATGGCTCTGAGAGATTTGAAAGCATAAGCATTGGTTGGGAAGTAAGCTTCTCTTTGAGCTTTTCAAAAGCATTTTTCTCTTTAGCAGTCCATGAGGACATAACGTTCTTCTTTTTTAAGTCATGTAGTGGTCCTGCTATTTGAGAGAATTTTGCTATAAAGCGTCTATAGTATGCACACATACCAATAAAGCTTTGTAGCTCATGTAGATTCCTTGGATTAGGCCATGCCTTTATTACCGCTAACTTAGATGAATCCATACGGATACCATCTTGAGAGATAATATGACCTAAGTATTGAATCTATTGAAGGAAAAATTCACTCTTCTTTTGATTGATAAAAAGCTTGTTCTCCCTCAAAGCTTGAAAAGTCACCAAGAGATGTTGCTTGTGCTCCTTTAAGGACTTGGAGCAGATGATGATATCATCAAAGAACACTCCACACTCCAATGAATTTTTAACTGGGTCTAAAGATTTTCTCCATTAAATGATTGAACGTGGTTGGAGCATTTGTCAAGCCAAAAGGCATGACAGATATTCATACAGACCAAATGTTGTACAGAGCGCGGTCTTTAGGATACTTTCATTCACTAGCTTATTTGATGATAGCCACTTTTAAGGTCAATTCTATTGAAGTAGGTCAAACCTTGTAGCTTATCAAATAGATCTTCTATCCTCGATATGGGTTTTGATAGTGATATGGTTTAGCGCTCTATAGTCCACACACATGCGGTATGTACCATCTTTCTTTTTCACTAAAAGGACTGGAGAACAAAAGGGAGAGGAAATAGACCTCACCATCCCTTTGTCTACCAATTCTTGTACTTGCCTCATGATCTCCTCTTCTTGAGCTTGGGAAACTCGATAAGGGGGCTTGTTAGGTGGTGAGCTTCCTAGTAAGAGCTCAATTCAATGGTCATCATCCCTTGTTTTGGAGGTAAGTCTATAGAGATAATATTGATAAAAACATCTTGGAATCCATTTAGAAAATTAAACAAGTCTAACTCTTCTTGATTCCTACCATTTTCATTTGATAAAACATTAGGACCTTTTATGGATTGTTTGACAAAAATCATGTACGCAAAAATTGAGCTTTTCATTGACTTGTCAAAAGCAAGATAGGGGTATGGTATGACCAGGCTCATTAGCATCTACGTACATGTTTTTTTTCTTGTTCTTGAAATACAACCTTCTTTCATGGAACTTTACATTAACATCCATAGGTCAAACCATGGTGCCCCTAGGATGACATCTTCATGCTTGAGAGGAGAGATGAAGAAATCTTCTTTGTCAACATCCCATCTCATGAGCTTGAATTCCTAACTTGATAGCCAACTCCATTATTATGAAATTGTGAGTAGAGTCGGGGTCAAACAAGATGGCGGCAGCATGCTCCCTTACCTTTCCCCAAGCATAGGAGAGAGGTGATCCTTTGCAATGAGCATCCTCTTTTGGAGATTCGATCGTGGAAGCTCTAGGAGTCTCATTGCGGGCATTTCTTTTGGGGCAAGAACGATAGCCATGTCCTTGCTCCCCACAATTAGAGCATTTGTGGTCCTTGCAAAAAGCTTCTAGCTCTTCAAGAGAGAGTTTATTTTTACCTTTGTAAACACCCTTCTCCTTGGACCGATTGTTATTGGAATTGCCTTGGGAAGAGTTTTGGGCATTGTTCTTCCCCTCTGTTTCATTTTAATATTTGTTTTCCATAGGCTTGGCATTCCTTTTAGCACCTTGTTGAAAATTGATGCACAAAGCAACCATAGTGTGGTGGATTACTTCGATGATAGACCATTGGGAGGTGACATACTCGGCCATTTCTTCAAGTGATCCCACACAGAATTGTTTCTTTTGCTTGATGAAGTCTATCTTTTGAAAGACGGTAGCCTTGAGATGTAAATACCAAAACTTGTCCACATATTTATGGATAGACTCGTTGGAGAGCAGCTTCAAACTCCACCATTTATTAAGCACTTTGTCCTTTGCATTGCTTACAAGGAATTACTTCATGATGGAAACTCGTAGAGTTTTCCATGTCTTTGGGGCTTTGCCATTGCCACTAAGGCTAGCCTCAAGCTAGCCCACTATTGAAGAGTGGATTTTTGGAAGTGCATAGCCACATGACAAAACTTAGAGGACTCTGTGAAGCCCTCATCTCCAAAGGCCGCATCAAATTGCTAGATACAGGCCAATACTTTGTCGATAGCACCAAAGGTGCCATCTTAGGTGAGAAAAGAGATACTCTTTCCTCCCTCTTGTAATTTCTTGAGTTTTTGAGACCTCCACGCAGAGTAGGATTTATGATGTCCTCTCCTCTTATATTCTTTAGGAGAATAGTTGTTGCTTTTGTCGGAGGAGGACGAAGGTGAAGAAGAAGGAGAAGAGGATGACCTCTTTCTTGCCTTTTTCTTCCTTTGTTTCCTATATTTCCTTTCGAAGTGACAAGGAGAAGGACTATGGGTTGATTGTTTCCCCCTTGGGAGGAGTTGGCAACCGCCTAGACCATCGTCTTTGTGGAGCTACATCTTCAGAGGAACTTAGTGATTCGCTTCTTTTCTGTTCTTTAGATTTCTCCTCTCTTATGGGAGAGTCTCTTCTTCTGGGTGTCTCATCAAGAGGCCTCCTAAGCTCTCTCTCCTCTTGGAGAGGAAGGGAAATCCCATAAGCATGAAGTTGTTGAGTAACTTTGACATGCAAAGTAGGGTTTCCCATAGCTTGTTGCAACCTAGGAACAAGATGATTAACAAGATGACATGCAAAGCAGGGTTTCCCATAGCTTGTTGCAACCTAGGAACAAGATGATTAACAAATATTGGGACATCATTAGTAGCACCTTCATGATTAACAAATATTGGGTCATCATTAGTAGCACCTTCATGTGCCAAGCTAATTAAACTTATGTATAAATTACTTTGTGCTTTGGTACCCTCAAAAACCTTAGTCGCTACTCTTCTTTACATTTGAAAATTAGTTCTCAAGCATCCACACCCATGGTTTAGAGACTATTGATTGCAAAGACTAATGGAGAGGGTCTAACATTGCTTGGTTGATTATGGTTCTTGTTGAGCTTGCTAGTAGCTCAATAATGGCTAATCCAAAGGCAAGCCTCAAGAGACTCCATTATTAAGACTATAGTTCCCAACAGTGTACCTCAAACTAAGTCCTTTTCAACCAAGATAATAGATCCTTGTCCCACTTACCCTATTGCAATGAGCAGGTCCAACCTTTCATGGACAACTTAAGGACCTCTCTTTTTAAGGAGGAAAAGAGAAAACAATAGCTCTAATACCAATGTAATGGAAATGGCCTATGAACTTTGAGAATAGCAAAATTAAGAGAACTAGAGTGAGGATTTTTATGAGACTACTTCAAGAACATAGAGGGTGAGCTTAATTAGTGGTAGCAACATAACCATTATACTTAATTAACTTGGCATGAAGAATACTTTTGCAAGAGAGATAATTATAGAACTTGAAAACATTTGAGAACTAGATTTATGTGGAGATGGTTCCCCCTCCAATAGGCTTTTGTATTATAGATTCTCCCATAAAGAGAGACTTGATACAATAAAATCTTTGGTTTCCTTGAGACCTAGGTGATGCAATGAAGATGGAGAACTTCATGCATCACAAGCATAGCATAACCTTTGTAAAAGCATTAACCATCCGCGGCCTAAGTCCCAAGGCCTCAAACACCTTCGAAGGTGGAGAGAGCTAGCGGAGAATGAGGGTAGGGAAGAGGAAGAAGAAACATTCATATGAGAAAGAAATAGTTCCTCACTTATCATCACTCTTCTTGCTTAGCGTAGCATAATAGCATAGTAATGAAGATGGAGAAGATAGCAAGCTTAAGCATTGAAGCATGGCTCTTGGTTGGATTTTCATTCCATAGCAAAGAGTGTAGGTATAGGCTCTCAACTTCTCAACAAGCTTGGAGAAGGAGATGGAGTTCTTGCACTTGGCACTTCACACAATGAGAGTGTGTGTGTGTGTGTGTATGTGTGTGTGTGTGTGTGTGTGTGTGTGTGGGTGGGGGGGGGGGGGGGGGGGGGGGGTCGGGGGGGAGTGTACCCCTTAAGCTAGTCCCCAAGTTTCTTGGGTCAACCCCCCTCTTTTTGGCCTTGTTGGAATCTCATTGGCTCTCTCAAGACTAGCCAATCACAAGCCTAGGTCATAACTAGCAATAGGGGTATTCCTTGGACAAGTGTCCTCCTTTCCCCTTTGAGATAGAGGACTTGATAAATTCTTAAACAATTAATTTAACTAGCTAAATTATCATTGGACCCTTTAGAGGTCAACCAATAAGCTTTTAGCACCTTATGAGGGCAACATGGAGAGGAGATTGACATGTGTCCTTGTTGCCTCTTTAGACTAGGCTTGCCTTGAGTGAGAGTGTGTGTGTGTGTGTGTTCTCTCTCACGATCCTACAAGTAGGGCTCACCCCCCCATGTGTAGGGATCGTTGTTGACTTTTGGAACACCTTAATCCCCTCAAGCACCTTAGTCATGGAGCACATTATCACCAAGTAGTCATTAAGCACCTCAACCACCTTAGTCAGCAAGCACGACAAGCACCTCAAGCTTGGGCCATGTTCCCACCTCAAGCATAGCCCTAGCTTGCCTAAGGTCCTAGGTTTAAGTACTTTCAACACTAAAATTTGGATGTCTTTAATGAAGCTAACCCTAAGGTCCTAAGGTCTTTCAAGCTGCATTAGCTAGCATAGATCTTCAATAGACCATCTCTCATTTGGACCCATTGACTTTGGCCCCGTGTTGAGGTAGATCCATAATCACATGTCTATATTCTAACCCTTGTTCCCATTTATTCTCCCACATTAAATGATCAGTTTAATATGAGAAAATCATTTGGGTTGGTTAGATATTAGAATTTATGACACTTGTTGCCATGCATTGTAGTCAAGTCAAAGTCTTCCACAAGGGTCCAATCAACATCTTTATAGCTATGGTTCTTAAAGGTTGACCCTCATGGTAATATCCTTATGCCACAAGTAAGGTATTCATAGCTACAATCTTGCACCATTTTGAGTTCATGCATGAATGGTCGTCCCAAAAGAACGTCAAAGTTGTTGCTCTTACCAAATTACACTATGGCAAAAGTATGCTCATATTCAATTCCACATGAGGATACAATTATTTGCTCCAACATACCCAAAGGCCTTTCTACAAATCCGTCAACAAGTTGCAACTTCATTTGCACTTTCTTGAGAGCTAGACTTCCCCATTTCTCTAAGATTATCTTTGTAGCTATGGCCACTCCAGCCCCGCTCTCAAGTATGGCTATGCTCTTTACTCACTATTTCTCTAGTGACAAGGTAGTATTTCCCTCTTCTATTTCATAGTAATCGCCTACCTTGTTCACTAGCACCGGTTTCGCTTTTGGTTTCTCTTGCAGAGTTTTATCAATGTTTTCATCTACAAGAGCATCTTGAGGAGGGATTTTCAGCCCCATCCTTTCCAAAATTTTACTTGTCTGTCCCCATAGATGTGGTCTAATCTACAAAATTTCTCTGAGAGTGATGGTACACCATATAGGAAATGACATCAACTTTCATGTACGCTCTTTGTGTTCGTTATCTTTGGAACTAAATTCCATTGAGAAGGCATAACCCTAATCTCTGACTTCATTTTGTGCTCCCCTATGAAAGACGGTAAAGTTTGTAATGCTCCAAGTTTACTCTCTGTAGATACTTTCGTCCCTACATTATCATACAATGATTATATATCCCCCAAATAGAACTCATGTTCCATGTTGATTTCTATGATAGGTGCATACTTGAATGTTGCCCTACCATCTTTAAAGGTTTTGATTGTTTTCCGCACGGCTTATGGCCATCTCTCTTCCACTTTTATAATGGGCATCACTTCTTGTGACTTGGCATCATCCATGATGTTTGCAACTACCCTTGTATCTAATGGTATTTTGTTTTCAGGTCTCATCAGATTGATAGTTTTGTTTTCCTTGTGCTCATTTTTCCCAACATCTTGATGTGTCATCACTTCTTGGTTGGGAATATTCATGTTTTCAGGATGCATTAGAGCTTGAGCGATCTCTATGATATGTTTACATATTTCCAACTCAACCATCTTTGCTCTAAATTTTAGTCGTTCATCAGACTCACCTCACAGGCTTGCAACAGAGTGTCTATGGGCTCCATTTCTTTTTCCACCAAGACTGATCCCCCTACTAAAATTTTGGACAACTTCGCTCCTTCAATATTTCCCTTGTTTTTTTTTCATGTTTGAGCTACTCTCTGGTTTGTTGCAATTCAGTCTCCAATGTAGCCTTATCCCTTAGCCTTTTAGCTTTCAATTTGTCTCTTTTTGCTTTTCAAGATTTCCTTTCAGTCTCGAGAGTAAACTCTCAAATTTTGTTTGATCCAAAAGTTTTGTCTCATTATTGATTGGCATGTTTCTTGCAGCTTGATGAGCCTAAGCTCTAGTCACCACTTTGATAGGAATGATCGGCTCGGTCTTAGATCCACTCAAACAAGGAAAAACTCCAATGACATTCATCATTGCTTTTGGAAGTAAATGGTCTATCCCACAACCCTCACAAAACCCAAAAATCTATGTTTACTCACCTTGTGTGGATAAATTTGTGCCCACTTGTTACCTCCACATTCATAGCAAGGACCTTCCAGTTGAGCGGCTTGTTGTGCCCCCATTGGTTGTCATGTCCTAGGAAGACATCCTTTAGGTTTGTAGTTTTGATTTTCTATGAACATAAGAGTATTCTCATCCATCATGTATTGATTTCTCATTGCCTGAACACTGTATGAAGGTTCTGCAGCCTCATTTGAGCTTACCAAAGAAGGATAACCCACATTGGCATATGCAGTTCCTTTTGGCTCTCCCCTGTAGGTTTACAATTGCTCCTCACAATAAGAAGTTGGTGGTAACATCTATTAAATTGTGAGTGCTTCTATCAATTGCGTATATCAGACAATCACCCTATTGTCTTCAGGTAAACGAGGTCGTTGAATCTCCCCCTTGTGCTACGTCATTTGGGTGTATTTGGTACTTCGGTGGTGGTGGCAAAGGTTTCACACTTGGAGGTCCATATGACCTTTCCCTGTTCTACTTTCAGTTGTAGAAACACTTATTTTTTTTATAATTGTTGATGTATTTATGCTTGATCGCGCACCACTTTAAAGCTCTAGATACAGTCGTTGCTTGTGGCGGTTGTTGTCATAGGTTCAAATTTTGTGGAAAATTTTGGTTCATTTTTTTGATCAACTCCTCAACCATTTGATCAACATTTGGTGTGATTGAAGCAAGAGCATTGTGTTTTGTTGGTAGGTTCGCTTGTGGTTGAAGAGGCACTATTGGGAATGGTGTGTACATCTTTCAATACCTCAACCATTTTGGTTCATTTTTTTGATCAACTCCTCAACCATTTGATCAACATTTGGTGTGATTGAAGCAAGAGCACTGTGTTTTGTTGGTAGGTTTGTTTGTGGTTGAAGAGTCACTATTGGGAATGGTGTGTACATCTTTCAATACCTCTCCATAGACCTTGCAATTGTCCACTAGGTACAACACTTCTCTAGCTACCTGCTCAGATGTGGTACTCACCTTCACGTGTAAATCCTTTTTGAGAGTTTTTTTTCTCAAGCCCTCTATAAAGAGAATCAATAATCTCTCCTCTTGTGGTAACTCTCAGATAGGACATCTCTCGATGTATTGCCTGAAGCAAAGTGAAGTTTCCTTCTTTTTGTTTTGTTTTTGCTGAAAGGATAGATTTGGGAAACTGTATTGTGTTTGATTTCCCTTTTAAATAATTCTTCTACATACTCTCGAAGGAGTTGCTCAATATTTGGGAAATCTCTACTATTTAATGGCTAGAAACATGTCAATGTTTTTCCCTCTAAGGTCCTCATATTGAGTGTGAAAATATGTTATTTGTTCAACCCTTAAGACTTGCTTAAAATCCTCCAACCCATTGTATTTCTTGGCAACACACTTTGCCACTTGAAATGGTCGCATCCACATGTTTCAGTTATCATTCTCATCACTCTAGTTCTCCTAAACTACACCTCTAGCTTCATATCCACCACCAAGAACTTTGGTTGGAGTTCTCTCTGTAGATCTCTCGTCGGGTCGCAAATCTCTTTCTTCAGTCCAGGTTTTTGGAACTCTTTTAGTGTGGATTGTGTTTGGAGCGTCAGTACCCCGAGATGTGGTCATTGGAACCCTCAAATTTAAGGATCCCATCGATCTTGATATAGAAAATAGTGGTTGAATAAAAAAATCTTCCATTTTGGTTCTAGTAGGACTCACTCTTGAAATTTTTGGCCTTGTCTTAAGTGCTAGGAGTGATATAATATTGATGGAGTGGTCCTTCAAAGTACATATATCTTTCCAATTCTTTGCAGCCTACTACAGAGTATCTTTGTCCATGCTTATCAAGCATGATCCCTTGAGTATCTATGACTGTATGCAAAGACATACAAGATTTTTTACTTTGAGAGATCTCTAATGTAGGTCTTGTTGCATTTATAATAGAGCATCTACTCTCCATTATCGTATGTATACAACCCCACATGAGTATTATCTATGTTGAGTTGAGTTGCCATATTCACTCGCCTTAACTTTGCATTAGGAATGTCTAGCTTTGTTTGCTCCAGGCTTGACATCAACCTTATCCTTGGTGCTTATCAATGCCCACTTGTCCACAAAATAGGAATATTGCACAACTTAATACATGGTACCCTCGACATCAAAGTATCAATCACCATTGTAGTCCACATGCACTATCTCCTTGAACTCACTAAGTATTTCCTCTAGCTCCACGCTATAGAGATCTATACCCTCTTTGTAAAGTTTTGTACCTTGATCATTTTTAAACTGGTATCTCAAGTGCAATAGTTTCATGGTTGGTGCAGGTTGGGATGGTCATGTCCCCATGTTGGTTTCATCTTTGAAACTCAACTCTTGAACCCTTCAGCCATGTAGGTGTAAGATCTCTCTCAGGTAGTATCAAAGAGATTTTCCTCAAGAATTGGCTCTAAGGTTTGCAACTATCCATGATTAACACTCTCTTTAGTGGAAATGTGACTAACCTGGTCTCCTACAGTAAGGTTTCTAATTTGATATAATCTCTTCGATCGCAAATACATCAAGAAAAACACTATTGCAAAACCCTAACCTGTTATCTCTTTGGTTGCATCTGGATCCTCAAATGGAAAGCACTTTGATCCTTGCACTCTAGGCCTTGCAATATGTACAAAAAATACTCGGTGGCTATGAGTCAACAGTTGCTCCGCTAGTCAAAATTTGAAGTCAGCAAAATTTTAGCGTGCTTTTGATAAAAATTCCTATATTGCTTATAGAATCCTCAAATCAAGTCCAAGTTCACTTTTGAAAAGACCATTAGGCTCCTTGTGACTAGATCTACCTGTGGTATAAGTCTGGTCTCAATCTATGGCAAAGGAACATGAATCACAATTCATGTTTCTTTGTGTCAGAATGTGATGAAACTTGGTACATAGGCTGCCCTTGGTATATGATCCTAGCAATATGATTTTGGCGTGATTTGGATTGGTTTAGATCAACCAAAGGTCAAACCCTAGGCTTGCTTGGTGGTTTTTGACCTTGAAGTGTTTTAGCCCTTTTTTATCAACTCTTTGAACTTTTTTGGCTTCCTTGCTTTTGGAAGTATTGTTCACATTGACCTCTGCTACAAGCTAGTATGGGCTCTATTTTAAAAATCAAAAAAGGTATATGGATCACAATCCATGTTTCATCAGATCTGAACTCCAAATTTGGCCTGCTAGTTATTTATGATGCCAATAGTCTACTCCCAAACTTTTTTGGATTTGGACAACTTTTTTCCAATCAAAAGTAAAACTTTGTGTCTACCTTGCGGTTCTTGACTAGTTCCTGAGTAGTTTCTGATGTTTTTCTATTTTGACCAACTTTTTGCAATTATTTGCTATTGTGCCTTTTAGGAAAGTTGTTTCAAGTGGTATCAGCTACCTACTATTCAAATCTCAGTCCCAAATGATGAAAAGGTACATGTATCATGATCCATGTTTGGCCTCGTTTTGGCATGAAACTTGGCCAGCTGGTTTTCTATGCCTTGCGGGAGCCAATTTCAAACCTCAAATTTTGGTCAATTTTCCAAGCTTTTGTAGGTTTTGTCCAATTTCTTGGTTTTGAGTGTGTTTTTGGTGGCAGTTTCACTCCAAAGTTTTGGATTCTATTGCCTGGAAGCACTCGTAGTCCAATGGTATCAGTTTCTGGTCAAACTATCACATAGGTACATGGATTGTAATCCAAGTTCCTCCATCAAACAGGGTGAAAACTTTCAATCTCCTTCTTGTGAGTTTGATTCCCTTTTACACCAAATTTCTCAGTTTTCATCATCTTTTGAGCTCTAACCATCAAATTTTCCACTTTTCAGAGATATGGTCTCTTTTGCCAAAATATGGTTTTTGACAATTTTTGCCATGAACTTTAAGCCCAAATTTAATGATAGTAGTAGCTACTTATCCTACTCCTAGGTACTGAAATGAATCTATGAAAAAAGACAAGCCAAACAATGCAAACTGAAAGTAAAATGGATTGTGAAACAATACTATCAAAGCATCAGAAAAATGCAGAATGAAATGCCTTTTGAATCTCACTCACAACTCTATTTTCCTATCAAGAGTAGATATAGCAAGTTCCCCACTTTTATCATCTACCAAGCATTAAACCTAGTGTCTAGATGCGTCACTACTAAGGTCTAAACCAAAAGGGTAACAAAATCTTCAGAATAGAAGACTACAAATATGACTAGGTCACTCATCACCTAAGGATCACTCCCCAAAAATGGCATCAATGTTAGCGGGTCGCCTACGATCAAACATATGTAGCATAGCTGTCTGGCACTAACATAATGTCAATACTCAGGGAAGCGACTCGGATGGGGTATGGAGACTCTTTGATGGTGTCAACCTCAAGAAGTGAGCCTAAGGAACTAAACTAGTAACAATCAATCACTCTCTAATCAGGGAAATCTACCTATATCTTATCTCACTGTTGTAGGTCATCACGCCATTTCATTGACCAAATGATCTTGGAATGCGAAGAAACTTTAGGAGGAGCTATGATAGGCCTAGGGGCACTATCCTACAAAGTATGGAGGTCATTCAACAAGGTACCAAAATCCTAATCCATCATGGTCCATGTCATGAAAACTGCAACAGAATTATCTAGAAAGGTTGTCCTATGGTCAAGGAACACTCTCCTATGGTCAAAATGTCAAAAATTAACCACTTTTACTAACTCAAAATTGCAGATTTATCTCACAAGCCACAAACCACAGCAAAATTGAGAATGATTATACTTAATGAAAGAGTAAGAGATGAGGAACACAATGCACTTTTTGGAATTGCATTCTAATCACTAGAGAAAGAGAAATATCAATTACAATGTGTTGTTGAGTTGTTGCTCATTATTGTATGTACAAAGCTACCTTCAAACTAGAGATTTTGATCTTCATACCTAGGGCTTGTCATTTGGCCAATGGCCAACTTACAAGGCTTTTAGGGCTGAGGACAAAAGAATTGCATCTTAGAGTGTACAAAATGCGGCTCAAAAATCATGATGTCTGTTTTATACATAGCTTTTTGTAAAAATAATATGAGTACATCAAAATGCTCCAAAAAAATACCGATTTCCTCCTTGTAGTAGACCCTCTCAAGTACTCTATCTTGACCATACGCCATCAGACCTTCACTAACTAAAGTGAACTTGTGATCCTTTTGTACAATTCTCCTCTTTTGTAGCGTGGACAACCCTTCCGAACATTGGCATGTGCTCAAAAAAGCATCAATCTCTTTTAAAGTGTCTCTATTTGCATATATGGAAGGTGCAACATATAAACATGATACTTGGCTCTACACATGACATCTAGCCAACTAATCAGCTTCTTGATTTTGCTCTCTTTGAAGATGCTTGAACTACACCGCTTCAAAAAACTTCAACAGCTTTTTTGAGAGAATCTCTTCGTACCTGCCATTAAACCAAAATATGCTTAATGACTACGAGAGCATCACCTTTAACCACCATCCTGGAGATGACAAACTCCACACATTTATTTAGCCCCAAATGGAGTGGCAAGTACTTCCCTTCATTGTTCATGTGACCACCTTCAAAATTATATGCTTTAGAGAATATTACCTTACCTTGAGTGTCCTATATGGTCACACCTCCTCCTGCTTTTTGGACAACTCTCATGTAAAGCATCGTCAAACCACATGGTAAAAGCTTCCTCCAAATCAGGCTCCTCTACATTGTCTTCCTTCACCACTCTTGGGTATACCGATAAATCCGCCCCCTTATTGACCAAAATGTCTGCCAAATGTGACTTACCTGTATGGTCAATCTTGAATTTAAATTCAAACTCTTGCAACTTGAGAACCCATTTTTTGATACGCCTTCTTGGTTTAAGATGATGCACCAGTTCATGCAACAAATTGTTAGATGTGAGCACATAGAATTTTCAAATGATCAAATGCAGTGTGAGCTTGCCAATCATCACACACTATTCAATCTTTGTGTATGACCTCTCTCCTACACTAATCAACCGGCTATCAAAATAGATTGGCCTATAGCATTTGCTAACTTTCTGCATTAACATAGCACCAATTGCCGCACTACCCAATGTCATAGCAGCATATAAATCATCCTCATTGTTAGGAGGAAACACCATTGGAAGTTGGCATAAGATCTCCTTCACCTTGTCAAAGGCTAACGGCACATCTTTTGCCCATTGGAAACCGTGAACCTGTGGACTCAACTTTTGAAGAGGGTATACATACTACAAAAGCATCCCAAAAACCTGGACAAATACTTGAGCTTGTGTACAATGAAGCCAAACCCATCGCACTAGTTGGGGGTTCCATCAGAAACAAAGATTTCACCTTTTTTGAATTAGCTTCACTTCTATTCTGTGAAACTACATGACCCAATAGATGAGCCCGCAATCGAGCTAGCTTACAATTCTTGGGGTTCAATTGTCCATATTCTTGTCTAGCCTTTGAAAACACAGCCTTAGCTTAGACAAGTGCTTCACCCTAGAACTGTAACAACCAATATCATCCATGAAAACTCTAATGAACTTATCCAAGTATGGCCTGAACACCTTGTTCATCCAAATGTTTCATAGGCATTCACCAACCCAAAAGGCATCGTGTGGTAGGCAAGGCACCCCCATGGCCAAATAAAAGTGGTCTTCAATTGGTCCTCCAAGGCAATACCAATATGGAAATACCCTAAAAATCCAGCCATAATAGAATACCACTCATGCCCTATTACTTAATTTATCATGAAATGGAAAAGGGTATTGGTTTTGTTTTGTAGAAGCATTCAATGGTTTGTAGTCCACACACAATCTCCACTTCTTGTTCTTCTTTGGTGTAATAACAATAAGTGAAACCCACTCAGACTCTTTTATTTGATAGATAATACCTACCTCAAGTAGCTTGTTGATCTCCTGCATAGAGCCTCCTTCTAAATGTCTCCTAATCTCCACAGCTTTTGTGCCCTTGGCTTGTACCCATCCTTGAGTAGAATTTGGTTCTCCACTCCTTTAGCTCCTCGCAAATATTTGTGGCAAACAGATTGGGGTTGGATGCACTTAACTCCACATAGACTCATCTAGCATGCCTTCTATCTCTTTAACCTCTAGACCATAAACTGGAACTTGCATGCCTTCACTTGGCATGGAGGAATCCACTTTGACTCCAAAAAACTCAGTGTCCAACTTCAGCAGGTCTTCATCACTCTCCTCTTCTTCTTCAACATTGGTAGATCCCTTGTCATAGGTTGACTCCATCTCGTACTCATAGCTGCTGCTCAAATCTCCTTTTTCACCTTTTGCCTCCGAATGAAGTGGCTATCCATGGTCTTCAAGTCAAGAACCACCTACCCACCATTCTTACGGTCTGGCAAAAGACCCCTTTTTCCCAATCTTGATCATCTCTAATCACCAGCAATCAAGGCCTCCCCAAGATGGCAAGGTAAGCATTTTCCCTTGCTTTCATTACAAAGATATCAATGAGGCATTCAATTCCCATAACTTTTACCTTCACATCTTGGGCCACTCCCAAACATATGGCTTTGGCATGGTTGGCCATCCTCAATTGCACATTGGATCTGACCACAAATTTGATGCCTATGTCCTTCATAGTAGCCTCTATTAGCACACAAACCTATGCCTCACGATCAATATATGCTTGCACCAGCTTCTTCCTTTCAATCAGCACATCTACTACTGGAAGCACATCAATCAGGCTCCCTATCCTTTAGGAACAAATTATGTACTACATGCACATCACCTCTAGCACATGGAAGCCTCGTGCTAACACTAGTAGACCACTAACTCCTCAACTTGGGGTTCAATGCAATCAATCGACCAAAGGTGGTATTAGCTTTTTGACTCTGAACATCACTCACCAAATCATATTGCAAATGACCACACCCCAACTGGTTATATGTTTGCTTAATCTTCTGATGCCGCATTCTCTTGCTTGACTCTGGCTGCTCTAAACCTTCATTCACCTTTCCTTTGCTCTTTGGATCCCTGGGTTCTTATTCAATCTCTATTTCCCTTTTGTCTCTTGCTCTTTTGTTTGCCAAAACATCTACATCCTGCTTATCCATCCCAGTAAAATTGACTCTAGGCACTTCATCATTACCTGGTAGAGCTGGAGGTGTCTGGTTCTCAGCTACCTGCTGCTCACTTTGACCATTAAATTGCACTTTTCCTCTACTTCAACCAAACAACGCGTACATGCAGTCTCTTTCTCTTGATGGATGCGGGCAATCTAGAGCATAGTGACATTATTCTCCGTCGCAGTTATAACATCTACCAGGCAACGGCCTAGCCTTGCCTCTTCTTGCCCTTGGTTGACCTCTATCCATAGCACTCAAATGAATCTCTTTTATCTACTCAGTCAAATCTTGAACAATACATACCCATTGTTGAGTAATTATTGCCACACCTCAATTCTTTTGATTCTCCATAGGAACCTCTTCTCGTGGACTTGGGAATGGACTAAGAGCCATATCTTTGTGCCCCAACGTGCCTTGTTCAATTTTTTCTTGATCTTCTTGCTCTTTGCCCATGCAATTGCAATTGCACCATTGTAATTCTCTGAACTCTTGAAATCCACCTTTTCTTAGACCTTGGGATTCAAACACGCCATGAATTTCTCCAATTTAAAGTACTCATCGTTGGCAAATTGCATGGCAACTGTAAACTCTACCCAACACTCTTCAAACCGGGTAAGAAAAACACCAAATTCTGCATTCACATCCTATCTCAAGGTCTTCAACCTTGCACCCAAATCTACTGGAGACACCTCTTTATGGAAGTCCTTCAGAAAGCGAGTCCGTAGTGCTGGCCATATCAACCTTGGTTCTCCCTCCAAAGCATAAAACCATAGCTTTGCTTTTCCACGCATCAACAGCGAAATTGTTTGCATCTTTCTATCTTTGCTTCGCATATGCAACAACAGCATATATAGCTTGAAATCGGTCATCCGCTCCTCTAGATCCTCTTCTCTGGTGAAAATTGATTTGTAGCTTTGTATTGATGAACTTGGTTTGGAGCTTGTTTGCTTCATCCTCGATCTCTGGTGGGTCTTAATTTATGGCCTCTATTGGTGGCTCTCCTTAATAAGGCTCGAATAGGCCTTTAATGGCCCGTAGGATTCTTGTGTGTAATTTGACTTAGGTGAGCTTTGGGGAAGTTTAGTAAGACCTAACTTTTTTTCTTTTTCTTTAAAGGATAAGGCTCTTTTGTGCTTAATAGCAATAGCCCCTTGTTCCTTTACAGTGAAGGGTAAGGCTCTTTTGTGCCTAGTTGCAGGAGCCTCTTTTGCCTAACTAATACATGGATATAGCATGTTTAATCTTCTAAAAAGATTCATTTTGATCTCGGATATACTCCTTTGCAATGAAGATCTTCCCAAGTACCTTAAGCTACAAGGGACTTTTGGATCTTTCGTCTTTAGCCTCGAAAGGTATTTCCCCCTTAGAAGTATGTTCACATTATTAGAGACATATTGTTGTTAGGGTAAGTAATTCTCCTATTTTGAGCATTGATCTACTTCGAATCACAGGCTTTTAGTAGATCAAGGATCATTAGTTTTGTGATTTCCTTTTGGGCATCTGTTGGAATAGTAGGCTAACATAAGAGGGTTACTCTAGTTCTGATAGAGACTCTATCAGAAATTAGTGGTCATGGTAGGATTTCTATCCGACACAATTAGATGTTGGCAAGCCATGGTCCCTCTATCATACTTCATCTTTTGGTATACCATACATTTTGAAACATACCCTTGTATGTTCTCGTTTCTAGGTAAGCCGATACAAGTATGTTGTTACTCCTAGCAGAGTAAATTCAAATTCCTCTTTGCCTCGCATATGGGAGGAGCATGGGAAGCGAGGAAGATATAGCCTATTGAGGTATGGAAGATAACCATCGTCCAACATGAGTGGTTCTTTTTCTTCCATTTGTAAAGGCTATTATCATATCCCTAAAGCCTAGGTTAGAAGCATATTTAACTATCATAAAAGATAGTTCATTGTAGGTTGCTATTGATAACCTATCTACCCTTGGCCATCGAGAAAGTGCATCGGCTACATGATTGTGCTTGCCAGCAATGTGAGCAATGTAAAAATTAAATTGCAAAAAGAAATTTTCCCACCTCATTTGATTATCAGAGAGCTTGGTTTTCATCATGGATGGAGTCCGCAAGAAGTACTTCCACGTGTCTACGGCATGTAAAACAGCTCGTAGTTCCTTTTGTATATGTCCAACATTCACTCATTGGAGTTGAGTCTTTGAATCTTGTATGCTATGGCATTCCCTTCTTGAAGCAAATTTTTGCTCGAAGGCAATCATCCAAGCATTACATTGGACCTCAAATAGCTTTGAGAGATCATGTAGTGTAAGCATAAGTTGAGAGATAAGTTTCTCTTTGAACTTTTCAAAAGTATTTTGCTCTCTTTGCAGTCCATGTATACTTAACGTTCTTTTTTGTTAAGTCATATATTGGACCTGCTATAAGTATAAATTTTTCGTATGAAGCATCTCTAGTATGCAATCATACCTTTAGAGCTTCGCAACTCATGTAGACTCCTTGGATTAGGCCATCTTTTTAGTACCTCTACCTTTTGTGGATCCATACAGATACCATCTTTAGAGATAATGTGACCTAATTATTGAATCTCTTGAAAAATTCACTTTTATTTTGGTTAGAAGAAAGCCTAATATCTCTCAAAAAATATCAGTTCATGCTATTGCCTTTTGAACTGCTCTTGTGGAGCTTATAAAGCTCAATAAGGAGGCTTATTAGGTAGTGAACTTCATGGTAGAAGCTCCATTGCATGGTCATTGTCCCCTCATTGTGGAGATAGCTCATGGGGGTATCATGAATAAAAACATTTTGGAATCCATTTAGGAATTTAGACAACTCTAATTCCTCTTTATTCTCGTCTTTTTTTTTGTTACTGATTGAAACATTAAATTCATTTACAAGCTTTCTAACAAAAATCATGTATATGAAAATATATATTTTCATTAATGTGTACATCTGTCGCACGTGTCAATGCAAGGGACTTACTGATACACTGTGTGCGAGCCACATGGCTCCAAGCACGGAACAGCCTAAACTAGTAAGTTCAAAGATGACGATGGTGTGTCACCCACCGCTCTATGCTTGTTGTGGTGGAGGATTCCTTGCCGCGAAGAAGAGGGAGACGCCGCTACGCCGCACGCAACCGCCTCACCGCCGTCGTCGCAATGCTCTCTCTCTCTCTCTCTCTCTCTCTCTCTCTCTCTCTCTCTCTCTCTCTCTCTCTCTCTCTCTCTCTCTCTCTCTCTCTCTCTCTCTCTCTCTCTCTCTCTCTCGCATACACACACACACAATGAGATGAAGAAGAAGATGGAGATGGAGCAAGAGCCCTCTTCAATTGCGCAAATGAAAGAATAAGTGAAAGTTAGGTTTAGTTGACTTTTATATGAGCTCGCCCCATTCACACTTGGGCGCCCATGCTTAGCCAACTAATCCCTTGAATGTTCCAGTTAGAGTGCGCCTCTCATTGGCGATCACTCTTACCCTTTTCCTATTGGAACGACAAGCCCGGTACCTGATTCTACCAAATAAATAATACGATGTCCATCTTAGGTAATAGGAATGTGCGTGAGGGTTAACATGTCCCCCTTCCTGATGTAGATTCCGTCCTCGGAAGCTATTGAGTTGAAGCTCGTTCGTCGAGGTGGAAGAGATGAATGTCCTTAGCCTTCTTCAGTCACCGCAAAATCAAACAACATTGGCATAGTAATTGCATTCTCATATACAATTAAAAAGCATATGTAATTGTAGGCAGACAATTTGATTGGTAACAGAATTCTAAACCATTTGTCAGCATTAAATTGCAATATAATCAAACGCATAAACATTTGTAAAGGTAAAAAATTAAACAAGTCTGGGGTCACTAATTTAACGATCGAAAGGCACTAAAGATCGACTATTAATACCATTGGCAAGCTTCTCAATTTTTTGTGGTCAATTAAGTTTTTTAATCGCGAGAGCCAAGTATTTCATGTCCGAGGGCTGACTAGAGGCTATACCTAGAAGACCTTGTAGTTAAACTACGATAAAAGGAATTACTCATAAAATCATTGCCTGACTTATTTCCTTTTCTTTGACCCCCCAAAGTCTTTTCACATTGTTTCAATTTTGATGTGTGTGCTTATTTTGTATGCCTTGGGTTTTTTTCTTTTCAAGGAAAAGCGCCCACACTGGCAACCTCTAGGGCTCTAGTACCATAGGCGATACATGTGATTGAAGTACCAAATCAAGCTGAGATTTCTCTTCCAGCTTAAGATTTTACATTGTGGCACTTTGATTTTTTTTGTTTGTACGTTTTCAGCATTTTAATTTTGTAACTTTGGGGGGTCATATAACATTGTTACCCTTCCCAGGCTCATCACATTAGTAAACTCCCTTTATAATACTTAAGCTAAAGGTCAATAGTGACTAAGCCCTAGTACATTTCACACAATGCTGCCTAAATCGGATTAAGAACCTAAGTAACCATTGATTATTAGGAAGGCATTCCCCATGGTATTAAGAGAAGATTTCTAACGCCTAGCTTGGTCAAACTAGCTTAGTCGGACTACTTGATTTTTAAACCTAGACAAGTGCTTACATTGAATTTAATGTTTGATATTAAGCAAATGTGCTGGATATTATGCTACCAATCACAATTAAAGCAAACAAACATGGATTCATAAAGATAAGGGGCAATGCTCATGGACAAGAAACACATGTTTGTGTTGATGGTCGCGCTTGATTTGAAGTGTGAACAAGAGAAAGATTCCATGAAGGTCCAAATCATAACAACAGCAACACGTTCTTGTAGACACTAGGAAACACAAAGAATACCTCTAGGAGGCACATCAGTGGGAAAAGGTACCAACACTTATTAAACACAATTAAAATACATAAGGAACCCTAACCTAATTATTTGCACTCCCCCTAGAGAGTCAAGGGAATAGGATATTGTAGAGATTGGGGGGAAATCCTAAGGCTAAACCCCTATCCTCGTCGTCGAGAAAAACAAAGTCATCATCCATGAGACCATATGTGCCATCCGTATAATCATGTAAACCTTCTTCATCATCAGAGCCACCAATGTTTACTAAGAAAGTCACTAGACGCCTATAGTCATCTTGGTCAAAGGGATAGGCTTGTGCAATGGGAGAGACGCTCTCTACTAAGTATGGATCAATCGTGGTCAAGAGACGCATCAGCCATTCTAACTCCTCGAAATTCCTCTCACATGCTAGTGTACCTACCAAATCCCATTCACGGGCAAGCACCGAAAAGACCATGTGAAACATTTGTGAAAAGTAACGAGGGTACCTCTCACCCAAGGCAGGAGTGGATAACTCTAGCGTACTAGCCATATCTCTACACGCAAATAGATTATGGTTAGAGTGCAAATATTACAAGGGTCGTATTCTTGTGCATAATGTGTTTTTATGATTTTTTGTTATGGCTCTTGCTCTTTTACTTTTTTATCTTGTTTTTATGAGTATAAGGCTTTATATATACATTCCCTAAGATTGGAGATTGAGAGGTCAGGGAGGAAGGTTGAGAGGGGACTGAGTGAATGATGACTTCAGCAAACACTCCCCCCTTCCTTGGGTAGATCATACCATTTGAAATGTGCTCGTCACCCTTTGAAACCAATTGTTCCATCTAGTACTAGTTGAGGATTTTTGCCTGTAGTTTTCTATTACCTTAGGTGCCTCGTCAAGTTGCAAGGGTGGTAAGGTACTCTCCCAGGATCAAACTTGAAGTGTTTCATCAGGTGATTCTTGAACACTGGGAGGTGTGGATTCCTTTGTAGTTTCATAGAGGTCCACTATTGTAGGTGGAGGCTGCGGAGAAGCTTTTACCTCTATGGATGCATTACATGAGGAGCTAGAAGCTTCATGGGACTTCCCCCTTCCTGATCTAGGTGGAACAAATTGTTCTTTCTTTGGTACCCAAACTAGCTCTGGAGCGGGTGTGTAGCATTTAGTGATTTTTGACCGTCAAAATCGTTTTGGAGCTACAGGATTGGGCGCACAAGGGTCAGGTGTGACAGGTAAGAACACAATCTACGTTTTGGCACCCAGATTTGATTATTTCCTTGATAGTAGTCTTGGGCTTCCAATAGTGGTTTAGGAATCCAACGTCACGTTTCCTTACATTTCTTGGAGCGAGTGGGACATTTCTTACAAGGCTTCTATTTTTTAGCATCAACCATGGTCACTAAAGAAGATTTAGGGACCCACTTGTATGTTTTCTTTGTTATATGAGGATGAGTCTTGACAAAAGATATATGCATTGCTTCTAGCATATTTAAGGGTACGAGTGGTGGAATTTCATCCCCCTCAGGTGTTACCCAGGTCGTCCCCCTGTTTCCCCAAGTGTCTATGGTTGCTGCTAGGTGGACCCAATCCACATTGTCCGACTCAGTCATCCCAGGTGGTACATCCATATAAGAAGAGTCTTCCCTAACATCAGTGCCTGCTTTACACGTGTAACAATACTGCAATGGGGCCGAGTGAATTGTGGTGTCAGATCTATGATCAATTATAAACCTGTTTCCTAGAGGATGTGCTTGGCCAGTTACAAGATCCACTCAAATAACAGAATCTTGGTGTTGGGGTATAAAGCCCAATGTGGTCGCCCAGGTAAGTGGGAGGGCCGCCAGGTATGTACACATATTCTTTTGTAAAAGCCTAATAAGAACTCACTATGCTCTACACATTACACTAGAGCGAGTTCACCATATCGTCGTGCTCTTCTTCTCGCACTCTCTCTCTCTCTCTTGCGTCGCACTTCCGCTCGTACTCCTTCGACTGGTATCAGAGCTCAGATCGAGGCTCGGGGCAGCACTGCAGGAGGCTAGAGTCACCAACTCATATTGGAGTGAAATTCGATAGGCGAAGACACAGCCCCAAATCTCGTGGGAGAACCCGAAGGGCTCGGTGTTGTCAGAATTTCCGACTCTGCAAATTTGGGTTTTTCGGCCTACGATTGCAGGTGCTGAGGATATTGACACTCCCAGAGTGTTGATTTGTGGCTGTCTACACATCAAAGGACGGCTCACAGTTCTTGGAGGCATGTCACATACGACACGGGCGCATCTACACACAGACTGTAGGCGACATCCACTAGTTCATCAGGTAGCTTGTGTTTGCTGCTTGATATTCCAGATTTCATCCTGACATTGCAGGTACTTCCACATGGGATGTATTGTCAGAGATGATGTATTTTTGTTGAGGGTTTGCTGGCTGTGAGTCATGCAGCAAACAACCGCCGCAGCGGTTACAGCATATAGTGGGAAATTTGTGGATGTATGACTTTGTGGGAAGTCTATGTACTGTCAGATTTACTGCAGCCTTTGTTGAGGGTCGAGTGAGGTTTTATTGAGCTCGGGGATTCTCGAATGTTGAGATCCTTTCGGTGATACAGGTCTTGGAGCGATCCCTCGAGCACCCATAGATAGGCAGCTAGGATGTATTGACTGTGAGTTAGACAGTTGGGATTGCATCTTTGCTTTACTGCCGTTGAGGCATTGTCGCAGTCTATGCTTATAGGACAGTGACAGGACAGTGAGAGACAGTGCAGGTGCAGGACAGGTTTACCCGCAGCTTACAGTGTCAGAGAGACAGTGTTTTTTTGAGCTGTTTTTTGGTCTGTTTTTAGTACACCAGAGCCATTTTACAAAGGAGACTCTGCCAAAATTTCTGCAGAATCTGAAGCTTTCTCGGTTCATTTGACAGGTTGATATTGGTTCAGAGGTCAGTTTACAGGGGAAACTCTGCCAAATTTTTCCCAGAAAAGTAAACTACTGTGAAGCGTAGCTATGGCTGGATCACAGGACACTGCTCTTTACAATATCAAGAAGCTGGATGGAACCAATTTCCCATTGTGGAAGAAGCAGATTTGGCACGTGTTGGTACAAAAGAAGCAGATAAAACCTATAAAGCTCAAGGGGATAAAACCAGAAGATATGGACGAAGATGAATGGAGCGAAATGGATGAATTGGCACTTTCTACCATTATGCTGACTTTGGCAGAAAGCGTTTACTTCAATGTAGCAGATGAGATGTCGGCTTATCAAGCATGGTTAAAGCTGAGTGATCTTTATGAGAAGCAGAGTGAAGCTTCACAGGTATACTGGCTTAAGAAGCTTGTTGACTTGAAGATGAAAGAAGGGACACCTATGTCCAATCATCTGAATGAATTCAACACAATCTATAGTCAGTTGTCAGCTCAAGGTGTCAAGTTTGATGAACCTGTTAGAGCTATGTTCCTGTTGATCACATTGCCGGAAAGTTGGGACACTTTTCGCACATCTTTGAGTAATTATGCACCTCCAGATGGTTTGAACATAGCAGGTGTAGAAGGAAGTCTGCTTACTGAAGAAACCAATAGAAAGACAATGGACAAAGGCAAAGGAACAGCCTTAGTTGTCAGGGGAAGGACCAAAGAAAAGTACAAAGGTGGAAAGAGGAATCAGTCTCGTAGCAAGTCCCGCAGTGCTAAAGGCAAGAGTGACATAGAATGCTACCATTGTGGCAAGAAGGGTCACATGAAAAGAGACTGCAGAGAATGGAAAGCAGAAAAAGGCAAAGAGAAAGCTGAAGACCATATCGAGAAGAACAAGTCCTCAGTGAAGATTCAAGAAATAAACGTGACAAACACTGTTGCAGAGGATGACAGTCTAGTGTCAGGAGACATCTACTTCTTGAAGAATACAATGGACTCAGCTCTTCTTACAGCATCTGATGGAAATGCACTGAGTGACTGGATTATAGACTCAGGGGCATCACTTCATGTGTCTCCAAACAAGGAGTGGTTTACCTCTTATGTGACCACTAAAGATCATGTTCGGCTAGGCAATGGGCAGACATGTGAGATCTTAGGTGTTGGAGATGTTCAATTGAAGTTTCAGAATGTCTCTTCTTTCATGCTGAAGAATGTGAGACATGTTCCCGCAATTACAAAGAGCTTGATCAGCACAGGTTTACTTGATGATGCTGGCTACGTCACCACTTTTGGACAAAACATGTGGAAGATATCCAAGGGTTCTATGACAGTAGCACATGGAGTAAAGTCTGGAGGACTTTACATGATTTATGTATCAAATGTCTCTAAAAATGTAATCAATGTAACCGAGCAGCCAAACGTTTCTTTGTGGCATAGCCGGTTAGGACATATGTCCAAGAAGGGAATGGAAATCTTGTCTCGTTCTGGTTATTTTCCTGGCTTTTCATTTAATGATTTTGAATTCTGTGAACATTGTCTGTATGGTAAGCAAACACAGCAGCCACATAAGCATAGAAGCAGTAGAAGAGATACACAGTTGGCACTTGTTCATAGTGATTTGTGTGGACCTATGCCTAACCTATCTCTAGGGGGAGCTTCTTACTTTATGACATTTATAGATGATTACTCGAGGAAAGTATGGGTTTACTTTCTCAAGCACAAGGATGAAGCGTTTAGTGTTTTCAAAACGTTTGTGACACTTGTGGAGAATCAGAGTGGCAAGAAGCTTAAATGCTTATGCACTGACAATGGTGGAGAGTATGTTTCAAAGGCCTTTCAGGACTTTTGTGAGTCAAAAGGTATAAAACGTGAACTTACTGCTCCTTACAATCCTCCTCAAAATGGTGTTGCTGAGAGGATGAATAGGACCATACAAGAGAAGGTCAGAAGTATGTTGTCTAATGCACAGCTGCCAAATGGGTTTTGGGTTGAAGCTGTATCAACAGTTGTTCATCTTGTAAATAGATCTCCTAGCAAGGTTTTGCAGAAGGATTCAGTGCTAGAGATGGTATGGTCAGGCAAAATGCCCTCATACAAGCATCTCAGAGTCTTTGGCTGTGAGGCATATACTCACGTTCCAAAGGAATTTAGGAACAAACTTGAGCCAAAGAGTAGAAAGTGCATCTTTCTAGGCTATGGTAATTCTGGTGAGATGGGGTACAGACTTTGGGATCCCGAATCCAGAAAGGTTGTCCGCAGCAATGATGTTCACTTTAATGAATCCAAATATCATTCTAAACCAGAGAGGGTTGAGGAGATTAGAAGAGTTGTCTTCCAAGAAGATGGACCTGCACGTGCAAGACAAAATGTCAGGGCTCAAGAGGAGCAAGGACAGGATAGAGTGGAACCACAGGTTGTGGCTGAGCCTGAGCCACCTATTGTGCGTAGATCTGGACGTGTCACTTGACCTCCTGATACGTTTTTTCCATCTATGAACTATGTCATGTTGACTGATTGCAATGAGCCTTCATGTTACAAGGAAGCAGTGCAAATGAAGGACTCCAGGAATTGGCAATTGGCCATGCAGTCAGAGATGACAGCTCTGCATAAAAACCAGACATGGAAGCTAGTTAAATTACCACAAGTCAAAAAGGCTCTACCTTGTAAATGGGTTTACATGTATAAGATCACCGCTCATGATAGTCAGCCAAAGTACAAAGCAAGGCTTGTTGCCGTGGCGTCATCAAGGGAAAGATGTGCTAGACTTGGAAAAGTAAAGCTATCTCACTTGTAGGCTCAAATTGCACTGAGATCCCTGGCGAAACAACATATGGGGTATCCATCGTACTTACCTAGGGAGTCTCCATTTGCGATAAGGTTGGTTGTTTAGGGGTGGATGCATGAATAGGTGGCCCGGTTTTAACCTGTTGAAAGTTTCTTTTGGAGGCTTAAAATTTAGGGGGTATGAAACTGGTGTTATGCGCAAGAATTGTTTGAATTAAATAATCGTGTGGAGGATACAAAATCTTAAAAATCATGTGGAGGATTCAAAAACACGTGTGGAGACCACGTCAGAACGAATGTTCAGTAGAATGTTTTCATGACTGTGACTTCTCTGTATCTTTGTGCCTTTCTCCTTCTGCGCCTTTCTCTGCTCACTCTACAGCCCCCTATGCACGCTGCTTATCCTTTGCTATGGATAGCAACCTAAGAAAGAGCCCAAGGAATGCATCCCGACAGGTCTCCCCCACAAAGACCCGACATTCTCCCACGAAGGTATGTCACCTCTCTCTGTCTCTGTCTGTGTTGTGTACAGCGGACCTGTATGTGTAGTAGAGTACTGAGGTGTGGATACATTGAGTAATGAATATGGATTTATTCCTTTAGAGATAGAAGTTACAGCCTCCTCCCAAAATCAGCCGCTTTGTTCACCCCAAGGATGTGGAGGTGCCATTAAAGGCATTCTGCACGATAAAGGAGGATTTTCACAGGGAATATGGGTTAAGTCTTGAGGGGAAAGATGTTAGGAAGTTGACAGATGCAGATGTGCCCAGATCCGACTGGATGAAAGTTTTCACGTGCCTTCCAGTGAAGGAGACAAAAGTGCCGATAAAAACAGCAAGGCCGGATCACTACAAGGCACTCTACCAGCTCTACAAGTAGGTGTACCAATCCAAACCACCAAACTATCTGCTGGGAGTCAAGTTTGCACGCAGATATGTTTATTTTGTATGCACAAGTCCGGTAAAGTGGGCTGAGTTTGCATCTGAGGTGGTGAAGAATGTGACCAATGAAGGTCACTTAGATAGGAAAAGAGAACAATGGAAGTTAGAGACTTCCCAAGTATCCATAGGAACCCCAAGTGGTTCTGCCATCTTCTTAGTAAATACCCCATCCGGAAGTACACCAGTCGGAAGTGGACTTTTTGCGACCACTCAGTCTGCGTTTAGTGTTGAAGTATCCACTTCCTTGCAAGAACTTCTTGTTGAGGTTAGAAAATCTCATGACAATGTATCATCCGAGTGTCAGAAGGCTAAGGATTCAGTGGTCAAATATGTTGTTGATGTGCACCGTTGCAAGGGTTCCCTTGACACCATCCGAATGCACTTCCCTGACGATGCAAATGTACCAACAAGCTTGCTTGACAGCCTCCAAGAAAAATTTGACCAAGCAAAATCCACCCTACAGTAGGCACAGGTATGCTTTTAACTCCATCTGATTGTAGTACAATACCTGCAAAGTACCATACGGTATGATTTTTCATACCGGTAGGATTATATCATATTCGGTAAGGGTAGATGACAATACCGGTAGGATGTTATCCTAACGGTATGATTACATCCTACCGGTATGATTATATCCTACCGGTAGGATGTTATCTTACCGGTAGGATTTAGGATATAATCCTATCGGTATGATAACATCCTACTGGTATGGTTACATCTAACCGGTATGGTTAGATCCAACCGGTTTGATGTTATGCTTCCGGTTTAATGTTATCCTACCGGTATGATGTTACCGGATGTTATCCTACCGGTATGATGTTATACTATCCAGTATAATAACATTATACCGGTGGGATAACATCATACTGGCAGGATGTAATCATACCGGTATGATAACATCATTATACCGATTTTCAAGCATTCATACCGATTTTATACCTATTTGACATTGTCTGATAACAGAGGTCTCTTGCCTACAGGAAGAATTATCCAAATGCTTGGACCGTGAGGAAACCTTTGGTCTCTATGTCACGTTTGTGACAGACATGATTAGTCAATCAATGCTACCTAAAACCATAGTCTTGCCTGCACGAGTTTCAACTCCTGGACATAGTGTTGTTCTCATTGATGTGTGCAATGCTTGTGGTGTAAAAATTCATGATCACAATCACTCAAGCCATGTTGTTCTATTGCCTTGTTCACATGCATACCATGCATTCTGCTATGCTCACTTGGTTGAGAAAGGAAAGTGCATGCTTAAGGATTGCCCCAGAGTTATTTCTGCAGAAGACCAATCCCTTCTAAAGAAGAAGCCAGTTGAACCATGCCCAAAAACAGGTGAGAAAATTGTTTCAATGGGTAATCAGGTGGTTGATTTTTGTCTTCTCTGATGTTTTTTCATAGTCAAGCTGCTTCAGAACTACTTCCGGTAAAGACACAGGGAACGATGCAGTGACGCCTACATACAAGACACCTGTGGAGGTATTTCTTGATGAAAATGTCCCTGGTAATGCTGAGAAACCTGTTTCGGAAACAACAGAAGAAGAACAAAACTTTGAGGTAAAGGAGCAGAGTACGACTAGTGCTGAAGGGAAAACCCAGAATGAGGAAGACGATGTGTTGCCAGACATTCGCATGTGGGTGACAAGATCAAAGACCCCGAGAAAACGAGGCCAACGTGGCAAGAGTAAGTTTTTTCATTGATTATGGCTCTAATAAGTGATCTTTTGGGGTGCTATCAATTAACGAGCAATGAAAAACGAGCGAGGGATAAAAGACGAGCAAAAAACAACAATGGATAAGTAGGCTAGCCATATTTTTATATGATTCTTGAGATTTTTTTCATAACCTATACATGGCCGCCATGTGCAAATTTTATCCTCATACATGAACCCCCAGTGGTGGACAATTTGAAGAAACTCATAATGTATGGAATTTAAGGTTTGTGTATGTATTACATGAGGTTTCTATCTTTGGTACCATAAACATAACCAAACTTGCTCATGCATAAAAAGAATGAACTTTGTTATTCACTATCATAAGCAGAATGAAACTTTGGTATTTACTATCATAAAACAAAATGAAACTTGCTCGTGCTGCCTAAAGAATCATGTTTGTTGTGACACGCTTATATGCCCGTATCCAATGTTTTGTTGGTTGTAAGACCATATACACCCAACAAGAAATCTATTTGAGCCCACTTTTCATTAGTATTAATGTAAAGTCTCTCCTAGTTTGGTGCAAAGTTTGTCTTGTAGAGCCATTCTCCTCTGCACCATATTAATCATGGTCTTCAAACTCCAAGTAACAAAAAGGTCCATCATTGTTTACATGGATGCCTTTTGTAATTCTTGGAGTTTTATATTTTTTTTATTTTGAGTGGATATTAAGAACATTAAAAAGATTTTTACCGAAGGTCGAGAGTTTTGAGATCCCCTATTGGCACCATCCTTGAAAATTTTGTCTTAACTTCTCAAGTTGCAATAAGGAAAGTGAAAAGGATAAAGACATGGTTGAAACTTGTAAAAATCTATGAATGGAATGTTTAAGTATGGTAATTTCAAAATATTTTATTGCAGAGGGAATGTTGATATCTAGTCATGAATATCCTGGCATGTTTTTTAGAAAATATGGCAAGATGGTTAAGACTAAAGAAAGCATGACAAAATTTAAATATGGCTATAAATAAGTGTCCATTGGAGTGAATGCTTGCTTGTACATATTGCTATTCTTTATGATTTGAGTGCCAAAAAATGACTTTTTTTTAAATGTCTTTTTTCTTGATGACTCACCCAAATTCCTTATGCCAACCAAACATGAACTCAATCCTCTGCAAATTGGTTAGGCTAGGTACTTCCTCACATTTGCTCAACTTGAAGTATAAACACTTCTGCACTTCGAGGATGTTAGCAAGTCAAGTACTTTTCATGCGAGTTTTCATGACCTTTGGGTTCTATTGAGTTTAGAACAGAACCCAAAAGCAAAGTATTTTATTCCAATTAGCTCACCAAAAAAAGATTCTTGGTTGGATTTCACGTTCATCTTGAGAAAACAAAGTAAATTTTATATCATATAGTCATGTGAAGAATAACCGATACTTTTTGTAGACTGGGAGAAATTCCTCTGTGTCCCCTCTCACTGGTTCAACAACCATGCTACCACATCAAGTTCAAAACGGGGAAACGGGGTCCTTCCAACTTGCATTTCGAAACGCAACCTAAAAGGGAATGGTGAACACAAAGAGGATGTTGTCAAGACAAAGCCCATCCAACTTGCCTTTTGAAACACAACCTAAATGGGGATGGTGAAGATAAATGGAAAAAGGTGATTTTCATAGTCTACAAATAGGCTTGATCGTTGTAGAACTTGGAGGGGATGCCATTGGTGATAACAAGAACAAAACACGGAGGAGCCACATCTTATCTAGTAGCTACGTTACTCAAACGCCATCACGACATCGGTCATTAGGAAGATTTCATTTGCAAGGATATAAGACTTGTCAAAGGGAGCATTTTGTTAGGAAATAAGACGTAGCTAAATAGATTTTTGAGTAGATTACTTAATGGAGAGAGATAGATTTCACACACGAGATTATAGAGTAGAAAGAGAGAGAGAGAGAGAGTACACATGATATACGTAGTTCACCCAATGTGGGCTACGTCCACGGGAAAGTAGCCACTCAATGGCTTTAGCACTTCAAAAGAAGAAGTAGTTTACAAAGGGATTAAACCCTTAATAGAGCTCCCACCTTGCTTCACTCTCACCACCTCACACTCACCTTGTTGCATCAACTTCACACTATGAAATGTGTGTAGAAATGGCCTCCTTTTATAGGCCAAAAGGGACGCCCTCTCTTATGAGAGGCAGCCATGTGTAGCCGCCCTTGTGCGAATAAGTCCAAATCGGACCCTCCAATCCGCCCATGTGTGGCCGCCCTTGAGAAGACAAGTCCGCTTTTGAATTCGGCCACCAGTCGTTGAATTCGGCCACCAGCCACCGGCCATTGACTTCCGACCACCGGCCACCGGCCATTGACTACTGACCACCGGCCAACCGATCGGTTGTTTTTCGACCACTTTCCGGCCGCCGTCTGGCCATAATATTCCGGTGAAAAGGAATATTCCGGCGAGGGGAAAAAAAGTCTCGGGGGCCTCCGCCCCCCTAAAGTTGCCCCTAATTCTTGTCCGTGAAAATTTTGGTTTCCGGTGAGTGATTTTCCTTCACGCACGATGGCTTCTCCTCATAATGGGGGCCTTACAAATGTGCGCTTTTACCACAAAAAATTACAAGGGTAAATCAGGCTCCATACTTAACACATTTGAATCCCTATTAGAATTGTTTGCAGTTTGCTTGGATGCTCTTAGTTCTTCTCAAAGAATGAGCGTCGAGGGCTTGTCTCGCTTCAATAACCTATCCTGTGTTATTATGCAAGATGCAACAGCTCTGCATCTCATCTCCACGAGGCTGCTTGTGCTTGCTATTAGAGAGGAAGAGTGAAGAGCCTGACTGAGTGATGAACCTGATGGTGTGTGAAGGAGCGGTAGTAGATTGTGCTTGCTATACATAAAGGATGTGAGAATATTTGAGCAGCTAAAGTGGGCGATCAAGGTGGGCATTGTCAGCTCATACTCTGTGGAGGAAACTGAGATAACTTATAATATAAGAGTGGCGGAGGGAGTAGGCGGTAGAAGCACTCACCAGGCCCTTTGAACTTGCGTTTGGAAATGCAAGTTGAAAATGCCTAGTGACGACAATAGGTTTTGCCAGTGGATTGAAAATTTGGTCGCAGCACACGAGGCAGTTACAATTTGGTGTGGTCTAACAAGGGAAGATCAACGCCTTGCAGGAGATCATCTAAGCCAAGGTATATAGGGCTATATATAAAAGCGGTGGAGGGAGCAGGAGGTAGAAGCACTCACCAGGCTCTTTGAACTTGCATTTGGAAACGCAAGTTGAAAATGCCTAGTGACGACAATAGGTTTTGCCAGTCGGTTGATAATTTGGTTGCAGCAAATGAAGGCAGTTACAATTTGGTGTGGCCTTTTGAAAAGGGAAGATCAATAGCTTGCAGGAGATGATCCAAGCCAAGGTATATAGGGCTATCTCCCTTGCAGTGGTTGAGCTGCCTTTGCTTCAGTAGCTACATCATGCTTGGCCTCTCCTTCACCACCTCTGAGTCCCTCAAGGCCTGCATGCCAGGCCTCTTTGAGAGAAGTCTCCCTGGTGTTGGATGCTTTGCCACAATAGGGATTGCGGTGCAGGAGGCATGGCGGGACTGCTGAAGGGCATTGAGGATCACGGCTGACAATGATGTTGATCTATGCACATGTGATGCGTAGGAGGCATGGGTGACTCCTCACAGGGGATTAGCCAAGATCAGTAGGGTGTTGCGACGATACCATGCAGTGAGAGAGAGAAACCTACCTATTAGAGAAGAGACCCCACGAGAGAGAGAGAGAGAGAGAGAGAGAGAAGGTAGTTTTGAGAAATGCACACAGAGGCATGGGGGAGATAGAGCACGAAGGCAATGTGCAAAGCGATGATGATTATTAGTAGCTCTTGCACCTCCATATCTGTATAATTGATGTTGTTCGAGCTCCCCCCATCCGCAATGCCAGCTTGTCCACCATATTGCTTCTCCGCTAGGCTTTTTGTAGTGTTTGCAACCATGTGTGCAAGTTGATGGCTTCCTGTTGTGCAGCTGCCGGTAGGTGAGCCTAGGGCCCCACCACAAGCTCCACCCAATGCCTTGATGGACCTTCTCCAAGAAAATAATCTATATAATATAATCTCGACTACACCTAGTTGCGACAATGGTTCAAGGTAACTATGAAAGACATGAATGGTGAAAGAATGAGACCCTCGCAAGAACCACCCTATAATCTTGACTGCTAGTTGCAACAACGATGCGGGGTAAACAGTGAAAACCATAAATGGTGAAAGAAGGGGAAAAGCACAACCCTCATGAGCTATTACAATACTCAAATGACATGGATGGCTCTATCTAATGGTGTATTATTGTGTCGCAAGCCGTTTTTTTTAACTGCTATTTGCAATATGCATGTGGGCGGGGAGAGAGAGAGAGAGAGAGAGAGAGAGAGAGAGAGAGAGAGAGAGAGAGAGAGAGAGAGAGAGAGAGAGAGAGAGAGAGAGAGAGAGCTATCACATAGATTAAGAAGAAGAAAATAAATTTTAACATGGTAGGAATAATGTCAAGAGACCCTAAAGCTCGTTCCAACCAATCTAGCTAGAGTCAAGACATAAGCATACTCAAGCAAACTAGGATGATTAATCTACCGCATTTTAAACAAAACTTCTTATAAGGGAAGGGATACTTAATCTGGCACATAAAGGACCCTTCCGGTTCCCTCTATATTGGAGAGAGAGAGAGAGAGAGAGAGAGAGAGAGGGAGAGAATTATAAACGTTACAGAAACCTTGTGTAGAGGTTAAGGAAGGCTAACCCGATATTTTTACGATAATTCTTGAGTGCTTGATGCATTCGCATATTGATAAAAACTTTTGTATGGTATTAGATTAGTAGAGTATGTCACATATGCTACTAGTTTGGTGCCCATGATCTTGTTGCACATCTAGAGATCGATGGAGAGACACTTCAAAATTCCTTCGACAGAGATGACCTCAAAATGATTAACTCTATGAACAACAAGCTCATAAGACCAATTGAATGAACTACTAGAGAGTTGAACATTCTCATCATGTTGATACCATGAGCCATTTTTTAATAAAAGTTTGAATAATTTCATGTAATTTTAGACACATGCTACACCTTGAAGGGGATCCATTTCCCATCATGCCTTGCTAAAGAGTTGTAGATGTGTTAGGATGCTCAATAAATAGCTAGCTTACTTGCCATCCTTTTTTGCTTACTAGAAAAGCCTCATAATAGAGTGGTTTATCAATTATTTCATACAATTTAAGTACAAGTCAATAGCCAATATACTTATGAGCACCCCCAATATCTTGTAAAGGAGCAATTTTGATAAAACCCTATCAGAGTTCTCTATCCTTCCTTATCTATCAAAGAGTGTTTTTCATTTCTAGATAGCTTTAAATGAGAGAAAGTAAATATATATAGTTTTGTATGTAAAAAGTGATTAGTTTATTTTCATCCTTCCCTAAGGAATTGTTCCCTATGCAAAAACCTATGCTAATTTCTTCATTTTTTTCGCTCCCTTTCCCAAGGAATTGGTGCGAACTCTCTAGACCTATAATGAATGTTTTTGATGAAGTGAACCTTGTTACAAAGTCTCGGTTTTTCATTAAATTTCTTGTTTTACTTTGCTATTGTATTAGATTGTAGTGAATGCCTTTACCATGGGTTTGTCTAGTCTTTGTTATGACCATGAGTGACCTCTAATACATAATTTTATCATCTTGAATACATTTACATACTTATAATCTTCAATACATTTATCATTGATTGGTAGACTTGACATTCCATCTAAGAAATATAGTTACTATAAAGATTTAGGATTCTTGGTCTTGCTTTTAGTTACTATAATCCTAAGTGTGTCACAACAAACATGATTATTTAAGCATGAGCAAGTTTCAAATCTTTTTATGATAGTAAATACCAAAGTTTCATTTTGTTTATGATAGTGAATAATAAAGTTCATTCTTTTTATGCATGAGCAAGTTTGGTTATGATTATGATACTAAAGATAACAACCCCATGTAATACATACACAAACATTAAATTCCATGCACTATGAGTTTCTTTAAATTGTCACTGGGGGTTCATGTATAAAGATAAAATTTGCACATAGCGGCCATGTATAGCTAATGAAAAACATCTCAAGAATCGCATAAAAATATGACTGGCCTGCTTATCCATTGTTGTTCTTTGCTCTTCTTTTGTCCCTCGCTCGTTTTTCATTGCTCGTTAATTGATAGCACCCCTCAGCATATAAGAAAGGCAAAAAGAAAAAAAATCGAGAAGACTGGAGATGAGAAGCCTGAAATGGAGCAAAAAAGCAAGGAAGAGGAAGAGACCCAGGGGCAGCCAGAAGAGGAGATGGACATAGAAGACACCAAGGAGATGCAGAATACCGGCACAAGTTCTGACCCTAAACCCAGAGCCTGCAAAAGATTATAGTTTGCCCCCCCTATGTTTCTTTTTATGTAACCACTTCTGAAATTAATATAACTTTCTTTCCCATTCGACGTCTCTTTCATCTTGTGCCTAATTTTTGAACATTGTGTGTTTTTATTGTATGATTTTAATCTATAGATATGTCCTAATTGCATATTTAAATTTGAGCCTTGTGTAATTTTGCATCTGCAGATATGTTTTCAGTTGAAGAATGGCGCCTTGCAGATAAGTTTAGGGCTAACAAGCAGAATGGTAGGGCTGACATTCGTGCAATATGGAATTGCGTGTTGTCTCCTGCAGTGCTCGTGTTTCCTCTATGGTATAGACTAATTAAAATAATCCCACTGATATGGCCAAGGCCACCACCTTCGTTGAGTGTCCAGCATAGGGTTCTCATTTTGGACCTTAATGGATTACTGCTCAAGAAATTTGATGGAAAATATGGTGAAGAATTGCCCCACTGGCCAGAAATGCGGTATGTTGTTGAAGGGGATACACAGTTTTGGGTAAGGCCCGATGCAGAAGTGTTTCTAAATTTTTGTTTCAGATGGTTCGAAGTGTGGATATGGAGCTGCTGCGAGTTTGAGAAGCTCAAACGCATGCTAGCGACAGTGTTCCCTAACCACCACAAAAGATTCAATAGAGTGGTAAGTCAGGCGCAGTGCACAAGGGCCCCTTTTAATTTGGGCGCGACAGATTAACCGGTGTTCCACAAGAATCTCAAAAATTTTCCTGACCTACCACCTGACACACTTATCTTTGATGATTATGGATATAAGCTAATGTTTAATCCATTGGGATCATTTCTTGTTTTTCCCAAGCTAGAAAAGCAGTCTAAAGAAGTGCGCGCCTGTTTTCTATCAACCACTGTCATAAACTGGCTGGCACACTGGTTGTACTCTAAGGACACAGAGAGAGATAGAGAGATAGAGAGAGAGTCTTATACTGAGAAGTGACTGGTATGATACCGGTATGATACTGTGAAGTGACTAATATGATACCGGTATGATATTGAGGAGTGACCGGTATGATACTTAGAAGTGAGAGAGAGAGAGAGAGAGAGAGAGAGAGAGGGAGAGAGAGGGAGAGATAGGGACTGGTATGATATCGGTATGATACTGAGGAGTTACTGGTATGATATCGGTATGATACTGAGAAGTGACTGGTATGATACTAAGAAATGACAAAGAGAGAGAGAGGGACTTGTATAATACCGGTATCATACTGAGGAGTGACTGTATGATACCGGTATGATACTGAGAAGTGACTGGTATGATGTTTAGAAATGACACAGAGAGAGAGAGAGAGAGAGAGAGAGAGAGAGAGAGATGGAGAGAGAGAGAGAGAGAGAGAGAGAGAGGGAGAGGGAGACAGTTCAGTTTACAGTTAAAGGCAGATATACACAAAATTATGCATTATGCATTTCTTAAGATGGTTACAGCTCAAAAGGCATACTATTGTAGATAGACTCACTGACATCAAGTGATATTGTATATAGTTTTGAGTTGCTGGGATGGGGTATCATGGGGATTTTGATTGCTCGAACAAGATGTGAATATATGAACACCTCTCGCTTTTTGTCCAAAAGCTCGTAGGTCTGCTCATTTATCATACGATAGTAAAACTCTTTGATAGCATAGGATCCTCGCCCAATGATATTGCCCCAGTCATCTTCAGCGTCTGAATGAAACTCCTGAATAGCTGCAGTGCATTTCACTATATAGAAATCCACTTTTTCTTCATTGTCATTTGGTGAGGGAACAGCAAAATTATCACCAACAATAAGAGCTTGACTGAGGGTGTCATAGTGCATCCTCATTTATTTCGTCGTCATTGTCTTCCCCTTCGAAGCTCTGTAGGCTCCAAAATAAGGTATGTCTAGAAAGGAACGTGTGACTTGCTCACACATCTCCTCCACTTTTCCTGTTTACATGCACTACAGAAACAAGACAGTGAACCTGTTCTCAAAGCACTTGTATCATGCTCTGAATATGCAGAAACAGAGTGCATTGAGAGGGTATTTTTTACAGCCTTCACATCCCAATTTTTTCCCCTTTTGACATCTCCCAATTCAATCACCCAAAAATCTTGCTTACATAACGGGCCTGGGATGCATAGGTGGCTGTAGCACCATCTGACAAGGTCCGTCTCAATAATGCCACAACATCTGCAGCACAGTCTATCTTTGGGCAGTTTGGCTGCAAAGACCTTTTGGCTGCAATTGGTATTGAGTTAAAGACCTTTTTATCACTACTCCCGCACCGTCGTGTTCTCTCTTACCATGGCCGGATCCAAAAAAGTTCCAAGACATTTTCCATCCCATAAAAACCCTGTATCTGCAATTTATTCAATGGATAGAAGAAGATTAATATACTCTTGGCACGATAAAATTACCAAAAAAAAACACGTATTATAATATTACTGATGTTAGACAAGCATTTTATTACAACTTTAATGCCAATATTATAGGTCTCTATATTAAAACCACCTTCAGATAATGTTTGTTAGAACATGGTATACCTAGCAAGGAAATAGAATGGTCTTCTTGCTTTGAATTGTGAAGCTGCTCCATCAGACCATACCCAATGACGCCTTATGTTTAGACCAAATTTCTTTAGGCATTCCGCATGTTTCAGAAAATAGTGTTGAACAAAATGTGTGTCATGTTGTTTGTCATCTAAAATGAAGAAGTGAATTGTCTTGTGGATGTCACCTGCATAATATAAAAATCAGAAATTATTGAAGGCTTAATACAAAAGAAATAATACTGATCTAGGGTGATGTCGTTACCTGCAATTCGGAAATATGTTATGTGCACAAAAATACTTACTTGATTTGAATACCAGTGCATGGACTGAATCTCATTTTGTTCTTTGAAACTATAATTTTCAGCAAGTCAACAACTGACACAACAACATCTTCTGGAAAGCTTTGTATACATTCCTTATATTGTTTTGCTTGCCATCTATACACAAAATTATGCATTATGTATTTCTTAAGAGATCCTGAGAGATCCTGGCATGATATTTCCTTATGCAACAAGACTTTCCTTTTCTTCTTCAGACCGTCACACGCAGTTCCTACTTCTAGGTCCTCAAAAATTTTCACCACAATCTTTTTAGCAATAAATGCAGCCTCTGCAGCACAAAAGTCTAACTTATCCGGGCCACACCTTTTACATTGACCACTCAAGCAGGCAAGGGCATGGAAGGTGGACGTATCTGATTCTGGACACAGTATAGAGTCCAATAAGGCTGTTACACTCTTGATAGGGCTTTTTGGTGCCTTGCATCCACCATTGTCTTTGCATATGGTTCATTGACATTGGCAAGCTTTTCCATGCAGACCGAATACAGAACTTTGCATGTGATTTATGGCATCCTTTAGGAAGGACATTTGAACATGTGAAATGCAGCAGCAAGTATATCGGTCTCTCAATTTCCGCACAAAATATGGCTTCATGTACTCAAACGCCCGCTACCTTATTACAATTTCAGGGTATTGTTCTTTGAAGTTGAGAAAAAGCTCCACCTACAATGAAAGACATATATGGTTAAAGAACATTGAAGAAAACTGTAGGTTTTTATTATCTTTGAGGAAAACTGTTACATTACTATAACCCAGTATTTTTATTTCAAACCACTATGTTTTTTCACTTAATTGGTTACGTAAACCAATATATATGAACACATGTCCTTGGTACGTACCAGTGGTATATAAGTGTCAACCAGTGCAAATGTTCTTACTGCTGATGTGAACCAGTCTTTTCATTTATAACCGGTATGTTATTTACCTAACCAGTACAAGTGAACACTTAACCACGATGTATACCAGTGGGAAATAAGTGTTAAAAAGAATGAACACGTGCCCTTGGTACGTACCAGTGGTATATAAGTGTCAACAAGTTCAAATGTTCTTATTGCTGATGTAAACCAGTCTTTTCATTTATAACCGGTATGTTATTTACCTAACCAGTACATGTGAGCACTTACCCATGATGTGTACCAGTGAAAAATAAGGGTTAAAAAAATGAACACATGTCCTTGGTACGTACCACTGGTATATAAGTGTCAACTAGTTCAAATGTTCTGACTGTTGCTGATGTAAACCAGTCTTTTCATTTAAAATCGGTATGTTATTTACCTAACCAGTACATGTGAGCACTTAACCACTATGTATACCAGTGAGAAATAAGTGTTAAAGAACATGAACACATGTCATTGGTACGTACCACTGGTATATAAGTGTCAACCAGTTCAAATGTTCTTATTGCTGATGTAAACCAGTCTTTTTATTTAAAACCAGTATGTTATTTACCTAACCAGTACATGTGAGCACTTACCCATGATGTGTACCAGTGAAAAATAAGGGTTAAAAAAATGAACACATGTCCTTGGTACGTACGTACCAGTGGTATATAAGTGTCAACCAGTGCAAATGTTTTTACTGCTGATGTAAACCAGTCTTTTCATTTAAAACCAGTATGTTATTTACCTAACCAGTACAAGTGAGCACTTAACCACGATGTATACCAATGAGAAATCAGTGTTAGAGGAAATTAACACATGTCCTTGGTACGTACCAGTGATATATAAGTGTCAACTTGTTTAAATGTTCTTACTGCTGATGTAAACCAGTCTTTTCATTTAAAACCGCTATGTTATTTACCTAACCAGTACATGTAAGCACTTAACCACGATGTATACCAGTGAGAAAAATGTGTTAAAAAAATGAACACATGTCCTTGGTACGTACCAGTGGTATATAAGTGTCAACCAGTTCAAATGTTCTGACTGTTGATGTAAACCAGTCTTTTCATTTAAAACCGGTATGTTATTTACCTAACCAGTACATGTGAGCACTTAATCACGATGTATACCAGTGAGAAATAAGTGTACAAAAAAATTTATTGGATATGTAAACCAGTATTTTCCTTTCAAACAGATATGTTTTTTACCTATCTGACATGACAAACAGTACATGTGAACACTTGACGAGTACATGTGAACACTTAACCACTATGTATACCAGTGAGAAATAAGTGTTAAAAGATTTTTACTGGTTATGTAAACCAGTTTTTTACCTAACCAGTTTATACATATCATATGCGTGTGAAAGTATGCGTCTGCAAACGTATGTTTCAGCAAACATACGCGTATGATTAAAACTATGTTTCCATTTATATTCTCCTTCACATCCAATATTTATCTACTCTTAGTCTAGGACCAAATACAGATTCCCCTTATTTCCATTTATAACTTCCTTCATATCCGATTTCATATCTACTCTTATCAACCCAATTATAGTGAATATAGGTCATGAATGCAAATATTAGAAAACAAAAATGGATACAGTGAAGCAAGTTATTACCTGAGATTGTTCAAGAATATGCACAAGATATTTGAAATATGAATTTCTTCCAATACGCTTTCTGCACACATCCTTCTTATTGGGTGAAACACGAGTGTTAGACATCCAAAAAGAGAAGATAAACTCTTTCTCATGAGGTGTTATGAAACCACGATCCATGGGCTGTCGAGCACACAAAGAGATTGGCAAATTGCCATCACCTGCTGCCCTCAACTGATTCTTTGCAGCTATGAAGTTCCTCTTGTGCAAATTTAGCAACTTAGATGCAACTGAAACATTCACTTTTGAGGTAGATGTACACTCAACATTCATAAGCATTGTGGTGATAAACCTTTTAAGAAAGAGCTCCTGTCCGCTCTTGGGTAATTTGATTGCACCTATTGTGTTGCATATGGCAGGTTGTTTGTGCCTTGGGCATTTCAAGGTCTCCAAGAGAAGGATGATTGACAAACTTGCACAAAATATCTGAGCATGATGCAACATCGAGGGCCTTTGTACGCCGATTGAAGAGCATAACAAGGTCATTGCAAAGTCTTTGACGCTTTGCATCATCAGCACCATTTTGATCATTATCTTCCTCACGTGCTACCTGCTCAAGCTTGTTCTTAGCACGCTGCTCCCTCTTTCTCCTAGCATGATATTCCTTGACCGCATCAATAGCATACCTAGCACACAGTTCACAGTGAGGCTGAGAGCAGTCACATACAGTGTGAGATTCTTGCTCCATGCTAGAGAGGGAGAGATTGAGCGAGGTGATAGGCCTACAGAGAGCAAGAGCAGTATATGACAGCAATAGATGTGTGATAGGCCTACAAAGTAAAACAGCAATCTGTGCTCCTACACAAAGAGTTAGAGAGAGACAGGAAAACGAGAGAGCGGGAAGACAAAGAGCTGGCTGACGTGCATAGTTAAGAGCTACAGAGTCGTCTTCTATATTTGAAAAAGAGACGTGGAAATAGTAATGGTGTAAAGAGCTGGCTGACGTGCATAGTTAAGAGGTACAGAGCCGCCTTCTATATTTAACAAAAAGCTGTGAAAATTCTATATTTAATTAAAAAGCTGTTCAAAAGAATATATCGAATTGAACTAATAGAGATGGTTTTATGTACCGGTTATAAAAACTCTGTCCGGGACAAGGTTTTTGGTCCACCTATTCATGCATCCACCCTTAGCCTTCCCTGTATCCAAGAATCTCATGAGACCTATTGAAGGCATGTGGATCCCCTTGCTCTCTAGCTCAATAACCCTATGGATGACCTCACAAACTCTTTGTTGTTGATCCTCCACACTAGTAGCACACGTTGTGGATTGTAGGACATCTAACCAACCCACGTGATAGGTGTGACCTGTGTATAGGTCAGTTAGAGTTTCCATTTGTAGTTTGTACTTCCAGTTCTCATTAACGAATGCTCCATCTAAGCTTGAGGTGCTAGCGGTGTCCTTTGAACTAGATGCAATGTGGCTCTCTATGGGTTGACCCTTAGTGGCCGCTAATTCCAGAGCACTTGATTGCTCTCCTAGCAAAGATATTCACATAGGAGCTTTTGCTTTTAACTCTCTTCGTTGCTCCGCCTTGCGTAAGCTCTCAATTTCCTTTTCCCTAGCCGCAATGATATACCACTCAACTTCTTGTACTTCGGCAAGGCTTCTACCATCAGGTAATATAACCTCAAAGGGGAATAGCTCTGAAGAGTCAGGGGATGCAGTGAATGGAGTATTCACGTGCACACTCTCTAAGAGAATAGGGTCTACGTTGGTCATGAATGGCGAATTTACTTCCCCACCCCCCTCATTTACATCGTTAGCTCCATGTTCGGAGCGAGTGGCTCTACTTAAGGTTTCCTTCAAGCGGCTAAGCACGCTCGGCCTGGACCGCGGGCCCATGGCATGCATGTCTTGGCTTGAGCTATCGGAATTAGGCATTGGGAAACCCCCCATGACGTCGTAGTCAAAGGAAGCGTCACTAGCCGCTATGTTTGGGTTTTGGTTTGTACCACCTTGGGTCCCCATCAAGGGCCCGGAACCTAAGGTAGGTGGATAATGAGAACTCGCGTAAGTCGAAATTCTCTCTAGTTGCTCCATCTCTAGCACACGACCAAAGCGCAGATGCATGTGCCTTTGTCACCCTATAAGCGTCGGCAAATAACTTCGAAGGTTAACCGCTTACTTTTTTAGGTGTCCGTTTCCACTTGTTTTTTGATGTTTTTTAATGTTTTTTAATGATCGGTTTTTTGATTAAAGTATGTGATAGCTCAAAACGAGCGTATCACTCAAAGAGTTGTGGTGTGCTTTATAGTACAATGTTCGATCACCTGAAGCTACGTTGGTCCTCAAAAAGGTCGATTTTTTGCTACGTGTGAGGCGGAAATACGTAATTTTAAAGGACGATTGAGGCTTGAGCTTGGGCTTGGATCTTGCCTTGGGTCTAGGGGATATTCCCAATCCCGTTCCTACCTTTACATTTTCAATTTATTTTTTAAAATTGATTTTTTTTTTTTTGGATACGGTCGTCGCAGCCGCGCTATGCGTGCGAGCACACACACACCTAACCTATCTACTTACAACTAATACAACTATTGTTATACACTAACACACTACTATAGTAACTCATTAGCTCTAACAGATCTACTTACTACGTACTATACTTTACACAGAACTAGTATTATGGATCTACTACCTTAATCCTAACACCTTATCACAGAAAAAACACAATACCTTTTAATTCCTTACTAACAAAACAATACACAACAGCAAAACAAACTCCTTCTCAACACACACACCTTCCTTCTCTACCTTTCCTACAATTGAAATTGCACCACAAATAGCATAGAGTGCCATTCAAGCTTAGTGTATGGTATTTCCCCAGCAGCGGTGCCAAAAATGTGTGCGTCTGTAGCACGTGTCAATGCAAGGGACTTGCCGATACACTGTGTGCGAGCCACAAATGGCTCCAAGCACACAACTAGACTAATCTAGCAAGCTCAAGAGAGCAAGGGTGTGTCACTCACCACTCTACGCTTGCCTTCGTGGAGGATTCCTCGCTGCGAAGAAGAAGGAGCCGCCGCTACGTCGCGCTCAACCACCTCGCTGCCGTCGTGCTGCCATCGCAATGCTCGATCTCTCTCTCTCTCTCTCTCTCTCTCTCTCTCTCTCTCTCTCTCTCTCTCTCTCTCATGTATACACACACACACACACACACAAAGAGATGAAGAAGAAGAAGAAGATGGAGATGGAGCAAGAGCACTCTTCAATTGCACAAATGAATAAGTGAATTTTAGGTTTAGTTGAATTTTCTATGAGCTCGTCCCATTCACACTTGGGCGCCCATGCTTAGCCAACTAATCCCTTGAATGTTCCAGTTAGAATGCACCTCTCATTGGCGATCACTCTTACGCTTTTCCTATTGGACCGACAAGCCCGGTACCTGACTCTACCAAATAACTAATACGGTGTCCATCTTAGGTGATAGGAATGTGTGTGAGGATTAACAATTAACTTGTGAAAAGCATGCATATTTACAAAGGGATAGGATGATACCGACTCATAAACATGTATGTACATACCTCCTAGCATAGGAAAAACAAAAGCCTTTTGCTATGAGCATCCTCTTTTGGAGTTTCCAGCATAGAAACTTAAGGCAGCTCGTTGCGTGCATTTCTTTGGAGACAAGTATGATAGACATGCCCTTGATGTCCACACTTGTAACATTTGTTATCCTTACAATAACACTCTAGCTCTGTTGGAGAGAGTCTATTCTTACCTTTGTAGACTCCTTTCTCCTTAGCTTTTTTATCGTTGTTGCTAGAGCTGCCTTTGGAGGAAGTTTGAGCATTATTCCTCCCTCTAGGTTCATTTTGATCCTTCACTTCCATGGGGCTTAGAGTTTCTCTTAACCCCTTATTGGAAATTGATTTGAGAGGCGACCATAGTATGGTGTATGACCGCTGATATGGTACTAGGCCTTTGAGAGTTAATATACTCGGCCATCTCTTCAGAAAGACCCGCACAGAATCGTTGCTTTTGCTCCCCAAAGTCTATCTTTTTGTAGACAGTGGCTTTGAGAAGTAAATCCCAAAACTTATCTACATACTTTTGGATAGACTCGTAGGGAGAGAGTTTCAAGCTTTGCCATTCCGTGAGGACATTGTCTTTAGCGTTGCTTGCCAGAAACTGTTTCATGATGGAGACTCTTAAAGCCTTCCATGTCCTTGGAGATTTTCATTGGGCTCATAGGCTAGCCCACCATTGACGAGCGGAGCTCTAGAAATGCATAGATACCTGATGCAGTTTAGAGGACTCCGTGAAGCCCTCATCACCAAAGGCCGCATCAAACTGTTGGATGAAGGCCAAGATCTTGTCCGTAGCACCAAAGGTGCCATCATAGGTAAGGAAAGTGGTGTTCTTTCCTTCCTCCGTGAACTTCTTCAGCTTCTTGGACCTTCTCCATACCGGATAGGACTTGCGATGGCGTTTCCTCTTGGGCTCTTTGAGAGAAGAGCCGCTACCTTCATTGGAATATGAGGAAGGTGATGAAGATGGAGAAGAGGGTGACCTCTTTCTCTCCTTTCCCTTCTTTTGGTACCTCTCTTCCCTTTTGTGATAAACAAGGAGGAGGACTTTGCGGCGATCTTTCCCTCTTGGGGGGAGTTGGATGTTGTTGAGGCCACCGTCTTCTTGAAGCCACATCTTTGGAAGTATTGGGAGACTCACTTCTTTCTCCTTCCCTTGGTGAAGGCTATATAGTAGAGACTTTACCTCTCTTCTTGGATGGAGGTAAGCCTGCTAGTAAATGTTTAAGCGCTTCGTATGGGTTCTCCTCTTCTCTCACCATAGAGAGCCCTCTCTTGGAAATCTCTCGAAGAGACTTATCAGGTGCTCTCTCTTTTGGGAGAGTTTGGAGAATCCCATAACTATGAAGTTGTTTGAAAACTTCACCTTGTAGGGTTGGGTTTCCCATAGCTTGTTGCAGCTTAGAAACAAGACAATTGATAAACATGGGAGCATCGTCATTAGCAACTTCATGTGCAAAATCAAAGTTATCAATGTTCATTATACTCTCTTGGTTATTGTCAGCCATGTTAACAAAAATTTTGTATGTACTGAGTGTATGCTTTGGCAATTCAAAACCTTAGTTGCCACTCCTCTTAGACTTTGAAAATTGGCTCTTAAGTATCTACACCCACAGTTCGAAGTGGTTAATTATAGAGAGTAGAGGAGTAGGTCTAACATAGCAGAGTTGCCGACGGTTAGCTCCTTTTGGACTTCTTATGGCTCAATAATGGTAAAGCCGTAGGCAAGTCTAAAAAGACTCCATTATTAAGTCCAAAGCTCCCGACGTGTGCACCATATCCCACATAGTGGGCTCAACAAAACCCATTATAGATCCCAGTTCCACTTACCCTAATATAATTAACAACATCAACCATTTATAGGCTACGTAAGGACCTCTCTTCTTAAGCAAGAAAAGAGAAACCAAATGCTCTGATACCAATGTAATGGAAAAAGCCTATGAACTTAGAGAATAGTGAAATTAAGAGAACTAGAGTGAGCAACTTTGAGAGCATAGAGGTTGAACTTAAATGATAGTAGCAACTTAATCATAACACTTAATTAACTAGGTATGAGCAATACTTTTGCAAGAGAGAGTTTAGAGAATATGACAACAATTGATGACCGGATTTATGTGGAGCCGGTCCCCCCTCCAAAAGGCATTTGTATTATAGATTCTCTCATTAAGAGAGACTTGGTACAATACAATCTTTGTGTTCCTTGAGACCTCTTTAGTGGTATGAAGATGGAAGTTTCATACTCCAAGCTTTTGCTTAATAGCAACAATCAATCTTAGCTTGAAAACAATCAAGAACTTGTGAGCATTATCAATCATTGTGTTCCCTAAATCATTTGGGTGCATGAAATGTAAAATTATATGCATCAAATTGTGTTTAAAGCAACAATTTATCTACCTTTCAATACAATTAATATACTTGCATGAAGTAATTAATCTACTTGCAATAAACCATTAGTCTTCTTGCAATAAGCATAACATAAACTTGTGGAAAACATTGACTATCCCAAGCCTCACTTCCAAGACCTCAAACACCTTCGAAGGTGGAGAGAGCTAGCAGGGAATGAAGGTAGGGAAGAGGAAGAAGAAGTATTCCATAGGAGAAAGAAATAGTTCCTCACTTATCATCACTCTTTTTGCTTAGCATCCATAATAGCATAGTAATGAAGATGGAGAAGATGGCAAGCTTAAGCATTAAAGCATAGCTCTTGGTTGGATTTACATTCCATAGCCAAGAGTGTTGGTGTAGGCTCTCAATTTCTCAAGGAGCTTGGAGAAGGAGATGGAGCTCTTGCACCTTTCATAGCACATAATGAGAGTGTTTTTGAGTGTGTGTGGGTGAGTATACCCCCTAGCTTGCTTGGGTTGACCCCCCCCCCTTGTAGCTCATGCTTGAAGCTCATTGGACCCCGCCAGGCCTAGCCAATCACAAGCAAGAGGCATTACAAGCAGTAAGGGTAGCCTTGGGACAAGTGTCCCCCTTTCCCCTTTGAGAGAGAGAGGACTTGATAAATGCAAAATCAATTAATTAAATCTCCTAAATTATCATTGGACCCCTTGGGTGGCCAACCAATAGGCTTCAGCACACCATAAGGGCAACCTGAGGAGGAACTTGACAAGTGTCCCTTTTGCTTTCTTTGTACCATGCATGCCTTGTGTGAGTGTGTGGGTGTTCTCTCTCATCCCCCCTCATGTAGGACTCGGCCCCTCCATGTAGGGATTGAATATTTGACTTTTTGACACCTCAAGCTCCTCATGCATAGGCCTAGTTCCCACCACAAGCTTGGCCCTTAAGCACTTTAAGCTTGGGATGGGTTCTCACCTCAAGTACATCCGTAGCATCTCAAGCATGTCAAGCACCTCAAGCATCTCAATCATCAAGCACCTCAAGCACCTTAGTCATCAAGCATGACAAGCAAAAAAAGCACCTCGAGCTGGGTCGGGTTCCCCCCTCAAGCTTAGCCCTAGCTTACCTAAGGTCAAAGGACTTTTACACACATTATTGGAGGTCTTCGATGGAGCTAACCCTAAGGTCTTAGGCTCCATTGGTTAGCCTTGCTCTTTGATAGACCATCTCTCATTTGGGTCCCTTTTCTATTGGCCCCGTGTTGAGATAGATCTATAAGCACATCTCAATATCTTAACCCTTGTTCCCGTTTATTCTCCCACATTAAGTGATTAGTTTAATATGAGAAAATCATTTGGGTTGGTTAGATATTACTTTTTATGAAAAAAGTGATATTAAATTACAAATTGTAGACAGCAACTTATGGCCCCTAGCTTATTTCAACCACATGTTTTGTTCTTTTGTCTTAATCGCCAAGTTTGGCTTATAAATGCATGTCTTGTGTCACAACCTTCAGTAGATTTTTCCATATGGCTAGAATATTTTGCATTGTTTTTGTCTTGAAATTGGAACAGTTCCCTAGTTTCTTTCACCAAAACACTTTGTTTTTACCAAATGTGTAAATAGAATTTTGTAAATGAAAAATAGATAAAATCACGTGGACAAAATTCCGCTCAGTCATGCCCCGTGAATTTTTTTAACACATCGTCAAACATTTTTGTTTGGAATGTGTGGTGCTATTTAGAGTCATGTAAAGCTCAATAGGTTAGCTTTCTATCCCCGTTGGTCCATTTCAACACAACGCTTGATACTTTTGTCCATGTGGCTAGACTTTTACTAATTACAATGACTCCTTCTAGTAAGTTGCTATATGGGTGCAAAAAAGCATTAGACAATTCGATTAGGGTATGCTCTCTACCTCGACCATGCCATGTTCTTTGCCACAAATGAGGCTATATATTCTGCCGTAGCTGCCTTAAGCTTTTTTGAGATCTGTGCTCTCTTGATTGGATCAACTATAGTACTCATCCGAGCAGTCATCCTATACCTTGGTATAACCTGATAACAATAAACAAATCATATTTTGACATTATTAGCATCAACTTACAAATTTTTGTATAAGAAAACCCTAACAGGTTTTGCCATAATCGTGAGCAACATCCGCCCTCAAATGGTTGCATTCATCAACCTTTTTCAAAAAAAACCGAGAGTCCAACTACAATGATTATACCTGAAGTAATATGCAAATGCTATAGTAACATGCCGAGTTAAATAGAAAAACTAGTTTATAAGATCATATATGCCCTTATTTGGTCTAGATCTTGTCTATGTTCCCAGACATAATGTCATCTCGAGAATATCCAAAAATTGAAAGCACCAGGAGTTTAGTACTCGAAAACAGGAAATTGGTAGTAAGAGTCCAGCTAAGAGACCATAACCATCCAGCAAAGAGTCAATAATCCAATCTATGCAACATGTATATATCATCAGCCACTAAGTCCTATGCTAAGCTATTACTGCTAAACCAAAAAAACTCCCTACCTGGTTATTAATTCAACACAAAAAGTAGCCCCATATCAGCGCCATAACTGGTTTGGTCCAGTAAACCAGGTAAAGTTAGCTTTAGATCTAGACTAGGGAGTCTAGTGAAACCTACATGTCTAGTACGAAGCAAACAAGGATACACACATTGTCTGTGTCATATAAATGAAAAGACCAAGAGTTTTATACCTAAAGTCGAGCTTATGTAAAACCATACGAATCCAGAAAAAATCTAGTACAAAAAATATCCAGCATGTATACCGCATCAGCCAAGAATGCATTATTGTGAACCTATATCCGTTAGATCCAAGAGAAAGTTTACCTCATTTTCAAATCAAACTAAAATCATCCCTATATCAACACATACATGGTTACTGTGCGTTAAGAAAGGTAAGGTTAGTATTAGGTCGAGATATTGGTAGCCAATGAATTTAGTGCAAAGCAATGTCAGTAGTAGGAAAAGAACAGTTTCATTAGCATACTAGCAAAGCAAATTCAACAGAAGGAAATTTCCCAACCAATCAACCCAAGGTCGAGATCCTATGCTTAGGTCAAGACCCTATTCTGTCTCAGGCAAGGTCCACAAAGGAAATTGGTAGTAAGCATCCAGCTAAGAGACCATAACCATTCAACAAAGAGCCAGTAATCCAATCTGGTTATCAATTCAACCCAAAAAGTAGCCCCATATCAGCACCATAACCGGTTTCAATCTAGTAAACCAAGTTAAGTAAGCTTTAGATCTAAACTGGAGAGTCTAGTAAAACCTGCCTGTCTAGTACAAAGCAAACAAAGATACAGACATTGTCTATGTCATATATATGAAAAGACCAGGAGTTTTATACCTGAAGTCGAGCTTATGTAAAACCCTAAGAATCAAGCAAAAATCTAGTACCAAAAATATCCAGCATGTATACCGCATCAGCCAAGAATGCATTATGTTGAGCTATATTTGTTAGTTTCAGAAGAAAGTTTACCTCATTCTTAATCCAAACTAAAAATCATCCCTATATCAACACATACATGGTTATTGTGCTTTAAGCAAGGTAAGGTTAGTATTAGGTCGAGACATTAGTAGCCAATGAGTTTAGTGCAAACTAATGTCAGCAGTAGGAAAGGGATAGCTTCATTAGCATACCAGCAAAGGAAATTCAATAGAAGGAAATTACCCAGCCAATCAACCCAAGTTCAAGATCTTATTCTTATGTCGAGACCCTATTTTGCCTCAGGCAAGGTTTCACAAAGGTGTTAAATCTTTGAAAGCATAACCATGCCAGCCTCAAAAGAATAATCATCTCCGTGTACCAGCATCCGACACTTTACAAAAAATCGAGTCAGCTTAGCATAGCATCCAAGAAACCCAATTCAGTACTAAATTGGTAGGACCTGCATAATGACCAGGTTTTTCCTGAAAATCATTTCTTTATTTATCTAGCATGCCTTTTAGAATTTTTAAGTATCATGGTTTCATCCATCCAATCCTTAATGAACAATACAAAATAGATATAGCTTCCAGTCCTTAAAGCAGTAATTTTCATCATCATAACAGTTTATATCGATACTAAAATTGCCCATCAAAAACCGCAACTTAGACCCATGCCCTATGCATATCACAACACATTGCGACATGTAATGAGTTCCCAACTACCAAGTAACATTTTCAATCTTAACCCATCAAGCAAAAGAACTCCACCTGAGAAGAAGAAGAAGCCAAGACCTGTTGTTTTTCCTTCCCTTTTGCCATAGTATTACACACTCCAAGTTCAATCACTTAGGCAACTCACTCTCAGTTACTAACAGAGAATAGACGAGCTTGCTAAGTGAGGGAGACCCTCACCTTTATAAAGGTTTTGTGGATCAGTCTAAGAATTCAAAACCCCAAATACAGTCCTCTCGCTCACTGTTAGCAGTAAGCTAACACGGACACCATTTTTCGGAGTTCTCTTTGTAAAACATTTATTATTTTGATAAATCGAGAATATTGTAACTCCTATTTTCTCGGATAAACTCTGTAATCAATTAGCCGGGGCTACAAGCTTCCAGATTGTATCAGCCAGTCATTACCCAGCTTTGGTAGAACTCCAGATTATTAGTTTTGACCACCCAAAAACCTTGGCTAAGGTATAAAAGCCAATTTTTGTAAGTTTTGAATAAGAAATACACAACGTGAGCTAACGGCACTCACTTCTCCTTCTCGCGCTTCCTACTCCCTCTCCGGTTGTCACATTGCAATTGTGTTTGTTTCATTGCAACCGCAGGTAAGAGCTCTACGCATTGCCGTAAGCAGCTCACAGCATTTCGTAGCTTTTGGCATCGCCGACCCGCGGTCTAATTTCTTCATAACTAGGAATTTACATGTTCAAATCAAAAACTAAGCATAGGCGGGGTATTGGGGCATCATTGCTAAGCATTTAGATGCATTCAGGGTCGAAAACGACTAGGTCAAAAATCCCATTGTTGTTAATAATCACGATATTGGAACTTGACCTAAAGAGGGGTTTGAGACCATAAGCATGTGTGCTTCGGTCTTATAAACTTGTCCTAGAAGTTTCGTTACGTTTGGATGTCATTTGATGCTGTAACAGATGTGATTTGCTTGCTGATGAGCAATTGGCTTTTGGTGATTTCAGTCACCTGAGTGTAGCCTGAGTTAAAAGCAAGTTGTTAGTTGTTTTTCGAAAGATTGACAACCTCTTGTAGCCTCTATGCACTAGTCGAGTGAGCTTCGTCCCATGGTTTGACAAATTAATCGTGGTTCTCGCTAATACTGCAATAAGATAGGATGGTGAGGTTAGACATGCGTCCCACATTTGGCGCCGCTTCCGGGGATCGAAGAGACCTAAACTAAGGAAAAACACGAGCGTCTTGTGTAGTTGTCCTTTAACTTCCTTTGGGTTCGCATAGAGCTCAAAGCTTTCTTTTAGAAACCGCATAGCTTAAGGTTGTCGTCTTTTGCTGTGTAGAGGTAGCTTGGAAGTACTCATACTTGCTGAATGCCTTTAGGATTGTAGGATTGTAGAATTAGATTAGGATTTTGAGAATGATTGGTAGACGAGACAAGTCTTAAGATCAGTGCTCAGAAAACATAAAACATAAGAAAACGAGTGTTTGTGGACACTTTCCACAACCCCATTGCATGAGAATTCAGGAGTAGGGTAAGTAGGATCCGAGGTGGATTTCAGAACATTGCTCTCTCTAAAAGAATCAAGTGTGAGTTGTTATTGAAAGTTGCAGAATTTCAAGTCTACGACTAGAAATAGCTCGAAAGACTCGAATCCACTCAATCCGCCTGGAGAGTAAGCCTAAAAGTTGTCTGAACCAGTTGGTAAGCTCAAAGACACTTCGAGGTAAAAAATTTCAAGAATTGGCCAAACTCAGATTATTTACTTTTTCTTGATATTTTAGGCCAAATTAAGTTTTGACTTGATTCATAGGCTTAAAATAGCTCATATAAAGAGTGTCTTTGAAAAAATTGCAAAAAAGTGTTCATTTCAAGCCTAAAATTAATAATCGCGATTATTAACTTCTGCTCTAAAATGACCAAGGTTCATACCATTGACTCATTGCATGTGTACAAACAACTTTTATAAAGGCTCAAGAGATTTGGATCAATGAACTGGCAAAAAACTGGGTAAAAACTAAAGTTTGTACTGACTTTTTGAAACTTGAGTATAAATTGAGGAAAAATTTATCCAAACTTGTTGAAATTTGATTCATAGGCTTATGTTGATGTGATAAACATGTGTACATGCTCAGTTGACCAAAAATTTATAAAAATTTGTCAGTAGTAAATAATCGTGATTATTTACATTTATCCTATTTTTCAACTTTTTTGACCAAGTTAGCATACCATTAGTTTCACCATGTTGTAATAAGCCCACAAACCAAATTTGGTAAGATTTGGATCACTGGATTTTGAGTAAAATTACAAAGTTAGTCTACGGACAAATAATTGATGACCATTGATCAAAAATTGTCCAAACTTGATGAAACTTGGCTAGTGACCTTAACTAAAGGTGCTTAACAGATCTGTGTCAAAGTTGGGGCAAAAACTTGCAAAAATATAGCTGGAGTAAATAATCGCGATTATTTACAACTGCTTCAAAACTTGATAATTTTGCAAATTTGAGTACACCACAAGGTCAAGCATATCAAGTAGACCTCACAAATCCATTTTGGTAAAATTTGGATCCCAAAAGTGAGACTTAAGCCAAATTCTCGAAATCAGAGTCTGCGGACACAAAACAGTTGATAAACTTGATCAAAATTTGTCCAAACTTGTTGAAACTTGTCCAGGGACTTTAACAAGTTGTATACTTGCCAAACCAATCAAAAAGTGAAAAAAATTGACAAAGGTAAATAATCATGATTATTTACTTCTACTATCCAGAGACATCAAATTTGACTTTTGAACTTAGACAGTGATAGACCAACATAATATTAAGCCACCGGGCAATTTTGGGTTCAATCGGATCAAAATTGATACATGTACACTCAGTTTACAGGTTGCAGATCAAACCTTTGAATTTCTGCTAAAGTTGAATATGAAAGTCAAATTTTTACTCCCATAACTCGATTTGAAGTGATACACAGAGACCTATCACAAGAGTTATCAAAAGCTCTATTATATTTATAGAAGAATAGCTAACTTAATAAAATTTGTACAGAAATCAGGTTGCAGACAAGGAATCAGTGGCTTGACAGAAAGTTGCAATTGAATCAAGTGGAAATTGACGACAAGTCAATCCAATGTGAGTACTTTATCCAGGGCTTCATAAGTCTATATGAACCTTAGATCTGGTCGTGTACTAGGAAATCAAGGCATACTCAAAGAAACCTCCAGTAGAGTATCCACCGAAGAAAGTGTGAATCAAGGCACTTCCTTGCACACAATTCCTTAAGAAATCTCAGACACTTTTTCAGATTCAACATCCGAAATGTCTTCTTACTCGACTCACTCGAAAAGCGGAACGACAATGCGCTATAAGCATATACTATCTTTTTACAAGACTGGTCATCATGGAGCCCAAGTTTACTTGGAGCCTAACGAGGAGTATGCTATTCGCATTGATGACCATGGTATTGAGTTCGAAGAAGAGATTAGGGCAAACAAACAATAAAAAATGTACATGGATCAAAATGGAACTCAGTATTTACAAGTAGAAAACCCTGATGTGGTAGACAAATGGGGGTTAGAATTAGTAAACACCATAATCCCAGATATGTCAGCAAAAGAAGGACCACCAACTTTAGAATTTGATAGATATGATCAAGTAGACTTGAAGCCTTTGAAACGGCTTAGTACGGATAATCCTAGGATTGGGGTCTATTGTTGGAAAGATAGAAACGTAAAAGATCTTTTGTGGACTTCTCATGCCAAACCAAGACAATTAACGGCCATGAAGATCATCTATATCTTCAAGATCAAAGATAAGGGATCGACAGACCTACCAACCTACCTGTTTAGGGATTGTTATAACAACTTTGTTATGATGACTCCTGAGGAGGTAGAAAAAACTCAATACCAAGGGTATTCCATACGGGATTGGATGTTAGAACAAACTCAATACCAAGGGTATTCCATACGGGATTGGATGTTAGGACAAGGACCAGAAACAATTCCAAGAGATGAACACCGTGAGAGATCATCTGAGAGTAATGTAAAGAAACCAGAAACCACCTCATCACGTAGAAAATTGGGTGACACTAAGGCCAGCCCAGGGCTATATGAGTCACTATTTCCAAGAGACCTGTTTGAAGGACTCGGAACAGGACCAACTGCCAGAAGACCGGGAGTTGAACCAAACAGACACGTCAGACCAGCTGATTTTCAAAAATGGGTCAAAAAATACAGTGGATCATGGGATCCATACGACCACTTAGCAAGCTTTAAGCAAGTGCTAAGAGCAGAGCGTATATTTGATTTTCATACTCAATTCGAGGGGTTTGGAATGACATTAGAAGGAAAAGCATTCACATGGTTCCAAAACATTCCACCAAGGTCAATCATGGACTTGAACACATTAGCTCAAGGATTTGTAGCTGCTTGTTCCAAAACAAGGATCAAACATAACATGGTAGCTCAAATCTACAGCTTCAAACAGAAACATGGTGAGTCTCTTAGGGATTGTGCAACTCGAATGAAACAATACATTGCCAGATGCCCAGAGATGGAGATACTTGCAAAAGAACGACTTGTATCCTTGTTTCTGGAGGGATTGCTAAACAAAGAACTTCATGCTATACTCTATAGTAAAAGCATACAACCCTAGAAGCGTGTGTGTCAGATGCAATTGACCTAGGAGACAATTGCAAGATTTTCAACGAAGAAGATGTCCATAAGGATAACCAAAGCGAGAAAACAGCATCCACTAAACCAGCACAAGTGGGAACGGCTGTTGCAGTACCACTCTCAGCTATGCTAAAAAGGATGAACGACATGATGAACAACATGCAAAAAGCACCTATGAGAGGACCAGGACAAGGGATACCTCCACAGGGACTACCAATTAGGCCACAAAAATGGTGTGCAATCGAGGGTAAATGGACCAACCATGAGACCCACGAGTGTTACTTCAGACCAAAGTATGATGGGAATATTCAGTATGTGTCCATGAGGCCACAAGGACAACTCATGTACAGATATCAGCCTAATATGGCCCAAGCTCAAAGACCACCAATGGGTATTGAAAGACCTCAACCTATGTTGGGACAACAACCACCATATCCAGGACATAATGCAGTGCCTGTAAAGCACATGCACTCTGAAGGAGTCATAGATGAACAAGCATTAGTGCATGTTACACCCTATGCAGAGCCTAGTCCATCTACAGTAATGGTAGAAGGAGATTGGTATAATCCACATCCACCACCAATGGAAGAAAAAGTGACTTATGCTCCACCAAAGCTTGCATCAATGTACTATGTAGCTAATCAAGGTGTCAGACCTCCCATGGTAAGACCCATGATGAAGCCAAGAACAGGAAACTGTCATAACTGTGGTGCTGATGATCATTGGAAAAATGAATGTCCAGAGCCTGACAAAAACCTCAAACCAATTGAAGCCTATTGCATACAATTTTGCAAAAAGGGAGGACACTTTCCGGAAGATTGTCCTAAAAATCCTTTGAACAAGGGTAAAACGATAGTAAACGTAGTCCAGTGATACCTAGTATCTCATCAGAGAGTGAACCGATTATTCCAATCAAGGTAATCACTAGAGCCCAGGCAAAGAAAAAGAAACACAACTCCTCTAATGATTCCGAAAATACGAAAGTTTCTTCTCAACGAATCAAAAGGAGCAGAAGCAAAAGATACGAGATGAGAAAACAAAAACAACGGGTTGAAATCGAGGAGAGAGCAAAAAAACTATTCCAGGAAAAGTTGAAAGAAACTGGAAATGAATTCAAAGAAACAATTGTGAAATCTGGAGGATCCATTCTGGTTGATAAAATTTTTGAGCCTATTAATGCCGCCTTGGAAGCCTACTAAGCAGGACTTAAAGTAGGCCAAAACATGGAAAACAAGTGGAAAAACTATCCATCTCCAGACATGGAAGCAGCTAAGCTCGAAGCCTATCAAAATTTTGATAAGAATCACGCAAGAAATGCTGGAAAAACAAAAACCCAAGCTTGAACTTATTGCAAAACCTGAAGAGCTTGTGGTAAAAGAAACGAAAGAAAAATCCGATGTTGTGGCAGAACCCCACCTTGAAACAAACGAACCAGAGAACCAGAGCTTATAGTGCCTGACAGCGAAGATGCCTTAGACGGAATTCATTTGTAGAGGAGGACTGGCCAGGACACTTATGGGAAAAAGTGAGAGAGATCAATGATGCGAGCCTAACTCTAAAGTCAGCTCCTATAGAGAAAGTCTGGTTGGATAACCTACCTTCTGATATGAACGTGGATTTACAATTCTTGTATGGGGATTGCAGATCGAAAGCTTCAGGAATGTCAAAACCATTGACATTAAAAACATTACCTTCTTACTTGGGAGATAACGAAGATGAATCCATTGTGTGCAAGACCACTCAAGTAAAAAGAGTTGAACAGACCCTAGAAGTAGACAACATTCATTCAATCATGTCTACACCCATCCAATGCACTCTTACCTTGGGAGAAGTGTTAAAACTTAGACCATACTTATGGAATTATTTACATAAAACCCTAGAGAAGGTGGGGATAACGGGGTTAATCTTGAATAATTTGAGAAAGTTGAAAAATGAAATGGAAAACAAAGAGATTTGATTAGTTCCCATGAACAAAGTCAGAGAATATTATGAAGGGGAAGAAGGAAACACCACCCTCCCAGTGAAATATAATGACATTGAAACCATGGCAATACTGGATAGTGGAGCTGGGATAGCCATAGCCACTAAAGCAGTATGGGAATCCTGGGGACAGCCAGCTATTAGACAAACTCGAATGAAATTGCAGTTGGCTGACGTACACATTGAGAGACCAAAAGGGCTACTTGAAAAAGTGATAGTCAATTCCTGTGGAATTGAATATCAACACACTTTTTCCATAGTAGACTTTGAGAAAAAAACTCAATTATGAAATCATATTGGGAAGACCTTTCATGCGACAGGTACAGCTTATCCAAGATTGGGGAAACAATTATATGTACTTGAAGCAAGTGGGATCTATAACAAGAGTAAATCTAAAAGATCACACTTATAGAGATGTCTTGAAAACACCCATCCAAGAGTTTGATTCAGTCTCTTCGACTGAAACTAAACTCCCATCCTGGTTAAACAAAGACACTCCTATTTGGGTGTGTGGAGCTTCAGAAAATGGAAGCTTAATACGAGAAGAATGTATCCTAGAAAGGGACTGCACAGACGAAGCCTATGTACCTAAACCCTTTCCAAAGCATTTATTTGAGCCATTCGAGTGGACTCAAATTTTAGAGACAATGGATGTATGTGTGAATACGTCTATACCTACTCAATTTTGCAATGAGGATGGCTACAACATAATTCCCATCCAAATGATTTCAATCCTCCACATTGAAGACGAAGATAAGGAACCCAAGGACTTAATGAAAGCTCAACAAGTCTTTTCATACCTCTATAACGATGAAACTGATGAGTTAGATGGACACTCAGCTACCTTAGAAGATTTGGGATCAAAAAAAGAGCATACAAGACCTAATTTGCTTTTAAAAGGAGGGGAGGAAAAGTTTTTTGGACTTTCCAAACCAGAAATCAAGAAGACAAAAATGGTATAGATAAAAAAGAGACACCAGAATTGTAATAACACGACCTATGCCATCAGTCTCCAGTAAAACACAATTCCTGATCCAGATAGATGCTAATGATTGTGTCAAGGACAAAATAACTCAGAAATGTCTCAGACATTGAGGAAAACAAGGAAGGGTACTCAAGAAAAACCACTTGATAAGAAACCACTCATGACCAGAGTCGAGCAGAAAAAGAAATATCAAGAGTTGAAAAAAGCTCTAAAAGAGATATACACAACTAAAATGGAAACCACGGAAGAGGATGGTAAAGATATAATGCATGTTCCATCCCATTACAAAAAGTATACTCTCCAAGATCGGAAAATCATTGTCGAACAACCTGTTAGGGAACTACAGAAACAAGGCAAGTCTTTCGAAGGGCTTGAAACGCTAAAAAGATAGACTTGGCTGAACCAGAAAAAGAGCCTCGACCTGCTTACATTGTGAATGACCTAACAGAAGAAGAAGAAAAGCTTTTGCTAAGCTTGTTAAAGGAATATCGGGATATCTTTGCTTGGTCTTACAAGGATATCAAGGGTGTTGATCCAGAAGTCTGTCAACATACCATATCCATGAGAGATAATGCAAAACCAAGTAGACAGAGACCATACACGTATAACTGAACATTTTCCAGGAAGATAAAAGAAGAGATTGAAAAACTAAAGGAATCCAAATTCATTTACAAAATTGAACACACACATTGGGTGTCTCCAATTGTGGTAGTACCCAAGAAGAACAAAAAACTACAAGTGTGCGTTAATCTCAAAAAGGTGAATGTAGCTACCATTAGAGACAACTTTCCTCTTCTGATAACTGAGCATGTTTTAAAACAAGTTGCAGGAAAAGAAGTTTACAGCTTCTTAGATGGCTTTTAGGGATACAATCAACTTTTGATTGACCCAAAAGATCAGCATAAAACTCCTTTTGCAACATAATGGGGTATATTTGCCTATCGGGTTATGCCATTTGGGTTAACTAATGCTCCAACCACGTTAAGGTTGATGAGCCATGCTTTCAAAGAATATCTTAAGAAATTCTTAAAAATATATATGGATGATCTATGGGTACATTCATCAATCCGGGCTGATCATTTTGAACACCTCAAAAATGTATTCGAAAAATGTAGACTTTATAGGATTTGCTTAAATCTTGAAAAGTGCACATTCATGGGTAGACAAGGAAAAATTCTTGGATATATAGTGTCTAAAAATGGCATAGCTACTGATATTGAGTAGATTCATGTCGTTCTTGAATTGCCTAGACCAACAACAGTAAAGGGGGTACAAGCCTTCATGGGGCATTGTGGATATTACCGACGGTTCATCTACATGTACGCTATAATTGCAAAACCCATGTATAGCTTTAAGACACACTTTGAGTGGATTGAGGCATGTGAGAAATCCTTCATGAATCTTAAGCAAGGTCTCACCTCATCTCCGATATTGAAAGCACCAGATTGGAATACGGTATTCCACGTACATGTAGATGCTTCCAATTTTGCTATCGGTTGTATACTAGCTCAACCAGGAGACGAGAAAATTGACTTTCCTATTTCTTATGCTATCCAACAATTGAACATGGCGAAAAAGAATTACACCACCACCAAAAGGGAAGGATTAGGAATGATCTATGCTGTTAAAAAGTATAGACATTACCTATTAGCCAACAAGTTTGTGTTCTTTGTGGACCACCAAGCTGTGTTGTATTTGGTCAACAAGCCATGCAGCACAGGGAGCATAGTGAGATGGTTCATCATTCTTCTCAAATTTGATTTCACTGTGGTTGTAAAAAAAGGCACTACACATCAACAAGCAGATCATGTGTCAAGGATTGTTTCAGGGGAATCGCCTAAAGGGGTAGACGATGATCTACCAGATGCCTATTTTTTCTCTGTGGAAATGATACCTAGATAGTCGGAAAACATTGTGTCATTGATGACAATAGCTCAAGTGGATTCACAAGTACCACTTTCTATCACAATCGAATTAATCGAGCAATCGGCTATGTATCAATTACTAGTTGGATGGCTATACAAAAGAAATCGGGATGAGATATTGCTCTTATGCATTAATCATGAACAAAAAGAACAGTACCTAAGTCAAGCACATGTTACCATAGTAGGACTTCACTTTGTGGAATACCAAACTATACAACGAATCTTGAGACTTGGAGTATTTTGGTTGACTATGAGGAGAGATGTTCGATCTTTTGTAAAGGATTGCCCTCAATGTCAAACAAACACCCATACCTCATGTAACCTTGTTTCAAATGTCACTGTTCCTAAGTGGAGTAATTATCTGTTTACTTACTTATCGAGCCAAAAATTTCATGAGGATATGATTAAACGCCATCAAAGAGCAATTGAAACGAAAGCAAGAGAATATGCTCTTATTGGGAACCAATTGTATCGGAGAGGTAAAGATCAACATTTGCATCTTGGTGCAAATGAAAACGAGTATATTCCGATTATAGAACAAGCACATGCTGGATTAGCTGGAGGTCACTTTTCTAGTGAGACCACCGCAAGAGCAATCTTGATGGCAAGCATATGGTGGCCAACACTTTTTGCAGATGCCAAAGAATATGTTCGAAGATGTGATGCTTGTCAACGAGCAAAAATGCCAACACGAGTAGATAGCATGCCCTTAAGACCAATGATGGGGACTAGAGCTTTTGCAAAATGGGATATAGATTTTGTTGGACCAATACAGCCACTTGCTTATAGAACCCAAGCTCAATATATCATTGTAGCTACGGACTATTTGACCAAGTGGACCAAGGCTAAAGCAACTCAAAATAATGATGCCAGAACCATTGCTGCATTCTTATATGAGTATGTATTCACGAGATATGGACTGCCAATAGAGATTGTCAGTGATCGGGGAACTCATTTCCTCAATGAGGTAATTGGGTATTTTCTTAATGAGTTTATGGTCATCCATAACAAATCAACTCCCTATCACCCACAAGCAAGCAGACAAGCTGAGCATACGAATAAAATTCTTAGCTCAGTGCTGACTAAAGTGGTTAGTTCAGGAAGGACAAACTGGGAAATGAATATCCATGTTGCTCTATGGGCTTATCAAGTTTCATTCAAAACAGCTTTAAGTGCTACACCCTTTAACCTTGTTTATGGTCTTGATGCCATACTGCTACCAATATAATTTCTATTGCCAACATTAAGGGTAGCACAGAATCTTGAGTGGACTGGACATGAATTGTCAGAAATACTTGAAGATTTGGAGAAGCTAGATGAGCAAAGACTAACTGTTGTAGCTCTTACCTATGCACAAAAGCGAAAACAAAAAAAATTTCTTGATTCCCACTTAATCACAAAAATCTTTAAGAAAGGGGACTTAGTTTTAGTCTATCCCCTTAAGCAACACATTCCCAAGTTTAAGAAAAAGAGAAATGGACCTTTTATCATTGAAGATGTATCTCCAAGTGGAGCAGTAAAATTGTCCACCCTAGATGGTGAACCAATGGCTAATTGGATTAGTGGATGTCGTTTAAAAAAATACAATTTGCCACTAGCCAATGAATTGCTAGAAAGAATGCATGCAGCCAAACAAAGGAAGATCAAACGATAGCAGGTTATTGATGAAGCCCAAGAGGAAGCTCAGCTTCGGGTACTCAAGCGGAAAGCTACTCTCAAGAATCAATAGATACCGATTCCCATCAACACTCTGGAAATAAATGATCAACAATGGGAATTACCTAAAGACGCAATTTCAATAGATGGTGACTAGTTAGATGGAATGAACCTGCACATCAAATTACAGGTCAACAATCATAACACCAATGCTTTGGTCGACACAGGAGCTAGAGTAAATGCAGTCAGTTATTCCACATACAAGAAGGACACAAGTCAAGCATTGACGGCAGGAATAGCAACAATCAAAGGATGCAACAAGAACCCAACTCCAACATTGGGAGTAGTCAACTTGAACGTGATAGTACATGGATGTTCATGTCCTCATCAGTTTGTATGCTTACCAGATGAACACATGAATGAGACGATGACTCTTGGAATTCCCTGGATGCGAACATACAAAGCAGTACCAGATTGGGATACAAATTAGCTAAAGCTATCACCTAAAGGAGGGCAACTCATTGTTCCAATTGCACCAAGCAAGGAGGAATGGAAAAGAAGCAATCAGCAGACCAAACCACGAAGTAGTCAATCTTCTCCATCCCCTCGACAATCAAATGCTACAAATAGCATGCAAGGAGTCAGAATAATTTGGGTACCAAAAGCACAGGTTAAGGATAAACCGATTTAGATCTAGGTGCCTAAGACTTCACCAACAAAACAAAAGAAGGTTCCAAGGGTTAAAACACAAAGACGAGCATCTCCGTGTAAGGAACCTAACATGGAAATGGTTTGGATGAAAAAGGATCACTTATCTTCACCACAAACCGCAAAACCAATCAAGCAATGGCGAGTTAAGTCTCAAAAGACTCCACCACACCATGCAGCACCAAGCCCACAAAGCTACCAATGATGAGAAAAAGCTTGACAACAGTCAAAAGTGCTACCAAGAGCTCAAGCAATCAGTGTGTTGAAGCATCTTGATGCTACAATCAAACAGAGAGCACACAAGCTACAAGATTTGCTCTTTGGAAGACATCAGCTGCAAACCTCGACATCGGAAACCCTTGAGTTAATTACTCAAGACCCAGCTCTTGCACAGCATATCGGTTTGAATTGCATTGATCTTCATATCATGGTAGAGTCAACCACGGCTATGCATAGACACAATTGTTCAACCCATGCACACAGTCATCCCAGAGTACGCCATCTACGAGGGATGGAAGGCCACTAAGTACTAAGTAATTAAGGGCAATGTTTGAAGAGGGAGAAAAAAGTTCGATGTTAAAGTGTGATTTTTTGCAAAATTACCTAATAATGCCCTTATAATTCATCTTCAAGGGAAAATTCACTGATAATATTTTCCCGATGAGTGTGAATAGTGTATATACTATTAGAAAATCATCAAAAATAGTCCTTTTTTGGGTATTTTTCATCATTTTTATTGATAATGAGGCTTAAAAATAGAAAAATCCAACAAAAAACAATAAAGCTGTGTTTTTCAATGGATTTTCTTAATTATTGGATTTTTACTTTACTTTTTTAGAGCATTTTTCTATTTTCTTTAATTTTTGTAAATAAACAGCTCAAAAATTAATAATAAATAGCAAGGAAGCTCAGATGGAAAAACGAAAGACATGATGGTGATCAGAAAGACAAGGCGGGCAAGCACAAAAATTTTCAATAAAATCAAAAGATGGAAGCGGGAAGCCTAAATTAGGCGGCCAAGTCTAATTTTGCAAAATTCTTGCAAAATGAGCTACAGGAATCCGATCAAGGAAATTTTTGAGTCTAACATAGATTTCACGGCCTAGTAGGACTAACGGGGGAATCTGGGGAAATTTGGTTTGGGAAGTCCGGATATAGATATCCAAGGTAGGCTAAAACCACCTCATTTCCACTTGCACCCTTGACAGAGAGAGATTTCGGCCTCTTTCGCGACTTTTCCGAAGTCCACAGTTGACCATTTTCAGCCCCGTCTCACACGAGACATGAAAGGTAAGTTCTTTACTTGTCAATGATCCATTTTGTACGGTCGGTAGCTAGTCTAAAGTGTTACCATATACATGTGGTAGTGATGTGTGTGAACACACTAGGACCGTCGGGGCATTTTTTCCCTCTTTGGGAGGTTTTTTTCCCCGTGCATTGTATATACGCCCATCACTCTAGGGCTATCTATCTTTCCATTGCATACTAAGTAATACACTCTCTATTGTGTGCCTTGAGCTTTCTTTGTCTTCACCAAGCTGTGTGCGTTTCTCTGCAACCCTAATTCCAGCAATTGGTATCAGAGCAGGTCACGTCCTCCCGGGCTTAATCGCCACAGCTGCTCCAGCACACGCCTTCTCACTTTCTCCGATTACAGTGAGGTTTGGCGAGCGTTCACAGGTCCACAAATATTTCGGGCGAGCTCATAGAGCTCGGTTTGCTCAGATTTTCGATTCAGGCTCATTTCGGCCTCCGTTTCCACTACAAGTACTACTGCACAGGCTATTTTGTCATTTTGTGCAGAATTTTTGTCAGTGTCGTTTTCTGCATAACAGGTGCCTTACAGTCTTCTACAGTTTGTGTTATATAGCACGTGTTGTTCCCACTCCGTTTCTCCTATTTTCGAGCAGTTTTCACATCAGGTGCAGCATTTACCATGGCTGACAACAACAACACAGATGTGTTCAAGATGTTTGTTGTTGAGGACAGGTTGGATGGGGACAATTACCCTATATGGGCTTGTATAATGCAACACGTTCTTGTGTCAAAGGGCATCTGGCATATTGTGCAGGGCATTGATGTACGTCCTGGTTCTGAGGATCTAGGCGATGTTGAGGATGATGCACGTCTTACTGCAAGGATTGCAGCTGTTAGAGTTGTTTTTCCTACGTTAGAACAAGCTCGTTGGGATGTTAAGGATGTGCAGGCTCATGCATTGATTGCGTTGTCTGTGAAGCACACCATTGTTCCTCACATCCGTTCAGCAAAATCTGCAAAACAGGCTTGGGATATTTTGGCTGGTCTTTATGCAAGTCGCAATGAGGCTAAAATTGCTTTGTTGCGTAAAGAGCTGGAGTCGAAGATTATGCATGAGGAAGATGATATGGACACTTTCCTTGCTAGTGTCAGATTATCAATGAGCAACTTATTTCTGCAGGAGAAGTCATTTCAAACTGTGCAGACTGTTCTTGATGCCTTACCAGATTCTTACCAGACTTGTGCTAGTACTTGGAGACTTATGACCGAAGGAAATCCAGAAGTTGTCAAGTTTGATGCATTATGCACATTGCTGTTGCAAGAGTCACTTTCCATAAAAAACAGGACTAGACAACGTGCAGTTGAATAGGCTTTTATTGCTTCTCAAAGAAAGGGTGGTAACAGCAATACAGCCACTTCTTATGGTTGTGCTACAAGTGCCAAAAATTATATTCCTAATGCTTCTGCTGGCAACAATTCGTCTGGAAATTCTAATGATAAGGGCAAAAAGAAGATGCATTGCCATTATTGTAAAGCTAATGATCACTTGATCAAGTCGTGTCATAAGTTGAAGGCCAAAGAGGCTAAGAAGAAAGAGGGTGGTTCCACTGCAAATGCTGGTTCCACTACAAATGCAGCCATTGTTGAGTCTTCTGTGAAAGGAGACTGTGTTGCTGATGTTGATGCAGAATGGGCTTTTAGCGCAGAGTGCACTTACAATCCTCTTGTCCATGATGCATGCTTGTCAATTGCTGCAGATTCACATGTGTGGTATTTCGACAGTGGTGCTACAAAGCACATTACCTCACATCGTGAATTGTTTACCTCTCTCGAGTCTGTCCAGCATGGGAATTTTGTCACTTGTGCCAACAATGCCCCTTATCCAGTTCAGGGAGTTGGAAAGAGTATGCTCACTGCTGCTAATGGCAGTTCCTTCACACTTGTTGAAGCAATTTATGTACCTGGGATCAAGAAGAATCTTTTGTCTATATCCGTACTTGCTAGACTTGGACTTGTAGTCAAATTTGTGGATGATAGATGTACAGTTCATGATCTCAGTTTTGGTGATGAAATTGTTGCATCTCGCCTTTTGTGCCGTGGACTGTACAAGATCACTTTGTATGTCAAGTGTGGACAAAATTTTGCGAATGCAGTTGTAGATTCAAGGGCTATTTCAGATGCAAAACTTTGGCATGCACGTTTTGGTCATCTGAATTTTGCCAGTTTGCTACGTTTGCAGAAATCTGATATGGTTGCTTCTTTGCCGCCTCTTGAAGCACCTGTCAAACATGTTTGTGAAGGCTGTATTTTGCGTAAGATGCAGCGTTCTAAGTTTCCAAAGGATGGTTCAGTTCGGGCCACATGCAGGTTGCAGCTTGTGCATAGTGATGTTTGTGGGCCCACGCAAACTCCGTCCTTAGGCAACTACCTTTACTTTGTGACTTTCATTGATGATTACTCTAGGCATGCATGGGTATTTCCACTTAAAGCGAAGTCCGAAGTTTTTATGTGCTTCAAACAATTTTTGACTATGGCTGAAAATGTCTCAAAATGTACTATGGGCACCCTCCGTTCCGATCGAGGGGGGGAGTATATGTCTCATGAATTCAATGCATTTTTGGCTAGTCGTGGGATAAAACACCAATGTACAGTGCCTTATACAACTCAGCAAAATGGTGTTGCTAAGAGGAAAAATAGGTCACTTACGAAAATGGCACGATGTATGGTCAAAAGTCAAGCTTTGCTGCATTCTTTTTGGCTTGAGGCCATCATGTGTGCCACTTATGTACTTAACAGGTGTCTTACGAAAGCTTTGCAGTCTATTACTCCATATGAAGCATGGCATGATAGAAAGCCTTCTATTGAGCACATGCGTGTTTTTGGCTGTTTGGCATATGCTTTGGTGCCACAAACACAGTGCAGAAAATTGGATGATAAGGCTATCAAATGTATTTTTGTTGGTTATAGTGCTGAAAGCAAAGGTTACAGGTTGTATCATCCGCAAACAAAACGTATTTTGGTTTCACGGGATGTAGTGTTTGTGGAAGATTCTGTTCAACCCTTGCTGTCATGTACTAGAGACAGTAATGTAAGCTCACAGGACATTTATGACACTTTGTTGCCTCTTTTTAGTGGTGGAAATACAAATGTAAGTTCCAATGAGGCAAATGTACAGCCTATGGGGGTTTCTGAAAATGTTATAAATCAACCTATTACTGATGGAGATGTACATGATGTACTTGATGAGGAAAGGGCTGAAAATGACCAGGCTAGAGGTATGCCAAAATGGCTGGTGCACACTTTGCGTGACAGTAAATTGGATGCACCTTTGTCTAGTCGTACTCGTTCAGGCTCTCACCATGCATCTTATGCATCAGATTGTTATGCTTTGGCTGTGTCTAGCTTACTTGATGTTGAGGAGCCTCTGTCTTTTGATGAAGCACAGAATTCAAAAAATTGGATGGCTACCATGCAATCAGAATATGATGCACTTATAGAAAATGACACATGGACTTTATGTGATTTGCCTCTTGGCAAAAAGGCCATTGGTACGAAGTGGGTTTACAAGTTGAAACGCAAGCCGAAGGGTGAGATCGATCGCCATAAGGCTCGACTTGTTGCAAAGGGTTATGCACAACAAAAAGGCATAGATTATGAAGAGACTTTTGCTTCCACTTGTCGTATGAATACTGTGCGTTTTCTATGTGCATTGCCAGCTCATTTTGGTTGGGATGTACATCAATCAGACATTGTTACTGATTTCTTGAATGGTGACATATTTGAGGAAGTTTATGTAACGCAACCTCGCGGTTTTGTCATAAAAGGACAAGAGGACAAAGTGTGCAAATGTAAGAAGGCTTTGTATGGGTTGAAGCAATCTCCTCGTGCTTGGTATGAGAAAGCTGACACTCATTTGGTCAAATGAGGCTTTCGTAACAGTCCAACAGAAAGCACATTGTATGTAAAGCGTGAGGGCGATGTACTTCTCATTGTGGTTCTTTATGTTGATGATTTGCTGATCACTAGACCAAATGAGAGACATATTGCTGAATTTAAGGCTGATTTGAACGCTACTTTCAAGATGAAAGATTTGGGGTTGTTGCATCATTACTTGGGTATATAGTTTAAACAGTGTGATGGTGGTATTGCCTTGTATCAGAAAAGTTACATAGAGACATTGCTATGTAAGTTTGGACTCAAGGATTGCAAACCTATAGCCACTCCCATGGAAATAGGTTTAAAATTGAGTACTCATGATACTGGTGATCCTGCAGATGTCACTCTTTACCAAACTGTTGTTGGCTGCCTCATTTATGTATGCAACACGAGGCCGGATATTCAGTTTGCAGTCTCACAAGTCAGCAGATTTATGCATAGCCCAGGGTCTAAGCATTGGCAGGCTGTCAAGAGGATTTTCCGCTACCTTAGTGGCACTTTACATCTTGGCTTGTTTTATCCCAAGGGGGGGTCATTGCCGCCAGACTTACATGCTTTTTCGGACTCAGGTTGGGCTAGTTGTTTTGACACGCGAGTGTCCACTAGTGGTTTTTGTTTCATGCTTGGCTGTTCATGTATATCATGGTTGAGCAAGAAGCAACCTACTGTGGCCACTTCGATTTGTGAGGCTGAGTACAGGGCAGTCTTCACAGCTACGGTTGAGTGTGTATGGCTCAGACGTCTTATGGTTGATTTGGGTGTTCGACAGGACACTGCCAACACTATCTACACTGACAGTCAGAGCGCATTGGCAGTTGCGAGGAACCCAATTTTTCATGTTCGCACAAAGCACATTGAGGTGCATTACCACTATGTCAGGGAGAGGCTCTCAGCAGGAGAGATCATCTTGGCTTATGTGCCAACACAGGACAACCTTGCAAATCTTTTCACAAAGGCATTGTCTCGTGAGAAGCTTGAAGCTTGAAGCTTTCCGCAAAGCTTTGGGCTTACTCCCCTTTGTGGACTGATCATGTCATTAGGGCATGGCACTTCCCTTTACTCATGTGCCAGCTCTCATTCATCACATAACTCCAGGGGGGATTTGTTATCATATACATGTGGTAGTGATGTGTGTGAACACACTAGGATCGCTGGGGGATTTTTTCCCTCTTTAGGAGGTTTTTCCCCCGTGCATTGTATATACGCCCATCACTCTAGGGCTATCTATCTTTCCATTGCATACTAAGTAACACACTCTCTATTGTGTTCCTTGAGCTTCCTTCGTCTTCTCCAAGTTGTGTGTGTTTCCCTGCAACCCTAATTCCAACATAAAGCCCTAGAAATCGAGCAGTGCACGAAGATCTATGACCTAAAACTGACCATAGCGGCCTGCCAGTTTGACCAAATTAGATGGGATTTAAACCATAGAATGCCCTAACATAATAGAACCTTTCTCTATCATCGGTTAACCATTTGGCAAGGGTCGAGGGGGTCCCCATTAGAAAAGTTAGGTTTTTGGCAATTGCTGGAATTCCGACCTGACTCCACAGATGGCTTGCTTATGAGGTCCATATACAATGTATACGATTGGTTTGGTCAAATCCATCAAGCAAAGCCCTCGAAAAGCAGAAAACGGCTCAAAGGTCACAAAGCGTCAAATTCGACATACAGGGTCAAACTGACTCTAAATGAGCCAGAATTGGACAAGTTGCTTCGCGACTATGTTGCGGACAAGTCCAAAGCTTGAAAGTTGATTGACCAACCAAGCAGGCAGTGTAGTCAACAAAAACGGTGATTTCAGAGTCGACAAAGCACAAAGTGATGCCGGCATGACCAAACTTGACCAAATTCAATTTAGGACTTGCATTAGGTGTATGGAATATATCTAGGTCAAAATTTGTGAGTTTTGCAAAGAAATTGTCACTGTTGTAAAATTTTTGCTTGGAAATTGTCACCTCGCCTCACCTATCATGTGTACACCCCTATTACATGCCAAAAATCAAGTAGGAGCCAAAATGACCACCCATTACTTGGAAAATTGTCAAAAAACACAAAGAAGTCTTTGCAAGCCAAATTTTGGGATATGGACCACATTTCTTGATCCAAATCACCTTATATATATGTACAGGGTCTATACAATGCTTAGAACCAGTTTGTACCAAAAAATGTCCATTTTGGAAGAAAAGTTAATAATCACGATTATTTACTTTCTGGCCAAAATTGGGGAGTTTTGATATTTTGCCATCATACATCCAACGTACATGATGTGTTGAGCCCACTAGCCAAATTTGAACCAATTTGGAGCTCAAAATCTCAAATTTTCTTTGTATCTACTGTTTCAGAGACCTAAAGCCAAAATATGGTACCATTTTCACCATATGCATCCAAATGAGCCCATATTTCACTCAGAGCATGTATTTGGTATATACTTCGAGCCTATGAAGCCAAGTTTGTAAAAAGTTGAAAATTTTTCTCAGCTGTAAATAATCGCGATTATTTACTTTGGTTGCAAATATTTGTTTTGACCACATAGTTTTGTTCCTTGCATGTTTTTATGCATCTTTGCTTGTTCAGAAATTGATTTGAAGCAAATTGGACCAAAATTGTCAGCATTTCAGCCTCAAGGAAATTTCAGAGAAAATTTCAACAAATCTACTAACTTTGTACTCTATTCATTGAACAGGAGCCATACAAGCAGCGGAAAGAGCCAAGAAGAAGCTCAACCAAAAGGAAAAGTTACATGAACTGCCCGCTTATCAACTAGACCCCAAGTCAGTCAAAGCAGCCAAGGCATCATACCTCTTTAGAGAATAGCTAGAAGAGCACCACACTACAGTCTTCACTCGCAGGTTCAAAAGTGAAGAGGGGCTGAAAAGTTAGCCGCTTCTGTCATCAGTCTTCACAAGGGAAGGACCCTGAAAAATGGGTGCCTGAACCAGCAAGAGAAAAAGAGGCTGATCAACCCTGAACCAGCAAGAGAAAGAGAAAGATCAAGAAGCAAAGCCAAAAAAAGAGGCTACCACTGAAGAGGGGCTGAAAAGTTAGCCGCTTCTATCATCAGTCTTCACAAGGGAAGGACCCTGAAAAATGGGTGCCTGAACCTGCAAGAGAAAAAGAGGCTGATCAACCCTGAACCAGCAAGAGAAAGAGAAAGATCAAGAAGCAAAGCCAAAAAAAGAGGCTACCACTGCACAAGAGAAAGAACCTGAGCCAGAGAAGGAAGAAAGGCCGGCACCAGAAAACACAACAAGGTGTGAGCCATCACCCTCTACTTCCACTCAGCCAGAAACTACCGAGGCAACAAGGCCTCAGGATGATGAAGCAAAAGACCAACCCTCTACCTCCACCCAAGAAGAACCAGTAGCTACAACGCAGCAGAAAGATACACATGAGGCTGCAGGCACATCTCAGGTGGCAAGACAGGAGGAGTGGCAATCAAACAACGAGGTAACAGTACAAGTCAATGAATATGCATGGCAGATGCAAGAAATGACAGAGAGACTCCGTTCAGCAGCACTAAAGCGTAGCACGAAGGCCAAAGAGCTTGAGATGGTGATCGACGCTCTCCAAGGAGAGTTAGAAGACAGGATGACTGTCATCACCGATCTTCAAAGGTAGGTGCAGGAGATGAAGGCAGAAGCTGAACAGCATCAGCTTGCTAGAGATAGGCAGCAAAAAGAAATGGAGGAGCTAGGTGATCTACTCACCAAACTATCTGATGCCTGCAAAGCAAAAGACGAGCAGCTGACGAAAGTTACGAATGAACTTCTTACGACATCTTTGTCAGCTCAAAAATTCAAGTGCAATTAGATGTTGCCAGTGCTTCTTTGTAATAGTCGGAACAATGAATAAATGATCATCCAATCTTCTTACGGCAAATCAAAGAAAATCTTGTCGTGGTCTCGATCAAAGGGACTGACAAAGTATACAAGGCACTTGCAAAGAAGAACAAAGATCTTGAATTGGAATTAAATTTGGAACGATCACAACGCAGGGACCTGGCACTGATGCGGGTTCAAAGAGAAGAGGAGCTCCTAAAGAAAATAGCAGAACTCAAGTGAATTAACCAAGTCCTCAGAGACGAAAAACCAGACACGCAGGAAGAGGTAGGCACTTCAAAGCCACCACAGATAGACATACCCTTGATCTCATTTGCTGAGTTTGAGACACAGTCCACAGCAGAGCCAAGTGGTGATGAAGATTTTCAAATTAACATCACGGATGCAGACACAGTGCCAATGGTCCAGCTGTCAAAAGCTGAAGAAGACGCACTGAAAGAGAAGATCACCCTAGAGGTGGATGAGCAATGGAAAGCTGCAATGGATTGGGAGTTTAGAGTCAACATCACTCAACTCACTCCCAATCAGATCAATGCTCAATGGCATCAACAATTCCTGCCATAACCTCTCATCAAAGTGGAATTATTACAGGTGAAAGAGAGGTTGTACAAAGATATGCAAGAAGATGGCGTAGATAAAGACCACCCAAAGTGGAGGTTAAGCTAGCTGAACAAGAATCCGAGATACCTAATTCTGTTCACAAGAGCACCTGCAGCCCTTCAAAGAGATCCAACATTTTGTCATGTACCCAGAGTAAGGACATGGCAAGAGCATGAAGCACTGACGAAGAAGAGGCCAACTTGGCTTAACTACCCCAAACTACCAGCTCCAGAGAGAGGACAAGCAACAGAGGAATACATGGTGAAAACCCTAACGGGTGTCATGTCTTTCTTTAAGAGTCTACCAGATCTCTCTTGTGTGCCATGTTATATAAGATCTGTAGAATGCTCCTCACGTGTATACAACTTTTTAATGAGCCTGAGCAAATAGGAGCCCCATGGATATCATTTTTAGAAGGTAACAAAGGCTTATGCTATGATCTGAGTAGTCAACCTTCGAAAGAAGTCCATTACGGCTTCTATGCCAGATGTATGTTCTTGCCATCGAATAATATGTTGGCCTTTGAAGAGGCTTTCTACACTGGATTCTTCACCTAGCCAATGAAGATATTTGCACCAGTGATCAGCAGCCTTACATCCAGGTTTGTAGGCTACTCAGCGGTGGAGCTGAAGAATAAAGTGACAATGCAATATATGCAAGTGCCCGACAAAGAAAGAAGAATCAGATACCAGAAGGCACTGGATGCGCTTAAAGACCACCTCGCCAGCCATCAACCCGAAGACTATTTCAGCCTATAAAGTTGTGTCAAGGGATGACACAGGCAAGGAGGGGGGGAATGTTAGAAGTAAGCTAACATGCACACCATTTTTCGGAGTTCTCTTTGTAAAACATTTATTATTTTGATAAAACGGGAATATTGTTACTCCTATTTTCTCGAATAAACTCTGTAATTAATGAGCCGGGACTACAAGCTTCCAGATTGTATCAGCCAATCATTTCCTAGCTTTGGTAGAACTCCAGATTATTAGTTTTGACCACCCAAAAACCTTGGCTAAGGTATAAAAGCCAATTTTTGTAAGTTTTTTATAAGTTTTGGATAAGAAATACACAGAGTGAGCTAACGGCGCTCACTTCTCTCCTTCTCGTGCTTCCTACTCCCTCTCTCGTATTCACAATGCGATTGTGTTTGTTGCATTGTAACCGCAGGTAAGAGCTCTACGCATTGACATAAGCAGTTCACAGTATTTCGTAGGTTTTGGCGTCACCGACCCGCAGCTTGACCCGCGGCTTGATTTCTTCATAACTAGGAATTTACATGTTCAAATCAAAAACTAAGCATAGGCGGGGTATTGGGGCATCATTGCTAAGCATTTAGATGCATTTTGGGTCGAAAACGACTAGGTCAAAAATCCACTGTTGTTAATAATCACAATTTTGGAACTTGACCTAAAGTGGGGTTTGAGACCATAAGCATGTGTGCTTAGGTCTTATAAACTTGTCCTAGAAGATTCATTACGTTTCGATGTCATTTGATGCTATAACGAATGTGATTTGCTTGCCGGATGAGCGATTGGCTTTTGGTGATTTCAGTCACTTGAGCATAGCCTGAGTTAGATGCGAGTTGTTAGTTGTTTTCCGAGAGATTGACAACCTCTTGTAGCCTCTATGCACTAGTTGAGTCAACTTTGTCCCATTGTTTGAGAAATTAATCGTGGTTCTCGCTAATACTGCGATAAGATAGGATAGTGAGGTTAGACATGCGTCCCACACTTACCCTTGGCCATGCATTCGATGGAAGATGCTTACCATAAATGGACCATGTGCACTGCCAGCAGACACCCTCCAAAATAATGATGAATCCCGACTTCGTAGCCCCAGTTCATCGCGTGAGACAATGAAGACGGGTGTGAGGAGCACAAGGGTGATGACAATGCCGGTCGAGGAAGAGAGAAATGCCACTAATGATGAGCATGATTTGGTTGGATGCAGCAGCATGCTTGTGAGCGCTCTCAAAGATGTTATTTTCTCTCTCCCTCTCCTTCTCTCTCTCACATACACACACAGGTTGTGCGTACACACAGCTATACATCTCTCTCTCTCTCTCTCTCTCTCTCTCTCTCTCTCTCTCTCTCTCTCTCTCTCTCTCTCTCTCTCTCACACACACACACACACACACACACACACACACACACACAAAAAGGCACAACATGCTCAAACCAGTCCTATAAAAGCCTGAGGCAAGATGACACCACAATGACTACGGCTCAAAAGTTGGAGTTAAAAAGGGAGACATGACGACACCACAACAATGAAGGCTTAAAAGTTAGCAAAGGTGCAGTCCGTGCAATGCACAAAAAACTCAACACGCGTAGGCTCTTGTCTTTCTAAAAAACATTAAGCTCCATACTATATAGTATAAATATAATGATCGAAGATCATTTACGACATGGAAAGTCCGTGGAAACCTACAAAGGTGGGTTCATTGGACGCCGACACATGGAGAAAACTTAGAGAAGCAATTTATGGCCTTAAAAAATGCAAAGTAAAGGCACCCTTCAAATTGTTTATAAAAACAAAAGTACTGAGTGGGCATTAGGCAGCCTTGGGATCAATGATAGGATTTGACGCCCATCTGCCCTTCTTAAGGCATTTTGCCGATCGTATGAAGGCCAAAGTTTTTTTGAGTCTGTCATTGGAAGGGCTTGTTCAAAAATTATCCTTCTATAGAGAAGGGTGAAAAAATAGAATACGTGTCAATGGAAGGGATAATTATATATATATATATATATATATATATATATATATATATATATATATATATTAATGCTCATTTATAATATCTATATGTATATTGGTTATACTCATTGACAGAATATAGTATCTTGCCTTGTAAATTATGAGGAATTTTCTCATTGGAAGGGCAAACTTAAAATAGACCCTTCTATAGGGAAGGGTGCATTTTTCTACAACCCATCTTTTGAAAGAATAGGTTGCCCTTCAAATCCTAAGAGTGACTTAGTTGGGATGGAGTAAAACTCCAAGGCCTTCTTAAATGCTATAAATAAGAGTACTAAATTTTTGACTTTACATTGTCACGATACGATACTATTCAAAAGTCTTTTCATTTTCTATCATCTTAGTACTTATCCTTCACTTTTGTATTTTAAATTAAATATTTTTTAAAGGTTCTCTTTTAAAGTGAAGTAGTGTGTGACACATGGAGAGTCTCTCCTTCCTTAAAAATTTTAAGCTCCATTATATAGTCAGTATAGCATGAGACACGTACATTGCCACGGCTAGTTATAAAAGCTTAGCCTCTACTCTCTCGTAACATGATCCTCCCCTCTTCAAAGCGTAGAAGTTTAAAATATGTTTTGTTAATGCTCTAACTATGGTGATGCACCACTAAGTATACGATCTCTCCTGTGCATCAATAAGTTTTTCCATATAACTAATGATAGAAGGATGAGAATGGCAAAGTAGCAAGTGCAACAAACCACTAAAATGAGGATGAATGGCCAACCAAGCAAGGTGCTAGGGACCGTTGATGCAATTATGTGCACCATATGGAAACCAATGATAAAGCTCGTGTAACACTCACTCTCTCTCTCTCTCTCTCTCTCTCTCTCTCTCTCTCTCTCTCTCATCGATTAGATCTTTGGTTTCTCCTCCTTGATTCTTTCTAGGACGTAAAAAGTTTACTTATTCTCTCTCTCTCTCTAGGTTGACTTCTCCCCCCCCCCCCCCCCCTCCCGCCCTCACACACACACATCAGGGTTTGAGTTCAAGAGTTGCTAGGCACAAAACACCTTACATGCTCCTTTTGTTTGAGTTGGGATCACTTTTGAGTGAGGCTATGGGGCCATGAAGAGAGATGTGAATTATATGGTAAAGATACATTAAAGCTCACCACAAAAGCTTTCTAAAATTTCATGGGACGAAGTCACAAACTCCAAAAGGCTCATAGAAGCAAAATATTGAGCTTAAGATGGATACAAGATCTCTATAAGTGATCCAAGAAGATAGTATGCAACACACTTTCTTGACTATGTATCACTGGACCCTCATCGGTGATCATCGGTGATTGATGCTTTCCGCATCCTTTCCTCGATATGCATATCTAAAGAATATGGACCCTATGTGAGAAAGATTCAACTCTTCAAAGGGACACATTCTTAGAGGTGCATCCCCTTGATCTTAGATCTCAACGGGGCTACATGACAATGATTTGGCTTGATGCTCTGTCAAGTATTAGCTGAAGTTGACTTTTTAGAAATTCTTGGAACTTGTACATTAGGTGGCTACTAACTTTACCTTCACTTTTCATGTTATGACTAAAATTTTCTATGCACATCTAGGTGCATAGAAGATAGATAGCTCGGGAGGTGCTCCATCTTGCACTAAATCCTAACACTAACAAAAACCAAATGGAGTGTCTTGAGTGTAACAATATGGGTGGCTTCAGCTGAACTCTTTGAGCCTTGTGTCAACCCCCTTGTTGTGTGTGTGTGTGTGTGTGTGTGTGTGTGTGTGTGTGTGTGTGTGTGTGTGTTTGTTTGTTTTTCTCTTTATAGAATTCTTTGTTTACACTTAAGCATTTATTATAACAAATTCATGCTCCAATGATCACATACTTTCAATGCTGACTGTCATTGCCAACTCCACAATTTAGTTTTCTACATGGACACATGTGTTAAGGCGGTTACGCCGGTAGCGGAAGCTAAATAGCGAGAACTCAACCAACAACAGAATTTGTCAGACGAGGACGGAGCTTGACCCGCAGGCGCATGAAAACAACTAGGTGGGTGTCAAATCACCTACTCGACCTTCTAATGACAATCACTACTAAGGAAATCAAATCTAAGTTCTAAAATACGCAAGTGACTGAAATCCTTACTACGAACGAATGCTATACGAAACAGGATCTAGAATCATTGAATCGATCTCAAACTCAAGGGGAAGTCTATACACTAGGTAAGAACAACACCCTAAAGACTTGGACTGCAAAATCAACCTATAACCACTCCGTGCGGTAAACGCGTATGAAGACAGCAGGCCGAAAAATACAGGTGATCGAAACTTGACCCCGATGGTACTAATGTGTAGCTCTACTCGTTGTGGTTCTATAAATATGTTGCACGCTCAATTCCGACACACGAGTTGGAAGAAAACTCACACCGAAGCTCGTAGGAACTTACCACACATAGAAGCCAATAGCGCGCACTCTTGGTATCTGTGCGTAGCTCTCGCCGTTGCTAACACAATGGCGGTGTCGCTTCTCCAATGGTGGCTCCGTAGCTCGCGTAGCAAGTAGATAAGACTCTCTCTCTCTCTCACTCTCTCTCAGACACAGTCACGGCACTCAAAAACTCACTTTGATTAATAATCTGAATCCTTAGGTTACAAAAACTTTGGCTTATATACCTCAGCCTTGGAGGTGAGAACATCTCTAACTAATTACATCAGCAAGTGAAATTACTTCGGGATTACAAGCTGGAAACTCAATTGAGTCCCGTTACTTAATGAATGGCTCAAATCAAAATTAATGTCGGAAAGACATTTATTACAATCAATGGTTACAAAATGATGAGTGTGAGAAAAAATGTGGGTGTGATCCTCTGCTGGCTCAACACTCCCCCCCTCCGTGTTCATGTCGTCCCTGACATGACTTTTATGCTTGGTCAATAAAGTCCTGTCGTCTTGAGAATCTGCAAATGTGATTCGTATCGTAGGTTGCCGATGGTCAAGGTTGGGCCGAATATTTTGCTTTCGTGGGTGAAAAAGCCGGTGTAGAAAGCTTCTTCGAATGTTTGCATGTGGAAGCTAGGCAAAAATATAACCCTTTGGTATAGGAGGTGTAACACTTTTGGAGAAGGCTGCAATGAAAGATCGTACATCATATCAGTCACTGTGTCGGCCGTCGATAGTAGACTCGAGGTCGTGGCTTTATCTGGCGCGAACACTTCAATGCAAGCTAAGAGAGTCCTGCAGATTTTCTTGAGCATCTGACATGAAAGGTCAGGAGAGCCAGTAAAGAGCTTGATGGTGCCCGTTAGGGTTTTCACCATGTAGGCTTTACCTATTCTCTCTCCTGCCTTTGGTCCTGGCATCCTGGGATAATTAAGCCAATTTGGCTTCTTTTCTGCAATCCTGCCATGCTCTTTCCAGTTTCTGACTCTTGGCACCGGGCAGAAGGTTGCATCCTCCCGAATCTCCTTTGGTGCCTCCACCAAGTAGATGAGGTAGGCTGGGTATTTGTTTAGCCAACCTTTCCTCCATCTAGGTTATGAATCTACTATCTTCTTTGATTGTTCCTCCTTTGTGATGTTGCCTTCGTAAAGAGCGACATACTGCTCCTCCTCTATTCTCTTTTTCGTCTTTAGCACTTCAAATTTCATCAAAGGGAAAGGCAGGTTGGGTTGCATCCACTGTTCATGGAGCACTTTTGTGTCTAGTCCCTGAAGACTAATGGAGATTAGGAGTCTCCTCTCCCATTCCATTTCTGCCTTGGCACTCTCCTCTGCTAACTTTTCTATTTGGTCATGGAGCCTTTGTTCTTCTTCTTCAGAGATTCTTGAAGTCGAGGCCACCTCTTCAGCTGGGGCTGGATCTTCAATTGTGGTTGCCTCTCCAGTTTCTGGTAGCTCTATGGCTGCTCCACCTGATTCTTCGCATGGTGTCTCTGTCTCTCTTCTTTGTTGCTCTTGTAGATCTTGGAGTTGTTTGCGGAGGGCCTCATTCTCTGTCCGTAGTGTTTGATTTTCTAATGTGAGCCTCTCCTCTGCGGCCAATGATCCCTCCGCAATGTGCAACCTTTGCACTTGCTCTAATCTCAGCTCTCTTTGTAAGCTTCGGACCTGGTCTTCCAAAGCTGGTATGATAGCTCCCTCTTGTTCGGTTCCTGCTCTGCTAGCTCTAGGGGTAGTCCTGAGTCTAGTGATTGTTCTTTCTTGGAGCTCGACTCTCTCCCTTAGCTCAATGAGCTCATCCTTGGCCGCCTCCAACTCATCCTCTATCCGCTCCCTTGCTTCCTGTGCACTTGTCACTTCTCTTGAAGCCTCGGCTAGATGGAGTATCAAGCCGTCTCTCTCGTTTTCCGTGTTATAAAGTGATGCTTTATGACTTTCAGATTCAGTCATAGCATTCTCTAATTTTCTCTGCAATTCCGCTTCCCTTTGTTTGGCTGTCTCAATCTCTACTTCCTTTGTTTGGCTGTCTCAATCTCTACTTCCTTTGCCTTGGACCTTTCTTTTATCTTGCTGAGCAGTTCATGCACCATGTGCATGTCTTTTTCATCATCATCTGTCAACTCTAAATCTCTTTCCGCCACCACCTCCACCAGCTTTGGCTCTTCTAGTACTTTCTGTTCGTCCAGTTTCTCTTCACTTTCTTTTTTACTCTTTGTTTTTTCCTCCGTTCCTCTCCGTTCATCTTGTTTTTGTAGGGTGCTCCCATAAACTGTCTCAAGGGCCTCTTCTTCGGTGTATCCTATCTCTACCAGATCCTCATAATCGTTTCTCTTTTGCTGAACTGGATCTATCTTCTTTTCTTTGGTCTCGGCCTCTGGCTTTTCCAAATCATCTGTGTCCACTTCTACTGTGGTCTCCTCCACAATTTTTTCCGTCTTCTTAGGACTTGGTACATCAGTCATAGAGGGATATCTGTCCTCAGCTTCCTTGGCTTTCCCTTTTTCGGCTTGCCCATCTTTCTCTTGAGGCTTAGTAAACTCATCTACTTTCCTTTTCCCCTTGTCGTCTTTTTTCAGCTCAGCTTTTAATTGTTGTACCTCCTCTTCAGTGTATGGCTCGACAGGTTGCTGCTCCAGAATAGCCTCTGACTCCTCATAAGCTTTAATATATTGATCTTATTGATCAATATGTGGCCTGGCTGAGCTAGTTCCGACTTTAGTGGGGTCTGGCACCCACTTTTCTTCAAAGTCACCCTTTAGAGCTCTTTCCGCTCTAAACTGCTCCACTAGTCTTTCCATTCTTGCCGCTTTCTGACTTTTGGTTTGCTTGGGAGCAACCTTCTTCTTTACTTTCTTCTTAAGTGGCTCGTCCACATCCTCTTCAAGTTCTGAACTACTTCTAGTTTTCGGCGTGCTCTTGTGGATGCCCTCTTGGATACTTCAAGCTGTTCTTCCTCCTCGTCGGCTTCTCTAAGCCACTCATTCTGGGAGGGAGCCTTTGGCCACTGATCTCTAGCTCCAATAGCTTCATAAGCTATTCTTGTCAGAATTTCCGCTCCTCCTATGTATTTTGGGTTCTCGTTGTGCATGGAAATTACTTGCTCGTGGATGTGTTGAGCGTAATTCACCTCTTTTGGCATATTGCTCTTTAATGCCCATGTGATGGTGGTCGCAATGGCATGGGGTGGTGTCGTATACTTTTGCGGTCTTTTACTGCAAACATGAAGAAATTGGTTGTACAGTTGGCAAAGGGTTGCCGCTCTTGGGTTCGCCATATCTCCATAGGTTGCATTTTGCTTCTTGGGCCCATAGACCTCTATGGCCTCCCTTCTTTCCCTGACCGAGCTCCCTTTGTTGTGCAGCTTCAATGCGTCTGCAATGAGCTGTGGAGTGATCTGTACTTCTACTTTCTCTCCATCCATGGCTGTCAATGTGGCTTTTCCATCCTTCTGAATGGATGTTGCCAACTCGTAAACTCTTCTTGTATCCACACCTGATGGTCTCGAGGTGAAGAAACTGTGCAAGTCTTCCCTTTCCAGGTACCTGCTGATGTCTTCTGACCTGCTATAATCTACCAATTCATGTGGGATCATCAGTACATCCACCGCTTGCCCTTGAGGATCTCTGAAAGTCTCCTGGTAGCTCTTTATTCCCTCTTTCTCCAATACTGCTTCCTCCACCCAAGTTTTGGTTGGCTTGAGGGTTTCTGCTGGAATGTCAAAGGGTTCCGCTTCTACAAGAGCATCTTTAATTGTCGGTCTTTTTCTCTTCATTGCCGATGACTTGGCGGAATCCATGGATCCTGTAACTCCAATTTCAGAAGTTAGCGTCTTTTTAGTACTGAAAGCCGAAATAAAGCTTTTAACTATTCAAATGACTTGAAAATTGAAACATGAGCTATTCAGGGCCTAAGGATGCAAGGTAGGTGAAAAAATATGCAAAATGGGCTCAAAATCATACTGGAGACATCATACACGTATGATGTCTTTTGTGTCAAAATGACTTCATATTGGTTGTGCTTGTAGCTGATAGTGTATACATGAGTATCATATGCTTGGATTTGAGTTTGGATCCCATTTGGTCAAGTTTTGGCCAGTTTAGTCCAGTTCCGGCTCTTGGCAAAATTTTGAAAGGGATTTGGATTTTATGATCCAAATTGGATAAAACTTGGTGGTTCACTTTCAAATGGCATGTAGATCACTTCTGTTTGGTGGTTGAAGCCCTGAGGTGCCAAAATCACATAGTGAGACATCATACGCGTATGATGTCTTTTAGTGTACTTTTGGATCAAATTTCTCTATAAGCTTGGATTTGGCTTTAGATAGGCTTATTCAATGGATTTATGAAGTTTGGATAGATTTTGGGCTAAAAATGGCTCTGGAGACATCATACGCATATGATGTCTTTTTCATCAATTTTGCATGGGATTGGTTCTGTGGACTCCCCATGTACTAGTGAAGGACTGTTTCTACTCAAATCTTGGTTTGGACTTGAGTATGTTGGATTTGGGCCAAAAATAGGCTTTAGGTGAAGGATTTTCCCTCAATTGGACTAATGGGGTGATCCTCTTGACCAAATGGTTCCAAATTTCATATGTAGCATGTATTAGATATATATAATGGATGTATGATGACAAATGAGCAGTTTTGGCTCTGTAAGTGCAAATAGACATCATACGCGTATGATGTCTTTTGTGTCAAAATGGTGCTTTTTGGTTCCAGATAGCTTGTAGATGTGTTAATCAACAATCCTACAAAGTTTCAATGAGTTTGGAGTTATTTTGACAAAATTAGGACCAAAAATCAATTTTATGGCCTACTTTGCGTCTTTTTGGTTTTCCTTGGGTTTTCTAACTCCAATTCTCATGATACTTGGTTCATAGGATGTGATTAACATGTGGAATGAGGCTATGCACTCAAATGTTGAAATGGATGTGAAATTCATGCTGTGAGACATCATACGCGTATGATGTCTTTTTCTTGAAATGTTGGTCTTTTTGTGCAAAGAATGCTTTGTGCTAGTGCCCTAAGCCCTGCTAACTAGTTTTCAACTTAAAAAGTCATCAGTTTAGCTAAAAAGCCCCCTTCTAGGCATTTCAGTCTCCGAAGTCGTCTTTTTGCCTTGGAGTTGAATTTCTTCAACTTTTCTTCTCGAGAGTTGCATTTCCAGCTCATTGGATATGTTGTGAAGCCATCTATTTGGTTGAACTTGACTTTGGCTCCCCGTTCTCCATCTTTCTCCTTTTGGTTGTCCGAAAGCGTCTTTTTCACCATCGGTAAGTGAATCAGCTTTCTTTTGGGTTTTGCTTGCAAACATAAGTCATCCATGTATATTTGAAGCTGCTTGTGAAGTTTCATTTCATTCGGTCGTCAATTTCAGCCGTTATGCCAAAATGACGCTTTGTGTGTCTATCGTCGAATCGGTTGTTTTGACCCACTTTTGGTGGTCCAAACCTGGAGATACTCCATGGTTGCATTGCCCTCGATGTTGTTAAGCTTCCTGAGAAGTTTTGTGTCGTTTCGACAACTTTTTCCTGTTTGCCTCTTGCAGGCTCTGTTGACCTAGGGTTTTTCCAGTCGTTCTTTCTCAAGCTTTGAGTGTTAGAAACCCATCTTCTATACTAGGGTAACCCACCTATAAGTTCTTGCAAGGTTTGGTTAGGCGGTTGTGCCACTACCTAGCATTCTACCGCATTCCCTGTCTGCTCTTGTTTCTTGGTTTTGGTCAGTTTTCGCGACAAAAGTTAATGATAAGCATCAAAAGATTATGGCAACGAGTCTACCTCTCATGTCTGGTGTCCTCTGAGCTCTCGTAGCAGTCATAGAAGGCTGTAGAAGGTTGGATGCTCCTATGTGCTCTTTGCTCTCTCCAAGAAGGTAATAGTGGAAATGAGCTTGAAAGTGATGTGAAAAATACTTAACTTCGGACTTCCCGGATCACTTCTTACCAAATTTGACATGTGCTCCTATCTCATCGTGAAATGCACTTTAGGATTTGAAATTTCTCAATTTGGACTCCGTTTGACCTGTTTCTGAGAAATCTGTCCACTTTGCCAAAATTCTGTCATTTCGGGCTTTCCGCAACTTTTCCCGAATTGTACTCAATTTTTACCATGGGTTGCCCTTGTCATTAGGATCATCACCATCTATTCTTTTCTTTTTTCTGATCTCGTTTCACCTGCTTTTTTATTTTTCTTTTACTTTTATCAAGAAAATCATAAAAAATAAAAGAAAATAGCAAATTGAAGCCAAAAAATTCCAAACATACACAATAAATAGCTGGTAACCCTGTGTATATGAATATACACTTATTTGTGATTTTTGGACTTGGATTACCACTTTTTTCCACTTTTTAGCTCCAAAAACACTCTTATTTAATGATATTTACACATCTAGAGACCCAAATTCATCATTTGATCTCTTCTTGTTGCAAAACAAGGTATATAAGGGCATAAATATTATCAATATCCGCAATCAAACATAAAAATTGCGAAATCATGTAAAACACTGCCCTTGTAATATAATTTTTGTTTTTCTTTGTTTTTGTCGCTTGTAGCTGCTTTGTAGCTCTTGTATACCTGTATACCTCTCCCCCTCCTAGTCTGAGTCCTCCTAGACGACTATAAATTGTCTGTGGGCGAAGCATTGTAGTTGTTTTGGTCATAAGTTCCCAATGCAATTGTAGAGCGATGATACAATAGTCTTTCTAATAAAGCTGCTCTTTGTTTGATTGAAGGATTGGTGGTCGGGTTCTGGGTTGGTTTTGGCACTTCGGTAGTAGAATCAGTAGATGGATTCTTCTTTACTTGGTTGTTCTTTTTCACAATCCAAATCTGCTTCGGCTCCGCTTGTGCTTGCCACAAACTCTTTGCGACCCAAACCTGCTTTGTTCTTTGTGTTGATTTCCTCGCCTTGAAATACCTAGGAGTTTTCGTGGATTGTACTGAAGGGAGTTCCTGTTTACAAATCCTTGGGATCCAAATTTGCTTGCTATAGCTTTGTGCCGTCATGAACTTCTTTGGAATCCAGATCTGTTTCACTATCCTTGATTGTCTAGAATCACTTTGTTGTCTGGTATTGAAGACTCTGTTTTCCACCTTTGTGTTCTCTGGCACAACCTTTTTTGGTCTCCATACCAACTTTGACTCCGTTTTTTTCCAAGGTTGAGCTGTTATATTATTGCTTGTCTTCCTTATCCAATGTTGAGAGTTCCTCGTCGAAGAGCAATCCAGTTGTATAGAAATTTTTGGTTGCCATTGCTTCTTCTTTTTCTCTGGTTGTTGTTTACCTTTGTTCTTGGATTCTTCCTTTGGAGTTGTCTCTGATCCTTTGGTGAACTTAACTGATTGACTTTCACCTTCGTATTTGATAAGCACTGATTTAGAACTCCAGTCAATCATTGCATTGTATTGTCTCTGCCATGGTTGTCCTAGCAATAATGGATGTTGTGTAGTTTGGTCTTCAACCACGTAAAACATATGAGGATACACATACTGGTTAATCTGTATATGTAAAACTGTGCATCCGACAGTTTTGATTGAATTTTCAGAGTAACTCTTTAACTCTTGCTTGGCAGTTTGTAATTTAGTGTCATTTGTCAGTTGTCTATACAAACTGAGTGAAAGTAGGTTAGTTTGAGCTCCTGAATCCAATAGTGCTCTGGCTTTGATTTGGTTGGTTCCTACTTTGCATTCAATGATGGGTTCTTCTTTGTCATTATCCATTTTTGTTATACTGACTGCGTTTATTCGTATTGCTCCTTCATTGCGCTGTTTCTGACGTAGTAGTCTTCTTTTCTCCATTCTTTCCTTCGCCTCGGCTTGCGCTTCCTCCACAATCTTTTTCTTTTTCTGGACACGCAGCTTTTTCTGATGTATTTTGAGAAGCATGTCTTGGGTTAGCGGCAAAAGATACTTTTTCACTTTGCATCCACTAATCCAATTGGGCATTTCTTCTCTGTCTAATGTAGCAAGCTTCACAGCTCCACTTGGTGATAGATCTTTAATCACCAGAGGTCCCATCCCTCGCTTTTTAAGCTTCTTAGCATGCTGTTTCAGAGTGTAAACTAGGACATAGTCCCCAACCTTAAACTCTTTAGTCCTCACATGCTTATCGTAAAATTCCTTTTGTCGCCTTTTTTGAGCGTACATAGAAGCTACTGCTTTTAGGCGAAGCTCGTCTAGCTTTTCCAGGTCATCTATTCTATCAGAAAGCTCGTGCCCTGTCCACTCTAGATCCTTAGCCACCCTTAAGGTTGAAATCAAGAATTCTATTGGTAAGATAGCATTTAGCCCAAAAACCATGTTATATGGGGTTGTTCCTATTGATGTTTTATATGCTACCCTATATGCCCATAATGTTGAATGCAACTTCTGGTCCCAGTCAGTTCTCGACTCAGATACAATCTTCGTAAGGACCGTGCATATGGTTTTGTTTGTTGCTTCAGCTTGTCCGTTTGCTTGTGGATGATACGGGGCTGATTTCCTATGGATTACCATGAATTCATCTAGAAGGATCTTTATCACTTCATTTATAAAATGTGTGCCTCAATCACTCACAATTTCTATTGGCAATCCATATCGTACAAAGACGTATTCATATAGAAATTGTGTCGTGGTCCTGGCATCTGCTTTTTGAGTTGCCTTTGCTTCGACCCACTTTGTTAGATAGTCTGTAGCCACAACGATGTATTGTGCATGAGTCTTATATGCAGGAGGTGAAATGGGTCCGACATAATCAATCCCCCATTTTGCAAAAGCTCTTGCCCCCATCATTGGTCTAAGCGGCATATCATCTCTTTTAAGTGGTACTTTGGTCTACTGACAGTCATCACATCGTTTAACGTATTCCTCAGCGTCCATATGTAATGTTGGCCACCATATTCCTGCGTGAGCTTGCTCCAGGATTATCACATACTCAGACTCTGATGCGCAAATCCTAAGCTGGTTGTCTTTACCTCTCTTATAGAGTTGATCTCCTATTAAAGCGTAATCTCTAGCTTCTGTCTCTACAGATTTCTGACGAGCTTTTGACGTTCCTTCTGGGAAAGTTCTATTTGTGAGATATTCAACAATATACTGACTCCATTCCGGAGCTATCATTATCTGATATAATGTCGAATACTCTGCTGGCGGTTTTGATGAACATACAATACATACAGTGACATATTCATGTACGCTTTTTTTCATTCCTGGCCAATAGACTCCCAATTGTAACAAATTCCTATATGTGTTCCTTCTTGAACAATGAAATGCACATTCCTGAACATGTGCTTCGCGCAGATATATATTATATTCCTCAGGATTGATGCATAGTCGTAAAACATGATCATTTCCCAATTGATACAACCTTCCTGCAACCAATTGAAGATTCTTGGATTGCTGAATAGCAATATGTTTCTGGTTTTATTCTCTTCTATCAAACTCTCCTCCATAGGTTAATAAGCTAACGACATTTTGAGACCACTTCGGTATCATTTCTATGTTGAACAAGTACACGTCTGGCATGTCGTCATCTACTCCTATAGGGTCTTCCCCATTCGTCAATCGCGAAAGATGATCAACTCTAAGATGTGTTTTTCCTTTCTTTACTACTACCGTGAAGTCGAATTCTAGTAAGATAATGAACCATCTCACTATTCTCCCGGTATTGCATGGTTTATTCACTAGGTAGAGCAAGGCTTGGTGATCCGTAAAAAACACAAACTTGTTGGCTAGAAGATAATGCAGAAATTTCTTCACAGCATATATCATTCCTAATCCCTCTCGCTCTGTTGTGGTGTAATTCTTCTCTGCATTGTTGAGCTATCGACTGGCGTAACAGATAGGAAAATCCATGTTTCCTTCTTCTGGTTGAGCTAGAATGCATCCTATTGCATATGCCGAAGCATCTATATGCACATGGAATATCTTCTCCCAATCTGGTGATTTCAAGACTGGAGCAGTAAGGAGTGCCTCTTTCGATTTCTTGAATGATTCCTCACACTCCTCTGTCCATTCAAAGTTCACTATTAGCCTGTAAAGTGGTTGGCCTATTATAGCGTACATGTAAATGAATCGTCTATAATATCCGCAATGTCCCATAAAGCTCTGTACTTGTTTCGCATTGGTTGGTCTAGGCATATCCACTATAACTTTTATCTTCTCTAAATCCGTGGATATTCCGTTTTGTGAGACAATATGTCCCAGAATTCTGCCCTGTCGGACCATAAACACACATTTCTCAGGATTGAGACAAATGCGATATGTCCTACATTTCTCAAATACTTTTCTTAGGTGTTCTAGATGCTCATCTCTCAGAAGAGAATGTACACATAAGTCATCCATGTATATTTCTAGAAACAACCTTAAGTATTCTTTGAAAGCATGCGTCATCAGCCTCTGGAAGGTTGCGGGAGCATTGGTTAGACCAAAAGGCATAACCCGATAAGCATAAATTCCCCACTCCGTTGCAAAAGCTGTTTTATGTTGATCTTCCGGTGCTATGGCTAGCTGGTTATATCCTGAAAAACCATCAAGAAAGGAGTATGTTGTTTTCCCTGATACACGCTCTAGAACATGATCAGTTATCGGCAGGGGATAATTGTCCCTGATTGTTGCAGCATTCACTTTCTTTAAGTTGACACACACTCGGAGTTTTCCGTTCTTCTTGGGTACCACCACAATTGGAGATACCCAATCGGTGTGTTCAATCTCGTATATGAATTCAGCTTCCATTAGCTTATCTATCTCTTCTTTGATTCGCTTAGCAAACGTATCATTATATGTGTATGGTCTCTGTCTGCTAGGCTTTGCATCTTGTTTTAGTGGGATTGTGTGTTGGCATATCGATGGGTCAACTCCCTTTAAGTCCTTATAAGACCATGCAAACACATCCCTGTACTCTCTGAGAAGACTCAAAAGTCTCTCTTCCTCGCCTGGAGACAAATCTGTGGCTATGTACACCGATCTAGGTGTCTCACCTGGAGCTGCTAAATCAACTTTTTTTGCATCCTCCGGTCCGTCATAAGATTCGTTCGCCTTTCTCTCTCGAATAGGTTGGGTTAATACCACCTTCCTCTCCTCAATTGTGAATTTCCTGTAGTGAGAGGGAACATCCATGTTTTCCTTGATTTTGGCGTTTTCGTCCTCTCCACTCTCAATTTCTGTCGTCCAAACTTCTTTCAGAGTTTTCTTGAGCTCTCTGTACTTGTTTCTACGTTCTAACTTGGACTCCGTGTGTTCTCTCTTGCGCTTGTTCTTTTCTGATTTTTCTGTTTCAGTTTTCGTTTCATTCCTTTGAACTTGATTTCTTGAGCTTCTTTTGTCTTTTCGTAAGCTCTTTTGATCATCGCCTCTCATTCTTCCAGAAATCTTGTCCTTAACACAATCTTCCGCCTTTACTAGCATTAGGAATTGATTTTTCCTTCTTATTCTAGGCATCGGATTGGTTCTAACCCCCTTTGTTTTTCTCTTTGCTCTATAGCATTTCTGGCGTTGTTTAGTTTGGTTCGGAAAATCATAAAATCTAACATCCGTTATAGTTTCTTCGTTTCCGCTTGAATTGTCCGTTGACTCTTTGTCTGCTTCATTTCCCCACTGGATGATCGGGAATGTCGTGAAACACCTCTTCTTCATCTTCCTTTTCCAGTGTATCGTTCTTTTCAGTTTCTTTTTCGAGTACAGTTCTCAACATGAAGTACGGAACCATGTCGTACCCGTCCTTGTCGCAAAATTTTGTTGTGGGACCATCCGGAATTGCACAAACATCTAGGGTTGCTAGAATGTGTGTCCATTCTAATGGTTCAAGCGTGTCCTCTGGAAAGGGTTCTCCTATATAAGCTTCGTCTTCGATAGCCCTTTCTAAAACATATTCTTCTCACCTCAGACTTCCACATTTCGAGGCTCCACACATCCATAACTCCTTGGGCTTACCTAACCAAGCTGGAAATTCGGATCCCGCCAAAGTAGTTGAATCAAACTCCTCTACCGGTGTTCGATTCACATCTTTGTAGCTATGTTCCTTTAGGTTCACACGTGTAGTGGTTTCCCTATTTCTCGGGTATATGTGATCGTAACCCCAAACCTGGACCATTTTCAAATGTCTCATGAATGGTCTTCCCAGTATGATATCATAGTTATTCTCCTTGCCAAAATCGACAATAGCAAAAGTATGTTCGTATTCAATGCCGCAAGAAGTCACTACGACTTTCTCTAATAACCCCATAGGTTTCTCCATGTGTCCATCTGCTAATTGGAGTTTCAACCTAGTCTTCCTTATTGCTGGTTTCCCCCATTTTTTCCAGATCCGCTGGCTACCCCAGCTCCGCTGTCTAGTATTGCCATCGTGTTCACGCCTTGGAATTCAACTGGTAAGGTTGTATTCCCCTCTTCACCTTCGCAATACTCTCCGACCTTGTTTAAGGGTACAGGCTTAGCGTTCTTTTGTGGTTTGCTCAGCTCTTGTATACCCTCTTGCAGTCTCGATGTTGGATCTTTTATCCCAAATTTTTCCAAGCATTTTCCTACAGTGGTCCACATATGTGGTCTTAGCCTCAAAACCTCAGCTAGAGTGATAGTGCATGTCACTGGTGTTGACAAGATCTCTATCAATCCTTGCGAGTCCATGAATTTTTCTGATGAGATTCTTTGTGAGGGAAGTGCTCTAATCTCGGATTTTGCTTCATACTCTCCTAAGTATGAAGGTAAGGTATTCAGTGAATGAGGTTTGCTCTCCATTGTTCTAACGGAGCCCCCATCTCCCCAGTAAGATTGCAGATCCAAGTCCACTTGAGATCCTGCCTCAAATTCCACTATGGGAGGATTCCTGATGTCCTTTTTCCAATTTGTCTGATTAGCTTGGCAACTTAGCTCGTTTGCAAAGTTTGCCTCTCTCACTTGTTTCCAAAATTCATTGTAATCCTCATCTCTTCCGTAAGACCTCTGTATGACTGGATGAAAACTCTCTATCTCCTGATCGGTTGTGTTCAATACTATGCGGTCATCCTTGTGTGTATCTTCAGACTTTTGTGCACTGGGAGTCTTTTCAGCTACCCGTGAAATGATAGTCTCTTGCTGAATTGGGTTTTTCGTTCCACAATTCATTGTTTCTCTTGGTGGTTCTAAAAGGCTTGTGCAGTCTCGATCATTCTCTGGCACATTTCAAGTCTCTGCTTTTCCAATTCCGCGTTTGGGTATGTCATCCACCTCTGTTCTTGTGTTTGGTTGTTCTTTAACCTAGCTTCGTAAGCTCTCATCAGTGCGTCCAATGGTTCGTGTACTTTGTCGACTAGCACTGATCCCCTGAGCTTAAGCTCGTTGTTTCTTTGATACTCTTTTGTTTCGTTCTTTCCGGGCTCATCTCTCGTTTTCCGTTTTGACTCTCAAGTTTTTCTAATCTATCTTTAGTTTGCTTTAGTTCCTCAGCTAGAATAGCGTCTTCACGTTCTTTTCTCAACTTCATGCGTGCTTTTCTAGCTTTCCATGTGTTTCTCTGACTCCGCGGTCCTTGACTAACCACTTCAGTCGCTAACTTTCCATTCTCAGGTTCTCTAGTGGTTTTCTTAGCTTGAGCTCTAGTAACAACTTGCGTTGGTATCAGAGTTTCATTTTCAGACCCACTGCTGGTAGGAATAGTTTCTAGCATATTCAATGTCGTCTTTTGCACTTTGTTTGGATTCTTTGAACAATCCTCAATGAAGTGAGTAACCCCACACTCAGTGCAATAAGCGTTAATTCTAATGATTTCCGTATGTGGACAAACATTCATCAGATGGTCACCTCCACACTTGTAACAGGGTCCTAGTGCTGGTCTTGGTCCCACTTGATTCGTCCTTTGTGGATAGGATGGTCTTTGTCCTGTTAACCCTCCATGAGCTATGAACATCAATGTTCTTGCGTCCAAATTGTATCTCTCTTCATCAGAAGCACTTGTAACTGTTGGTATTCCAACATTCCCAATCATGCCCCATGGTTCTGGTTGTTTGGGTTCTTCTGGTGGGTAATACACAGTTGGAGACATGTGTGCACCAGATTCTTCATAATAGGCTTGAACAGGCACTAAGGCTTGTTCTTCCTGATTCTCTAAGGTTGGTGCATATCTAATGCCCACTGGTCTTGCTCCTGGTAAAGGTGGTTGTTGTCCCAATACCGGTTGCGGTCTTTCTATCCCCATAGGTCCTGGTACATTCCCGTTGGGTATCGAGGTACTGGATGTACCTGAGGTGGTGCTAATTGAGCAGGAGGTGCATACTGACGCTCCCTTACATACCCTTTGTTGTAATAGCACTCCTCTGTTGGATGGTTTGTCCATTTTTGTTCAATAGCACACCATTTCAGTGGTTTTGGCAATGGTTTTTGGTATGGTGCCATCCTTTTTAGAGCATCTTCTATCATTTGCTCTACATTTGGCATGGTTGTTGTTTGAACATTCTTTTTAGTGGTAGTCTCGCTCACTACGGAGGAAGAGCTACTGGATGCAAAATCTGTATCCGCTGACACCTCTCCATAAACCGTACAGTTATCCACTAAGTACAATGCTTCTCTCGTTACTTGCTCGAAACTTGTACAAGCTTTCAAGTGCAAGTCCTTCTTGAGAGTGTCGTTTCTCAATCCTTCAATAAAGAGAACAGATAGTCTTTCATCTTGTGGTCGTTCATGTACTGGACATCTCTCAATGTATTGTTTGAAGCGAAGTGAAGCTTCCTTCACTTTTTTGTGTTCTCTCTGTTTAAAAGCATATATTTGTGAGACCGTATTGTGCTTAATCCCTCGTTTTGAGAATTCCTCAGCAAACTCTCTTACCAAATGGTCAATGTCATGGAATCCCTCTCTGTTCAGTGGTTGAAACCATGTCAATGCCGTACCTTCTAGAGTAAGACCAAATCCCTCGTATTGTGTATGGAAATCTGTTATCTGCTCAGCTCTTAAGACTTGCTTAAAGAGTGACACATGTGCATACGGATCTCCTGATCCACCATACTTCTTTGGCATACACTTGGCTACTTGAGATGGTCTCATACGTCTATGGTCTGCTACCAATCTCATTGCTCCTGTGTCCCGGCTAAAGCTTTCTCTAGCATCATGGACTTCATGGGTTACCCTTGTCGGTTCCCCTGCCCTGAGTCTACTACTAGGAGGTAAATGTGATGGTTCCGCTTCGAACCTTGGACCTGGAGTGGTATATGTGGGGATTGGAACTGCACTACCTCGATTCGTATCCATTGACTCTCTGGAATGTAATGATCCCATTGGTCCGGGCTTCGAGTACTGAGGTTGACTGAAAGAGTCATCAGCCTGAGTTCTTTGTCCTCCTGTTTTCAGTGGGTTTTGCACTCCATTTGTTGGTGCTGGTCTTTGTGAGCTAGAAGTAACATAATACTGATGTAGTGGTCCCCCAAAGTATGTATATCCTTCTAATTCTTTCTTGCCCATTGTTGAGTATTGCCTCCCATACCTGTCGTAAGCGGCAATTTTTACTTCCGATCCCTCTATGTAGGTAAAGACATAAAGTCTTTTTTGGTCTGTCAACTCTCCAGTGTAGGGTTCTTCACATCTATAATAGAGATCTTGCTCCCCATTATTATATTTGTATAGCCCCACATAGATGTTATCAGTGTTGATCCTTGTAGTTTCATTCTCTCTTCTTAACCTCGCATCAGGGAAGTTCATTATTGGTGCTTTCTCCTCAAGTTCTTCATCTACTTTGGCTTTGGTGCCCATCAATCCCCACTTGTCCACAATGTTAGGGTTTAGGATTACCAAGTACATGGTACCCTCGTCATCTAGATATATATCTCCACTATAGCTCACAGGCACTAAGTCCTTGAACTCACTAGGTCTATCTTCTATCTTTACACAATAGCGGTCCATTCCATCTTTGTAGATCTTGGCACCTTGCTCATTGTCGTACTGGTATTTTATGAACAATAGCTTCATTGTGGCGGAAGGGTTTGATGATCCTGCTGCCATATTTTCTTTGTTGTTAGGTTCAAGTGTTCCAAGTGTTCGGTGAAAATCTCGTAAGATCTCTCCGAAGAAGTATCAGAAACACTTCCTTCAAAGATCGGCTCTAATGGTTGCACCCAACTTTGGTTTACACTTCCCTCGGTTAATATGACACTTGCTTGTTCCCCTTGTTTTGGTTGGTTATTCTGGAGATTCCTGCCCGATCTCAAATTCATCAATTTCCCTAAAGGACTTTAACTTTTCCGTCTCGGCAATTTGTTTTCCCAAGTTTTTGTGGTCAGAATTGATCCAAACTGATTGATACTTGGTCAATTGTTTAATCTTGTCAGTTGGACAACTTCTGTTTCATCAAGTGAGAATTTTGTTGCAGTTATGCTGAAAAAGACATTAAACGCGTATGATGTCTTTTTTCACAGATTTGGACTATTTTGGTTATGATCACTCTCAGTAGCCCCCTTATGCTCTGTCCACTCACAAAATTCAGTTTGAACTCTGTTTGAGCAAGTTATGGCTAGTTTAGGCTTTTCTTGGCAATTTTCCGCTTTTGACTTGTTTTGGGTCAATTGTGATCCAAATGGGATGAAACTTGAAATATAACCTCTAGACAGCTATTACAATGGATCTGTGTTGGTAGAGTATCAAAATATGTCCAAAATTAGGTAAAAGACATCATACGTGTATGATGTCTTTTTCACGCGTATGATGTCTTTTTCATCAATTTGGGTCAAGACTTGATATTTATGCTTTCTGCAGTGTTTGTAACAATCTTGTCAGGTCAGATATCAAAAATAAGCAGTGGATGTGCTAAAAGACATTATACGCATATGATGTCTTTTGTCCCAGATTTTGACTATTTTTGGTTTTAAGCCTTCTCCAATGTTTATAATTGAGTTTCAAGTGTTTTTGTCAGGTTTGAATGTAAAAACAAGATCTGAATCCAAAATTTCCTATTCTTTGCGTTTCTTGGACTCCGGCTTGTCTTTTTGGGTTTCTTTGAGTGTTAATGCTCTTGTTTTAAGTTGAAATTACGGTATCACCCCCTTTTTGAACACTCTGGTAAAGTCAAAATTTCTGTTTTGGTCTCTGTTTGGTCATTTAGACATCATACGCGTATGATGTCTAAAGTTGCAGATTTCCAGTTTTTTGGCACAGAATCCTTCCTAAAGCTTTCTCAAGTGCTCAGCAGCTCCCAGATACACATAAAATTTCTCTGACTTTTGTTTATTGCAAGTTTCACTACTAACTCGACGGTTTAGTGATCTATCATGCAATCAACCATATCAAGCAAATACTCCAATGATTACTAGCTCCAGATCAGGATCAAATGAAGTCCTACCTAAGCTATTCCTAATCATAAAATGGGTTTGGTAATTGTGATTTTAAAGAGATCCACTGTCACTCACGGACTAGCAAATTCTTCTTCTATCAACAACTACTCAACACCAACAAAACAACAAACAAATCTAAGCTAAACTAAAAATACTATCAACACGGAAGACCCAGGAATACCCCACTTCTTAGTATCTCTCGAGATCTTCGGAGTCCACCACGCCTAGATCTTTTCTAACTAAAGTATACAAAGTCGTTTATACGACTCACCTCGTAGGATTAGTCTAAGATCACCTACTTAGGGCTCTCGTCCCTGGTAACGGCGCCAAATGTTAAGGCGGTTACGCCGCTAGCGGAAGCTAAATAGCGAGAACTCAACCAACAATAGAATTTGTCAGACGAGGATGGAGCTTGACCCGCAGGCGCATGGAAACAACTAGGTGGGTGTCAAATCACCTACTCGACCTTCTAATGACAATCACTACTAAGGAAATCAAATCTAAGTTCTAAAATACGCAAGTGACTGAAATCCTTACTACGAACGAATGCTATACGAAACAGGATCTAAAATCATTGAATCGATCTCAAACTCAAGGGGACGTCTATACACTAGGTAAGAACAACACCCTAAAGACTTGGACTGCAAAATCAACCTATAACCACTCCGTGCGGTAAACGCGTATGAAGACAGGCCGAAAAATACAGGTGATCGAAACTTGACCCCGATGGTACTAATGTGTAGCTCTACTCGTTGTGGTTCTATAAATGTGCTGCACGCTCAATTCCGACACACGAGTTGGAAGAAAACTCACACCGAAGCTCGTAGGAACTTACCACACATAGAAGCCGATAGCGCGCACTCTTGGCATCTGTGCGTAGCTCTTGCCGTTGCTAACACAATGGCGGTGTCGCTTCTCCAATGGCGGCTCCGTAGCTCGCGTAGCAAGTAGATAAGACTCTCTCACTCTCTCTCAGACACAGTCACGACGCTCAAAAACTCACTTTGATTAATAATCTGAATCCTTAGGTTACAAAAACTTTGGCTTATATACCTCAGCCTTGGAGGTGAGAACATCTCTAACTAATTACATCAGCAAGTGAAATTACTTCGGGATTACAAGCTGGAAACTCAATTGAGTCTCGTTACTTAATGAATGGCTCAAATCAAAATTAATGTCGGAAAGACATTTATTACAATCAATGGTTACAAAATGATGAGTGTGAGCAAAAATGTGGGTATGATCCTCTGCTGGCTCAACAACATGCTAGCGTAGCCTTTTATTTTTTGTCAATAACTTGTCTCCCTTTAGCACTCATGCTAGATGTTACAAATTTCAATGTACTAATACATGGCATATGCAAGCTCAATGTATACACATAAGCCTCATGAAAGTATATACCTCCCCTTGCAATGTATCTACAAAAATAGACAATGACTACTATGGTGAATTAGCCTTCCACACACATAAATAACGACATCCATTACATGCTGTAGCACTTGCCATTCATATTCTTACTACTCCACTTAAATATTATCTTGGACTATCATTTTAAACTATATTCAAAAAGATATTTTCTACTCTTATTTTTTCGAATAAACTCTGTAATTAACGAGCCGGAACTACAAGCTTCTAGATTGTATCAGCCAATCATTATTCAGCTTTGATAGAAGTCCAAATTATTAGTTTTGACCACCTAAAACCCGTGGCTAAAGTATAAAAATCAATTTTTGTAAGTTTTTTATAAGTTTTGGATAAGAAATACACAGAGTGAGCTATCGTCACTCATTTCTCTCCTTTTCGTGCTTCTTACTTCCTCTCCGGTTGTCACATTACGATTGTGTTTGTTGCATTGCAACCGCAGGTAAGAGCTCTACGCATTGATGTAAGCAGTTGCTTGTCGAATGAGCGATTGGCTTTTGGTAATTTCAATCATTTGAGCCTAGCCTGAGTTAGATGCGAGTTGTTAGTTGTTTTCCGAAAGATTGACAACCTCTTGTAGCCTCTATGCACTAGTCGAATCAACTTCGTCCCATTGTTTGACAAATTAATCGTGGTTCTCGCTAATACTGCAATAAGATAGGATGGTGAGGTTAGACATGCGTCCCACACTCACTCTTGGCCATGCATTCGGTGGAAGATGCTTACCATAAATGGGTCATGTGCACTGCCAGCAGACAACCTCCAGAATAATGATGAATCCCGACTTCGTAGCCCCAATTCACCGCGTCGCAGAGAAATACCTATTTCGACTAATACTCGTACAAAGTCATACACTATTACTTAATAATAGTGTGCCAACCTAGTGAAAAAAACCCCTTAAGGACTTTTATGCTTGGTTATAAAAAAGAAGCACTATGACCGGCCAAAGGAAATATCATCTTGCCACTAAGTCCATATGTATCGAGACTTTAGAGTGTGTGTGTGAGTGTGTGTGTGTGTGTGTGCGCGCGTGCGTGCGCACATAAGCTAGGAAAGTGGACTATAGTCCCGACAATCACTCCACGAAGTTGAAATCTCTCTCTCTCTCTCTCTCTCTCTCTCTCTCTCTCTCTCTCTCTCTCTCTCTCTCTCTCTCTCTCTCTATCAAGACTCGCCAATTAGATCTTTGATATCGAATCAAATTGTTCTTATGATAATAAAAAATATTTTCTTCTTCCTCCCTCTTTGTCTCTCCCCCCTCTTTCGCTCTCTCAATGTCATCAGGTCATTAGACTCTCTCTCTCTCTCTCTCTCTCTCTCTCTCTCTCTCACACACACACACACACACACAATGTGTGTTTGTGCGTGTGTCTGTGTATGCACACGTGTGTGTGTGTGTGTGTCTCCGCATCCATGTGTGCCAAAACCTTTGAATGTAGGCAATTCACCTCTAAAAATTCTCATTTGCACGTTTTCAAAGTTGCGGTATAGAGGATTGTGTATCAGTCAGTGCTCGAAAAAATCGAGGTAGTGTAATCTCAACTACAATTTTTAGGTTTACCTTCATATTCTAAAGTTGAATGCGAAAAAACTTAAAATGCCAAAATAAATTTAATGTAAAAATCTTCAAATTACCTCTAAATTTCTCATATTTAAGAGCATGGTTAACAATAAAAGCAATTTAGTATAATCCTATATGCATGATTTCCAAGTTTGTGAGAAGCAGTATTGTGTGTCCTCTAAGAAACCTAAGTTAAGTATAATCCCAACTACAATATTTTAGGTCTTACCTCTAAATTTTAAATTTGAAGGTGAGAAACTCTACGAGCCTACAAAATTTATGATAAAAACCTTCAAATTACCTCTAGAATTTCTTATGTCTATGAGCATGGTTAGCAAAGAAAAAGATTTAGTGTAATCCCAATTGAAAATTTTTAGGTTTACCTCTAAATTCTAATCTTAAAGGTGAGTAAGCCAACAAAGCCTAGAGAAATTTAGTGTAAATACCTTCAAGTCACCTTTAAAATTTTTCATATGTAGGAAATTGGTTAATGTGATAACGTAGTTTACAATGGAGGTGAACGAATGTGTGATCACCTTGCAAGGCATATGCATGTGAAAATTATCTCGATGTCCCAATGTTAGTCGACCTTTGTCAGATATGGTTGGCCACCACAAACCGTCGATTGTCTTCAAACATGACTTTGAACGTTTCTATCTACTGCGTATGGGAGCAAGATCTTGAGAAATAAAGACGGGTGTGAGGAGCACAAGGGTGATGCCAATGCCGGTGACAGTGAGGCCACCAAGGAAGAGAGAAATGCCACTAATGATGAGCATGATTTGGTTGGATGCAGCAGCATACTTGTGAGTGCTCTCAAAGATGTTATTTTCTCTCTCCCTCTCCCTCTCTCTCACATACACACAGGTTGTGCGTATACACAGCTATACATATCTCTCTCTCTCTCTCTCTCTCTCTCTCTCTCTCTCTCTCTCTCACACACACACACACACACACACACAAAAAGGCACAACATGCTCAAACCAATCCTATAATATCATGAGGCAAGATGACACCACAATGACTACGGCTCAAAAGTTGGAGTTAAAAAAGGAGACATGACGACACCACAACAATGAAGGCTCAAAAGTTGGCAAATGTGCAGTCCGTGCAATGCACAAAAAACTCAACACGCATAGGCTCTTGCCTTTCTAAAAAACATTAAGCTCCATAATACATAGTATAATTATAATGATCGAAGATCATTTACGACATGAAAAGTCCATGAAAACCTACAAAGGGAGGTTCATTGGACGCCGACACATGGAGGAAACTTAGAGAAGCAATTTATGGCCTTAAAAAATGCAAAGTAAAGGCACCCTTCAAATTGTTTATAAAAACAAAAGGACTGTCATTGTCATTGTCATTGTCATTGTCATTGTCATTGTCATTGTCATTGTCATTGTCATTGTCATTGTCATTGTCATTGTGTTAGGATTTGAAGGGCAACCTATTCTTTCAAAAGATGGGTTGTGGAAAAATGCACCCTTCCCTATAGAAGGGTCTATTTTCAGTTTGCCCTTCCAATGAGAAAATTTCGCATAATTTACAAGGCAAGATACTATATTCTGTCAATTAGTATAACCAATATACATATAGATATTGTAAATGAGCATTAATATATATAAAATGTTTTTTAATTAGCCCTTCCATTGACATGTACTCTATTTTTTCACCTTTCTCTATAGAAGGATAATTTTTGAACAAGCCCTTCCAATGACAAACTCAAAAAAACTTTGGCCTTCATACAACCGGCAAAATGCATTAAGAAGGGCAGATGGGCGTCAAATCCTATGGGATAGAGTAAAACTCCAAGGCCTTCTCAAAGACTATAAATACTATAAATAAGAGTACTAAATTTTTGACTTTACTAATACTAATACTACTACTCGATCTATGCGCCCTTATTAACCCGAATCTAGACAGATTCTGCTTTCTGCTAAGGAATTCGAAACGCAGTCCAGATCAGCGTCATGTATGCAGTCCACATAAGCAAGATCCGCTCATAACAGCTTTCGTCTCCAGTTCTCGCGGCACTTTCTTCCTGTTTCGCCTCTGTGTCTACATACAGCTGCACAAAGCAAAGCATCGGTAGCTGCATTTACAATATCGATAGTGAGGATATCTAGGATATTTGAAAATCTTAGACTATGGCATTCAGTCTATTGAGTTGCAAGGACGAGGCATTGCAAGCATCGCCCTCCCTCTCTGAATCCTCTCGTTTCTGCCCACACTCTATACAAACATTCCGTTTTGACAGACGAAATCTGCGCTCTCTCTCTCTCACACACACAGACAGACCATCTCTATCTCTCATTGTCCCTTCACCCAATAAACACCAATGGCTTAAGCCTGCATTTTTTAACTACGCATCGCTTCAGCTGCTGGCAAACTCCCTCAGCTCCATGCGGCACATTGGGCCGCTCATCTCCAAACTCTTAGCACTGCATCAGCGTGTCTGTACTCCACCTGCGACGAATGACGTCGAAAAAATATGCACTTGACAAATGCACAACATGAGCTTTGTCTCTCTCTCTCTCTCTCTCTCTCTCTCTCTCTCTCTCCCTCCACCCATGTGCCGTCTCCTCCCTTTTTTCTTCTCCAAGGCATAGGAGGATTTGTCGAGATTCTCCTTAATAAACCCCATTTCAAAATTGGGGACACCTACTCACGATACAATTCAAAAGTCTTTTCATTTTCTAATCATCTTAGTACTTATCCTTCACTTTTGTATTTTAAATTAAATATTTTTTAAAGGTTCTCTTTTAAAGTGAAGTAAAGTGTGACACATGGAGAGTCTCTCCTTCCTTAAAAATTTTAAGCTCCATTATATATAGTCAGTATAGCATGAGACACGTGCATTGCCGTGGCTAGTTATAAAAGCTTAGCCTCTACTCTCTCGTAACATGATCCTCCCCTCTTCAAAGCGTAGAAGTTTAACATATGTTTTGTTAATGCTCTAGCTATGGTGATGCACCACTAAGTATATGATCTTTCTCACATGCATCAATAAGTTTTTCCATATAACTAATGATAGAAGGATGAGAATGGCAAAGGAGCAAGTGCAACAAACCACTAAAATGAGGATGAATGGCCAACCAAGCAAGGTGCTAGGGACCGTTGATACAATTGTGTGCACCATATGGAAACCAATGATAGAGCTTGTGTAACTCTCTCTCTCTCTCTCTCTCTCTCTCTCTCTCTCTCTCTCTCTCTCATCGATTAGATCTTTGGTGTCTCTCCCCTGATTGTTTCTAGGACGTAAAAAGTTTACTTATTCCTACTCTCTCTCTCTCTCTCTCTCGCGACTTCTCCCCTCCCCCCCTCACACACACACATTAGGGTTTGAGTTCAAGAGTTGCTAGGTACAAAACACCTATGCTCCTTTTGTTTGAGTTGGGATCACTTTTGAGTGAGGCTATGGGGCCATGAAGAGAGATGTGAATTATATGGTAAAGATACATTAAAGCTCACCACAAAAGCTTTCTAAAATTTCATGGGAGGAAGTAACAAACTCCAAAAGGCTCATAGAAGCAAAATATTGAGCTTAAGATGGATGGAAGATCTCTATAAGTGATCCAAGACGATAGTAAGCAACACACTTTCTTGACTATGTATCACTGGACCCTCATCGGTGATTGATGCTTTCCTCATCCTTTCCTCGCTAGGCATATCTAAAGAATATGGACCCTGTGTGAGAAAGATTTAACTCTTCAAAGGGACACATTCTTAGAGGTGCATCCCTTTGAGCTACATGACAATGGATTTGGCTTGATGCTCTTAGAAATTCTTGGAACTTGCACATTAGGTGGCTACTAACTTTACCTTCACTTTTCATGTTATCACTAAAATATTCTATGCACATCTAGGTGCATAGAAGATTGACCTTAGATAGCTTGGGAGGTGCTCCATCTTGCACTAAATCCTAACACTAACAAAAACCAAATGGAGTGTATTGAGTGTAACAATATGAATGGCCTTGTGTCAAGACTCAACCCCCTTGCTCTGTGTGTGTGTGTGTTTTTTTTTTTTTTTTTCTCTTTATGAAATTCTTTGTTTACACTTAAGCATTTATTATAACAAATTCATGCTCCAATGATCACCAACTTTCAATGCTGACTGTCATTGCCAACTCCACAATTTAGTTTTCTACATGGACACACATGCTAGCGTAGCCTTTTATTTTTTGTCAATAACTTGCCTCCCTTTAGCACTCATGTTAGATGTTACGAATTCAATGTACTAATACATGGCATATGCAAGCTCAATGTATACACATAAGCCTCATCAAAGTATTTGCAATGTATCTACAAAAATAGACCATGACTACTACTACTCGGTCTACACACAGTTTATTAAGGAGAATCTTTTGAGATCCTCTTATTTTTCTTCCCATGATAATGTCTCATGCAATATGGCGTTCCCATGTCTTCGTCACGCCCCATGCAGGCCTGCCTCTTTCCTTCCATGCCTCGCACAAGGTGCAGATTCCTTCTCTCACCTACACACACACACACTCTCATTGGCTGCACTATTTCGCATTGAGCTTGCCCGCTCTCTGATTTGAACAACTCCTACGATGGGCAACCTCAAGGCGCGCAAGTCTCCAAACCTCTTTGGGCTCAATGAACCTCAATTAAGTACACATGAATGCAATACCAACCAAGGCGCAGAGAGAAAGCATTGGCCCCCAGCTTGCTTTCCGTTCAAAACTAGAGAGAGAGAGAGAGAGAGAATAGAGAGAGAGAGGTTTGAGGCTTGTGCACTTGTCATCTCTACTCCTCGTGCGTCACGAGCTTTTCCATGTGGTTGGCGGCCTGCTCATCCCTGCACACATCGCACCTGGCTTCCGGCTTCCAACAACCACCAATCTCTCTCATTTATCTCCAACAATGCGCTCATAGTCGTACAACAAAACATGTTTGGACAATATCTAATCCATTGACAAGCTACAGACGACACTCAACACACATTGCCACAGAGAGAAGGAGGAAGATCGTATGCACTCGATGCCTTCTTTGCAAACCAAAGAAGCTGCGACGAAGCAACCATCGCAACAAAGTCTCTCACTCTCTGTCCGATGCTCGCAACAAAATCTCCCTTTTTGTGTCTCTCTCTCTTCTCTCCATGTGCCTCCTCTCCCCTTCCGTTTCAAATCGACCTTGCCCCGAGGCCCAAATGATGTACATCGAGCTCGATAACAACATAGGCGTTTGAAATACGATATCAGACAATGAAGTACATAAATAGCTTCTCCATAAGATTAGAAAAGAGTCTTGAATAATTGAATAAGACTTCAAATTTTTGGGACGTTCTTACAAATGTTACAAATGTATGGACGGATGAAATAGTTTTTAAGGTGACCTTGTCAAGGCATGGAAGAGCACACACGATTGCAACAAAATACGTACGTAAAATGCAATTGAGTCTAAAACTAAGCTAAAAGCTTTGTAAACTTTCTATACTAATAGATAATGGGTAGATAATGGGGGAAGGGATTCCGGCACCCTCCCCCAGACACGTGTCATTATCTCCTTCATCCGGCCAACTCTGGTGGTGTGTAACCTTGCAGCCTAGCGCTCAGTGCAAGAAACCGATGTCGAGTTGGCGACTCAATGCGTGATCAGTTTTCTCTGACGCCAGTTTGAATTTTAAATTATGGCCCGTTGCAAACAAATCATGCCCCTTTTCAATCGCTAATCTCTCTCTCTCTCTCTCTCTCTCTCTCTCTCTCTCTCTCTCTCTCTCTCTCTCTCTCTCTCTCTCTCTCTTTCTCTCTCTCTCACACACACAGAGTTGGATCTCTCTTTGAATCTCTCTCTCTCTCTCTCTCTCTCTCTCTCTCTCTCTCTCTCTCTCTCTCTCTCTCTCTCTCTCTCTCTCTCACACGCACGCACGCACGCACACACTCATTGAATCGCCCTGGTGTAATACATTGAGAGACAGAGACCGCCGTAGACCAGGCTATGGGAGTGGAGGTGGCGAGCAGGCTGCCTGTAGGGAGCATTTTAGAGAGAGAGAAAGGGGAGGCAGCGTGAGCAGGCCAGGGGAGTCGCGAGCAAGAAGGGGCACCGGTTTTGGTCGCCAAGCATAAGATCTAGAAAGCGAGATGATGAGAGGGAGATCCTCATTGTGCAGACAGCCGAGAGAGAGAAATGACACACATACAGCCCTCCCTCCCTGCCACATGTCCGGCTGGTCCCAGGCAGTGTACATGGTAGCCAAGTAGCACAGGCGGGAGAGAGAGAGATATAAAGAGTGTCAAATCCCACGATCACTCTCAGGTGTGTGGGGGGGGGGAGAGAGAGAGAGAGAGAGAGAGAGAGAGAGAGAGAGAGAGATGAATCGCAGATTCCCAATGGTGCCCGCTTAGGCTCTCCAACTCTAGCCTCCGTGTCTGTGCTGTTCACAATAAACGCTACTCCTTGGAAGTTGGCCCACTTGAAAAGCTGGGAGGCGCATTGAAGAGAGAGGAAGTCGCCATGGTGGCAAGAGCTGCTCCAAGTGCGCATCATCCATAGCCACAACAACGGAATCACAACCCGCTAAACCCTGTTAGGTAAGAGGGGTACCCTTGAACTCCATGGATGTGCTTGGTCTGCAGAATTCAATCTTTGAAACTTTGAACAATGTAGCGGCAGTGCCCCGCCATAGTTGTGTTGTAACGGGTGTTGTCTTTCCTGACTATAACTTCCCCTGCCATACACATGCAACTCCATCCCTCGGTCCAAACAGGCTCCTACATCCTCATCATGAAACGGTAGCTTGCTCCTCATCACCTCATCCTTATATGGCTCCTGTAGATTTTCCGATATGGTGCAGGCGTCTACATTTGTTCTCTCTCTCTCACTCTCTCTCTCTCTCTCCCCCACCGCAAACCGACCATGTGTCAGCTAGCGCTCTCTTCTGGCGGGCCTTTCTTTTCAGTTGTAGGAATGGAATTTGCTTCAGGCTGAAGCTGAGCGTGAAAGTAGCGGCAGCGGTGGTAGCCAAGAGCAACAAGAGTAAGAGGCGATTGAGCAATGGGGGGAGCACATATGCGTAGAGCTATGGAGGAGCGGTGCCAAAATCGATGATAGGTGGAAGCATCTGCAAGCCTCCGTGCAAGCAGGTGTTTTGCAATGATGCCTTGAGGCAGCCACATACTCAGAATGAAGAGCTTGAGCAATGGCTGACCTCCCAAACACTGACGCACGCAAGAGAGAGAGAGAGAGAGAGAGAGAGAGAGAGAGAGAGATTTTAATTTAATGCAGTATCTCATGAAGCTTCGTTCATAACACTAGACAAATGTTGTTGAGGGAAGTCTTTGCTCATAATAGCACGTTAATGCCTCGGTCTGGATATTGTTGTGAGTATCTCCTTTTGGTTGTTCAGCTGCAGCCTGATACACTGTCAAATGTAGTCCTCACGACTACTCTTTGTTAGCTCTCATGTCAGGTCCGTCAAATGTAAGATGGTTTCTTTTTGTCAGTTGATCCTCTCTTAGGCCCATCGATTTCATCAATGAGGGGGGAAGTTTTGGTATTGCGCCTAGCAGTGTTAGAAAAAAAACAGGGGTACAATGTATTTTGACCGGCTAAAATCATAAAATCCCAGTTAGATTTTGAGCTTGCCTTAAAAGAAAACCGGAAAATTTAAACAAGTTTTAGTGTAGATACCAGCAAATGCTTCAAATTTTGACCAAAAAACACGTAGAATTTCAAGTTTTCCCTTATTTTCTTGGGTCAAGAAAAATGTGCAATCATTGGTTGTACATGTAATTTTCCTTACCTAAAAAGCCCAAAGGCAAAGAGGGTGCTACTGTTGATCGTTTATCCAAGGTTGGAGGTAATCTAACCAAGGTATCTTTCTTGCCCTATATTGAGTCTCTTCCTCTCACATCTGATCACCCACCATGTCATTGCCTCGTCCATTGCCTTCATTCAATTTTCCCTCTCCACCATAGCATCCAAACAACATGCTATCCTTCATGGCCAAGTAGCCTACAAGAGGATGCACAAAATTGTTAGCAAGGCTATGGGCCATGAAATCACAATAGGAGGAGAATAAGAAGAAGCGCTATGAGGGCTCACTTAAAGACAGTGCTAAGAAGAAGGAATTGTACCAAGGCAATAAGATACATGCTTGATCATCAGCTCTACGTGAGGGCCATAAGAGCCTGATCATCAACTTTTTGTGTAGTAAGCTGGATCGTCAACTATACACAATGGACATAGCTTGAAAAGGAAGCTTGATCATCAACTCTTCACAAGCAACACAACTTGATCGCCTTGAACATCAACCTTGGGATGCACGTGGATTAGATGGAGTGGTACCAAGGGAATGTCGTCTCTTAGAATGCGCTAATTGGGCCTATTTCTATCCACAACTATACAGATAAGAAGCTCTCATTTAAATGAGATCACACGGGCACCTCAAGTTGTGGGTTACATACAACACACCTCTATTTTGTTCGAGGAGAAGCTGCTATGACAAGAGAAACTATGGGTAGGAGTTCTTCGCACTACACAGGAGGAGGAGGAGAAAGTTGTGAAAGCGTGCATGGGGCTACGCTAGCTGCACACACACACACACACACACACACACACACACACAGAGAGAGAGAGAGAGAGAGAGAGAGAGAGAGAGAGAGAGAGAGAGAGAGAGAGAGGATAAATATGAGGGGCGAGGCAAAATATGCATGAGTTGTGAAGGTGAAGGATGAGAAAGAGATAGGATCACCCATGAGGGAGAAGTTGCAGGTGGCAGGTGAGCATGCAATGAGGTCCGGAAGAGATGGAGACTAAGGGTAGGCTATTGGGAGTGCTTTGGAAGCTGTCCTATGCCTATTATAGACAAGCTTTAAGAGCACAACTGTGTAATTTTATTGGTTTCCATACTTTAACTGCATGCAATGGAATCTTATTTTATAATCTTTGAAGCGGCCAAGGTAGAGCTTGACACTAGGGGCCCATTTTGGCGTTCATAAGGTGGCTTGGTGCTAGCAACGTCTTCGACACTTTCAACTTAGAAGAATCTATTGGGTTGTTGAAGTTCGTCATCTTTGAGGATGGGGAACCGGTGAGGGTGTGTGTGTGTGTGTGATTTACCCATGTCTAAATATGTCAGCATGAGCTTGATCCGACCACTGTCCCTTGCAACCCGACGATACAAATGGACAACAGGTAAGAGAGAGAGAGAGAGAGAGAGAGAGAGAGAGAGAGAGGCCGCTTCGGGCATACTAGGGAAGTGCAGTTGAGAGGGGTCAACGTACAAGGGTTGGCAAGAAGATCAATTATGATAGGCAGAGCGGACTCACCCTAGCTTGGGTGGCTATGGTGTGTGTGTGTGTGTGTGTGTGTGTGTGTGTGTGTGTGTGTGTGTGTGTGTGTGTGTGTGTGTGTGTGTGTGTGTGTGTGTGTGTGTGTGTGTGTGTGAGAGAGAGAGAGAGAGAGAGAGAGATCACCACCTCTAGCTTTTCACCGTGATCAGACACCATACCTCTGTCCCCTATAGCACCACATATTGACCTAAGCCATTGTAGTGTTTCCCTTGCCAACCACCTTGCATGGTTCCTCTCTCACATGCTTTGATGTGGGTTGGGATCTTGGAAGGCAGGGTGGGGGCAAGTGAGAGAAAGAGGGGCCATGCCGCCGCCGGAGGCGGCGCCGCTTTACTAGTGAACAATAAAGATACTTAAAATTGACATCACAAATTCGCATGCAGAATGGGAGTTAAGAGCTTGAATGTATGGTCCTTTTGAAATTATAATTGCATATCGCTTTGACCCTTCTTGTTTGTAAGGTCAAGTCGGCCCGTTTCAAGCAAAAGACCATCGTTTGAGCATCTTCCAACCAAGCCACAAACCATAGAATCAAGAATTGAAAGGCCACCTCGGATGATATTGTAGTGGCCCTCTCCCATTTTAATATCTCCATACACCCAATCTACAGAATATGTACATACAAGCGACGGGAAGGTGACGACATGGGCTTGCGACCTGTAGTAGCAAGTGCATGTGTTCTAGTGTGCGTCTATTCCTTGGTGCGCAATATCTGCTACCTGCAACCACACACACTAAGCTCAAGATCCATGCCAAGTGAGATAAGTCTAGAAAAGCAAGATGCAGTGCATGTTTCTCTCAAGATTGAGATAAACAATGACTCAAAGAGTTGAAGCTGGGATTCTCTAGCCATGGCAACTCCTAGGTCATGGTGCTATCAAAGTGTGGCCATGCCTCTTCTTTATAAGCACAATGGTTGTAGCAAACCTGGTAATGATGAGCCATATTTCCTTTGCCAATGGGTTGTGGGATTTTTGAGAGCAAGAAATGGAGGTTGAGCCACAGAATCAAAGTACGGGACCATAAAGGAACGACATACAAAACCACTGGCATGAGTAGCCACCAAAGTGGAGGCTAGCTAATGGGAGCAAAGGGTGAAGGGATAAGGGGTAGTCACAACCACCGATAGGAGTAGCCGCCCATTCAGAGAGCCTTACCACATGAGGTCGGACGGCCGCCGTGCAGTGACTCCTTTATTCCAAGAATATACTTCGACCAGTCGGAAATTTGAGCACATGATAACCAATCGGTGCCCAATTGGTGGCCGGCTGTTGGGAGCTTTGAGCACATGGATAGTGGTCAGACGGAGTCAATAAGCCCCAAGTCTCCCTAAAATTTATTTACATGAGTTTCTTTTTTTTTTGTAGTTGCATAGATGCGTGCTATGGAGGGAGATCCACTTCGTCAAAGTCACCTCGGATTCGAACCAAGGCCCTCAATAGGCCTTGCACACATTCTCCTCAAAGATTGCCCAAGCCTTTCAAGGATAGAATGCTTTTTAATTTAAAAAATGCATAAGTCAATTAAACAGCACAAACAAACAAACAAAGAAACACATGAAGCCATAAAACACACAAAGCAAGCATATGAAACAAGCAAATGATACATTATGCATACATGTAATACATGTAGAAACATACAACAATGCAAAAATAAAAAAGCGTATTGTCATATCCAATTATTCTTGCACAACATGCAAAAAAAACAAGTCAGTTTGATTCGTCCAATCAATGCACACGTTAAGATTCTCACTCTCAATTTTGTGCAATTCACCTATTGAAATGCGTACATAGTGCCGTGTGCATTCTTAGGCCTGTTGCATGCTGACGCATCATCGTGCGCCACCTCAAGGCCTCCTCCGCATTGGGGTGTGGGCCGATTTGCTCCAAAGGCTCCAGTTCACCCTTCAATTGCACAAAATTGTGCAATACGAAGCAAGCGCTAACAACCAAGGGAGAAAAGGGAAGATTTACATTGAGGTCACAGAGAATGCGCCATCGGTTTTTCAATATACCAAAGGCATTTTCAACCTTAACCCTACCCTTCGCAATGTGTCTATCAAAAACATTCTTTTGTGGCAGGCCTTGCCCACCTTTGGATTTAGAAGCTTTGAGAAGAAAACTCATTAGATTATACAATGAATCCCACAATATATGGCCTCACTCTCAAGCCGGTCACTTCCACAAGAGGTGTACTCAAAACCTCAATCCGCTTCATTTGAGCATATATTATAGACCCCTTGAACAGTGTGGAGTCGTGTGTGCCTCTTGTTGCACTACAAACCACATTCCAAAATATTTTTCTTGAGTCACAATGTCCTGAAGAAGAATGTTGTGGAATCCATGGTGACTGACATACTGTGCAAGATAAAAGTCGCCCTGAGGCTTGCGTGCAAGCTTTATGTGAGTGCCATCAACTGCACCACACATGTTCGGTAGGTTTGTAATGTCCTGAAATCTTCTATGATCTTTGATAATCGCCTTCCCGAAGGCGTCTCTAAGTGGGTCCATACAAGCATCTCCTGAGTTGTGAGTGCTCTAATGATAAGGTTGGTGTACTTACCAATGGTATAATCTCCCATCCCAAACAATTGACATAATATTCTTGCGGAATGGCCATGTGCAAGTCTCCATAGCATGCAACCAAGTGCTTGATCAGCTTGGATGGGCACCCTAGACCATCCATGCACATTAGGACATGGGAGATGGGGAAGGATCAATTCTTTCAGCTCATGAAATGCCTCGTAAGACATCCTATAGTACATCCTAAAAATAGCTTGGCAGTCTACTCGCCATGATGTCCAAATAGTTGAGTGGATGAATTCCAAAATGTCACATGCTTAGGGAAGCACCACCACATCCGTGGCTCCATCCCAATCAAACCCTCCTCTCTCAAAAAAAACATGGATGCAATGCAATAAACTACACAACCAATCAAACAAAAAAACATAGAGTGCATTCTATGCCTCCTACGATCCTACCTTGGGTCTTCCTCACTAGGAGAAATAAGATGCCAATTTAACAACAACACAAGAAGCAGTTCAGCTGCATCAACATCATCCATCCTACATTTTCAAAAACCAAAATAACGCATTAAGAATAATACAAAGCAAAAGTATGATTCCATTTAATTCCTCCCTCCCTCTACACAATTTTAAGTTGATTAGTAAAGTACCTTGGGCTTGGTGACAATCTTTTATGTACATCTCCATTTGTTGAGCCTCCTTGTCCATCCTCAGCTTCAACAATCTTTCCTCTTGGGTACCCCACTCCTTCTCGCGGTCTTTCATTGTTTGAACCATCCCTTTCATCCCCTCCTTGAGCACTTTGGCAATAAATCCTAGCAATGTGCGTTTGGGCTCTTTCATTTTTTGCGCTTTAGCTCCTGGAAGGTCTTGGACCTGAGGGATCTGTGTTGCATCCCTCGCATCCACTGTGCCAGCCACACTCGTAGTCTCCTCTACAATAGTCTCACCCTCGCCTCCACCCTCGCCCCCTACCTCCCCCCCAATCTCTCCCTCCCCCTCATCCTCTCCATCATTGCAGCCATCTCCCTCTTGAGTGCCCTGACTCCCTGCATGAGTGCTTTGTGAGCTAGCACTATCAAAGGCTCCCGGAATCGCCACACATCGTGGAGTGGATGACCACAAAGTGTCGACCACCTCAAAGTATTCCCATGTGGACCTCACCACCCAGTAGTTGTTGGTTTTTACTTTTCTATTTTATATTATTTCTAAGAGTGTCTATGCGGTTCTTGACCTACTCTGGTGTAAAGGAACCAGTGACCTCATTGTTTAATTGCAATGTAACTTTCTCCCAATCTTTGAGTCTCAAATTTCCTTTGTTCACATGAGACCATCTCTCTTCATAGTGTTTAAGCAAGGTTGATGTTGCGGTCTCATCCCACATTGGTATCGCCACATGAGGGCGTTTAGCCCCCTTGGTGGACTCGCTAGATGAGGTCATAGTAGGACGCAATGGAACAATAGCTGGGGTAGTGGACAGAAGAGAAGGCCTAACATTCAATACAGGCATGGTCATAGAAGCCCCCATGCAAGGAACAGGCCCCATGCGAGGAGGCCTGAAGCCTTGGCAAATCAACGGAGCAAATGATCCAAGTGGGGGCCTTGGACATATGAAGGAAATACCCGGAACAAACACTCGGCTAGAGAAGGATGGTTGGCTGGCTCAATCCTATGTTCTCAATTGACTGACCCTCACTCAATGAGCCCCTCCAACCATCCTCCTTAAGCAACTGCATAAACCCTAAGGTCTTTGTTCAATTGTGTTTCAAACATTGTTTCGCAACTAGGCTCTCTCAAACCAAACTCTCCCTCGTTAACCCTAGTCATTCGTTGACTACTTCTAGGTCGCTTGGGGATGCGTGCATTGTAGTGACTCATTGGATTTTGGCCTGCAAATATCCCTAACAATCAATGACATGCATTCATAGACTCAATCAGGAAATAATGCATTTCAACTATTGGGAGAACACCTCTAAAACCAAAACGCAATTTACACAAACTGATTGAAGAAATTTGTTTTCTACAATTGCATAAAACAATACTCATAAACCATACATTATGCAAAACCAATACTCAAATTATCAACCTGGCAGCAATAGTGTGTGTATGTGTGTGTGTTGGTTTTTTTTTTTTTTTTTTTTTTGGGGGGGGGGGGAATCCCATACTTTGATCCTTGGAAAGCAGATGATCGCGAGCTTGTGGAGAATATTTGAATTGCCTACACAAACTACTGCAAGGCGAGCTTGTGAAGAAATTGCAAAAAAACAGTGAAAGGCTGATTATGAAGATGTGCAGCACACAGCCCGTTGTGCAAATGTCGACAAGGGGATGGAGGGCCATTGTGTGCTCTTGCATTGATTGGCCAGTCAAATATGGCATAGCTGGCTAGAGTGGGGGAGGCGTAGCTCTTCTCACCGAGCGGCCAGCACAAAAGTGCATGCCACGTCATAATTTTTGCAGCCGGCCAAAGACCTGAATGCCTTGTGCTCACTACAAGAGAAAAACCTAAGAGTTAATTGGCATAGCAAATGAGAGAATAGGTAGAGGCCAAAGTCATGGTACAACAACCAAGATGGCATGTGGAGCTGGAGCTTGCATGGCAAAGAAAATGGAGGAATCAGGTTTACGAAGCTAACATGGAATTGCAGCCAACAGGGGCCACGTAAAGGTACAATGGCACCTTCTTATAGCATGACCATAGTGGTGAGGGTAAGGTCCCTTATGGCCAGTGGAGGACGCAAACCAACTATGGCCAATTCAACACGGACTGCAGAGAGAAGAAGTGGAGAGGGTCCACCACTGGAATGGGGGAATGCATGATATATGCAGTTGTGGGCAAAGAAGCAACTAAACATGGACTAGAGAGAAAAGGAGTGGGAGTGACCCACTACTGGAAGTAGGCAGGTGCACCATGGCCCTCTTCTTCATCAAGAAGTTGGGGTTTTGTTTGAAAAATGAGTGCAAATCTATTATGCATAACGCGCAACTAGAGGTTCTCTCTCTCTCTCTCTCTCTCTCTCTCTCTCTCTCTCTCTCTCTCTCTCTCTCTCACACACACACACACACACACACACACACACACACACACACACGTACGTACTTATATAGCTAGCATTTAACCAAATATGAAAGCCAACTCTTCTCTGGGATACCTATAAACCATGATAAAAACCCCCTAGGCTCACTCTAACTATCATATGGCTCCGCATTAACAAAAAAAACGGGAAAACTCCATCCTTTCTTCCCCCCTATGGGCACCCACCCATAATACTGAGCCTCGAGATCGTGGCATTCATGCCTCTTAATTCTTGGCCGACCTTTCACTCTCTCTCCCCATTGTCCCTCTACAGCACATCTCGTACGTAGGGAAACCCTACGCTAAATCTTACGCTCTCTCTCTCTCTCTCTCTCTCTCTCTCTCTCTCTCTCTCTCTCTCTCTCACACACACACACACACACACACACACACACACACACAACCCCCACTATACGAGCAGGGGCGGCCGTAGCTACTTCTTGGAAACTTGCACCTATTGAGTACTTGGATCATGGGGCTTTTACCACCTTGGACAAGATTGAAGAATCAAACCCTGTAGCACTATAGAAGTGGTGAGGGTGCTTGGTCCCTCCGTCTGTGGTGTATTTCTCTTTGCATGTGTTTGTGAAAGAGAGGAGTGAGGGCATAGACGTGTACTGTGCAATCATGGAGGTGGTTGAATTACATCTCAGGTCGGTGTTTACCTTTTGATGGAAACTGGTTGACATACTATGACAAAGCTCGTAATTTAAGTAATATGGTTATTGTGAATGTAGGTTTTTTTGGTCTGTAAGATTTGCGTAAGATTTGCATAAGCATTTCACTGCATATGGTAACTAGTTGATTGGTTTACTTCACAAAATCACTCACAAGTAAAGAGGTTACCGCCTGGCTTGACTTAGGAACATCATACACGGGTGGGATGTCCTGCCTCGAACGCATATTGTTCATAATAGTGATTGGTAATCACGGCAAATGATTTAGATTAAAGGTGTTATTCTATGCATGGTGTTTGTTTCCTCTGGCATAATACAGAGCACGCTGATGCTTATTAATCCAGCTCTATCGGACCTGATTACTATGTTAGAAAGTTTATATTATGGTTAGTAAGTTATGGTGGTTTTGGGTAAAACCTTATTACACCTTGGTTTGATTTAATAAGGACCTCTGCGTAAACAATATACCGACAACCCTTATGGCGCAGTATAATAATGGTTACTGTCGTGATTCTGGTAGAACTCTGCCGTAACCACTAGACTGCCTAAAAATTGTTTTTTAGAGAAAGGAAGGGGTGGTATAATACACCCTTGGCATTCACAGGAAAGGGAATGGTTTATTGAGTAAGACTAGCCCTAAAGGGCGACTGATCTGTATACTTTGTGGATTGTTTACTGCATGCTTTGGAGTAACCTTTGTTCCAGCTGATACCGACCTCATATCAGGATACCAACATAAAGAAGAATGCCACTTTTTATGTTGATCATTGGGGCACATCAAATTTTTAACTTTGTTAAAGCTAAGATGATTGGATTTAGTATGTTTTTTTCTCATTTGGCATACAAACCGAGGTATGATGGATCTATAAGCCCAAGAGGGCATGTGAAATTTGGTTTTGGTTGATAACATAGCCAAGTTTGATACCTTTAACTGTCAATGGAATTTTTGTTGAGAGATATTTAAAGCCTTTTTAATTTGGATACTTTATAGCTTCATAGTACTTAAAAAAAGCTAGAGGAGTTGGAGCTTGAAAAAACTGGCAAAGTAATTGTCATATTGAAAGAATAATGAGATGATATGGGGATTAAGGGACTTGGATCAAAAGGGGTGGGTGGCCTTTTGATCAGAATGATATGTATGCTATTATGTAGTTAAGGTCTAATAAAAAAGGGGATATATAAAAACCATACTTATAAGTACTTCTATAAATCTTTGGGATAATAAACCTTTTTTACAAAAAAAACCAAAGAACTCGAATACATGAACATTTTGGACAATGGTTTTAAGTTTGAAAAGTTGTAAGTTGGACATGGATAACAACTGATATAGTCCATTGACACCTTTAAAAAAATCCAAGACTAACGTGTTTGTTGTCTTGTTTTGATGGATGCAGGTGAGGACTCTATCCTTTCCTTGATTTTTTTGGGCTTAAAGCAATTGTCAGTCCATGAGTACACTTGCTCCTACTACTTGGGAATTACTTCTTCAATGAGTCATTATCATTGTATACTAGAATGAGTGTGGGACGCATGTCTAACCTCACCATCCTATCTTATTGCAGTATTAGCGAGAACCACGATTAAATTGTCAATCCATGGGACGAAGCTGACTCGACGAGTGCATAGAGGCTACAAGACGTTGTCAATCTCTCAATAAACAACTAACGACTCGCATCTAACTCAAGCTACATTCAAGTGACTGAAACACCAAAAAGCGCTCATCAGCAAGCATATCACATCCAAATGACATCCAAACATAACGAAACTTCTAGGACAAGTTTGTAAAACCTAAGAACACATGCTTATGGTCTCAAACCCCACTTTAGGTCAAGTTCCAAAATCGCGATTATTAACAGCAGTGGATTTTTGACCTAGTCGTTTTCGATCCAGAATGCATCTAAATGCTTAGTAATGATGCCTCAATACCTCGCCTACACTTAGTTTTTTATTTAAAAGTGTAAATTCTTAGTTATGATAAAATTAGGCCGCGGATTGGCGATGCCAAAAGCTACGAAATACTATGAATGGCTTACATCAATGCGTAGAGCTCTTACCTGCGGTTGCAATGCAACAAACGCAATCGCAATGTGACAACCAGAGAGGGAGTAGGAAGCGCGAGAAGGAGAGAAGTGAGCACCGTTAGCTCACGCTGTGTATTTCTTATCCAAAAACTTATAAGAAACTTACAAAAATTGGCTTTTATAACTTAGCCAAGGTTTTTGGGTGGTCAAAACAAATAATCGGAGTTCTACCAAAACTGGGTGATGATTGTCTGATACAATCTAGTAGCTTGTAGCCCCGACTCATTAATTACAGAGTTTATCCGAGAAAATAGGAGTTACAATATTCTCGATTTATCAAAATAATAATTGTTCTACAAAGAGAACTCCGAAAAATGGTGACCGTGAGCTTGCTGCTAACATTCCCCCCCTCCTCGCCTGTGTCATCCCTTGACACAGCTTTATGGGCTGAAATAATCTTCAGGTTGACGGCTGGCGAGGCGGTCTTTAAGCGCATCCAATGCCTTCTGGTATCTGATTCTTCTTTCCTTGTCGGGCACTTGCAGAAATTGCATTGCCAATATTCTTCAGCTCCACCCCGCTGAATAGCCTACAAACATGGATGTTAGGTTGCTGATCACCGGCGCAAATATCTTCGTTCACCAGGTGAAGAATCCAGTGTAGAAAGCTTCTTCAAAGGCCAGCATATTATTCGATGGCAAGAACATGCATCTGGCATAGAATCCATAAAGGACTTCTTCCGAAGGCTGCCCACTCAGATCGTAGCATAAGCCTATGTTTCCTTCATAAATGATAGCCATGGGGCTCCTGTTTGCTCAGGCTCATTAAAAACTTGAATGCATGTGAGCAACATTCTGCAAATTTTATATAACATGGCACATGAGAGATCTGGCAAACCCTTGAAGAAAGACATGGCACCCGTTAGGGTTTTCACCATGTATTCGTCTGTCGCTTGGCCTCTCTGTGGAGCTGGCAGCCTGGGGAAGTTAAGCCAAGTTGGCCTCTTCTTTTGCAGTGCTTCGTGCGCTTGCCATGTCCTTACTCTGGGTACATGACAGAAGGTTGGATCTCTTTGAAGGGCTGCAGGTGCTCTTGTGAACAGAATCAGGTACTCGGATTCTTGTTCAACCAGCTTAACCTCCACTTTGGGTGGTCTTTATCTATGCCATCTTCTTGCATATCTTTGTATAGCCTCTCTTTCACCTGTAATAATTCCACTTTGATGAGAGGGTACGGCAGGGATTGTTGGTGCCATTGAGCATTGATCTAATTCGGAGTGAGTTGAGTGACGTTGACAGAGTGTAAAACTCTCAACTCCCAATCCATTGCGGCTTTCTACTGCTCATCCACCTCTAGGGTGATCTTCTCCTTCAGTGCGTCTTCTTCAGCTTTTGACAGCTGGACCATTGGCACTGTGTCTTCATCTGTGATGTCAATATGAAATTCTTCATCACCACTCGGCTCTGTTGTGGACTGTGTCTCAAACTCAACAAACGAGACCGAGGGTATGTCTATCTATGGCGGCTCTGAAGTGCCTGCCTCTTCTTGCGTGTCTGGTTTTCCATCTTTGAGGAGTTGATTAATTCGCTTGAGTTCTGTTATCTCCTTTAGGAGCTCCTCCTCTCTCTGAACCCGCATCAGTGCCAGGTCCCTGCGTTGTGATTGTTCTAGCTTTAAGTCCAATTCAAGGTCTTTGTTTTTCTTCTCGAGTGCCTTGTACTCTTCGTCAGTTCCTTTGATCGAGGCCACGGCTGGATTTTCTCTCATTTGGCGTAAGAAAATTGCATGATCATTGATCTGCTATTTAGTGTACTGCAGAGAAGCATTGGCAACATCTAATTGCACCTGAATTTTTTGAGCTGACAGAGATGTCGAGTTCATTCGTAAATTTTGTCAGCTGCTCGTCTTTGGCTTTGCAAGCATCAGATAATTTGGTGAGTAGATCACCTAACTCCTCCATTTCTTTTTGTTGCCTATCTTTGGCTAACTGATGTTGTTCAGCTTCTGCCTTCATCTCTTGCACCTGCCTTTGAAGATTAGTGATAACAGTCATCCTATCTTCTAGCTCTCTTTGGAGAGCGTCGATCACCATTTCAAGTTCCTTGGCCTTTGTGCTGCGGTTTAATGTTGCTGAGCCGAGTCTCTCCGTCATTTCCTACATCTGCCGTGCATATTCATTGACTTGGACTATTACCTCGTCGCTTGATTGCCACTCCTCCTGTCTTGCCAGCTGAGATGTGCCTGCAACCTCATGTGTGGCTTCCTGTTGTGTCATAACTGCTGTTGGTTCTTGTGTGGAGGTAGATGGTCGGTCTTCTTCTTGGTCATCCTGAGACTTTGATGCCTCGGCAGTTTCTTGCTGAGTAGAAGTAGAGGGTGTTGGCTCAGATCTTGCTGTCTCTTCAGGTGCCGGCCTTTCTTCCTTCTCTGTCTCGGGTTCTTTCTCATGTGTAGTGGTAGACTCTTTTTCCACGTATGCTTCTTTATTTGACTCTTGTGCAGATCCACTTGCCGTTTTCTCTTCAGGCTTTTGAGTATCTTCGGCTGCCTTCTCCTGTTCAGGCTCAACTTCTTTTTCTTTTTTCTTTTCATCTTCTTGTTCGGATTTTGTTTGTTTGGTGGACTCAGAATCTTTCTCTTTCTCAGGCTCGGCTTCTTTATTGGTGTCTTTGCTTGCAGGTGATGGTGGTGGGCTAGGCATGGGATGGTCTTGTTGTTCTGTAGGCGATGAGATCCATAACTTTGTTCTTGGGCTTCTGCCCTAGCCGTCTCCTCGGCTTTCTTAGCAGCTTCTTATGCCTCCTTCAGCTTTAGAGCTTCAGCCTCTTGGTACATTCTTTCTAAACGCTATGTTGGATCTTCAGTTTCTTTTCTAGCAGGTACCCATTTTTCTAGGTCTTTCACTTGTGCTTGTCTATTGCGCTGGTAGGCATGTTTCTCTCTTTCAAAGAGCGCTTGTTTTTGAGCTGGCTCTTCTTGGTGTGCAGCCACAGCTTTTCTTTTCATCTCTTCTCTCCAAGCTCTCTTTTCTTGGGACACTTGTCGAGCAGTGAAAATTGAACGTTCTTGGGACTTTTGAACGTTCTTGGGACACTTGTCAAGCAGTGAAAATTGAACAACCTTCACCCATAGTGCACAAGGGCGTTCAGCATGCCAAACACGAAAGAGGAGAATAAAGCGAGATTCTCCTCCTAGGGCGTGAACATGAATTACAATGGTTGAGAGAGAGAGAGAGAGAGAGAGAGAGAGAGAGAGAGAGAGAGAGAGAGAGAGAGAGAGTTTATAAATGAATTGCATGCGCCTGCAATAGTGTGACCATCCGCTTGGATGGTGTAGCCAAGAAGCGTCAAGTACAATTCACCTTGCTAAAGGTTCAAATCCTCCTTGTCGCTTTTGTAAAGATAAGAGGGTCCAAATTCGAGGGAGTCAAAGATGGAATCACAAGGAATCTTGATAACTAATGAATAAAATAAGGAAAGAGCGAGTAATGCATACGAGAGCCAGTATGAGGTTAATATGCGAAGATTAAACCCAACCAATGTAATTGATGCAGAGTAACTTTAATGTTGTGTACATATATATATATATATATATATATGAATAAATATATCTCCATATATGCATCTATGTAGTTAACGTAAGTCAATTTGATGTTGTGATGACAGGTCGTCCTCTCTCTCTCTCTCTCTCTCTCTCTCTCTCTCTCTCTCTCTGTGTGTGTGTGTGTGTGTGTGCGCTATCTCTAGTAAGGTCCTCAAGCGCATCCATGTGATCATGGGGGGTGCATGTTAGCCTCCTAATCATGGTCGTATAGGCGTGATAATACATTTTGTGCAAATACATAATTCAACAGCTCACCGTACAATCGGATGGTGGCTAGAACAAGGGTGGGATGGCCTCCCCTTTGAGTGCCACGGGGTGCAAACCGTGGGACAGACGGTCACCCAATCTCAAATGGGGACCGTCGGTGAATCTCGATCGTCGATCTCAAGATTAGTGCAAGAAAACTAATATTAGGATGCCCCACCCCTTCGCACCCACAATTTGAACTCTCACCAATGGGGTGAGGGCCGAACGCCTTTTGCATTAGATGCGAGACCGCACATTTCTAATTTCAAAAACACTAATTTAAGGATTAAAAAAACTTATCTCGGTCGTCGTTCCCGAGATTAGTTTTTATAAATCGACGGTAACTCCAATTTGAATATGGGCATGGTTTGCACACCGTGGCTGGTGGTGGTGATGGGCGGGTGTGAAAAGGGAGGAATATTGTTGAGAATACGTGGAAGAGAGCCACTGGTTCGTATTCTTATCACTCTCGGCGCCCTCGCCCCGCCCGCGCCCCCTCCCGCTCTACAAGCCCAACAGCAGCAGCAGCAGCAGACTCCCCTTAGCAACAGGTATGGGCTACTGCGCTTTGTTTTCCTTTAAGTCACTCATTACTTACGCGCGCACACATTCACATTGACACACAGCAAGTGCGTCAACCAGTGTTGGGCTAGCTCTACATCAGGCTTGATCGTGAACCTCTGTGATCTGCATTTTCCTAATTAGCTGTGTGTGTTTGTTCCCCACTCAGTGCGCACGAGCACGCACACGCACACTCAAAGAGGAATTGCATACATTCACGCACTCGCTCAGAAGCACAAGCATTGTAGCAGTCATCATGTAATTCCTTGTTCCCTTTGCTATAATGTAGATCCCTTTAGAAGGAATGGCTATGGTAACAGCCATGGCGAGCTCTGGTCTGGCAGCGCGTTCAAACTTGAAGCCTAGGTTAGGGTGCAACATCAAGGGGCTACCCACATTGCACCACTCAGCAAGGGTGCAAGTTGTGAGTGCCTTGCTGGAGAAGGTGCCGAAGATTTCTCTTTCTCAAGAACAGATTAATCTTGGAGGGAGTGCATTGGCAGGTTCGGTGTTTGCGACGATGGCCTCGACCAACTCTGCCCTAGCAGCACAACAGGTTATGGAGCTCGCAGCAATAGATAACCGCGGGGCTGCTATCCTTATTCCACTTGTTCCAGCCCTCGGATGGGTCCTCTACAACATTCTGCAGCCTGCATTAAATCAGTTTAACAGCATGAAGAGTGCAAAGGGCTTGGCTGTTGGACTTGGGGTTGGTGCGGCTTTGTCTTGTATATGCGCATCTCAAGCGTCTGCACTACAAGAAATTGCTGATATTGCCGCAGATAATGACTCGAGGGGTACTTTGTTGTTGGTGGTGCTTTTGCCGGCTATTGGGTGGGTGCTTTTCAACATATTGAAACCTGCATTGAACCAGTTGGATAAGATGAGATCATCCAAGGCTGTTGTTGGGGGTCTTGGGCTTGGGGCTATGTCAATGCTACTTGCACCCCACGCCAATGCTACTGAAGAGATTGTGTCAATAGCGGCGGACAATGATTCGAGGGGTTTATTGCTACTGGTTGTGCTCCTGCCTGCCATCGGATGGGTGCTCTTTAACATCCTCCAGCCTGCCTTGAAACAGCTCGACAAGATGCGCTCAGGGAAGTGAGAATCCATGATCTAGACCCAGTGTGGTCATCTCAAGGTTTTGTCTATTTATTTGCACAGCAGCAACAACATGCATCTAGGCTGGCCTTTTGAGTTTTTTCACATGCCCGTGTATGTGTCTGTCACAAAGATGCTGAAAATTGTATCATGTTTTCTGCAGTGTACTTTATTTAAACATTGGTCTTGTTTCTTTTTGCCCCTGTTTGGTTTCTTTCCTTCTGAGTATGGTCTGTTTCTTGATCGGTCGAGATGGCATTTCCAGTTGTATGAAAGCCATTGTCATACTGCAATGAAAAAGGAAGTTTCTCACTGTTCTTTTGTGGTTGTATAATGGCTAACATGAAAAGTCAGTAGAAGCCTTAAAAGATGCCGCAACAATTCCAAGAGACCAATGTGGTCTACCTGCTGACTCGCTGTACTTTTTGAGAGAATTGCACTGACCAATCTGCCTCACTTGTTGATGGCTCATTTTGTAAGGTCATGCTTCGCTCCTCCATGTGTGTTTGAGGGCTTGAAGAAATTCAATGCTCTTGGTCTTGGCCATCCATTCAACCTCTTTTCGACATGTCTTGCAAGTGTGTATGAAATCTCGGATGTGCAGTGGCTTTCTTTTGGGTAGCTTTGCAGAATCCAGAGCATGAAGGCTTCGTCCCTGAGTGGAGAAGGGCAGGACTTTGCTGGAGGTTGACAGGGCTGTCCAATGGCATCTTAATGAGCCTTGGTTATTCCACAGGCCAAAAGCCTCAGAAGTGACACATGCCTTCACAGAGGGAAGGGGAAGTCTATCCAGAGACCCTTAGTGTTTGAGCTGTTTGTTCAAGTCTTTACATGGCCTGTGACTCCTCGGGTTATTAGTCATCATATGTGCCGGGTTGGGGAAGTGAGGGATCATGAACAGGGGTCTCCCCTCGTTGGATATGCAGGGACTTTTAAATTCACATCAATGTGATTATCAGGTGCCCTGTGGCGACCTGCTCTTTGATTCTATGGTTTGCCTTGCCACTACAGGATACAGTAGCAATTATTTGTGATTCACATCGCCAATTTGGGTGCTGTAGTGGAAGCCACTCAGAATGTTGGATTGAGGAAGATGGAGACATGGTGTCAGTGGAATCTGTTTTTTTTTTGTTGAGTAAGCATTTTGGCATGCGATTCTAATGACGATGTGTCCCAATTTCTCCTATCGCGTCAGTGAGCTATTTTTCATCCACGCCCTTGCTCCAAGCTTGGCATTGGTTGTGTGTCTTTGTGGTTCAAGTTCGAGATTAAATGCTACAAAATAGCTTGGCTATGCAGCTGCGTACAATTGCCTGTTTGTGCTCTTCACAAGGACACACTGTAAGCTACTACTTTCCACGGTCTCTGCTTCCTACTATTGAAAGTTTTGGATAAATTCTCCTCCAGTAGCTTAGTACTGGCTATGGAAGATGGTAGACTGATCCTACAGTCCATACTCCGCAAAAAGCTTAACATAAAGTTGGTGGCGGTTAATTATGGCACAGATTCAGTGGGTGACATGAAACACCGCTTTCTATCACCCGAGAGTGGTAGATTGGTTATGCCATTTCTCTCTTGCATAACAGGTCTTGAGGTCAACTCTCCTCACTTTAAGGTCTCTTGGGATAGTTTCCTGCGACGTTAAAACAATCTTCTTTTTCTTCTCCTCTCAATTTAGTTGCAAATGATACGAGAAGTGGTGCCAACTGCTGATTGCTTTAGATATGCAGATAGATCATAGCCAATAGTCATACTATACCCATGCAAGTGACATAGGCCAAGAGTAATTCTGGATATCACCACAAAGAGCATGCATCAGATCAAAGGTGGGTGCTGCCACAATGGCACAAAGTTGTTTGGGCGGAGATAAAGAACGTGATTTCAGGATGCACCATTGTTTGGACGGTTGAGGGTTATTTTTTTTCACTAGGAGATTAGAACACATTTGACATGTTAATGGAAAGATATTAGAGAGAGATGCACATGCACATTTGTAAGTTTCTTTCTCATACATATTAGTATGGTTGGCAATCCTTCTTTCGCCTCTCTCTCTCTCTCTCTCCCCCCCTATCGGCACCTTTCTCTCTCTATAGTTGCATGTGTTGTCCTTTGTAATGTTGGAGTGGGGCACACAGGCCGGTTGAAGGAGGTTGAGACATGTGTTAGGGTTGGTCATAATCCCTCTCCCTTTTATAATAGTATAGATATAGAGATATGTGTGTGTGTGTGTGTATGAAATAGCATTTAACATTGCGTACTAGAAATGCAAATAAATATTCTTCATAGTTTATTAAGCAAACCACAATGGTCGAGGAAAATGTGTCTCGGCTTAATATCGTGCCATTTTCAATTTCAAAAATGTAGAGGTAGAGAGAGAGAGAGAGAGAGAGAGAGAGAGAGAGTGGTAATGTTTTGGGCGAGCCCCTATGGGTTGAGACCAAAGTTTGTCCTCACAACCAAGGGCGTACCCTATGAGCGTCTACTGTTGTGTATAACAATTATATAAATTAGTAAAATACTTCAAGGCACTGAAGTTAATGTGTACAAGGTAGTAATAGATCACGGCAATAAATGAAAACATGGCCATGATAGGCATAGTTTTATATTAACTTAAGTGTTTGTTTAGGACTATGTTCCCTTAGAGTTGTTTAATGTTACTTTCAATTGAGTGCTAAATTAAGTATGGTGCAACGTGCACAAAAAAAAGAGACTCGCATATTGCATAACAAGAACTATTGAACGATTTTAGCTCACAATTAACTAGGAGTGCATGATTGTCAACCATCCATTATCACATGGACAAGGGATCGATGGGGGAATTCAATTGAGCTAGAGTGTAAGTTGCTGCAAAGTGGTGGTTCTCTCTCTCTCTCTCTCTCTCTCTCTCTCTCTCTCTCTCTCTCACACACACACACACACACACACACACACACACACACACACACATACACACACACACAGAGAGCCTTTCTCAAGAAGTATATTCGTTACAACCTTAGAAAGTTCTGTTTTGCTTATCCTCCCCCCCGCTCTCTCTCTCTCTCTCTCTCTCTCTCTCTCTCTCTCTTACACACACACACACACACACATAGAGTTCCACTCAAGAAGTAGACTCACTTTGATATTAGAAATTTCTCTTCTTCTTCTTCTTCATCTCTCTCTCTCTCTCTCACTCTCTCTCTCTCTCTCTCTTTCTCTCTCTCTCACAAATAATAAAAAAACTCCAACTACATAAACTACAATTTTAAGAAATGATACCATGTGCCTCTACATAAGGCCTCTAGTACACTTCAATTGGGTGGATTCTAAATCACACCGCAAGACAACCGCTTCAATGCATTCTCAAGCAGACTTTTGTATGGGTACTCAAGCACTACTTCCTAGTCCGCAGTTTATAAAATCCATTGATTCTTTTCCATCATGTATTCTATAAATCTAAAAACATCCAAAACATTCTTGAACCATCCAGATAAAAGCTAGCATGCGTTTAACACTAGTCTTGTAATGGGCTTTTAACACTAGTCTTGTAATGTATCTAAGACTCCGAGAGTCATATTTGAGTTAAAAACCCCAAAAATATTTTTTTTGCTTTTTTGAAAAGAGCATTTTTTGCATAAAGTTGTAATTCACTAAACTTGGGCAAGTAGTAAATGTTGATCTAAGCAACATAGAAGTAATAGGTTCATTACATACCTAATTCAACAAAAAAAAAGGGTATACAATTGAGTCAATTTAGTAAAATTATACGCATTTCATCAAATTAGTCCTTAGAGATGGCCATGCGAAGATAACTTCAACCCATCATTTAATTTCTCAACAGTTTTTATCAACTCATACTATGTGTTGGGTGTATTTCCATGAGAGGGTTTTTTGTTTAGACATCTAAATAGTTGTTGAATTATTTTTTTACAAAAGCCTTTTAAAGCCAGAGAAGCAGCTATAACAATCTCCACGGGTTCATGAAATGTTTGAGAATAGCCTCATCGATAACTACTAGTGTTGGACTACAAGCCCTTTCTATGAAGGACTAAAAATTATGTCTATTAACTCCCAACTCCCAAATGGAATTTTTTTGAAGGCGCTTGTTAGGCACATAGTTAATAAAAACCTTTTGGCTTCTTGAAATATCAACTTGCACATGCCAGCAACTGTGGGGGGCGAGATGGGAGCACCAAGGGAAGGTAGTGAAAGGATCAAGGGATGGCCTCTGCAAGGCATTTGAGGACCTGAAGGAAATCCTCAACATCTACATGGTGTAAGGCACATGGATGATAACACCCTTTTGGCTTCTTGAAATATCAACTTGCATGCGCAAGCAACCGTGGGAGGAGGCAAGACAGGAGCACCAAGGGAAGGTGGTGGGAGGATCATGGGATGGCATGTGCAAGGCATTTGAGGATGTGAAGGACATCCACAACATTTGCTTAAGGCATTGACATTAGACCACTGGCAACATTTGGCTTCACCTAATAGGCATGGAGGAGGAGGAAGCCAAGGAGGTGATAGCTGCTAGGGGCAGGAGGCAGAGCACTGGCACACACTAGGAAATCTATATACTAATTAGTAGCAGTGGAGGTGAGTATGATGTCAATTTGTTGCAACTCATTACATTCTATAATGTGTTCATTAGTGTGGATATATATGGTGAGCGACAGTGCTGCGAGACCTCTTACTTGCTTTTCCAGGAGTGATGGTAGCCTTTCATAATGCATCTTCATCGCGACTTGACTCTTCGTGCATGTTGCCTCTCTCTACTTCTCTCGCTCGTATGCATTGTCCATTAGAAAGAAAAGTTACAGACTACTTAGAGGTGTTTTGTATGGGAGGAGGTCAATCCCTGCAAGCACAACTGTGGAAGGTTTGGTGTGGATGGGCGGTTGGTCAACTCTGCCTAGTTACATAACTTTGCCCAAATGGGTGGAGTTTGGCAAACCTTACAGGCTTGAGGAGTCAAGGACACCCACTCATGAGCGTGCAAACGCCAAGGTTGAAGAGACATAGGTCGCACAGATAGGCCACTGGTGGTTGCCAGTTAACTACAACACCTACCCATGCAAAACACCTCTTATATCATCTTTTGAGAAGCCAAAATCCCTTCAAATCGGTCCACAGTGACGTGGATTGATTTGGGGGCTTTTAGATTCCACATTTCGAAGCAAGTATGTGGGTAAACATTTTTTATTTGATTTGATTCAAGAGAATCTCATGAGATACCGTTTGGTAGAGTGAGGGAAAATGGGACAAGGAGGCTACAGAGAAGTCAAATGACTCCCCCCCCCCCCCCCTTCTTTGTTGGGGTTAGCACAACTTGGGCACCTTAGGTGTGAACCTCTTTGTATGTAAAGCCTATAAAGGCCAAAAATCTAAAATGATAATCTCTCTTATTCTTGTGTGCAATTGTGAGCCTTATCCTCTCTTCTCCTACTCTTCTCTCTCTCTCTCTCTCTCTCTCTCTCTCTCTCTCCCTCTCCAGCTCGCTCTCCTTGCCATGTCTGTGAGAGAATCCATCCGCTTAGCGAGCTCAACAATTGGTATCAGAGCTTCAGTGTAGAATCCTAAGCTTGTATCAAATTGTGGCCAAGGAGCTCAAGTGGAAAACCTATGAGAGAGAGCGAGAGGGTTTGAAATTCAATGTAATTTTTTTCAACACCGAAGCTCTGATGCCAATTGTTGAGCTTGTGAAGCGGATCGACAGACATGTCAAGGAGAGAGAGAGAGAGAGAGAGAGAGAGAGAGAGAGAGAGAGGAAGCATAGAAAGAGCTATGGCAACCCAAGTCTATATAGGCCTTTACTCCTGCAAAGGAACTAGACAATGTCACCACAATGAAGAAAATACCGGTGGTAAGACCTTTCCTATGAATTTAATAGCCCGACCATGTTTTGTGATCAACTCTCATAAGGTTAATGGGTAAATATAAACTCGAGGTTTGGGCGTAAACCAAAAACCCCTTGTGTTGGTAGCTTGGTAGTAGCAAAATGTTGTGAGAAAACCTAAAACTCACGATTAGCGAGTATACCAAAAACTTGTTGTGTCATGAGTAAAGAACTTAGCTCAAGGGGGTGCATGATGATAGTGATGATTATGCCAGATTTGGCTGAAGGGGGCGATTGTTGGTGTCATCCCAACTTGGGTGCCTTAGGTGTGAATTTCTTTGTATGTAATGCCTATGAAGGCCAAAAATTTGAAATGATAATCTCTCTTATTCTTGTGTGCAATCGCGAGTCTTATCCTCTCTTCTCTCTCTCTCTCTCTCTCTCTCTCTCTCTCTCTCTCTGCTCCCTCTCCTTGCCATGTCTGTGAGAGAAGCCATCCGCTTCGCAAGTTCAACATTGTATGTGTGTGTGTGTGTGGGTGGAGCGTAGGTAGGACTCTGTGATTCTATAGTTTTTTTTGCACATCACTAATAGCTTTACCATAATATGAAGAGAAGCCACAATCATACATTTGTACTACTTTCAAAAATAGCATCCTAATGCTCGTAAAGTGTTATGTTGTGAGCTCAAGCTCCGTTGCAAGAGCTCATCAACATGCCGGAATTGGCAAACTCAAGCAGGCCCACTTGAGAAAGAGAAAAGCCCAGCTTTATGAGCTTTGAGTCAAGTCTAGTTGTGCTACAAGCTATCGTGGATGAGCAAGGGATACGAAACAATGGAAAGCTTCGATAACTGTACCTACTACCTTCAAAGGGGGAGGGGGAGGTATGCTTTTGTTGGGTTGGGGGGGGGGGGGGGGGGGGGTGTTTGTCTCTGTTGAGAGGGAGTTGACCAAGAAGGAATCCACTCCGGTCACCCATTTACTTCAATTTGGAATATTCCTAAAGGGATTGAATCATTGGAATTAATAGTTCAAATAGTAGAATAGACCCGTGAGGAAGATTGAGATCACCACAAATTATATGATCTTTTAAGAACCCAAAACCCCTTCAAATTAGTCCCCGGGACGCGAATTGATTTGGGGAGCTTTTTCGATCCCACATAAGTAGGCGTATTTCTTTCAATGGGAATCTTTTAAGAACTCAAAACCCCTTCAAATCAGTCCCCGAGACGCGAATTGATTTGGGGAGCTTTTTCGATCCCACCTAAGTAGGCGTATTTCTTTCAATGGGAATCCACGGAGACGAGGAGATAGCATGTGACAATGGAGGCAAAGAGAGATGACGTACCTAAAACTTCTTCAAATCAGTCCGCAAACATCGCGGATTGATTTGGGGTTTTTTTTAGATCCCAAATAGAACAGAGAGCGGGTGATTAGGAGGTGCTATAACCGATAAGCGGGTACTGTCTTTTGCTCAATTCATCGCGGGTATCTACTGCCAGAGGGCATGTGTGTGTCGTGCGTTCATGTTTTGCCTACGACTAACACAAAGGACAATAATAAGAGTGCTATATTCTTTGCGTTTTCTACCGAGCAAGGGAGGCAGGACAACCTACTATGCACGAGGACAAAGGAGGTTGTTTGTTTTCAACCAAGCAAGGTGTTGCGCACCAAGGCAAAGGGGGGTGTTGTGTGCTTTTTTTGCCGAGCAAGGCGGGCGAGGACTTCACTTGGTGAGAAAGGGGGATGGCCATCACACACACACACACACACACACACACACACACACATTTCATCCGTGCTAAGAATCTACAAAGATTCTTGTAGGTCGCCCAGGGAAAAAGCTAGAGGATGGCACATTTGTTGGGTGGGGGGGGGGTGGGGGGTCAGGGAGGAAGATTCCATCTATGACTACGATGAGGCGAGAGACAAAGAAATGGATTTTTTATCATGATCTACATCAACTTCCAATATGAAATGAGTCTACTTGCTTTAATGTGAAATTTCTCATATGCATTAATTTATCTTTGACAATCAGCTCTTGAGCCGTTATGTTATATTGTGATAATTTTGTTGGTATGTATGGCTTTTGACCTAAAACTTAGCTATATGAATGTGCTCTACACGAACGGCTTAGTTGCCTCTCTCACACAAGGGGTTATTAGTTTAGTTTTGAGATTCACTTCTTGAACATTGAATTCAAAGAAATAATGCAAGAACTTTTACATAGTACGGTGGCGCACTCTTAAACCCAAGCTCCCAACCCTCCCATGCTCGGAATGTGCAAGCACACCCTTCTAAGTCAAGATCACATATTCATTAAATTACTTTAGATTGTGGCTCCCAAGAAATACTAAGTTGGTGGATCATCAATATAATTTTTTTTATTTTTTTTAAACTCACAATTGTGAGTGAATTATATTGATCAACCCAAAAATTTACAAGGTCTTGTCATGCTTGTGTTGAGCCATGACATCGTCTAGGGACCAAAATTACATCGGCTATCAGGGCAGCCACCCCTACCAACCCGCCCCCTTATCTTTGATACACAAAGTCCATTATCATGTTCTTCTGATATCTTATAATTACCGATGGCTAGGATTTTCCTCCATCCTAGGCATGCCATCCACTGATAACAAGGCACAAGTAGTTATAGACCAATCCTCCGAGTGTTGCTTGCACTCGAGTGTCCATATTAGCACTTTGCTTTCTTGTATAATTCCTGCAAAGCTTGCCACCTCAAAACCTCCTTCAAACACACGGTGATTCCTTGTCTGCCATACATTATGTAAGAAGAAGTACCGGACGATTTGAGTGCTGATGAGGAGGGCAAGACTACCTGAATTCTTCCCTCTAAGGAATAGATCAATATTGAAAAAACCAATTTTCCATGTTCTTTGGACCCACTTGCGTATTGTCCTTGCGAGGCCTTTGATAGTTGGGCAATCCATGAAGAGGTGGGCTAGATCTTCACTAGCCAACCTGCACTCCAAGCATCGATCTGACCCAATCCCTCTCTCCTGAATCTTCACCCCCGTCGATAGAGCACCCCAAATTACCTTCCATAAAAATACCTTCATGTGTTGCGGAACCTTTGGCTTCAAGAATCTCTCCATTACTTGCTCCCACCTTCCCTCCGGCCATTGTTTTTTCCATATCTTGTTAAGGGGGCTAGACCAATTCTTCTTATGCATCATTGTATGATAAATGTCTTTAGGATGGGGTTTCCATAAGAGATTGCTTTTGGGCAATTTCCAGGCATTCCAATCAAACTCCGAGTCACATATTGGCATCACTATTTTGTCAAGCTCTTTCATCACTTTGTGGACAAGAAAGACCTCCAAGCTATTAAGTTAGTATTGGGTAACCAGAAAATCAATGGTTTTCCAACTCTTGTTGTCACTGTCCCAGAAGTGCCCAAGTCGATTCAGACCCTTATTATTCAGCTTCCTGGCTGTCTCTATCCAATAGGAAATTTGTGGCGGATCTACAACTTTGGAAAGCCAGGGGGACCAATGGAAAATGGAGTTCTTGAAGTATCTGGTTTCTTCCCCCCACTTTAAGACTCCTGCTGCTGCTCTATTCCATTTTCTTACCAATCCTCCTGAGTTGCCCCCCAGTCTTAGGGTAGACCACGTTGGGGCTAATAGTTTGTCATGAATCTCCACCCTCTCCATTTACCACCTTTGGAGCCAAGTGTCGCTGCTTCTATCATATCTTTGATCATGACAGCCCAAACTTGGTCCTGTTTAGCCAAGGAAACAACAAATTTGGTGCAACAAGCTTCTGCATGGGCCACAGGGTTGAGAATTTCGAGGCCTCCTTGATTCACCGGCCGAGCAACTAATTCCCAACGGGCCCATTGCCATGGCCTGGAGGATTTCGTGTTGTTTTCCATTAAAAACCTTTTTACTGGTTTTAAGAATTCTTTCCAGTGACACTTAGCCATCTTGAGAAGCGGGCTAGTGAAGGCAATATAAGGAATCATAAAGGCATTTATCACTTTTATCCGACTTGGGAATGGGAGAAGAGCATACTCCCTCCTACTCATTTTTGTTTTGATGTTTTCAAGCACCCACTCAAATCTTTGGTTGTGAGTTACGTCCACCCCCAAGGGTGCTCCCAGATGTCTGAAGATATTCCCTTTTGTGACAATCTCCCCTAACCAGTCAGAAGGGTCAAATGAGTCATTTTCCGATAGGGAGATCAGCCTTGACTTCTCTATATTACACTGGGACCCCGAAGCTACCGAGAATATTTGTACAATCTCCAGAGCTTTCCGGATGACCTGGGGGCACGCATTCAAGAAGAGGAGGGAATCGTCTGCAAAAAAGTTTTGCTAGAAGTTGGCTATTTCCTGGTAAAGCCAGGCCTTGCAACTCCCCTCGTTCCGCACTAGCTTCGAGTGTCGTGATTAAAGGATGTGATCCTATGGCAAAAAGCAGGGGGGCCAAGGGGCATCCCTGCTTAATAGACCTTTTGACCTCAAAAGAGCCCACAATTCTATCGTTGAATAGGAGCTCTGACTGGCTTCCAGCCCCCATTACACATACCAGACGACATACGCAAGGCCCAAAGCCCAGAGCTTCCATGACGGCTTCTATATATGTCCATGTTATTTTGTCATAAGCCTTATCCAGGTCCAACTGTAGCAGAATGCACTCTTGCTTTGTGACAGTTGTGTATTCGATGCCCACCATTGCTGCCAAGATGTTATCGTAAAATGGACCTTCCTTTGATGAACCCATGTTGATGGGGAGAGATGATCTCAGTTAGTGAGGGGGCAAGTCTGAGGGCTACTGCTTTAGCAATAATTTTGTAGGCCACCGACATCATCATTATAGGGCGCCAATGTTTCAGTTGAGAACAACAGATCTGCTTTGGGATGGGTTTGATAAGCCTTCTCTTTACACTTATCTCTAACGACCCTTCGACAATCGTTTTATTAGCCAACCTTGTGATTGGGCCCTTGAGATCATCCCAAAATTCTCTATATAATTCTACAGTCATCCCGTCCCAACCAGGGGACTTCTCCTTGCCAAGGGCTTGCAATGCTAGTGAACATTCCTCTTTGGAAAATGCCCTTTCCAAGCTATTAGCTTTTGAGTGGGGAATATTCTTCTTGACACTCTGAAGTAAGGTCCCTCTGGCTTCTTCCACTTCTTGGGATTGGATCTCTGGCCATCCAATGATTTGACTAAGATAGCTCAACATCAGACCAGCCATCTCATCCTGGTTATGAAATGTTGTCCCTTTCTCATCATAGAGCGAGCGGACGTGGCCCCGACTCTTCTTGATTTTAAAAGCCCTAAAAAATTGAGCTTGATTAGGGGCTTCAGGTTGAAGGAAAGTCTCCCTGGAGAGAAGCCTTGCCTTTCTGATATCTTCTAACTGCTCATTAGCAAGGTTAGATTTGGCTTTGAGCCATCGTTTAAGCTCATCCTCAGTAGCAAGCCCATTGGCTTTTTTGGAGGTAAGCAATTGTACCTCCGCTACAAGATGCATAAGGTGTACCTCCCTAACTTTCTTGATTCGGGGGCCCAGGTTTTGATTGCTTTCTGGATGCTCCGAGCAAAGAGGTCCCACGCATTGTGTTTGTTGAGGTCGACATCTTTTTTGAGCTTACCCAATGCTTTCTTGGTTAGATTCCTGAAAAGAGGGTCTTTGAATAGGTGTGCCCCTGTTATTAACAGCTTTTTCCCACCCCTTGGGGTCTGCTCCTCCCATGTATTCTTCTTGAAATGTATGTGATCCGAAAGGCTTTTTGTTGGGACTACCTTCATCTCCATCAACGACAGTATCCAGTCAGCTTGGTGTGAGCAACAGCATCTGTCCAACCTAGAGGCAGTGGGGGCATACTGGAGGCTTGTGCAGGTGAAGCCAGGCGTGCTGTTCCATGAGCCAACTTCCCATAAGTCGATCATCGCCCAATTTTCGCACAAATTTTGTCATTTAGACCTTTCCGAGCCAGCCAACATATTGGAGGATCCTGTTCTATCCCTTCTCATTTCTACCATATTGAAGTCGCCAACCAACAACCACTCACCTTCAATAGGAGTATCTCTAAGATGCATCCATAGTTTAGCTCTATCTTTTGCATTGCAAGGGCCGTACACATTCACAATGATGAAGGGATGCCCTTCCCATCTGATTCTAATCCCCAAGATTTTGTCAGAAGGGTGGTTTAGAACCAGCTTCAGCTCCAATTCTCTGTCCGCAATGTTGACCATGCCCATCAATATGAATCTTAACTAATGCACATGATAAATCTCACTTTAAAGCAATTAAGACACCCCAATCTTGGAAGTTTAGGAAATGAAAAGACACATGAAGGTGTAAAGTCAAAAAACTTCTTTGTCTATATAAAGAGAGGTGTTCCAGTGCACATTACTACATTTATATTTCTCTTGTCCTTTATTTTTTCTTCCATGTTTTTTTTCTCTTTAGAGTGTCTTTGCACGATGTAGGTAGTGAATATAATCTTTTGAAGCTATTAGGAATACATTATTGTTTTTGGACTACATAAGTAGTCCTTATAGTAAAGTAGTAAAGGGTTGGATTTTGGGTGCAACTATGGACCATTGGATAAAGCTTGCAGATTAGTGCTACCTGGCAAGCTAATTCTAATAAAAAATTTAATTATTTCTTTTAGCCCATTGTGAGAGGGTGTTGACATTTGTGTATATCTCTCTTCAAAGAAGGGCATGGAGTATGGTGTAAAACATATATTTTATGCTTTTGGAATATATTGCAATCTAAATAGTTCATTGAACATTACACTTTTTGCTTTCTAAAAGAAACGTTAGTATTGTAAATGTTTATTTCACTTTCATTTCATATGTCACATGTCTTGACTTTTTTTGCATTCTATTGTTTGTTTTAAAATGTTAAAGTAAAACTTCACTTGCATAATTCTAGTAAATTCTATGGATACATCCACACACATATATATTAATGAGTTTTTTTAATTTCATGTTTCATTTCACAGCCTCACATGGCTTGACTTTTTTTACATTCTATAATTTAATTATAATCAATATTCATTAAAGTCTCTTTTATTAAACGGCCGTTAATTGAGTTTCCTTCCCACAAAGAAGCGAACCGGAAATATTAGCATAAATTTAAAATTTACAAGATTTTTGAACTATTTTCTCACATATTTCACCAGTTTTTCTTCCCTTTGCCATGGTTTGCAACCAAGTAGTTTCCATTTTCAACTAGCTCAAGGCTAAGCTGACGCAATCCTTTCTTGAACATTGATTCTACTTATTATTTTAAAAAGCCATCGTGATTCTTTCATTTGTTTTTTCAAAAAATTAATATTTTATTATGATACCACATGTTTTAAAATACTAGTGTCTCTTTCTATTTTCTCTCTCACAAAGAAGCGTCTTATTATGAAATTCTTCTCAATAGCCTTATGTAGGCCATATTGAATTTTCACTTGTTTTAAAGCAAGAAGGATCATTTCATATTGAAAAGATTAAGTAATGTGTATGATATATATATATATATATATAGAGAGAGAGAGAGAGAGAGAGAGAGAGATTACATTACCTTGAGGTATTTACTCAAAGATAAAAAGTCTTGATCAAGTAACTTGCAATTCCCAAGAGTTCAACTAAGAGTACACTAAAGTTTAAAAGACTCCTCCCTCCCTCTCTCTCTCTCTCTCTCTCTCCCTCACACACACACACACACACACATGATAATGCACATTAAACATAACCACATGTCGTGAAATGGTAGCCTCAAATTTGAATATCTCTATTAGTAATAAAGTCATGTTTGTCCAAGTAAAGAAGAATTTCCATTGTACTCAAACAATTTATGTAGGTAAATTGAAAAATGCATGGTATTTCTCCTACCTCCCTCTCTCTCTCTCTCTCTCTCTCTCACACACACACACACACACACACACACACACACGTGCGCACACGCACATATTATTTACTCTTTTCAATATGAAATGGGCCTACTTTCCTTAAAGTGAGATTTCTCATATGCATTAATTTAGCTTTGACAATCAGTTCTAGATCATGTGAGATGTTATGTTGTGATAGTTTTGTTTTTGGATGTGTAGTTTTTAGCCTAATAGCTTAGGTCTATGAGTGTGCTCTACACTAGCGACTTAACTGCCTCACACACAAGGGGTTTAACCGTAAGAGAAAGGGAGATTTAACATATGCATTAGTTAGATTTAAAATTCATTTCTTGAACATTCAAGATGTTATGTTGTCTTCAAAGAAATAATGGCAAGAACTTTTACATAGTACGGTGGCATGTATAGTTTTTGGACTACATAAGGAATCCTTAGTGAAGGGTGCATTTTTGGGTACAAATCTGGACCACCGCAAAAATCCTGTAGGTTTAGTGCCACATGACAAGCTAATGATAGTTTTAAAGTGTTGGAATAAGGGTTACAGGAAAACACACACAACTTAGAGAAGACGAAGGAAGCTCAAGGCACACAACAAAGGGTGTATTACTTAGTGTGCAATGGAAAGATGTATAGCTCTAGAATGATGGGCATATATACAATGCATGGGGGAAAAAACCTCCTAGTAAGGGGAAAAATGCCCCGGTGGTCCTAAGTGTGTTCACACACATCACTACCACATGTTGTTGGAATTACTGTTGCAAGAAAACACACACAACTTGGAGAAGACGAAGGAAGGTCAAGGTTAGTGTGCAATGGAAAGATTAATAGCCCTAGAATGATGGGTGTATATACAATGCACGGGGGGGGGGGGGGGGGGACCTCTTAGTGAGGGAAAAAATGCCTCGACGGTCCTAAGTGTGGTCACACACATCACTACCACATGTATATGGTAACAAATCCCCTCTGGAGTGATGCGGTGAACAAGAGCTGGCACATAGAGTAAAGGGAAGTGCCATGCCCTAAGGACACAATTAGTCCACAAAGGGGTTGGGTCATCCCTACTTTCCAATCTTGGATAGTGAACTTTCTATAGTGGGATGTCACACTCATTTTGCCCACATTTTTCTTAACTTCTCTTTCCCAACTTTCTACTTCCATTGTCTATACTTCCTTGAGAGATTTCTTAAGCTCTCGGTACTTCTTCTTTCCCTCCACCTTGGTCCATTTAGTTTCTCCAAACTTGTTCTTTTCAAATTCTGACTTCTTGGTTTGTTTTCTCAGGTCTCTTATGCTCTCTTTTGCTTTGGATCTCGAGCTTTAGAGAACCTTTGAGATAGCTTGTCCTTGACACAATCAGCCTTTACAAGCATCAAAAACTGTGTTTTATCCCTTATTCTAGGTATAGGGTTCTCTCTTGGTTTGTTTTCAGCTCTCTTTTTCTTGTAGCGCTCTTGACGTCTAATTTTTTGATTTGGAAATTTGTAAAACCGAACATCTGCTATCGTTTCTTCCTATTCATTTGAGTGGTCAGAGCATTCATTATTTGTGTCATCTACTTTCTCAAAATGCTATGGGGAGTCATAAAGCGTCTCCTCTTCTTTGGCACTCACGAGTTGATGCACTTTAAAAGTGGAGACACTATTTATATGGTGCCACTTTTCAGATACGAAGGAACCATGAAAGTCTAACATGACCTTCAAGTCAAAATGAATTGAAGGGTAGAAACGCTCCATGGCCAAAGATCCTACAAGATTTTGACCTTCAAATACTTTATCAAAGAGGTAAGTATAACATAGTGGTAGATGCACTTACTTTCATAGTCTTCAAGAATGAATTCTTGAGTCATTGTGGGTTGCCCGTCTCGCAAATATAGTGTTAGATAGAGATACGAAAGTCAATAGTCATTTTTTAGAGGGATTTTTCAAAATTTTGGATACTACTCTTGTTAAGATAATGCCCCATGTGGTTGGGTAGGCCAGACGCTTTCCCATTTAACTTATGCTTTCATATGCATAATAGAATAAGGGACTCACATATACGTGGTGAATTTTCTTCCCTACAAGCATAGGTCTTCTCTTCTTCTCCACTGTTGCACACACGCACATGCTCTCACTCACACACTTCAACCAATATCAGAGCTGAAGTGAAGGCCTTGCATCATTGTAACATTGTGATAGAGAATGCACTGAAGCTGCAAATTTTCTAGCTCTATCTTGCAGCAAGTCTTGCAACAAACATTTGACAAAGTAAAAAGCCTTTTCAGCTTGCTTCCCTCTAGCCTTATTGGAAACGCCGTGGACTACAACTTTCCAATTGAAGGTTTCTCAAATTCTACACCAATTTTGTTGTACATTTGGTAGAGAGCTTGCAGTTCAAGGGTAAACAACTGCAAATTTTGACAAATCTATTTTGACCTGTTAAAAAAAGATCATTTCATGCCCATTCCATTAATTTCAAACTTTTTTGCAATTTACAACTTTGCAAAAGGAGGTTCTTTCAAATTCTTGATGGTTTGAGAGATATTGGTTGACCAACTACAAGGTATTTTGAAAGTTACAAATCGATATGCAGACCATGTATGCATATTGTGACGATTTAAAGCGCTTTTGGAGCCGATTTGCTACATCCAAAGAGCTCGGATTGAGCTTGGTTGTTCTCTTGTTTTGTACATTGATGGTTTTCTCTCAATGAAGAGGGTGTAGGCTAAATATTTTTGTAAATTTATGTGCATAAGTTGAGAACATTTTGTGGATGTACGCACTCTTGTAGACTCTTAGGATTTGAGAGTGGATTCATCATAGGTTATGCACATTGACTTGTGTGATTGATCAATGAAGAGGGTGTGGCGCACGAATTTGCAAAGAGAGCTTTGCAAGCATTTTGATATTATTATGAGCTGATTTGGATGCTCATTTGATGCATGTTTGGTGCATGCTTTGATGCTCGTTTGTATTGCCATGTGGATGCACATGATGTGTGCTTTTTTGTGATGATATTATTTGTTTTTCAATGGCATATCTGAGTTTATTTTTATATATTTTTGAGCAATCAATTTGTGCCACATTTGATTGGTTTGCATCCAAGTCCTTGCTAGTAATTGCATCACTTGCAAAGTGTGGTTGGTGCACTTTTTGTTTTGGGTTGTAGACTATTTTAAAAGTTAAGAGAGTTGAGACTTTGTGGAAGCTCATGTATTTCCGAGTGTGGTTTGATGCACATGGTTTTCTCTTGTTGATACGAGCATTGTCTTGGTTATTTTGATAGATTGGCCAAATCCTACCAAAACCCTTATCAGATTTTCCCAATGAGTTCATCGGTTATACGCATTGGTTTGCAATTGGTTTAATTGCATTTTAACACTCAATTGTTGCTTGGGCTTGAGCGTCTGCTCACTGCATTGTTTCATTTGACATGTATGCGGTACTCTCTTCAAGAGGGAGATTATTGATGATAGATTCATTGGTTATTGCATAGTGCTCTTGCTTACGTAGGCTCTTGGATTAGAGCAATTTTGGCATCATTTGAGTGGTTTTTCTCACTTGTCTCATTATATTGATCGCCATATTTACTGATAGTTCTCTTACAGCTTATGCCAAAATATATGTTGTATTTTTGCAGTGCTTAGTGTATCAATTAGCCATGCTTTGGCTATTGTTAGTAGATCAATTTTTGGTTGATCTTGTTCATAGGTTATCACCATAATTTTAGCAAGTACATCATTGTTAGAGTTTACGCTTTTCCATACGAGGTTTGATGGCTCAAACTTCGAGCATTGGAAAGTAGGTATGCATGATGCATTGACTCAATTGGGCCAGGTGTTGCCTTTGCAGGGCATGGATGCTACGTTAGAGTCTACGATTGATGATGAGTGGGAGAACTTGAATGAGCTTTCAAGTTCAACGATCATGTTTCACATTGTTGAGTCTGCCTATCGCATCAGTTTGGATGCATGTACAACTAGAGATTCATGGTAGAGATCTTTTGGCATAGATGAGTCTAAAGAGATGCTACAGCTAGAGGACAATCTTGTAGACATAGAAACATTGTATGTTGGTATTGTGGTAATAGAGTGCATGCACACATGATTTTTTTCTTAAAGAAGAGACAACATAGGACAAATGCTATAACTTTGACTGATATAGGACCAGAGGTAGTGTATAAGGCTACACATGACAGAAATGATGACTTTTCTTCTATGTTTACTCCTGACTCTCTTATGTTGATTAACGACACATTATGTTCATGTTGAATACTAGATGTGAGTGCTAGGATTCATGTCACGCTGAGTCATGAGTGGTTTAGCACATATGCTATTGGCACCCTTGAATTAGTGCATCTAGCTGATTGTTCAACACATGACATAGTCAATGCATGAGATGTCAGACTATCATTGCCAAGTTGGTGCATCATATGTGCTACAAGATGTATGCCATGTGCCAGGTTTCATGTGGAGCTTGATCTTTGTGAGTTAGTTACGAGACATACGAGCACTATTTTAGATTGGATTGTGAATAGTTAGTCATAGCGCAAGGTGCTAGTGTTTGCATGATTCATGCAATGTTAGTACGTCACATTTGAGAGGGCATAGTCTTCATGAGTATGTAGCCATGCCAAGAGATGAGGCATGTCTCATTTGCAGATAGGCACAAAGAAGACATGCCTCCAGCTGCATGATGCTCTAGTTGGTGAGCATGTTGAGCCATTTGTGCAAACAGTTGTGTAGCAAGGCTTGTTATTTGTGGATCCAATGATGGATATGGATGGCTTGAGCACTAAGGATTTAGTTGTGATTCAATCATTCATGGATATGCTTAGGCCAGAGACTGATGTGTGTGAGTTGGAGCTAAATATTGCTCTTGATACACAGGGTTCAGCTTGTGATATGCGATGGACACAAGGATAGATTCTAGGGATTAGAGTCTAGGTGTCAGGATGATTGCCTTGAGTGGAATCCTGAGCCATATTTGATTGAGATGGTCAAGTTGACAGAGATAGCCATGATTGGATCAGCATTTGGGAGTCTCATGTATGAGATCAGTATCTCATGTATGAGATACTGATCTCAAAACCTGAGACTGCATTTATGGTAAATGCATTTGTAGTGGAAGCACTTAGTTGTGCAATGGCTGATACTGGGTTTGAGCATAGGGGCACTTTGCAGTTTATTGTGAGATACTTTGGAGATGTGTAGCTTTGGTGAGGAGTATGTGGTCAATTGATGTGTACTCCTCTACAATTTGAGTTGGATGCCACAGCGATATAAGCATGCTCCACTACCCATGGTGATTAGTCAGAGGGAGAGAGAGAGGTGGTACAAATTCCGAGCCCATAAGAGCGCTGTGACCTGTCTCTTCAACCTGGAAACGGTGACGACTCGCACAACATGCCATTATTCTCTCACGCTCGCTCTTCAATACACGACATATCCAACAGGTTCACTACTTTGAACCTCTCGAGTCTCATCCACGCTCATGTCCGGGTTCTCTCTCTCTCACACTCTCTCTCTCTCTCTCTCTCTCTCTTCCTGCGAGGCTTGGAACAGTGGATCTCTTTTGAACTATGAACCTCTCCCTCCATGGCGCCATGCTAACGCCCCTGCTGCTCCATGTAACTCCCTTGCCCACTCGCAATCGGATTTCATTGCACTTAGCTGCCACAGCTTGGTGTCCTTCGCTGCAGCCGTCTGCCACCGGCCCTGCCGTGCTTCGACCACAAGCTAAGTATGAGGGAGTTCGTTATCTAGAGTAATGCTCATGCTTGGTATGTAAGTGGTGATGAGCATTTGCTGCAAGTCGCAGGCATATAATCTGAGCGTGCAAGGCGGCTTGACCGTATGTGCATGTGCATGGGAAGCGACAAGTAGCAAGCAATGAGGCGAGGTCGGCCAGCCAACCGCTTGGCGCAGACTGACTCAAGCAAAATGTCCATAGCTACTGCCACACACAGCAGAAGCTCGCAGACGTACGTAAGTGTCTATGCGAGCAAAGTGATTGTGGTCAATATATATAGCTGCCCATATTGTGACCATCGCTGCAAGAGCGACATACGCCATCCTTGCCAAAGTGCCTAATTCCTTACGATAGAACACCCTTGCTGCTCACGCCGTCAATGGTAGGCCTTGGAACTTGCCTCACTGCGCACAATGCGGATACACTAACTCTGGATGCCTTGGGGCCAACACAGACTCTCCCTCTCTGTCTCTGTCTCTCCCACATGGGCCCTGCCCAACGACTGCTCAGACAACCACAATCCCTCACACTCCGTCTGAGCCACACACACATAGAGTACACACACGATTTCTCCAACTCTTCATGCGCAGCTGGCCATGTCTGTCGTTGCTCCAATAACAGACATTTGCATGCACACCCTCTCATCCTCGTACTCACCCACACACACCATCCTGATCAAGCACCCCCTCGTGACCTCTCTGTCTCCCTCTCTCGCATCACAAATGGCGGCGCCTGACTGAGTGTCAGTGCTCACAAACTGATTTAAAAAAAAAAAAAGGTGGAAAATTTTGTTTTGAGAAGGTGAGGTTCCCGGTGGAACTCGAAAAAAGTTATTATTTTTCCAGAACATGGCAGACAAGAAGTTTTTTCACTCTAAATTTTTGGACAGTTAACGGGTCTTCCCACCTTCAAATTTAAAGTTTAGAGGTAAATCTCAAAAAATTAAGTGAAATGACTTTTTCAAGCAATGTTCCTATTGAATCCCATGCATTGAGCCTCGAGCAAAAAGCGAGAAGCCAAAAAACCTATGCCTCAACTGAGTTTGGAGCTGCGGAGTAAGTCAACAAAGACCAGTGTTTTCCCAAACATAAAAAAATCCTTTCCTTGAATTTGCAAGGAGAAGATTCGAAAAATTGGGTTGTTTTTTCGATGTTTTACGTTATTTTTTGCCATTTTGGATCGAAATTTTTCCTTGCCCTCCACCGCCATTTTTGAAATTGAGAAGGCATGATATTAAGTTGAGACACATTTTTCCCGAACATTGACCAAGACCGGCATCGCAAGGGGAGCGAAAATGAGACAAAATCTTGAAATTTAATTTGATGTTAAATCCATCTCACAGAAACCTTTAGACAATCAGTCTTGGATTTAAACAAAAAGCAAACCTACCTTTCCTTGAGCCCCTTAGAGCCAATCGGAATCTTCCCGAGTTGAATTGGAAAAAATCCTAGAGTGTACTTAGTGAAAAACCCTCAGAGCTTCAAATTGAAAGCCCCGAGGCCCCAATAAAGCTCCTCGAGCCACCAGACCTTGATGAAACCATTCAAAATCCATTGAGCCTAATTCAATACAAAACCCCCGAAAACATCCTCAAAACCCATCAGAGTGAGTCAAAATTAATCAAAAATAGTTGAACCCACCAAAACCCTTAGAAGCCGACATTGGATCCATCTTCCAGAGAAAAGATGGCCTTGATTGCCATTTGTGATGTACAAAAATAGCCATATATTTGAGTTTTCCTTGAAGAAAATTGGTAAAATTTTAGTGTAAATATTAGCAAAAGCTTCAATTATTTACCTAAAAGCTAGGAGGCTTTCAAGTTGGCCCTTATATTCTTCAATTAGGAAAAATGTTTTTTCCCTTGCCATATTCTAAACAAGTTTGCCCATAGCTTAGCCCATAGTTGATTAGATTATATTCAAGACAGTAGGTTGAGAGTTGGAATAAAGGATTCTCCCACACATTCCACTATCGGCACTTGCTACAAAGAACCTACAAATCAGCCAATCAAAAATTGGGAAGGGGTTTTGGACCTCCTCTGACCATGTGGCAGCTTCTCCTCAATATGGTGGCTTCTGGCAGTGAACTCTATGTGAGAGAACACACACACACACACACACACACACACAGAGGTGGAAAATTACTTCAACAAGCCATTCATCATCTATGTTATTAGAGAAAACAATTAATTATCAAAAATATTCATACATGAGTCATGGTAAGAGTGAGCGAGACCACCAACAAGGCAGGTGTGTAGTATGGCAATTGGCACAATGTTTCACTAAAATGCAAATGTGTACAGGTTACCATGGTGGGTGACGACGGTGGTGGCCAAGAGTAGCATTGAGGCAGTAGGATCAAAGAGTGAACATGAGAGAGAGAGAGAGAGAGAGAGAGAGAGAGAGAGTCTATGTGTTTGTAGGTGATAATAGCAGGCAGACAAAGGCTACAAGCCTGAAATTCATACAACACAAGCAGCCTACATGCATTGCTCATTTCCAACAAGGCGAAAAGAGGGGTAGATAAGAGGCGTCATTGAAGGGAATTGAAGAGGCATGGAGAAGAAGCTAGAAGCACCACTAGCTACAAATAGAGAAGTGGACTAGCAATAGCATGAGTTCAACATTTTTGCTCCTCCCCATCCTATCATGCCTTTGCTTCAAACCTTTTTTGTTCATACCATCCTCCTCTTGCAAGTACGCACACAACATTTAAACAACAAAGGGATAAATTACAAGTTGTGATGTAAAATGAGCTTGATTGTGTAAATTTGAAAATTTTAAGGGTTACATATTTCAATTCTTTTTGTGGATCTCTACATAGCACTATTGGAGGCGGTGCCCGTTTTACTAGTTATGATAAAAGTCTTTATGATAGTCTTTTCTAACTGTGGGGAGTCGGGACGGGGAAAAAAGGGGGTTGAGAATGCGCATTGTGTACACCAGAAGTGCAGTCTCGACGAGAAGTACGACCTCTTTGCCCACTTGCCAAGTGTATCATTTGTCCGCATTTTATAGGGTAGATTATCGTTGCGTGTTGTCGCCTCTGCGTAACCCTGCACAGTGCACACACACACGCTCTCTCTCTCTCTCTCTCTCTCTCTCTCTCGCTCTCGCGCGCGCGCGCGCTTAACTGCTCTCATTTCTGTGATTTTCAAAATCTCTCTCTCTCTCTCTCTCTCTCTCTCTCTCCCGCCGCCCGCCTCCCCCCACCCCAAAGCCCCGCAGGAGGACACACACAGTCATCACTCCCTCGTTTCTTTCGAATCTCTCTGCTACCGTTAAGCTGGATTTTCTTCCTGTTGGATTAGCTGGATGTGATCTTCATCGACGCTACATCAGATCTCCATTTTCGACAGGTTTAGAAATCCCCCGTACATTAGGGGTACAGAAAGTTCCTCCAATTCGGCCATTCAAATTTCATGGATGCCGATCCAGGGTAACAGTAAGCTTTTTTCTCTCAAGAGCTTTCTCATCCTTTTCGCAAGAAAATGATTGGGTTTTTGATAGTTCAAATCGCGTATTTCGCTGGGCCCTCAATGCATTGTGTGCATGAATTCCCGAAATTGTTGTGTGTATTGCAGTCTTTCTTTGGCTGTCGTTATGCAAGGTCTTCCCTTGATCGTGGCTCCCACAGGTGAATGCCAGTGTAGTGGTCAGAGCTGGAGCTTTGAGGATGATCAGCTGGCCGGGAGGGATCCAGCTGCCTTCTTTAAGATCAGTGGCATGTTGTAAACATTGTGACATGCAGATATAAGGGTTGCATCCCCTTCCCCTCCCTGAGTTGCACAATCAATGGTTTTTTCTATTATCAAAGTGATTTCTGGACGAGAACAATTACGACAGAGATGAAAAAAAGGATTGCACACATCATGGTGACTGCACTTTTTTTCTTCAGAGGTGGACGAAGTTGATTACTACGATGATTAGACATATTGGTGGCTGTTAGCTATTGAATGGTTGTCATTGATGGGTCTTTGGGTGAAAAAAAGTTTCTTGCTGCTATTTCATTAGGGTAACATAGTTGCCCAAGCTTGTTATAAACGGTGTCGCCTTCTTGAAAGGGCAGATTCAAGGGTCTTTTTTGTATCTCTGAGTAGAGCGTGGACATTGTTGATGAAGACTGTGGTTAGACATATTGGAAGCTCAATTAGCTATCAATAAATGGCATAGACGTCATTCTGAGAAACAGATCTGAAACTTCTCTTCTCAAAGTTGTTTCCAACAGTTCTTGGTAACAGGCCATTTCTTGTTCGTCTTTACCCATTTCCCAATATGACGTTTCTACAATATAGCTGCTGTAGAGAAGAGAAGGGTATTCACCTGTTCTTGTATGTAATTCAGGAGTATCTTTTGAGGGTTAAGAGTGCTTCATTTGCACCTAGCAATTTTATGGGAATTCCTGGTCCCAACACATGGTGCACTGTTGCGTTTTTAAAAGGCTTGTGCATGATAGGCTTGTCTCATGCACCATAAGTGGTTTCAGTGTAGCCCATTGACTTGTTTACAAGGAAACATTGGCTTCTCAAGGAAAATGCAGATGGGTGTATGTAGAGGCTGTTTTGTTAACTCTCTCTCTCTCTCTCTCTCTCTCTCTCTCTCTCTCTCGTTTTCTATCTCTTTCACCCCATAACACATTTTTGTTTTTGCATATGATCTACCTGACAATTTTGTCCATATGTCTTGTATTGTAGCCACGTTAGTCCTTTGAATATGCTCATGAAACCTCTCTTTCTTTGTCTCTTATGCATTGTGATATATTTAGAGGATGAAATGCAATTTATTGCATATGCGAAAGCACTGAGCAACCTTGTGTGTTCTATACCTGCTGTTCTCTTTATTCATTAAGAGTTGTACATGACATCACCTCAAGTTGAGGTCAGTCCTAAGGGCCTTCATTTAGCATGTTTTGCTGTGCACTCTTCATTAGAAGACTGCAGGATGTTTTGCAAGTAAAACAAATTCAGCGAAGCTCGCGCTTGAGTATTTACTAAGATGATATGGTGGCGATCTCTTGTGAACACTGGATGTGCATGTGACACCTTGGGAGTACAATGAGTAGAGGTAAAGGTGTCATTGTAGAGGTAGAAATGCATGGATGAGATATACTGAACATTTTAGAGATTTTAGGTGTAAAGGCTTTGCTATAATTCCAGTCAAGTATAGTATTATTAATTTGCCTTATTTTTGGTGCAAGTTTTTCTTAGAGCAATAGCATACGATTTTGTAATCTTCATAATTTGGGAAGTATCTATAGTAACCAGCTGTTGTCAACAGGGATGGAGTGTTCAAGAAATGAAGTGATAACATGTTGCAGTGCCTGGATGGCGTCAAGTATTGTTTTGATTGCTTTGTGGGTTGTTTTGATTCCAATGATATCAAGCAACTCTCTTTTCTAGAGCACCCAGATGATGTTGCAAAAGGGACTATTTGTAAGTTTTTTATGAATGATGTTGCTCGTTACTTTTGTTTTGAGTTTTGCTTTTGCATTAGTGCTATTAAAGTATTTTAAAAGTTTTGAGGTTGTCTTTACTTGGATAGTGCTCTCGTGGTCATGCAGTTGGCGTAAGTGAAGTGGAAGCCTTATACGAACTTTTCAAAAAGATAAGCAGTGGTGGAACCGATGAAGGTGTTATCAATCAGGTTCGTGTACTTTTGTTACAGGATCTCTAAAATGTTGATAATGGTAAATGTTTGGCTTACTACATTATTCACCTTCCTAGGGCGTCTTGACCTTCTTTTGGTGAAGAAAATTGCAGTCTCGTCTTTGATGACATACTTCTATCAATTCTTCAGTTTTGCCATGCATTATTGTTGAAAGGTGTCCGAGAAGATAGAGAGCCTAGATACCGGTGTTGAAAAAGTTTGAAAATGTGATTTTTCTGGTCAGCTATTGAAGAAATAAATCACGTCAATCTCAAAACACTTTGATCTTCTTTAATCCCCTCATTCCTCTGTCACATTTATCTATTACCGTACCAGTGAGGAATGGAATCTAAATGCAATTGTAGATGCAAAAATGAGACACAGGAGTGTGGGATCAAGCAAGTCTGTTTTAAATGTTCATGCTACGCTCTCATTGGCAATATGTTTCTAGGGAGGCTTGACCATGTATTGGTTAAAAAAATTTGCAATGCTGTTTTTGATGTTACAATAATACCACTTCTTAAGCTTTAGCATGCAATATAGCCAAAAGAAACAATGCTTAGGAACACGGTGCTAAAGAAGTTTGCAAATGCAGGTTTAGCAAAAAGTTTACCATGAAGAGGGTAGTTGAGAAAGGTATCAAACGAGGGGGAGGACTTATGACAGTGGAAGTGTTTCATGCAGAGATTGCGCTACAGTTGGAAGATATTAAGAGTTGTGGTGGGTCATCTCCTGTGTATATGTCTAGATCTAGGAAGTGAGGGCTTCTAGAATTGTGGCTGTGCTTGGCCTGTAATAGAGACTTGGGCACCCCAAGCCAAGATCAACTGCAACACATGAGAAAAACTGCAGATGACCTGAATTAGAGAGAGAGAGAGAGAGAGAGAGAGAGAGAGAGAGAGAGAGAGAGAGAGAGAGAGAGAGAGAGAGATGACACGGCACGGCATAGTTCCGTGCCCAAATGCACTGGCCCTTAAGACTGGTGTCTCTTCTCGGTATTTCTTTATTATTATGCTTCACAAAGTACAATGTCCGAGGGTCCTTCTTTCAGGGCTCTTAAGCTAATTTGAGTAGAGAGGAAGCCCTGGGCACACTTGTTAAGGCCCTTGGCCAAAAGCAAAAGCAGTACATGAAAAGCTTCAGTTCTTAAAGCTCGCTCCTGACTCCCAATAGCAAGCGTCCCATGGGCTGTCCGTTTGCTGCTGCCACATCATCAGTCCACAATTCGCGATGTAAATCGAGTGCGTTGGTATAGCCTGCCACGTCAGCATGTGCTACATAAGGTTCTGGCTTTACATCATGCTGACTCTTGAGTCTTTGGAAGAAAACAAATGAAGTCCATGCTGTACTCTCCCAGATCGGCCAGCAATCGGTAAAGATGTTAAAAGTATAGCATCTCAAGTAATTAGCCCAATGTGATCCCAATATTTATTTTGGCTTTAGGTATTATTTTACCTTTGTTTAATCCTGGGTAGGGCAATGTGCCTAGGTGACTATATAAGCAACCCATGTAACGAAATGGCATCATGTTGTCGTGCCGTGGCACGCATATAATGTAAAAATGTCTTAAAAACTCACTTTCTATGTTGTTTGAATCAATGGGAACACTTGCCTTTATGTACATAGTGTGCTATGTGTGGGAAAGGTTGCCGTGTCAAAGTTACACGGAACGGGAACGGGAACCGGAACGAGAACGTGGGCCTCCGGAACGTTTCTGGGAGCCCCCCGGAAAAGAGGAACGGGAATGGGGCTGGAATGGTAAGCTTAAAATATGCATAAATTAGGCTGGATTGGACCTATATGTTAGTAGAGAGCCACACATACCCATTAGTCCAAGTAGAATCCTATTTAGGTATGCTTCGCAATGATGCTTCAATCTTAAGGCTTACATGCAATTGTGCCACGTGCCGACGCAATAACAGATCGCAAACGCACTACACAATGCACACAACACATGAACTAAAAGAACATTAACTTAAAGTTGAATAGAGTCTAGACTCCACACAAAATCTTGGAGCAAAAAGATGATAGATTATAAAGATGGCTTACAAGGTTGGCCAAGGCGCTATAAGGAGGTACAAAAGGATATGTAGAGGCTAGAGTGCAAAATAACAACTATAAGAGTCACTAGGGGACATGTCAAGACCCAATCACTCATGTGGTGGTGCAATACAAAAAGGGGGCAAATCAAAAAACCAATGAGCAATGAGGTTCACCCCTGGGTAGGGATAGAAGAGCATCCCACCTCCCAATCTATAGTGATGTCGTGGATGTCATGAATATCATCCCAATCCTCCTGCATAGGCTCACCCTCGTGTGTAGATCCTCGTGTCTCTCCAAGCACCTCCGCCCCTGTCTCCATCTCCCACTGTAGAAAAGGGTTTGTCACTTTGGATATTGGCTTGCAAAGCATTCTTAAGTTTGCACTAACAAAAACAAGGTCATTTGCCTTCTCCACTCCAAGTCGGGACTCGGTTCCTCTTTCTAGATGCAATGTGGCTATACACACTCCACAATTGCTTGAAGCAAGAGGAGCTAACCGCCTGGTTGAGAAAGCGGATGGCAAGTCGTTGAAGATCGGGACCATTTGAACCATTTTCTTGCCACCACAAGACGAAGGAAATCTTGGTATGATCAATTTGGGCATCAGTTGTCCCAAATGATCCTCGCATATCCCTGTAAAATGCAAGCTGATCCTTGATTTTGCGCTGCATTTCACGATCAGGGTGAAGCTTCTATGTTCCAATGTGTTCACCTTCGAATCATGTTTCTGTCCTGCACCCTGGAATTTTGGATCCAACACAAAAGCTGCGCCATAAAGAGGTGAACTATAGGCATTCCACCTGTCGCTGCAAAGGTCTTTTGATTTCTTCAAGCTTATTCGGGTTCTTCTCAAGATCTTCAAGCGCCTCCACCATGCGATCCATTGCTTCATAGACCTTGCCAATGCAAGACTGCATACGATCCATCACTCTAAGCAAGTGGATCACTGGTTTCACCATTTTGTCAAGAGTCTTGAGAAACTCTCAGAACTCAGGATCTTCTACCTTCCCTGTACAAGGGATTCGTGTGGCTGTACTTGCATGGGAAGTCTCAACAAACTCTAGACAGATGAAGAGCCGCGGCACTGCACTCTGACACTCTGCAAAGCGGCACACCATAAGATAGTTGTAGGCAAAGCGGGTCCCACAATACTTCAAAAGCACTTTGCTCCCTGACTGCTTCAAGAACTCATCTCGAAGCATGTTGTGGTTGTTGACAAAAGTAACCACTTTTGACGTAGATGCAATTAGAGGCTCTATTCAAGCTAGTTTGCCGTAATCCTTCAGGAGATTGTTAAGGCAATGTGCCATGCAAAGGGACACCATGATGTGAGGATAAATGACTTCTAGAATAGCTTCGGCTGCCCTGTTTGATGCCTCCCTATTAGTGACTAGCCCTATCACAAGATCCATCCCAATGGTCTCTATGGCAGAGGCCCACTCTCCCGCAAAGGACATCCACTGATTTTTTTGTTTTCGTAATGTCGTGGGAGTGGGCAAAATACATTTCCACTTTGGAATAGGCAACAATGCCATATCTCCTCGGCTCTCTTTCACTTCGGGTTGCTCATCAGGCTCCCCATCAATTGGCACATCACCCTTAAAGGGTTTCAATAGACTCACATGAAATGCATTGTGAATCTTCCAAGTATCTGGCAACTTGAGTCTGAAGGATATATCAATTATCTTTTCTTTAATCTCGAAAGGGGCGTAATATCTCATGCTAAGCTTTGGAAAAAGCTGCTCCTTTCCCTTCCGTTTCCTTAGGCGTGCCTTCTCAAAACGTAAGAGCACCCAATCATCTTCCTTCAACTTAAAGTCGCGTTGATGCATTTTCCCTATTGAGTCTTCTGATCATCAATAAATCCAAAACCACTGAATTGGCTATCTAAGATTGCCTATCTATCTGCGGGTGGAATGATGATGAGAACTGCTCTTTCAAATAGCCTTCCAAAACAAACTCGTGAATTGGGGATCTCTGTCGAAGACTATGGTCTCAGGCATGCCAGGTAACCGAAATATCTGAGCAACGAACAATCTTGCTAAATGGTCCGGCTTGACCGTTTTCTTTACTGGAATGAAGTGAGCTTGCTTGCTAAATTTGCTAATGACAGTCCAAATGCCATCGTACCCACTTTGTGTCTTCGGGAGATCAAAGATGAAATCCATAGCAATGCTTTGCCAGGGGCGGGTGGGAATGGGTAAAGGCTGCAGTAATCCCCATGTCTTATGCCTGGCAAACTTGACTTTTTGGCATACTAAACAACTGCGAAGGAAGTCGTTGACATGTGCTAACGAAGGATGTAGTAATCCATGTGCCTTATGCCTGTCAAACTTAACCTTTTGGCATACTAAACAACTGCGAAGGAAGTCGTCCACATCCTTTTTGAGTTTCGGCCAATAGAAGTAATGCTCCACTCCCTTCAAGGTGGTATCAATGTTGCGGTAACCCGTAAAAGGTGGACAATGGCACTTGGTCAAGACCTTTTCCCTCAAAGGCTGTGTAACACACAACATCGTTTTCTTCATCAAGTAGCCATCCCGTATGGAGTATATTGGAACTGTCTCCCCATTCTGTTTCCGAGTAAAAATGTCCGCAAAGTAGGATTTGCATACTGGTCAACCATATCCTTGAAGCTTCTATGATGAATAGCCAAGACTAAGGGCTTCCGAGACAATGCATCTGCCACTGAATTTTTCTATCCCTCTCATGGATAATCTGGAAGTGAAATTGTGACAAGATGTTAGCCCATCGCATCCGCTTTTCCGAAAGCTGCTTGTGTGACAAGAAGTAGTGTAGACTCTGATGATCTGTAAAAACCGTGAAATTGGCTCCGAGTAAATAGTGTCGCCACTATGTAAAAGCATGGATCAATGCCAATAACTCTTTCTCATAAACTTGTGCTACTAATTCTAGCCATGAAAACATTCCGCTTTCATAAGCAATCACTTGGCCTTCTTGCATCAAGACCGCTCCCAGACTACGACCACAAGCATCACAATAAACTTTGAACGGCTTTTGCAAGTCTGGCAAAGCTAACACTAGTCCAGTAGTCAATTTTTCTTTAAGTGTCTGAAAAGCAGTCACCTCTGTTGGTCCCCACGAGAAAGGGACTCGTTTCTGAGTCATTAAGTGCAAAGGTGAAGCTATCTCTGCAAACTTTTGACTAAACCGCCGATAATAAGAGCACAAGCTCAAAAAGCTTCGAACTTCATGAACATTCATTAAGTTAGGCCAATCGTGGATAGTCTCAATTTTGGCCGGGTCTATCTGTACTCCCGCTGATCTGTACTCCCGCTGCTGAGACGATGTGTCACAAGAAATGTATCTCCGACAAGTAAATCTGACTCTTTTTGGCATTTATAACCAATCTATGCTCGCGCAATGCCTGAAAGACCTGTAGCAGATGGTGTCAGTGCTTTGCTTTATTCTTGGAGAAAACTATAATGTCGTCAAATTGGTTGGCTTTGTAAAAGTGTTTTTCTTTGCTTAAAACATGTGATTATTGGAGTCCGAATTGTCAGAGGATGACTCAGTAGAACTGTTGGAAACGGGTTGGAATTTGATCTTCTTTGCCTTTTTCTTGTTCTTTCCAAAACTTTGATTCTTGCTTCGCTTCTTGCCCTTTGTGTCCTCCTCTGGAGTTGGAAGAGGAAAAGCTAGAACAACGATCAGAAGAAGAAGAAGAACTGGGTAGTCCTTCGAAACGTATATGCTTTTTCTATTTTTGTGTAGTTGCAAAAGAAGGTTGACGGCCTAGGTAACCGGGGTAGTTAGTTCCCTTGTTGCGCTTCTTCAATTGCTTCTTCAATGGCTTCTTCGCTTCTAGAAATTGATTGATTTGGTTTTCGACGACATCATTAGGTTCTTCTTCAGTGAACATCCTTGGAGTAGGAGGTTTCTTGATTGCTGATTTTATTGGTGACTCAATGGCTTTCTGCCAGTGAGTGTGAACTTCATCCATCGGGTGCTGGGTCAAAAATTTGGCATATGGTGGATCCTTGGCAAACTAGAGCATCTGCTTTGCGCACTCATCAACCTGCTGTTGACATTGCATCTCCATGGGATGATGTTAGGCCGAGGTGGCCCGTACTTGTGCTCTACTAATCCACTTGATTTTTCGTACCGCCTCTCGTTTTCGAGATGGCTTGAGTCGTCGTTTGATTCTTGCCCATGTGTGTCGCGAGAAAAGGGATTGGATTTTCCAATAGAAGAGAAATCGATTGAGCTCTGATACCACTGTAACAAACTTGGACACCCCAAGTCTGAGAGAGAGATTCACTTAAAACATTTCACTAAATCAAATCACAGTTAAAGTGAGTCGACACGGTTCGAGGTAGTTCAGTGCCAAGAGAGATTGGCCCTAAAGACTGACGCCCCTTTCGGTATTTCTTTTTGAATTAGTCTTTGAGCAAAGTACAGCTCTTGAGGGTCCTCTGCTCTCAGACTCTATGTCCATATGCTTTGTAGAGTGAGGCCCTTGGGTTCCTTTTATTCTTACAAGGGATGCCAAAAGCAGAGGCCCAAAAGTAGTAACTCAAAAGCTTCTAATTCAAAAAGCAGTAAGCCCAAAAGCTGCCAGCGTTATTCTAGGAAATCCGAACAGTTGTGCCACGTCAGCACTCTCAACGCAATTTACGAAAATCTGTACGTTTTGTCACGTCAGCAGCCAGTGCTGTTTGCGGTGTGTGTATAGCCAGTCACGTCAGCAGTCCGTGCGATCGCTTTTTTTTATTATAATGCCTAGTGTCTCCTTGGGCCCCTTGGCAATTGTCCATTAATTGGTCATGCCACGTCATCAGTTTGTGGCAAACTAGAGCATCTGTCTTGGGCACTCATCAACTTGCTGTTGACATTGCATCTCCATGAGATGATGTTAGGCCGAGGTGGCCCGTACTCGTGCTCTACTAATCCACTTGAATTTTTCGTACCGCCTCCCGTTTTCGAGATGGCTGGAGGAGTCGTTTGATTCTTGCCTAAACTAAATCCATGTGTGTCGCGAGAAAAGGGATTGGATTTTCCAATAGAAGAGAAATCGACTGAGCTCTGATACCACTGTAACAAACTTGGACACCCCAAGTCTAGAATTTGTCGCGACATGAGAGAGAGATTCACTTAAAACATTTCACTAAATCAAATCACAGTTGAATTGAGTAGACACGGTTCGAGGTAGTTCAGTGCCAAGAGAGATTGGCCCTAAAGACTGACGCCCCTTTCGGTATTTCTTTTTGAATTAATCTTTGAGCAAAGTACAGCTCTTTAGGGTCCTCTTCTCTCAGACTCTGTGTCTAGATGCTCTGTAGAGTGAGGCCCTTGGGTTCCTTTAATTCTTACAAGGGATGCCAAAAGCAGTAACTCAAAAGCTTCTAATTCAAAAAGCAGTAAGCCCAAAAGCTGCCAGTGTTATTCTCGGAAATCCGTAGAGTTGTGCCACGTCAGCGCTCTCAGCGCAATTTACGAAAATCTGTACGTTTTGCCACGTCAGCAGCCAGTGCTGTTTGCGGTGTCTGTCAGCAGTCCGTACGATCGTTTTTTTTTTTTTTTAAATGCCTAGTGTCTCCTTGGGCCCCTCGGCAATTGTCCATTAATTGGTCATGCCACGTCATCAGTTTGTGACAAATGCACGACTCGACACGGGGAGTGGTGAAATTCCACCCCAAGAGAGCACTTGCTCCAAACCTTGGCTCCCCTTATGGTATTTCTTTATATTGCTTGAACTCAGTACGTCGGTACTCTAGACTCTGCACCTCCACGCGGGAGCGTGTCAGGGACTGAGCCCTTGGGTCATATTTAAAGGTCCCTGGCCTATGAAAAGCAATTTACATGAAAAGCTTCAACTCAAAAGTATCTCATTCCAAAAGCGTCAAAAAGGTGTCAGTGCGTTTTGCGGAAATTTGTACAACTGCCACGTGGCACTGTAAGTGGAAATTGCGGGATTCTGTACATCGGCTGCCACATCATTCTCCACGTTGTGTGTGTTGGGGGGAGGTCTCGCTTTATTTAATCTCTTAGGGTCCCTTGAGCCCCATCGGATGGGGTCCCATAAGTTGGTAAGAACTTCAGTTGTTGCTTCTTCTTTTGTTGCTGCTTCTTCATTTAGGGTTTACGCCCCTTGGCCAAGATCTGTAGGTTGGCTCCGTTCTTCAGTGGCTTGACACATTAGCAGTTTGTGACATCCCCCCTTCTTGAAAGAAAGTATTGTCCGCGATTACAACATATCTGCAAAACAACTCAAGTTAGCACAAACATTTTCGAGGGTCATTCTGAGAGAGAATCAAATTTCTCATTCTAGTTAATTTCCTGGGTCGTTGACTTTCCAGAAGAATCTTATCCAATAAGGAGTCTCATTCCAGATTGGAGCTCTTGACATCCGGGGTCTTGGTTTCCCAGAAGTATCTCATCCAATAAGGAGTCTCATTCTAGATCGGAACTCTTGATATCTGGGTCATTGGTTTCCTAGAAGTATCTCATCCAATAAGGAATATTCAGTGGTTGGCTCATCACAATGCAACACGAATGCTCACATATGCATGTTACAAGAGATAGAAACATAAAGCCGCCGATGAACCCCTCCCCCCCCCCCCGTGGCAAATAACCGTGGAGGTCTAGGCCATGAGCTGTTCAACGACTCCCTCATCACTCCTTCCGCATAACCTAAAAAGGTCCAGGCCAGGAGATATAGAGGTCTTTTACAACCAAACGCCCCCCAGACCGCAGCCAGTGTCATTTGGAGGTGCTGAGAGTAACCACTACTTAGACTTCGTAGTACCCCCCCCCGTAAATAACCACAAGGGTGAGTAAAAACAACACTTTTCAAACATTCAATACTCCCCCTGCAAATAACCGGGCCATGAGTATGTGTAAGCATTCTCAAACATCATTTCTCACGACACCCGAGAGTAAAAATTACCAATCATTGAAACCAAAATTAAAACCAACTAGAGTCAAAGCAACTCAAATCGGCACCAAGACAAGTTTAAAACAGATACCATCCATTTCAAACAAATTCCAAACAGGATCACCAAACAGGTTCTCAAACAAAATTCAAACTTAGCAATCTCAACCTCAGTCGAGCTCGAAAAGACGACTGGCTTTCCATCTTGAAACCTTCCCCAAGATTAGGATTAGATTTTTTTCATAAGGTTGTAGCCGATTGCAACATGGTCCATCAACGCTTGAATAGTTGAAATAAGCCTCGATAGATAGTGTTCCTGTCGTGGTGATGGTAGCCCCAAGATATACCAATCACACTGGACCTCCAAGGTTATTAGCTTGAGAAGGGACACTTGGTGAGAGATGTCCAGAAATTTCAAGTCGTAATCTGCTAGGGTTTTCGTGTGGCAAGCATTTCAGGATACCCTACTCTACCAAAAACTGCGAGAAACCATATAACCCGATCCTTCTCTGCAAATGATCTTTATGGCTTATGCTCTATAAGACACAGCGATGAAGATGGGAGCGCACCCGATGTGCGATGAAGTAAGGGTGGGAGTGGCTAACAAGTCCGATGTTGGGACACGAAGATTCTTTAACAAAATTTCTAGTAAACTTTGGAAGCTCCATCTTGCTTTGTCTCCTCTTTGGTAGGACCGGTATGTCTCACGAATTGCTGACGTGTCAGAACCCTAATTCTGGTGAAACCCTAACCCTAAAATCAGAAACGCGAATTTTTTCTAGAAACCCTAACTGTTGAAACCCTAATTCTGAAAACCCTAATCCTAAAACCTTCAAACCCTAATTCTGGAACCCTAACCCTAAAACTTGCAAGCCCTAATTCTGGAAACCCTAACCCTAAAACCTGCAAACCCTAATTTTGCTGCCAAAAACTGTAGAAACCCTAACCCTAATCCTAAGGCAACAGGGAGATTTTCGAAAATTGCGTTGGTTGATGACGTGGCAGGCTGTACAGATTTCCTTGATTTACGAAAAGCTGGCAGCTTTTGGCATTGCTTTTTGGACGAGGAGCTTTTGAGTTTTGAAGGCTTTTCATTGTAATTGCTTTTTAGGCCAAGGGCCTTTAAATATGAGGTTAGGGCTCATTCTCTGGCATGCTTCCTGGCGAAGGTGGAGAGTCATGTTGATTTAATATCAAGAAATACCGAAAGGGGCGCCAAGGTTTGGGGCCAATACTCTCTGGGGTGGAATTCCGCCACTCTGTGTCGCGTGTCGTCTCTCTCTCTCTCTCTCTCTCTCAATTCAGTTGTCAATGAAGTGCTAAAAGTCTGTTTCAGTCTGTTCTTTTCTATTGGTACGTGGTGCCCGTCTTGTGACAGTGGTATCAGAGCATCAGGCGTGTGCTTTTCTGAAAGCATACCGGTCCTACAAAAGAGCAGACAGAGCTATTGGAATTATTATGTGAGGTATCTTGCCAGTTTTATTAGCCACTCCCACCCATACTTCATTGCGTATCAGGCGCGCTCTCTCGTCTTCACCGCTCATGTCTTACAGGGCATAAGCCATTAAGATCACTTGTAAGAGAAGGATCCAAGATTTGTTTCAAGCTGCTGTTTTTCTCAGAGACAGTACCATGCAGATGTTGATGTCTACAGCTACCAAGCAACATACTCCAAGTACTTAGCAAGCTTTCAAGAAAAAAAATAAAATTGCCCGGAATTATATGGTTTCTGACATCTTCCTTCGGAGTGCAACTTCTGGCAGAGGGGGGTATCCTGAAATGCTTGCCATGGAAACCCTAGCAGATTATAACTTGAAATTTCTCGACATCTCTCAATAGATGTCTCTTCACGAGCAGATGACCTTGGAGGTCCAGTGCGATTGCTATCTTGGGATTACCATCGCCGTCAAAGAAACAATGTTTGTCTAAGAGTTGATGGACCATGCTGTGCTCGGCTACGACTTCATGGAGGGAACCTAACCCTAATTTTTGGTGCAAGTTTTAGAATGGAAAGTCAGCCGACTTTTCGAGCTCGATTGATGTCGAGATTGCTTTCTAAGTTCGAGTTCTGTTTAATCTTGCTTGGTGGTCTTGTTTGGAATTTGTTTGAAATGGATGGTATCTGTTTTGAACCTGTCTTGGTGCCGATTTGAATTGTTTGACTCTGGTTTTAATACTAGTTTTGTCACAAGATGGGCACCACGTGCCAATAGAAAAGAACAGACTGAACAAACTTTTAGCACTTCAATAACAACTGAACTAAAAGAGAGAGAGACGACACGTGACACGGAGTGGTAGAATTCCACCACATAGAGTATTGGTGCCAAACCTTGGCGCCCCTTTCGGTATTTCTTTATATTACTACTGATTCACAAAGCACAACAGCCGGGGAGCACCTGCTCTGCAATCTGCGCGCTAAAAGTGCCAGAGAGGACCCCAAGGCTCATATTTAAAGACCCAAAGCCTAAAAGCATCAAATATGAAAAGCTGACCCCAAAAAATCACTTTCCTAAAATTTCGGGATTTCCCTAAAAATTCGCCGCGAATTTCGGGACATCCGTATAGGTGCCACATCATCATATTTTGATGTGCAAAGTCTTTCAAGTGTGTTCTGCTTTATTTTTAATGCCTTTATGTCACTTGGGGCCCCATCGGATGGGGTCCCCATAAGTTGGTAGGACTTCTTCTTCTGTTACTTGTTCTTCTTAGGGTTTGCAGGTTTTAGGGTTAGGGTTTCCAGAATTAGGGTTTCAGCAGTTAGGGTTTCGAGCAGAAATTAGGGTTAGGGTTTTTGCTCTCGGACAACCACATCATCTGTAAGTTGGCTCCATTCTTTAGGCTTTGACACGTCAGCATTTTGTTACAGGTTTCAATGATTGGTGATTTTACTCCCGGGTGGAGTAGTGAGAAATATTGTTTTGGTATTGTTTGAACCTCAGAACGACACAGGCCGATGCCTGGGGAGCGTTTCGTTGTATGCTTGAAAACCTCCGAACTACGCAAGCCGATGCTTGGGGAGCGTTTGGTTGTATACTTGTAGAATAATTGTTGTTGTGACTCCCGGCCCGGACCTGGATGGTTATGCGGGAGAAGTATTAAGAAGTCTGAGCAGTGGTTACTCTCAGCACCTCCAAACGACGCAGGCTGCGGTCTGGGGGGCGTTTGGTTGTAAAAGGCCTCTATATCTCTCGGCCCGGACCTTTTTAGGTTATGCGGGAGGAGTGATGAGGGAGTCGTTGAATATCTCCCGACGCGGACCTTGTTAGGTTATGCGGGAGGAGTGTTCATCGGCGGCTTTATGTTTCTATGTCTTGTAACATGCATATGTAAGACATTGTGTTGCATTGTGATGTGCCAACTACTGAATATTCCTAATTGGATGAGATTGCCTGGGTATGTAATTTTAGTGCATCAAGACACCCGTGGAAGATCAATACGGTTTGGGTGTGATGGCTAATTTTACTACGCCGGAATATCAAGAGTTCTGATCTGGACGAAAGGAGAAGCTAACTCCTTGATCAAAACAGCCAAAAGGAGAAGCTAACTCCTTGATCAAAAGAGCAGAAAGGAGAAGCTAACTCCTTAATAAAAAGAGCAAACTGATTTTCCTCGGAATGACCCTCGGAAATTTTTGAGCTAACTTGAGTTGTTTTGCAGATATGCTGTAATCGCGGACGATTACTCTCTTTCAAGAAGAGGAGATGTCACAAATTGCTGACGTGTCGAAACCCTAATTCTGTTGAAACCCTAACCCTAAAATCAAAAACCCTAATTTTTGCCAAAAACCCTAGCTATTGAAACCCTAATTTTGGAAACCCTAATCCTAACACCTGTAAACCCTAATTTTGGAACCCTAACCCTAAAACATGCAAGCCCTAATCTCAAAACCCTAACCCTAAAACTTGCAAACCCTAATTTTTTGTCCAAGTATGTGGGCACTGCCACGTCATCAGTTTATGACAGGTCACACTACCACCGGGGAAGGAGAGAACATGGAGTCCACACTCCAACAAAACCTCCTCAAGTTGTTGTCATTGTCATTGTCGACTAAGGATTTGGCACCACATGCTCCACCTCTAAACCTCATCCAAGAAAGTCGGATGATCAAGCAAGAAGTGGTTCTGGAGATAAAAGTATCCCCCTCTGCCTGCCAAAGCCAACTCCAACACATGCACTCGAGCCTGCACCTGAACTGTTGCATACCGGATTAGCAAGAGACTACAAAAGCTGGAACTGGAACTTCCACCATTGAATAAACAAGGAGAAAAAGAATCAATGAACATCATCTTCTTCTAGAAGGAAATAAATCCCCCTCTGTCATCCATAATCTACAATCTTGTACAAAAGTGCAACTGAATCATCGACCTACCACCACCGACAATTCCAAGAAAGACGTGCATTTGCAAAAGGCAAAGCAAATTTGCCAATCCATCTCCTCGAAGAGAACATAGCCATAGAAACCTGCTCCAAAAGTGTTAAAATTCTATTGATGTCCAAACACTTCTCTCTAAAGAAGAAGCTGGAAATGAATAGCTCACTGTCACAAACGGGAGCGCATAACAATATAAAATATACTCGGATAAATAGAATTTATCACTTAATGTTGAAGCCAAAGGATAGAGAGAGAGAGAGAGAGAGAGAGAGAGAGAGAGAGAGAGAGAGAGAGAGAGAGAGAGAGAGAGAGAGAGAGAGAGAGAAGATCGACACAGTACTGGGGACTAGAAGATGGGCTGGTCCCCCCCTTAAAGAGAATCGTTTATTAGGGAGAATCTTTTTACAAGCACAAGAACCGGAGAAAACCCCTCCATTCTAAATCTCTGACTCGATGGTCGTTCCTTCCCGTAAGGGAAATCCGAGAGACAAGCTCTCAATCCTTTTTCCGTTTGGACTCGGAGTTGAGACTCCGCAGACAATTTCCGAATTCTGTTTCCGGAATTCCCAAGTGTAGGCCGAAGCCTTCTCGCTTCTCCTTCGCGATGAAGTACTTGCAAACACACACGCAAACACGCGACAACAATTCGTATGGCAAATCAACAATAGATACCTGTCGCTCTTGCGCAGGAAAAGCGACTTTCGTGCTTCGTAGTCTCGCGCGATCTCTTGCGTCTTCTGGCGATAGAGTCTTCGCGTCTTCTGGCGACAGAGTCTTCTCTTGCTGGCGTTGGTAAAAACCTCTTTTTAGTGAGGGCATGTGGTGCTTTTATAGCTCCTTGACCCCGACACGAATAGCTGCTCGCGTAGAGATCGCGGCCGCTTTTTTTTCAATTTTTTTTTCAAAATTTTTTTTTTCTGTTCTACCAGAAATAGGGAGAGAGAATTCGCTGGGGGGTTTTGTTGCTTTATTTTCTAAGTGGCTGCCCACTTATTAAGTGTACGGCCGGCATATTTTAAAATTGGTTTGAACCTGCCCAAAAACTCAATAAAACCTTATAAGTTTAAAACAATGCTTTTCACAACACTTCCCAGGCGTCCCTGGATGCAACCACATGCACAAATGCAATGCAGACATAGATTCCTCGCGGGAAAGTGTCTGCTCTTCCCGGAAAACTTGTTAAAATTTTCCGCCTTTTAAGAAAAGCTTCTCAGAACCCATCTTTATTCTTGTGCTTGCGTCTTTACGCGTATTCCTCTTTCCAGTTCGGATTTCCTCTCGACTATGGATATCCCCTTTCCGCTGCACCCGTCACCGACCTTGTGACGCATGAGGAATACCCATCACCTAGTCCTTTCCTACTGAACTTACGGTACAATCCCCTTCAAGATGCTCTATGTCACCCATCTTATGATGCATCAGAGATATCCGTTCCTGGATGGTCGGATACTTCTTCCCGATGCTCCCTGTCACCCATCCGTTGTGACGCATCAGAAGTACCCGTTTCTGGTGGCCTTACAGATATTGCCTTTCACAGTGCTCCTGCCATTACTTTGAATGACGCACTAGGGATACTCTGCACTCGGATGTCTCCAATGAGCAAAACTCTCTCACTTAAAATTCCAATAATTCATTTAGAATTATTTTCTTGGTGTTTCAAGCGAGAAAACCCTCTCACTTATAAATCCAAAATTTCATTTAGAATTATTTTTATGTCAGATAAAGCCAATTTAGCAACACCCGCATGCTTGCTCCCCTTGTGGAAAGGGACGGCAACATAACTACATTTGGAAAGACCAAAACAATCAAGCACTACTACACATCCTGAAACCTCCATCGGGTTCCCTCAGTAAAGAGAAGTCGGGGTAAACAAGGATAGAGAGGAATTCATAGACGAAGATCAAGGCCTCTCACATACCCAAATCTGCCCCATACAAGAGAAATACTAGGAGAAAAAAGAGCAAGCTTCTTCCCTCAATCAAGTCCAAAACCGCCGGATCAACCAAATCCGAGCATCCAAGGTGGTCATGACACCTAGGTGGCACTTGCAACTACAATGAAGACAAGAACTAGCTCGTGATCCAGTGAACACCTCAACTCCGATCTAGAACACCTACAATGCCAAACACATGAACAAGGCACCTGTGGAGAGGAGAGATTACTGAGATAGAAAGAGCCAGGACATCTGATAGAGATAGAGATAGAGATAGAGATAGAGATAGAGATAGAGAGAGAGAGAGAGAGAGAGAGAGAGAGAGAGAGAGAGAGAGAGAGAGAGAGAGAGAGAGAGAGAGAGAGAGAGAGAGAGAGAGAGAGAGAGAGAGAGAGAGAGAGAGATCTGTGAAAGGCTCTCCATGTCGATAACAAGCTGCTCATACAAGTGACCAAGTGGCAAGGGTGGTCCGGCATAGATGTGACATGCCCTATGGATAGACCCGAGGTACACACAACTGTGACTACTACTGACACTCTCAATTGCTCCTGCACATGAGACCATTGATTCGGCCACAACATGGGTTGATGTCACCAGGAGGTGTATTTTTCCTGTTGCCTTCTCTAAATATGTACTACATATTTTTCTTTATTTTATTTTTACTTGTTTTTCTCGGAACCCTTGAAGGGTGCAAGTGGAGATTGCATGGCCATTATGAAACGGCTGCGGCTGAACAGGTTTCTCACATTGTGAGTCTAGGTCGGTCAGGGACTGGTCGGGCGAGTTAGCACTGAATTCAATTGAGTATGGAAGCCTATGTGCGCCAAATGAAATCTGGGCCACTCGAAAAGTCACAACTTTATAAGTGAGTGGGAACTAAGGAATTAACTGGACACTTGGTAAAAGGAGTGTCACGAGGACATGGCAATTGCTAACTTGAGTTGTTGGTCTCTTTCGATGATTTTTGTTAGATTTTTGGGACCCTCTTTTTGAAGTTGCAAATAGCCGGACATTGTATGGCCAATGTAAAACGGTCGACGGCCGAGAGTTTCACATGCAGTTGGGAAGGGCAGGTCACCACGAGTTGGTCGAGCCAATCGGCACTAGAATCTGAGCAATAAAAGGGTGTCTAGGCTTAGTTCAAAGTCATTTAGGCCCCTCGCTACACTTATAAGTCAGTGGGTACTAGGGAATTAACTCAAAAGAAGCAAATTGGACACATGGCGGCTCCAGATGCATCTGCTAGAAGCATCAGCAAGAGGGGGCGCCCATTTCAAGAGAGGGGGCTGATTTTTGCCCATTAGTGTGCTACACTGTGTGTGAGTAGTGGGTACAGGTGATCACAGCTTTAGTGGAAAGCTTGCCTTCTCCCTTCCTCTATGTAGCGCGACGATTTGCTCTCGGGTATCTGTCTCTCCCCTTTGCACATATGGTAATGCCCCACTAGCTGGGCTTCTCAGATGACTATGTACAGTTCTGGGGGTTTATGCGCGTTTGCCAAGGCAAGAGCCTTCTGTACAGGACCCCGGTTAGCTAATTGCTAATCCCCTTCAGGTACGCACAGTTCCATAGCGAAGGAATGCGAAAACAGAGAGTTGTCTCGCGTGAAAACTCGTCCAATTTGAAAGGGAATTGCCCCATTGCGTGCGGGAGCACCTGAGACATGCGTGGGCGTGCTCGCTCCGCTCAAAATGGTCCAAAACAAAGAATTACAACCTATGTTTTTCTGTAGGTTTAGGGTTTTGAACCTAAACTGTAGGGAATCGCCAGGGGAGCCTCGGAAATGCCTTGGGATACGTGTACAGCGTAGTAGGCACCTAATAGGGGCAAAACAGAAAATTACAGCATGCTGAAATTGACCTGCAGCTCACTGGAAAGCTTCCATACCGCAAGGGAAAGTGTCCTTGACGTGTACTTTTGACCTACAGGAATTTTTGCCCCATTATTTTGGCAAAATTGGGTCAAACATCTGCAATTACAGCCATGGACAGGTTTGGACAGCTTGGTGAGGGTTAGGTGCAAGCGTTCGGATCGTTTATTTGCCAGGGGAGCCTCAGGAAAGCATTGGGTGCTTGTACATGACAATTTAGATAGAATTCCCGCAAGGAATCTCATCTAATTCAAGGGGCAAGTGACCCTACAAGTGCGAGAGCTCGAGGGCTATCCACAGAAGCGATCGGCATGCGGATTGGAGCGCAAAACAGAGAATTCAACGAGCTGCAATTTCTCGCCAGGTTTTGTGAAGTGCTCTAGAGTGTGTGGAAAGTCACCGTGTACTTGGGATTTTGTCTAGACTTCTATTGTGGTTATGTTGCCGAAATCGGGTTAGAGTAGAGGAATTTCAGCCCGATAAAAGTGGGACAGCTTGTAGAAGTTTACAGGTTTTTCTCAAGTATAATAAGAATAAAGAAATACCGAAAGGGGCGCCAATCTTTGGGGCCAACTGGGTGTCGTTGTCTGCTTGGTAGCGCTCTAGCTGCCAAGCCGTGGTTTGTCTTGAAGTGTTGAATTCCAGTCACAGGCTTATTCGTGAAGTTCCTTTGTGTCCTAAAGTCTAAAGTAAAGTTTCGGGTGAAAACCTGAGTCTACCGCCCCACGGGCGGGTTTCAAGGAGAGCAGCCTGCAGGATACCTTAGCAAGAGGAGGCGCCCAAATCAGGCTGGCGCTGATTTGAACTTGATAAGTGCAATTACAGTGTGTGTGAGTAGTGGGTGCAGGTTGACAACATTAATGGAAAGCTTACCTTCTCCTTTGTCTCATGTAGCGCGATGATTTGCTCTCATGCATCTCTCCCCCCTTTTGTACATATGGTAATGCCCCACTAGTTGGGCTACTTAGATGAATATGTACAGGTTTGACGGTTTATGTGCTCTTGCCAAGGTAAGAGCCTTTTGAACACGAACCGGATTAGCTAACTGCTAATCTGTAACAGACTTGGACACTCCAAGTAAACAATCAATCGTGACAGCACCCAATAACCACTTCAAACAATTCACGGATCACAATAGATTTACATTGGCCCGGCGGAGTTCCGTGCCTAGAGATATTGGCCCCAAAGACTGGCGCCCGTTTCGGTATTTCTTTTTGTATTAATGAGTTCAAAGTACAAGGGAGTGACTTGGGGTTCACTCTCAGACATTGCGTCCAGATGCTCTGAAGAAGTGAGGCCCTCACCACTAATTTAAAGGTTACAAGGGATGCCCAAAAGCAGAGCTCCAAAAGCTTGAAAGCAAAAGCAAATTCTCTCTCTCTCTCTCAATGAGAGTTAAAATAAAGCAATTCAACTCTTTCTCTCATCCAAAATCCTTGCGTAGCAAAAAGCTAGGATTTGCGTCGCTCATCAACAAAATAAAATAAAATAAAATATTTTTTTTTGCCTCCGCGATTTCCGGAAATTGGGGTTTCTGGCAGAAATTAGGTTTTGCAGGAATTTTAGGGTTTTTGCTGTCTGTAGCCACGTCATCACTTTGTGACATACCCCCCTCTTGAAAGCATTGGAATTGATCGCGATTACGCCTGCAAAACTGACAAAAGCCATAAACCGTCTTAGCAGACACTAATGATTGTTAGTACCTACGTACTAGGAACACACATCTAGCACATGTACAAAATCGACAGTCACATCACACGACATCACAGGACATCACCAGACATCATAGGACATCACATGACATTCAACATTCATTCGGATCTTAGACCCTGATTTATCGGCAATGTACCTAGCAATCACATCTAGGTCCAATCGGGACCTCATCGATGTCCGATTGACTAACCCCTATTGCAACCATGTCTATTCGAGATCAGTTAGACCAAAATGCCGCAATCATTTCGTCTATCAGTTCCTGCACTCAAAAGAAGTGAAGAAACAAATCAATATCATTATCAGGAATTCCATTTCATAAAGTCATCCAGCAGAATACTGTTAGCTCTCAGTATCCCTGAAGCTCAAAGAGACATCAGTGACTTTAGTATCAAAATCAAGGCATCTGTTGACAAAGGAGCGGAGTAACTCCCCTCTTGTGCATCCCACTACACCAGATCTTCGGCCAAGCTGAATTTATGGGTTCCGTTTGGAGTAGACTATGCTAAACCAAAACATCGAGGTAAAGTTTCACAATCCGAGGAGTATCTGCTAGGTCCTCCTCCTCCATCCACTTCGCATCAAATGCAGGAAAGTTCTTGAACTTAACCAAGAATCGCCTTCGGACTTTACCTTTCTTCGTATCCTTATGTGCCAAAATCTGTTCAGAAACATGGATCTCCTCGTTTTCTTCCACTTCGGGTTGCTCATCAGGCTCCCCATCATTAGGCACATCACCCTTAAAAGGTTTCAAGAGACTCACATGGAATGCATTGTGAATCCTCCAAGTATCTGACAGTTTCAATTGGAAGGAGACATCATTTATCTTTTCAGTTATCTCGAAAGGTCCGTAGTATTGCATACTAAGCTTTGGAAAAAGCCTCTCTGTTACCTTTTTCTTTCGTAGGCGTGCCTTCTCAAAACGTAAGAGCACCCAATCATCCTCCTTCAATTTCAAGTCGCGACGATGGCAATCCGTTGCCTTTTTCTGTCGTTCTTGAGACTCGCGAACCGTGGCGAAAGCCGTATCCAAATCTCGCGAATATTCATCCGCTTCAATCCGAAGGATGGAACCTTCGCGGCACTTTCAACAATCTCAAATGGCGTCTTCCCCATCGAAGAGTGTATCTTGTTATTGTAGGCAAATTCCACCAAAGGTAAGTTCTTTTCCCATTGAGTCTTCTTATCCGAGATACAAGACTTCAATAAATCTAAAACCTCTGAATTGGCATCTCAGATTGCCCGTCACTCTGCAAGTGGAACGATGACGAGAACTGCAACCGCGTGCCAATGTTCTCCCAAATTGCCTTCCAAAACAACTCATAAATCTGGGGTCTCTGTCGGAGACAATCGTCTCAGACGTGCCATGTAATCAGAAAATCATCGTGATCATTTTGTGTTCTCGGGAGATGAAAAATGAAATCCATTTCAATACTTTCCCAGGGGCGGGTGGGTATGGGTAAAGGCTGTAACAATCCCTGTGCCTTATGGCTGTCAAACTTGACCTTCTCGCATACTGCGCACAACTCTTCCACATCCTTTTTGAGTCTCGGCCAAAAGAAGTATCTCTCTACCCCCTTCATGGTGGTAGCAATGCCGTGGTGACCCGTAAAAGGTGGACAATATGGTGATGTACTATGTTGGACAAGACCCTTTTCCAAGAGGTCTTTCACTGGGTTCATAATCTTTTCATTCTGTACTCGGCTCACATAGTAAGGTGGCTGGTTGGGTGGCGTGCTTCCAGGTATCAGATCAATGGTATGATCTTCAGGCCCTCTAAAAAGCAATCGGCATGAGTGTAGAGCTTGTCGTTATGGCAGAGAAGAGAGAATAAGTACCCGAAGAGGGATCTTCCTCACATGGCACAGAGAAAGTTGAGGGACAACTCTTCAAGAAGAGGAGAGGTTGTTTAGAGATCAACTGCATTGCGGCATTGACATGTTTCAGCAGTTGGCTAGCAACACAAGAATGTAGAAGTTCTTACAGGCTCCTACACAGGAATTTCAAGGAGGAGATTTCCAATGCGCAGAGGACTCGTGGTGCTCGAGGGAAAGCCCATGTGGTTGAGCAACCAGCGGTGTCCAATAATCCAAGGCAATTTGCTTTAGCTGGACAACCGTTTGTGACTGGTCAAGGGAGTAATGAATAGGCTATGCGTCAGACCCTTCCATTACCTATTACTTATCCTAGTTATTTTGGAGGTTTCAAGCTATGGCTGGACCTAGTCCTCTAAGCTAATGGTCCAAACCTTTTTAGGTTAGTTGCGGGGGGAGTGAGGAGGTAGTCATTGAGTAGCTTCATGCATAAGAGCATCTATCTTGAAGGAGCGCTCAACTGCATTGTTTGTTGTGTTATGTAACATGCATATGTGAGCATTTGTGCTGCATTGTGATGTGTCAACCACTAAATATTTCTAATTGGATGAGATTGCCTGGGTCTGTAATCTTAGTGCATCAAGACACTTGTCATAGATCGCCGCGGTCTGGGTGTGATGGCTAATCTTGCTACGCCAGACTATCAAGAGCTTCAATATGGAATGGAAAAACTAAATGACCCTCAGAATGACCCTCGGATGCTAACTGAAGGTGTTTTGCAGGTATACTGTAATCGCAGACGGTTACTCTTCTCTCAAGAAAGGGGGATGTCAGTGGTCACAAACTGCTGTCGCGTCAAGCTACTAAAGACCCAACGGGTTAAGGCTCTCCGAGCTAACCCTAGCCAGCTTGCAGAGTCCAAGCAGAGGAGCCTAAACCCTAGCAGAAGCAGAAGAAGATAAAGTGCTCACCAACTTACAGATACTAGCCGAGTGGGCCAAAATATTTAGAGTCCTTCCAACTTATGGGACCCCATGCCATGGGGCCCAAATTAAATATAGCAAAGTCATACACACACCCAAAGGACCCAGTGTAACAAACTGCTGATGTGTCAAGCCATTGAAGAACGGAGCCAACCTGCAGATCCCGGCCGAGGGGCCTAAATCCTAAATGAAGAAGCAGTAGCAGAAGAAGCAACAACTGAAGTTCTTACCAACTTATGGGACCCCATCCGATGGGACCCAAGGGACCCAAAGAGGTTAAATAAAGAGAGACCTCCCCCCCAAAAAACACACACAACGTGGAGAATGATGATATGGAGCAGATGTACGGAATCCCGCAATTTCCATTGACAGTGCCATGTGGCAGCAGTACGGATATCCGCAAAATGCGCTGGCAGCCTATGGCGCTTTTGGGACCGGATGCTTTTGAGTTTGAAGCTTTTCATGTAAACTGCTTTTCATAAGCCAAGGGCCTTTAAATATGAGCCAAGGGCTCAGTCTTTGACATGCTCCCGCGTGGAGGTGCAAAGTCTGGAGTACTGGCGTTGTACTGAGTTCAAGCAATATAAAGAAATACCGAAAGGGGCGCCAAGGTTTGGGGCCAATGCTCTTTTGGGGTGGAATTCCGCCACTCCTCGTCTCGTGTCGTGCATCTCTTTCAGTTCAATTGTTATTTGAAGTGATAAAAGTCTGTTCAGTTTGTTCTTTTCCAATGGCACATGGTGCCTGTCTCCCATAACAGTGGTATCAGAGCTTCAGGTGTGTGCTTTTCTAAAAGCATATCAGTCCTACCAAAGAGCAGACGAAGCAAGATGGCGCTTCCAAAGTTTACTGTAAATTTTATTAAAGAATCTTTGTGTCTCATGTCATGCATCTCTTTCAGTTCAGTTGTTATTTGAAGTGCTAAAAGTCTGTTAAGTCTATTCTTTTCCGTTGGCACGTGGTGCCCGTCTCTCGTGACAGTGGTATCAGAGCTTCAGACGTGTGCTTTTCTGAAAGCATACTGTCACAAGACGGGCACCACGTGCCAATAGAAAAGAACAGACTGAAACAGACTTTTAGCACTTCAATGACAACTGCATTGAGAGAGAGAGAGAGAGAGAGAGAGAGAGAGAGAGAGAGAGAGAGAGAGAGAGAGAGAGAGAGAGAGAGAGAGAGAGAGAGAGAGAGAGAGAGAGAGAGACGACATGCGACACGGAGTGGCGGAATTTCACCCCAGAGAGTATTGGCCCCAAACCTTGGCGCCCCTTTCGGTATTTCTTTATATTGCATCAACATAGTACAAGCCGGTACTCCAGACTCTGCACCTTCGCCAGGAAGCATGCCAGAGAATGAGCCCTAACCTCATATTTAAAGGCCCTTGGCCTAAAAAGCAATCATAGTGAAAAGCCTTCAAAACTCAAAAGCCCCTGGTCCAAAAAGCAATGCGAAAAGCTGCCAACTTTTCGTAAATCACGAAAATCCGTATAGCTTGCCACGTCATCAACCAGCGCAATTTTCGGAAATCTCCTTGTTGCCCTTAGGGTTAGGGTAAGGGTTTTTGCAGTTTTAGGGTTTCTTGCTTGGACACTCACTGTTGACGTGGCAGGTCCCGGAATATGCACCGACAGGCTGACACGTGGCATTGTACGGACCCCCGGATTTTGCAGTGGTGCTGTACAGAAATCCGGAAATTGCGCTGGCAGATTTTACGTCAGCTTTTGGTGCTTGAATGCTTTAATTTTTAAAAGCTTTTGGGCTCAATGCTTTTGAGTAAGAAGCTTTTGAGTTTAGAGATTTTTGGGGCTCTGCTCTTGGGCATTACTTGTACCTTTAAATAAGTAGGCAAGGCCTCACTTCTCAGAGCATCTGGACGCAGAGTCTGAGAGTGAGCACCTACTTTGAACACAGATTAATACAAAAAGAAATACCAAAAGGGGCGCTAGTCTTTGGGGCCAATACCTCTGGGCACAGAACTACACCGGGCCGTGTCAAACTGTATTGAAGTGAATCTCTGTTGTGTCGTTGTAGAATCTTGACTTGGGGTGTTCAAGTTTGTTACAGTGGTATCAGAGCGCGACCGATTTCTGTTCTACCGGAAAATCTAATTCTTTTCTCGCGGCACTTACTGATTCCAATAAGAATCAGTCGACTTCTTCTGCATCTGCCAATGCGGGAGGAGATCACGAAGAAGACTCGCACGAGCAAATAGAGGAAGAGTACGACCCACCTCGGCCTACTCAGTTTGAGATTGAAGAGATGGAACGCCGACGATTGATTGACGAGGCAACAAAGTAGATGATTAAAATTGCGAAGGATCCAAAATTTGCAAATTTTTTGTCTCAGCAATCCCTCATAGAAGTACACACCCAGTGGTAGAAGGCCACAAAACCACCCATCAAACTGGCAATAAAGAAACCTCCTTCTCCGAGGATGTTTACAGAACAAGAATTACAAGAGGTGGTTCAGACACAGATTAGCCGGCTGTTGGATGCAAACAAAAAATCCAAAAAGCACAAGAAAGGGATTGACTTCCCGGGTTATTTGGGTTGTCACAATCTTCTTTTGCATCGGCAAGAAAGCAGAAGAAGCGTGTACGATTTGAAGGACTACCCAGTTCTTCTTCTTCTTTTTCTTATGACAGTTCTTCTAGCTCTTCTGACTGAGCGAAGAAGACAGAAAAGGCAAAAAGCAAAGCTTTGGAAAGGGCAAGAAATGGCAATTAAGCCTAAATTTTACTCAGTTTCTGACAGTTCCACATAGGAGTCATCCTCAGATAGTTCGGACTCCGACGATCACATGTTTTATGCAAAGAAGAAGCACTTCTATAAAGCCAACAAATATGACTTTCTCGAAGATAAAAGCAAGAAAGTAAGAGAATTCAAAAAAGATAGACAGTCAATTAAGTTTGACTCCTTTTGTGGATTCTGAGATGCTCCGAGGGCTTTGGCCTTCATACAACAATTTGACATAGCTTTCTCTGGAGGGCATTACTTAGAGCACTCCAAGATTAGGAGGGCTACATCTTTCTTCAAGGGAAAAGCTTGAACATGGTGGTCCACCCTTCTACCGAGAAAGGAAACTCCAATTAAATGGTTGAAATTCAAAAGGCTTTTTATTTCTTGGTTGACTTGGGAATACGAACGAGATATACGAACTGCTTGGAACCATCTTCATATGACCAAGGGAGATTCTCTGGACGCTTATTGTAAGAGATTTGTGAGCTCTTTTCTACCAGCCTCTTCATTTAAGAAGGTCTCGTTCAAAGAATAGATTGAGCGGTTTTGTTGCGGACTTCCTACAGAGATCCGAGACTACTGCTTGGAACGAAAGTCAAATTCTATACAAGAATTGATGGGTCATGCGAAACGGGGTTTCGCGATACATTTTGGCAATTTCACTTATCCCACTGATGAGATCTTGACTCAGAGAACCCAACAAACTTCTAATAATGAAAGTAGAAAGAGAAAGAGTTCCCAAGAAAAGAAAGACAAGGATTCATGACCTCGGCTCACTCTTCGAGAGAGGGCCAACTACATCAAAGAGGGGAAGTGTTTTGGATGCGGGGAACACGGGCACGTCTTCGCGAAGTGCCCTAAATAGGCACAGCAAGAACAGAATGAAGACAGGCCAGAGAGTTCGAGAGCAGAAGAGGAACGTGGCAGAAAAGGCAAGGTGAAAGTAGGACTGGTTCCAGATTGCATGGGTACTTAGTACTGACCCAAGCAGGATTGATGAAAGTACAAAACTTTGCCGAGCTTGGGGCAAAGTGAAAGATCAAGAAGCCTTGATTTTCTTTGATGGAGGAGCCAAGGCCAACATCATTTCACTTGAATTGGTGGCGCGGCTCGAGATCACGCTTGATCGGATGGGACCACAAGCAGAGGCAGTTCTAACGGCACCCGGACGGGACATAGCCATTACACCTGTCATTGGCAAACTTCGGTTGCATTGTCAAGGGTATTTGGGGCACGAAGACTTTTACTTAATGCCCTTGGAAGGTTGTGATGTCCTCCTTGGAGTCCCTTGGTACCATAAGAACAACGCCGTGGTCGATTATCGGGTGAAGAAAGTGACATTGACAAATGAAAAGGGGCGAAAAATTGTACTCGATGTGAAATTGAAGGGCAAGTCTGTCCCTATTGTATCGCCTTCGGCCGTTTCTAAATTAATGAAATCCAGTTCGTTTGTTTACTCGATCTATTTGAAAGAGTTAATGATGAACACAGGACGAATATGTCTGAACTTGATAAAGAACGCCAAAATTTTCTCCACACTCATGCCGATTGCTTTTCTGAGGGCCTGTCACAAGACGGGCACCATGTGCCAATAGGAAATAACAGACTGAACAGACTTTTAGCACTTCAATAAAAACAGAACTGAGAGAGAGAGACGACACAGGACACGGAGCGGCAGAATTCCAACCCAGAGAGTATTGGCCTCAAACTTTGGCGTGCCCCTTTCGGTATTTCTTTATATTGCATCAACACAGTACAAGCCGGTACTCCAGACTCTGCACCTTCTCCAGGAAGCATGTCAGAGAATGAGCCCTAACCTCATATTTAAAGCATAGTAACAGGGAATGGCCGTTTTCAGGTCTCCGTTCCCAGTTCCCATTCCAAGTTCCCGTTCCGAATCCCCGTTCCGTGTTTCAAACGTGAATACCCGTAACAGGGAATGGCATTTTGTTCCGCGTTCCCGTTCCCCGTTCTCGTTCCGATTTCTCATTCCTGGTAACTATGATTTAAAGGCCCTAGGCCCCAAAAGCAGTTTACAGTAAAAAGCCTTCAAACTCAAAAGCTTCTGGTCCAAAAGCAAAGCCAAAAAGCTGCTAGCGTAATTTACAGAAATCCGTACAGCTGCACGTCATCAGCCAGCGCAAACGTGGAAATCCGTATAGCTTGCCACATCATCATGCCAGCGCAATTTTAGGAAATCTGCCACGTCATCAGTTTGTGTGTGTGTGCAGGTCCTGCTTTATTTTAATCCTTTGTCACTTGGGGCGCCATCGAACGGGGTCCCTATAAGTTGGTAGGACTTCTTCTTTTGTTACTTGTTCTTCTTAGGGTATAGGCCCCTCGGCCGGCATCTGTAAGTTGGCTCCATTCTTTAGGCTTTGACACGTGAGCAGTTTGTTACAGGGCCTGCCAGGCGAGTTGCTACCATCTCGTCCTGAGGATCATACTGTTGATCTCATACTTGTGAACCGGCCACCTTATCGTGTGAGCCGAGCCCAGAATGAAGAGATTATGAACCAAGTGAAAGATCTCTTGGAAAAGGGTCTTATCCAGCCGAGTACTTCACCCTTGCTATCCGGTGTTGCTGGTTTTAAAGAAAGACGGATCTTGGAGAATGTGCATTAATTATAGAGCTCTCAATAAAATCACCATCAAGAACAGATTTCTGATTCCGAGGATCAATTCTTGACCGACTACAGGGATCCTCTTGTTCTAGCAGGATCGACTTGAAAAACAGATATCATCAGATCCGGATCGCGTCGGGAGATTTCTACGAGACAGTTTTTCGTACGAGCTTCGGTTTATATGAATTTTTGGTGATGCCTTTTGGCCTTACCAATGCTCCAACGACTTTTAACCGAATGATGGATAGGATTTCAGAGAGTACATATCTTTTGTTGGCACTTTCTTTGATGACATTATAGTCTTCTCCAAGGATGAGGCAGAACATAGACATCATCTGCTATGGGTCTTTCAGGCATTGCGAGATCACAAGTTGGTGATCAATGCCAAGAAGAGTGAATTTTAGAGGAGATGCACTTTCTGGGACTCATCGTCTCAGCAAGCAGGAGTACAGATGGACCCGGCCAAGATTGAGACTAAACGTGATTGGCCCGATTTGAAGAATGTCCATGAAGTTAGAAGCTTCTTGGGCTTATGTTCTTACTACCGGCGGTTCATTAGAAAGTTTGCAGAGGTTGCTTCTCCTATGCACATCTTGACAGAGAAAGGAGTCCCTTTCTCGTGGGGACCCACAGAGGTGATTGCCTTTCAGACTTTGAAAGAGAAATTGACTACGGGACCAGTTTTGACTTTGCCAGATTTGCAAAATTCATTCGAAGTATATTGTGATGCTTGTGGTCGTAGTCTGGGTGCGGTCTTAATGCAAGAAGGCCATGTCATTGCCTATGAGAGCCGATTGTTTTCAAGGCCGGAATTGACAGCACAAATTTATGAGAAAGAGCTTTTGGCGGTTATCCATGCTCTTAGTGGCGACATTACCTACTCGGAGCCGATTTTACGGTCTTCACTGATCATCAGAGTTTACGCTACGTGTCACAGAAGCAGCTTTCGGAAAAGCAGATGTGGTAGGCTAACATCTTGTCACAGTTTCACTTCCAGATTGTCCATGTATAGGGACAAAAGAACTTGGTGTTAGATGCTTTGTCCCGGAAGCCGTTAGTCTTGGCTATTTCCGCAATTCATCATAGAAGCTTCGAGGACATGGTCGATCAGTACGCCACAGATCCAGATTTTGGAGATGTATTCAATCGAATATAGAATGGGAGGTAGTAGCGGGATATTCCATACGAGATGGCTACTTGATGAAGAAAACGATGTTGTGCGTTACAAAGCCGTTGAGGGAAAAGGTTCTAACCGAATGTCATTGTCCACCATTGACGGGTCACCGTGGCATTGACACCACCTTGAAAGGTGTGGAGCGTTACTTCTTTTGGCCGAGACTCAAGGACATGGACAATTTTGTATTGAGTTGCTTGGTATGCCAGAAGGTCAAGTTTGACAGGCATAAAGCACAAGGATTGTTACAGCCTTTACCCATTCCCACCCGCCCTTGGGAAAGTATTGCTGTGGATTTCATTTTTGATCTCCTGAAGACACAGAGTGGGCATGATGGTATCTGGACTGTTATCGACAGATTTAGCAAGCAAGCTCATTTCATTTCAGTGAAGAAAACAATCAAGCCGGATCATTTAGCGAGACTGTTCATTGCCTAGATTTTCAGATTACATGGCATGCCAGAGACAATAGTCTCTGACAGAGATCCTCGATTCACGAGTTTGTTTTGGAAGGCTATTTGGGAGAACATTGACACTCGGTTGCAGTTCTCATCATCTCTCCATCCGTAGACAGAAGGGCAATCTGAGATTGCAAATTCAGTCGTATTGGATTTATTAAAGTCTTACATTTTTGATCAGAAGACTCAATGGGAAAAGTTTTTGTCCTTGGTGGAGTTTTTTTACAATAACATGATCCACTCTTTGACTGGGAAGGAGCCATTTGAGATTATTGAAGGTGCTACGAAGGTTCCACCCTTCCTAAGCACGAAAGATAAGATTTTTGAAGCCGACCAGTACACGAGGGACTTGGACAAACTGCTTTTGCCAAGGTCCGAGGGCTTATAGCGAAATCTCAAGAAAGACACAAGAAGGCAGCAGATCGACATCGTCGCGATTTGAAATTAAAGGAAGACGATTGGGTGCTCTTACGTTTTGAGAAGGCACGCCTGAGAAAGAAAAAGGGAAATGAGTGGCTTTTTCCAAAGCTTAGCATGAGATACTATGGACATTTCCTGATAAAAGAAAAGATAAATGATGTCTCCTTTAGATTGAAGCTGCCCGATACTTGGAGAATTCACAATGCTTTTCATGTGAGTCTCTTGAAGCCTTTTAAAGGTGATGTGCCCGATGATGGGGAGTGAGATGAGCAATCGAAGTGGAGGAAAGGGAGGAGATACTCTTTCCAAAACATATACTGGCACATAAAGATAGAAAGATTAAAGGTAAAGTGATTAGGCGATTCTTGGTTAAATTCAAGAACTGTCCTGCATTGGATGTGAAGTGGATGGAGGAGGAGGACCTAGCAGATACTCCTCAGATTGTGGAACTTTACCTTGAAGCATTCGGTTTAGCATAGTCTACTCCGATAGAACCCCGATTTCAGCATGGGTAAATCTAGTGCAGCGGGCATGCACAAGAGGGGAGTCACTCCGCTCCTTCGTCAACAGATTACCCCGATTTTTGATATAGAGTCACTAATGTCCCTTTGGGTTTTAGGGATACTACTGGGCTGACAGTATTCTGCTGTATGGCTTATGAACTGGAATTCCCGAAAATAAAAATGATACTTAGGTGCCTTGCCTGTGAACGAATGCACTGTATTGTTGTACGCTTGAGGCGTGTGATTTTCTGACAGCATACCCGTCTTATCAAAGAGCAAACAGAGCAAGATGGCGCTTGCCTGTGAACGAATGCACTGTATTGTTGTACGCTTGAGGCGTGTGCTTTCTGAAAGCATACCCGTCTTATTAAAGAGCAAACAGAGTAAGATGGCGCTTCCAAATTTTACGGAAAATTTTATGCAAGAAGCTTCGTGCTCGACCTAGGACTTATTAGCCACTCCCACCCTTACTCCATCGCGCATTGGGCCCGCTTACATCTTCATCGCCTTGTCTTGCAGGGCCATAAAGACCACTTTAAGAGAAGGATCCAAGATTTTTTTCGAGCCGTTGTTTTTCTTAAAGGCAGTGCCATACGGTGGTGGATGTCTATAGCTACTAAGTTGCACACTCCAAGGACTTGGCAAGCTTTTTAGAAAATTTTTGCCCGAAGTTACATGCCTTCAGATATCTTCCTTCGAAGTGCAGCTTTTGGCAGAGTCAGGTATGTTGAAATGCTTGCCACTGATTACAACTTGAAATTTCTCGACATCTCTTTGTAGGTGTCTCTCCTCGAGTTGATAACCTTGGAGGTCCGGTTTGATTGCTATGTCTTTGGACTACCATAGCCGCCAAAGAAACAATGTCTGTCCAAGAGCTGATGGACCATACTGTGGTCGGCTACGACCTTATGGAAGAAACCTAACCCTAATTTTTGGTGCAGGTTTCAAGATGAAAAGTCAGTCGACTTTTCGAGCTCGACTGATGTCGAGATTGCTTTTAAAGTTTGAATCTGTTTGGAAAATTGTATGGTGATCGTGTTTGGAAAATGTTTGAAATGGATGGTATCTGTTTTGAATGTGTATTGGTGCTGATTTGAATTGTTTGACTTTGGTTTTAATATTGGTTCAATGATTGGTGATTTACTCCCAAGTGGAGTAGTCAGAAATGTTGTTTTGGTATTGTGTGAACCTCGGAACGACGCAGACGCGATGTGTGGGGAGCGTTTTGTTGTATGCTTGAAAACCTCGGAACGACGCAAACGGGATGTCTGGGGAGCGTTTCGTTGTATACTGGAAAACCTCTGAACGACTTAGACGGGGTGTCTGTGGAGTGTTTGGTTGTATGCTTGAACCTCCAAGCGACGCAGGCTGCGGTCTGGGGAGCGTTTTGTTGTTCATACCGCAGACCGTCTGTCTCGGGGGAGTGCTCAACGGCGCTGTTCATTGTGTCTTGTAACATGCATATGTGAGCATTTGTGTTGCATTGTGATGTGCCAACCACTGAATACTCCTTATTGGATGAATTTTTTTTGAAACCAACCACTCAGGATATCAAGAGCTCCAATCTGGAATGAGATTCCTTATTGGATGAGCTTTTTCTAGGAAGCCAACATTGGGTGGCTCTCTTTGTCTCACATGTGCTAGCATTTACTCTCTCTAGCGTTTTTGCAATTCCGTGCCTTTTTGCAGGTCCAACTTTTCTGCGCCTTTTCCTTCCCTAGGTGACCCTTCAACTTTGTAGATCCATTGTGGTTGAGGTTGTGCACCGTGCATGGGCTGTCCTTGGAGGTTCTGTATGCGGAGGTGGTTGCTGTCCATCTTCAGAGACGATAGGTTCTGTAACTGTTGCCGTTGTTTTCAGTCATACCTGTCCACTAGAGCTTTGTTGTTCGAACCAATCTTGGGGTGTGGTTTGCGGCATGTTTGAGTGCATTTTGGGTGATCAGATACTTTGCTGTTTTGTGCAATTCAGGCTTGGATAATCTAATCCATAGTGCAAGTTTCCGACAATCTGGTGCCGGTTTTGCAAGTATGTAGAGGTTTTCTACGGGTCGCAGTAAATCCCAGATTTGGAGCGGTCATTTTGATTATGTGCAAATGAGGATTTGGAGCTACAGAAGCGCTGTTGAGGAGAGTAAGATGGCTGGCTGTTCATTTGTGACTCAGATTTGGTGCTGATTTGGACTTGTATAGGTTGACTTGGAGTAGTTTCTTTCAAGTACTCTAGCCTATCCTCTTCGCACGACTATTGCTTCCGGTTGACATGGCAGAAGCTGACGTGTCATATGCTGATGGTGTTGGATAATGGACAAGTGCTCCATTGGAGCCGTATACCATCGAGAGGGCTTACAAGCCGGTGAAGAGACCTACCCTATCAACTGTTCCGGTTTATCGTCAATTGGATTGTACTAACTAAGTAGGTGGAGAATGATGATGATGGTGGTGTTTGATTCGCATGATCTCAGGCTCTTTTGACTTAGTATGTTTCTTGTTCTTGGTTAACACTTTACCAGCTGTTTGCTATGACATGAGTATTGTGAGTCAGTTTTTTAGTTAGCCTCATCCCTCTCATTTGCAGGGAGCTCATGGAGTACTTCGGTATGTTCGTGGCACTATTGACTATGATATTTACTAATTGCCTGTGATATTCTTGTTGGTTACAGTGATTTTGATAAGTCTAATTGTGTTGGCACATGGAGATTCACTATTGGTTATTGCTCTAGAAATGCGAAACAAAACATCATTGCCTCTTCTTCCACGAAGGCTGGAGTATGTCTTATCTTGACACTACCTCAAAAGCTTTATGGCTTCGGCACATTTTGGAGCATCTTGCCATTGCACCTTCATCTTCTACCGCTATTTGTTCAGATTCTTGAAGTTTTATGGCTCTAGCTCTTGCTGATCGAGGACGGACCAAACGCATTGACGTTCATTACCACTTTGTCCAGGATTACATTGAGGATGGTCAAAGTAGCTTGGGGTATTGCCCCACCATCAAAATCTTGCCAGATCTTCTTACCAAGCCTCTACCTCGACCTAAATGGGATTCTCTACTTGAGTGATGTGGAGTTGGACCACCCAGCTGGTGCTAAATAGGAGGCGTTAGAGATATGTCTGCATTTTATTCCATTTTGGCCCATTCATCAGCTTTTTAAATGATATGGCATATTTCTAGTTGAGATGGCTCATTTATTAGCTTTTAATATCACTTGACATTATTTTTATGATGTGACACTTTCAGCCTTAAATTGGGTGCCCCTATTTTGCACAGCTCTAGCTCACTTATACTATTATAAGTGACCCTTTGCCCTTGTGCTGCTAATGCAACAAGAGCATTGAGAGAAGTGTGTATGTGTGTGTGTGTCTTGTTTATCTAATATAACAATCGAATTAAGGAAGCATATGCTTCGGTTCCTCATCTCTCTTAGATTGCTCCTTGTTTTTATTTGTACCTATCACTTCCACACAATCAACTTTTGCAAAGAATTTTGCACATGACAAATGAGTAGTCAAGTGGTTTCATAGAATCCATCGTGCGTTGCATGATCTCTTGTAGTGTTCCAATCTAATGGTTTTGAGATGTTGCATGTACGCCCTTGGCAAAGATGTGCAAAATTGAGGGAGGATGTATGTCAATGGTAGTTGGCTGAACGTGTCAGTTAGGGAGTATGCGTGTATTCATGGTAGTGCATTTAAGGTGGTTGTCAGATTCTCTCCGTGAGCATTTGTTTACTATTAGTCATATGCTTCGGAGACTATTAAGAATCATCACAATATTTGTGACTTTCTACTAGATGTATGTGTAGTGTAGAATATAACTTGCTTGGAGTGTGGTTGAAGAGGCGATGTTTCTAGTAGGATATGATCCAGTTGAAAAAATGGTTTACCTTTCAATTCTGTTCATTTGAGTCTATTTTCCTTTGTTGGTTGATTTTTTAAGCTTTAAATTAGCCTATGAAATATAGTTGAATACACAATCTCTTCATGATTAGTTAAATATTTTGATTAGAGATCGTCTCCCGCATACATTTTGCAGGAAAAATTTCAGCTGGCACTGTTCAAAACTGGGAAAAAGGAAAGTTGGTTTGCAGATCGGGTATTTTACTTACTAAAACATGCTATAATTTTACAAACTTGACAAATACCAATGTAAATAGGTTCTTTTTTTATATATTTAAGAATCTTTCTTTTTAAGGTGTTTTTGTTTAAGTAATTTGTTGGCTTTTTCCAAATTTAGAACGCAACATTGTTGTACTTTTGCCTTACATTGAGATGCTTGTTTTTTCTTCATTGAAAGCTCCGAACAGCTGTGAAGCGATAGGCCATCCAATTCTGTCCTTTTTTCTTTACATAAAGTTATCATCCTTCAATGAATATCAAGGTCTCAAACCCCATGTCTATACTCAGAAGCATCATTGGCTCCATATATATTGAAGTAACTCTGATTAACAAGAATAGAAGAACTATTCTTTGATTTCAATCTTTGAGATCTCTAGGTTCTAGCTCTTTTTGAAAGTTGGCTAGTGTGGCAATTTTGAAGTTAAGGGTGCGTCTCTATGCGCCTTTGCATTCAATTTTTACCTCTCATTAACTGTTTGTAGACTTTGCACAAGTCTTATCATGAATTCTCAGCTCCTATTGTTGCCTATTTTTGCTCTACGGGCATTCTCCTTTGGGTACAGTGCTATCACAACAAATTTTTTGCGAGCCTCTCACCCTCGCCGCTAGCGTCTTTGCACTCTTGCTCCCTTCCTGGCGTGAATGGAAGCAGAAGAAAGATGGTGTAACCAAAGGCCTTATTCCATACGAGGTAGCCTATACTTACATCTTATGCCTCTTTCTAAAGGACAGCGATGTGTGTATACTTTGATGCCCAAAAGCATGCTTGAAATCACACTCAAAGCATGGGTGTTAATTCCTCTTGAGGGAGACACCCCTTGGTGGTGCCCCTTCCAGTAGTGTGCTCCTCGTGTGCACACCTTGGGCTGCCGTGCTCAATTTCTAGAGAGAATGTAACCAACTTGGACATTCCAAGTCAAGAATCAATTGCGACAACACCAAATAACCACTTTAACACAGTTCACAGTCCACAATAGATTTGCACTGGCCCGGCGGAGTTCCGTGCCTAGAGATATTGTCCCCAAAGATTGGCGCCCCTTTCCGTATTTCTTTTTGTATTAATCAGTGTTCAAGGTACAAGAGTGGTTGGGTCTCACTCTCAGACTCTGCATCCAGATGCTCTGTAGAGTGTGAGCCCAAACCACGTATTTATCTGTTTACAAGGGATGCCAAAAGCAGAGCCCCAAAAACTTAAAATAAAGCAAAAGCTCTTCTCTCTCTCTCTCTCTCTCTCTCTCTCTCTCTCTCTCTCTCTCTCTCTCTCTCTCTCTTTGCAATTGCGTTGAACAAAAGCAAATCTGCCGCAGAAAGCAGTCTCCGCAAATTCCGGCGCAATTTCCCGGATCGGTCGTACAGTGCCACGTGTCATGCCCCGAGTTAGGGTTTCTGGCAGGTTTTAGGGTTTTTGGCATATTTTAAGGTTTGCAGGTTTTAGGGTTTATAGGTTTTAGGGTTAGGGTTTTTGCTCTCGGGCAGCCACGTCATCACTTTGTGACATACCCCCCTCTTGAAAGCATTGTAATCGCCCTCGATTACGCCTGCAAAACAGATAGAGGCCATAAACCTTCTTAGCAGACACTGACTGTTAGTACCTATGCACTAGGAACACACATCTAGCACATGTACCAATCGACAGTCACATCACACGACATCACAGGACTTCACATGACATTCAACATTCATTTGGATCTTAGACCATGATTTATCGGCAATGTAGCTAGCAATTGCATCTAGATTCAGTCGGGACCTCATCGATGTCCGATTGACTAACCCCTATTGCAACCATGTCTATTCGAGATCAATTAGACCAAAATGCTGCAATCATTTCGTCTGTCGGTTCCTGCACTTAAAAAGAAGTCAAGAACAAATTCGTATCATATTCAGGAATTCCATTTCATAAAGTCATACAGCAGAATACTGTCAGCTCTCAGTATCCCTGAAGCTCAACGAGACATCAGTGACTCTAGTATCAAAATCGAGGCATCTGTTGACAAAGGAGCGGAGGAACTCCCCTTTTGTGCATCCCACTACACCAGATCTCCGGCCAAGCTGAATTCTGGGTTCCATTTGGAGTAGACTATGATAAACCAAAAGCCTCGAGGTAAAGTTTCACAATCTGAGGAGTATCTGCTAGGTCCTCCTCCTCCATCCACTTTGCATCCAGTGCAGGATAGTTCTTGAACTTAACAAAGAACCGCCTTCGGACTTTTCCTTTATTCTTCGTATCCTTATGTGCCAAAATTTGTTCAGGAACAAGGATCTCCTCGTTTTCTTCCACTTCGGGTTGCTCATCAGGCTCCCCATCATCAGTCACATCACCTTTAAAAGGTTTCAAGAGACTCACATGAAATGCATTGTGAATCCTCCAAGTGTCAGGCAGTTTCAGTCGGAAGGAGAGATCATTTATCTTTTTAGAGATACGGAAAAGTCCGTAGTATTGCATACTAAGGTTTGTAAAAAGCCTCTTTTCTTTTTTCTTTCTCAGGCGTGCCTTCTCAAAACGTAAGAGCACCCAATCATCCTCCTTCAATTTCAAGTCGCGACGATGGCGATCCGTTGCCTTTTTGTCTCGTTCTTGAGATTTCTGCAAAGCCTCGCGAACCTCGGCAAAAGCCGTATCTAAGTCTCGCGTATATTTATCTGCTTCAAAAATCTTATCTTTCGTGCTTAGGAAGGGTGGAACCTTCGCAGCACCTTCAACAATCTCAAATGGCGCCTTCCCCGTCGAAGAGTGTATCGTGTTATTGTAGGCAAATTCCACCAAAGGTAGGTACTTTTCCCATTAAGTGTTCTGATCCGAGATATAAGACTTCAATAAATCTAGAACCACTTAATTGGCAATCTCAGATTGCCCGTCAGTCTGCGGGTGGAACGATGACGAGAATTGCAACCGCGTGCCAATGTCCTCCCAAATTGCTTTCCAAAACAAACTCGTAAATCTGGGGTCTCTGTCAGAGACAATCGTCTCAGGCATGCCATGTAATTTGAAGATCTGGGCCACAAACAGTCTCGCTAAGTGATCCGGCTTGACTGTTTTCTTGACTTGAATGAAATGAGCCTGTTTGCTAAATCTGTCAATAACAGTCCAGATACCATCGTGACCACTCTGTGTTCTCGGGAGATCAAAAATGAAATCCATTGCAATAATTGCCGAGGGGCGTGTGGGTATGGGCAAAGGCTGTAACAATCCTTGTGCTTTATGCCTATCAAACTTTGAATCTGGCATATACCAAGCAACTGCGCACAAACTCTTCCGCATCCTTCTTGAGTCTCAGCCAAAAGAAGTATCTCTCTACCCCTTTCATGGTGTTTGCAATGCCGTGATGACCCGTAAAAGGTGGATAGTGGCATTCAGTCATAACCTTTTCCCTCAACGGTTGTGTAACGCACAACATGGTTTTTCTTATCAAGTAGCCATCCCGAATGGAATATCCTGCTACTGTCTCCCCATCTCGTATCGTGTGAAAACGTCTGTAAAATCTGTATCTGTGGCATACAGGTTGACCATATCCTCGAAGCTCCTATGATGTATCACGGAAATAGCCAGAACCAATGGCTTCCGAGACAAAGCATTTGCCACCACATTCTTCTGTCCCTCCGCATCTGCTTTTCCGAAAGCTGCTTCTGTGACAAGAAGTAGCGCAAACTCTGATGGTCTGTAATGACAATAAAATCCACTCCGAGTAGGTAATGCTGTTACTGAGTAAGGGCATGGATAATCGCCAAAAGCTCTTTCTCATAAATCTGTGTTGTCATTTCCAACCTTGAGAACAATTGACCTTCGTAAGCATTGACATGGCCTTCTTGCATTAAGACCGCACCTAGAGTACGACTACAAGCATCACAATATACTTCAAATGACTTCTGCAAGTCCGGCAAAGTCAAAACTGGTCCCGCGAAAGCGATGTCAAACTGCTGTATAAAAGACAAAGCCTTCGAAGCATCTTTATATCCTGAAAAAGTGTCAAATTTAATTGATTGTCCACCTTCCTTAAACTCTTGGACTTTCTTCCTTTTATCTTCCAGAAAGTCATACTGGTTGGCTATATAAAAATTCTTCTTGTTCGCATAAAAGTTGTCGTCGTCAGAGTCTGAATTGTCTGTAGACGAGTCCTCAATAGAACTGTCACTCATTGGGCGAGATTTAGATTTCTTTGCCTTTTTCTTGCCCTTTCCGAAGCTTTGTTTCTTGCTTCGCTTTTTGCCTTTTCTGTCTTCTTGGCTCGAGTCAGAAGAGCTAGAAGAGCTGTCAGAAGAAGAAGAAGAAGTAGAACTGGGTACTCCTTCAAATTGAACACGCTTCTTCTGTTTCTTTGCCTTATCAAATGTCGACTGACAACCCAAACAACCCGGGAAGTCAGTGCCCTTCTTCTGCTTTTTGCCGTGGTTTTTAGCTTTGTTCTGCGTGTCAAAAAGCTGAGCAATCCGTGCATCAACCACCTCTTCTAATTCCTTCTCTGAATATTCCTTGTGAGCAGAAGGTTTCTTGAGAGCGGGTTTCGGGGGTGGTGTTGTGGTTTTCTGCCACTGCTCGTGCACTTCCTGAAAAGAAGTCTCACTCATATATTTTGCTAATTTTGGATCCTTCGCAAAACTGAGCATCATCTTTGTTGCATCGTCGATCAATTGACGACGCTTCATCTCTCGTTGCTCCGCTTGAGTAGGCCGAGGCGGGCCATATTCTCTGCCGGAATCTTCGTTGTGATCCCTCCTCGATCTCCGGATGCAGAGGGAGTTGACTGATCCTTGCGTGAAGCCATAGGTGCCGCGGGAAAAAAAATGGGATCGTATTTTCCGTAGAAGAGAAATCGGCCGTGCTCTGATACCACTGTAACCAACTTGGACACTCCAAGTCAAGAATCAATCGTGACAACACCAAATAACCACTTCAAAACAGTTTCCAGTTCACAATAGATTTGCACTGGCCTGGCGGAGTTTCGTGCCTAGAGATATTGGCCCCAAAGACTGGCGCCCCTTTCGGTATTTCTTTTTGTATCAATGAGTGTTCAAGGTGCAAGAGTGGTTGGGTCTCACTCTCAGACTCTGCGTCCAGATGCTTTGCATAGTGTGAGCCCAAACCACGTATTTATCTGTTTACAAGGGATGCCAAACGCAGAGCCCCAAAAACTTAAAATAAAGCAAAAGCTCTTTTCTCTCACAAGCTCTCTCGTCTCTCTTGAGCTTCCAAAATAAAGCAATGGAGTTCTCTCTCCCTCTCTTTGCAATTGCGTTGAACAAAAGCAAATCTGCTGCCGCAGAAAGCAGCCTCCGTAGATTCCGGCGCGATTTCCAGGATCTGCCATACAGTGCCACTGTCATGCCCCGAGTTAGGGTTTTGGGCAGGTTTTAGGGTTTTTGGCAGATTCTAGGGTTTGCAGGTTAGGGTTTCTGCTCTCGGGCAGCCACGTCATCACTTTGTGACAGAGAAGACCTTCACTAGTGGTGCCTATTCATCTCCAAGCTTTCCCAAACGTGAGTGCTGGTGATTTTCAAGGCTTGCGTTGGAAATTTTTTAACGCTCTTGCTGTTACTCTCGACACTAGATACACTCTACGTTGGTTATTAAACCCAACGTCGGTTTATTAAGGGGACGTCAACTTCAAATTTGACATTGTGGACACACAAAATGCTTCAATTTTTTCTAAGCCGTACGCATCAAGAGGCAACCAACGTAAGAAATTACCCTTTGCCTATGTACTAGCACTCCTTGCACGTGGCCTCCCCCTCTGCCATGGACGAAGATGGCGATGACGTCCAGCTTCAAATTTGACTGTGTGGACACACAGAATGCTTCAATTTTTTCTAAGCCGTATGCATCAAGAGGCAGCGAACGTAAGAAATTACCCCACTCGCCTATGTACTAGCACCACACCTCCCCCTTTGCCATGGACGAAGATTGCCATGACGTCCCTATGCCTCTGCACTGACGACGTTAGTGGGGATGCCGTGGTATTTAGTCAATACTATGCATGATGAAACGATGGTTATATTGTCTTGTGGGTGACTACCATGGGTCTATACCTTGCACTTTCCTTTAAGGGTGAATCTGGGCTTATTCTGGATTTATCTGGGTATATATAAAAGATGTCACAAATCACTGACGTGTCAAGCAACTACTGAAGAACGGAGCCAACCTGTAGATCGCGGTCGAGGGGCCTAAACCCTAAGAAGCAACAGCATAAGAAGTAGAAGCGGGACAAGAAGTTTTACCAACTTACGAAGTGGCCCATTTTTAAAGAAGAATTCCCACGACCCTGTTCCATGTAGCCCAAGTGACCTAAAGATAAAGCAAACCCACATACACACACAGAGACACACACATAGAAGAACTTTGTGGAAAACAGATGATGTGGCAGGTCTCTACGGCAGTCCTGGATTTCACGTTGAAAGTGCTGACATGGCAGCTATACGGATTCTCGTAAAACGCCCTGACGGTGGTGATGTGGCAGCTGTATGGATTTTCGTAATTTGTGCTGGCTGATTTCAGCGCCAACTTTTGAACCAAATGTTTTTGAGTTTGATGCTTTTCATGTAACTGCTTTTCATAGGCCAAGGGCCTTTAAATTTGTGCCATGGGCTCATTCTTTGCCATTTGGTACGCTTCCTAGTGAAGGTGTAGAGCATGGAGAATTGGTTTGTATGTGTCGAAGCAACATAAAGAAATATCGAAAGGGGCGTCGAGGTTTGGGGCCAGTGCTCTCTTGGGGTGGAACTCCGCCAATCCCCGTCTCATGTGTTGTGCACTCTCTTTCTCTTTCAGTTCAGTTGTTATTTGAAGTGCTCAAAGTTGCTCAATCTGTTCTTTTTTGTTAGCACATGGTGCCAGTCTCCGTGACAGTGGTATCAGAGCTTTAGGCATGTGCTTTTCTAAAAGCATACCGGTCCCACCAAAGAGCAGACAGAGCAAATTAGTGCTTCCAAATCTTACATGAGAAATTTTATTGAAGAATCTTCGTGTTCCGACCCCGGACTTATTAGCCACTCCCACCCTTACTCCATCGTGCATCGGGCGCGCGCCCGTCTTCATGGCTATGTCTTACAAGGCATAAGCCATAAAGATCACTTGCAAAGAAGGATCAAGGATTTTTTTTTTTTTTTCAAGCCGCTGTTTTTCTCAGAGGCAGTGCCATGCAGTGGTGGATGTTTATAGCTACCAAGCCGCACACTCCAAGGACTTGGCAAGCTTTCAAGAAAAATTTTGCCCGAAGCTGCATGCCAAACATCTTTCTTTGGAGTGGAACTTCAAGCAAAATGGGGTATCTTGAAATGCTTACCACGGAAACCCTGGCAGATTGCGGCTTGAAGCTGAATTGTTAACCTTGGAGGTCTAGTGTGATTAGTATATCTCGGGGCTAACATCACCACCACAAGAACATTGTCTGTCGAGGCTTGTTTCGACTATGCAAGAGTTTATGGACCATGTTGCGGCTGGCTACAACCTTATGGAAGAAATCTAACCACAAAACGCCCCCTAGACGGCAGCTTGCATCGCTTAGAGGTTGAAGCATACAACCAAACGCTTCGCTCCCCAGACATCTCGTCTGCATCGTTCGGAGGTTTTCTAGCATACAACGAAACGCTCCCCTAACATCTTGTCTGCATCGTTCCGAGGTTCAAACAATACTAAAACAACATTTATGACTACATCAGTGGGGAGTAAATCACCAAGCATTAAAACTAGTATTAAAACCAGAGTCAAACAATTCAAATCGGCACCAAGACAAATACCATCTCATTTCAAACAAATTCCAAACAGGATCACTAGAGAACTTCTCAAACAAAATTCAGAAAACTGCTAATCCAAACAGAAAAAGCATTCTTGACATCAGTCAAGCTCGAAAGTGGACTTGCTTTCCCGGCCGGGACCTTTTTAGGTTATGCGGGAGGAGTGATGAGGTAGTCGTTGAAGAGCTCATTTGCGGGGGGAGTGCTCATCGTCGACTTTATGTTTCTATGTCTTGTAACATGCATATGAAAGCATTTGTGTTGCATTGTGATGTGCCAACCATTGAATATTCCTTATTGGATGAGATACTTCTGGGAAGCCAACGACCCAAGAGCTCCAATCTGGAATGAGACTCCTTATTGGATGAGATATTTTTGGGAAACCAATGACTTAGGATATCAAGAGCTTTGATCTGGATTGAGAAAATTGATTGTCCCTCGGAATGTCCCTCAGAATTTTTGAGCTAACTTGAGTTGTTTTGCAGATATGCGGTAATCGTGGACGATTATTTTCTTTCAAGAAGGGGGGATATCACAAATCGCTGACGTGTCAAGCCACTGAAGAATGGAGCCAACTTGCATATCCTGGTCGAGGGGTTTAGGGGACCTAAACCCTAAGAAGAAGCAACAAAAGTAGTAGAAGCGGCACAAGAAGTTTTACCAACTTGCCAAGTGGCCCATTTTTAAAGAAGAGTTCCCACCAACTTACGGGACTCCGTCCCATGGGACCCAAGTGACCTAAAGATAAAGCAAACCCACATGCACACACACAGAAGAACTTCGTGGAAAACTGATGATGTGGCAGTATTGTATGGCTGTCGCGGATTTCACACTGGCAGTGCTGACCTGGCAGCTATACGGATTCTCGTCAAACGCGGTCACAGTGCCAATGTGACAGCTATATGGATTTCCGTAATTTGTGCTGGCTGATTTCAACGCTAGCTTTTGGACCAGATGCTTTTCATGTAATTGCTTTTCATAGGCCAAGGGCCTTTAAATTTGTGACATGGGCTCATTCTGTGGTACACTTCCTCGTGAAGGTGCAGAGAGTGGAGTGTTGGTTTGTACTGAGTTGAAGCAATATAAAGAAATACCGAAAGGGGCGCCAAGGTTTGGGGCCAGTGCTGTCTTGGGGTGGAATTCTGCCACTTCTCGTCTCGTGTGTCGTGCACTCTTTCTCTTTCAATTCAGTTGTTCTTTGAAGTGCTTAAAGTTGTTCAGATTGTTCTTTTCCGTTGGCACGTGGTGCTTGTCCGCGTGACAGACAACGCTCTTGACATTCTTCTCGAGAAACTTGTCGTGCATGCAATTCCCGAGGGACCACCCTTAGTCCTTGTACCCTCGCCAATACCCGACTGCATTGATGTCGAGCTGGATTCGTCCGAGCAATTGGTGAAACTAACCCGTAGGGCAGTAGACCTTAGCTTTCACCCGAATCTTTACTTGACTTTACGACACAGAGGAAAACTTTACGAATAAACGTGTGACTGGAATTAACACTTCACACAAACCACGGCTTGGCAGCTAGAGTGCTACCAAGCAGACAATGACACCTTGTAGGCCCCAAAGACTGGCGCCCCTTTTGGTATTTCTTTATTCCTTTAAAACTTGGGAGAAAACCTATAAGTTTCTACAAGCTGGCCCACTTTTACCGGGCTGAAAATGGCATACTCTAGCCCAATTTTGGCAGCATAACCGCAGTAGGAGGCTTCACATATAAAATCCCCATGCAAAAGGTGACTTCCCCGGTGCATAGGAGCACTTTCCAAAACATGGCGAGAATCTGCAGCACGCTGAATTCTCAGTTTTTCGCCGTGAAAATGCACTAGATCACCATACAGCCATCCCATTGCTTCCCCGAAGTTCTGGGGATATTAGGGATCAATTAGGGTCAAAACCCTAAGCTTGCAAAATTACACAGCAGGCTGTATTTTACTGTTGTGGGCTCCGTTTTGCATGTCGTTGCATCCGTAGCAAGCCCTCGTACTCACGCACCTATAGGGCTACTTGCCCTTTGAATCGGACAAGATTTCTCGCGTGAAATCTCTCCGAATCAAGGTGGAAAGGTACGTAGTGTACGACATGGTTAAGGTACGTACGTATTGTACTTCCCTACTGAACCACTTTTCAGGTACGTAATAGGTACGTACCATTTGTAAAAAAGCCACATTATATTGAAATTAGGTTCACACAGCTTTCAAAAATTAGACTCTTAAACAAATTAACATTACAATGGACACACATGAGGAATGCAAGAGGAGAACAAATGCTTAGAGAGGGCGAGGGGTCGCAAAGAGTACGTGCAACTGTGTGATTGTCTGTGAAGGTCTCTGCACAAATCTGCTCTGTGGAAATCGTAACAAGTGCGCCCCAAAGTTTTAAGCCGTGGCACACACTTCAATAAGCCTAAGCCACACAAAGGGGCTCGCCAAAATTGTCCGCCAAAATCAATGTACTGATTTCCCCAAAATTTTCAGGTTGGCAGTGCAGTACCATACCGTACTTACTGTACCGTACTAAATGGTTTCGTAGTACGTACGGATGCAACTTTGCTCCGAATTCACCTGTACCTGACCTGGACAAGAGGCTCTTACCTCGGCATACGTGCATGAACCCACACAACTGTACATAAGGATGGAAAGCAGTTGAGCTAGGCATTACAATTCTATGTTCAAAAGGGGGAAGGGGTGTGTGTGTGTGTGTGTGTGTGTGTGTGTGTGTGCGTGCGCGAGAGCAGAATCATCGCGCTACAGAAGACAAGGGAGAAGGCAAGCTTTCCATTAAAACTGTGATCACCTGCACCTACTACTCACACACAGTGGTTCACTTATGATCAAAATCAGCCCCTTCTCAATTTGGGCGCCCCCTCTTGCTGATGATTTTGGCAAATGCATTTGGAGCCGTCAAGTGTCCACTTAGCCTCTTTTGAGTTAATTCCTAGTACCCACCGACTTATTAAGTGTAGCAAGGGGCCTAAATGACTTTGAACTGAGCCTAGACACCCTTTTACTACTTGGATTCTAGTGCCGATTGTCCCGACCATCTTGTGGCGACCTGCCCTTTCCGACTGCGTGTGAAACTCTCTGCCATCGACCATTTCACACTGGCCACACAATGTCCGACCATTTGTGACTTCAAAAAGAGGGTCCCAAAAATCAAAGAAAAATCAAGGGAAAGAAACCAACAACTAAGGTTAGTGGTTGCCACAACATTGTGACGAATCCCTCTCTTGAAATCGCAAATGTCCTCAAATGCATACCTAATATACATGCCATAGATGATTTAGTGTGATTAGCACCTTTGTATCATCACATGCATCCACAAGGAAAGGTCATGAAACATAGATACAAATGACCTAATGAGACCTTCATACTTTTGTCATTTTATCTACGATAGAAGTGAGCATAATACCTTTAGCAATTATAGAGCAATGTCAATTTCTATTGCACTGAATCCATATGTATATTTGATGTGCTAGCTCCATCATTACCCCTCTTTCGAACACGTTGGGTTGGGGCATACGTAGGTTGTAACCTAAAGCTGCAATACATTCAGTGACTCTTACTCTTCCATCCACTCTGCATCCATAGGTGGATAGTTCTTGAACTTCACCAAATACCATCGTGCAACTTTTCCCTTAACTTTTCTTTCCTTATGTGCCAAAATCTGCCCAGGAACCAAGATCTCATCAAGTTCTGAACTTCTAATTGATCCTGATATGGCATATCTGGTACATCACCCACGAAGGGTCTTAGAAGACTCACGTGAAACACATTATGAATTGTCCAAGTGTGAGTCAATTTCAGCCTATACGCAACATTGCTGATCTTCTCAAGTACTTGAAAAGGCCCGTAGTAACGCATGGTGAGCTTCGGAAACAACGTTTCCTTGCCCTTCATCCTCTTTAACCTTGCCTTTTCAGACCGTTAAAGTACCCAATCAACAGGTGAAAACAACAATTCATGTCAGTGACGATCTGCAATCCTTTTCTGCTTTGCCCCAGTCTTCTCCAAGGCAAGCTTGATCTTCTTATACATTTCATCCATGTTCTCAACATATCGATTTGCTTCGAAAATTTTGTCCTTTGTGTGCAAAATGGGAGGAACCTTTTTGCCACCCTCGACAATCTCAAAAGTTGCCTTGCCTGTTGACGAATGCACCGTATTTTTGTACGCATACTCAAGCATAGGTAGATGTTGTTCCCGCTTGCCCTTATTATTTGACACATAACATTTCAGCAGATCGAAGACAGTAGAATTATGACTATCCATCAATTTGTGGATGAAATGAGGATGAAAACTTGAGCGTGGTGCCTAGTTTTCAAACAAGCCTCATCAAAACAGGCTCGTCATACGAGGATCACGACCGCTGACAATAGATTGTGGCATACCATGGTACTTGAACACATTGTACAAAAACAACCGTGCCATTTGGTTATATTTCATCTTCTTCTTGACAAGAATCAAGTGGGCCTGCTTGCTCAACCTGCAAAAAACGGTCCATATACCATCATTCCCTGTCGGTGTTCGTGGAAGATCAAAGATAAAGTCCATAGCAATGCTTTCCCATGACGTAATAACCGTGGTGCTTTTTGCCTGTCAAACTTGACCTTTTGGCAAATCACGCATGCTTGCACAAAGGCATCCACATCTCTCCTCAAAGTAGGCCAATAAAAGAATGTCTCGACCACTTTCACTGTCGCATCTATACCAGGATGCGCTGCATACAGTGGGACATGGCTTTCTACCATAACCTTATGTCATAATGGCCTAGTGACACATAGTCTGCCATGCATCATCATAAAACCATCCTTGAGGAGGTAGTGCTCATGGCGTTACTCATCTTGTAATTGTTCAAAGATCCTTGCAAAATCTTCATTAATAGCATATTGTTTCTTCATGCCATCAAGCTCATGATGATACGGAATTGACACAGCTGAAATATGTGGATTTCTTGATAACGCATTAGCCACAACCTTCTTCTTGCCTTCCACATGCAGAATCGGAAAGTGGAACATAGAGAGAATGTTTGCCCATCGCATGTGCTTTTTGGATAGCTTTGACTGTGTCAAGAAGTATCGCAAGTTCTGATGATGTGTCTGGACAACAAAATCAACACCTAACAGGTATTGCTTCCAGTTAGAAAGGGTATGAATCACTGTAAGTATCTCTTTCTCATAGATTTGCATAGTCTTTTTTGGCCCTTGCAAGGTTCCGATCTTCTAAAATACTACCTGACCAACTTGCATTAACATTGCCCCAATACTATTGCCACACGCATTATACTGGACCCCAAATGACTTCCTGAGGGCTAGCAAGACAATTACTGGAGGCGAACTCATCTTTTCCTTCAAGAGATTAAAAGCTGAAATCTCTTTTTGTGTCCACTTGAATGTGACCTCTTAAAGCATGAAGGGGTGAAGCAATCTCGCTAAAGTTCTTGATAAACCTTTTGTAGTAAGAGCATAAGCCCAAGAAGCTACAGACATCATGCAGAGTCTTCAAATCTGGCCATGTCCTAATTGCTTCAACCTTGGCAAGATCCATTCGAACACCATCCTTTGACACTATGTGGCCAAGAAAGTGAATCTCTTCTAAGAAGAACTCACTTTTTTTAGGATTAACAAGCAACCTGTGAGTGCATATCTCTTCGAAGACAATGGTCAAGTGACTCCTATGCTCCTCTTCATTCTTTGAGTAGACTATCATGTCGTCAAAGAATGTGCCAACAAACTTTTGATGTGGGTGGAAGATCCGATCCATCATCCTATTGAACGTAGAAGGAGCATTTGTAAGACTGAACGACATCACTAAGAACTCGTACAGACCAAACGTCGTCCTAAACTGTCTTGTGCACATCCTATGGCATGATACGAATTTGATGGTAACCACTCTTAAGGTCTATCCTGCTGAAAATTGCAGCACCCTCTAGTCGGTCAAGAATATCATCAATACTTGGGATAGTTTTCAGGTGCAACGAAAGTGTGTAAGGGTTTAGCTCGGATCTAGTACTTTGCAGACAAACACAAGGGACATACTTCACTTGAGAGAACTGAACTCAATTGAATGAAAGAGAGAGACACAAGAGAGAGAAAAGAGATGGCACCGACTGTCGGGTTGCAAACCCTCAAGGGCTCCCTTGCTCTGTTGCCAGAGCAAGTACTTTCTTTATTCTTGCACAATGCTGATACAATGACTAAATGTTGAGATGCTGATGCTAATGGGTATTGATGCTACTGATGCTGGGTACTATTGCATTCTGAGGGGTGTTGGGGGGGTAGTGCGGGTTACTGAGGTACTTATGGGTTCTGTGTCTGACGATGACGATAACGACAACGACGAGGTATTGATGGGTTTTGTGTTGACGACGATGACGGCAACAACGAGGCACTCATGGGTTCTATGTCGAGGACGAGAAGGTATTGATGGGTTCTATGTGGAAGACGACGATGACGACGACGTACTGATGGGTTCTGTGTTGACGACGACGAGGTACAATTCTGAGAGTCCTTGTGCTGAGCTAGACAGAAGCCAAGCCAAAACACAAGGGGTGCTAGATGCTAGGGTATCGTGTTGACGACGATGACGACAACGGAGGTGATGGCGATGACAACGACGACGAGGCTATGGCTGAATGCCGAAATTGCCAGCGATGTCGATGGCTCCAATCGGCAACCATGACAAGGCTAAGGGTTGAATGCTATTGTTGAGGACGACGACGGGCTGAGATCTGCTGGCTGTTCTGGCTGAAAACGCTGATGATCAAGGCTGAAAACACTGATGGAGAGGAGGTTGAAAATGCTGGTTGTTCTGGACCTGCAAGCTCTGAGGCTTTTGCCCCTTCTTCTCCTGCTGGCTTTGTCACGTGACACATCCAACCCTATGTGTACGTGGACAAGCTGTATACAACATGATCAGGGTTCAGTTCAGTCAAGTCAGTCTAGAATAGGAAGTGATCTAGCACTTTTGTGAGTCTGTTCGCAGACCGTGCATATCCGGACACTTAGATTAGATGCATATCCTCTGGTTGCACACATCATGATCATCAACATTACCATCAGAATCCATCAGGAGCATTTTCCAGTGCATTAGACCTGTTTTCCCTAGTTTTGACATTTTTCACTTATTTATTAAGTGACTTTTGTTGGGAACTAGGTAAGAGAATATATAAGCAAACCTAGTGCTAGGCTTATCTGGCAGAAGGAGGAAGGAGAGCAACAGGCACCCAGTGCAGCAGGCCCTCTGGAGCACCTTCTTAAGCAAGATCCCCCCAAGAACCCCTAGCGTTTTCAGCTCTAGACCATCAGCGTTTTCAGCCCTAAACCTCAGCGTTTTCAGCAGTAACTTCCCAGCGTTTTCAGCCTAGTAGCTCAGTGATTTCCAGCCTGCTGCCATAGCGTTTTTACAACCAGCAAGTCAGCGTTTCTACGGATTGCAGCCAGCGTTTTCAAAGGCAGCAGGGGCAGCGGCTTTAGAGACAGCATGACCAGCGTTTTGAACCCGCAAGGCAGTGAGTTGCAGCAGCAGAACTCAGCGTGTTAGTGGCAGCAGAATTCAGTAGAAGACCCATCAAATTCAGTAGAAGAAGAACATCCCAGAAGGTAGTGTTTTTCAGCCGTCGTCGTCGCCATCCTCGTCGTCACCGTCGTCTCCAAGTTTAGATCCACCTTGCATCAGCATCTTGTACCAGAATGTGCAATCAATAGTAGACCACTCTCGCCTCCGAGAGTGGGGCCCTTGGAGGAGGGTTTGACAACTTCCCGGTGTCGTATTCTTCTCTCTCTATCTCTCAGTCTCAGCACCTTCATTCATAGTGTCATTCACTTTGTTTGTGATCACTTGCACTCTCTCACTAAAGGAACGGAAGGCTCTCCCTTCCAGAACCCTTGAGCACAGTTCGGAGCACTCATCTTGAGCAGAGTTCAACATTCACTTTTGTTGCACCTTACATTGGTATCAGAGCTTTGGCAGTGTTCTGTATTACTCAAGGAAAGAACCACAAGAACCACATAATTTTTTTTGCTTGTTGAGGTCGCACGTAACCCAAGTCCACTTGGGCGTGTCGATTCCTAATCGTGTTTTTGAAGAGTGACAGGAAACCCGAGAAAGAAGGACTTGTCCAGCCTCCCCTTGTGCCTCTTTTCACTCATTGAGAGCGGACTGTGCACTTAGCGGCCGGCCAATCGACGTGAGGTGGAAAAAGCAACCTTGGTGTGAGTGCAAGGCTGCCAAGGGGTGCTCCCGCAGAAAAGAGCAGAACTCGGGTGAAGAGAAGATCCTTCTCTAACACAGATTGCAAGCGAAAGAAGAACCTCAAGAATCTCAAGAACCCCAAGACCCTCAAGAACCTGAACCTCAAGAACCTCAAGACCCTCAAGAACCTCAACACCCCCAAGAACCCAAGACCTAGAATAACCCAAGACTTCAGTGGATGGTCATCACTCGAAGCGGAATGGATACTTCGCTCGGAGGTGGTGAGCATGGGAGTGGCGAAGAAGAGTTTTCCCTAACAAGAGGTTTTTCCGACCCTCCCTCTTCCCCATCTACGCCACAAATTGCACCAACTCCTATGGAGGCTTTGGTCAAGTCGATGATGGACATGATGATACGACAAGGTAGACAACGAGAAGTGTGGCACGAAGAAAGAATGGCAGCCATAGAGCGTGAGTACGAGCAAGCACGCTTGGCGGCCACAAGAAGAAACGCAGAATTGGATCGCGAGTACACAAAAAGACTAGCCGAATTGGCTCGCGAGCGCAAAGAAAGATGGTTAGAGCGTGAAGCGCAGACAGACCAACGCATGCAAGAGTTTGTCCTACTGTCCTCTAATGTGCAGGCGCAGATTGAATCGAATCAGGAGAAGGAGACTCTCTCAGTCTCGTCTTCTCCAAAGCATGACACACATGATTTGCATGATCAAGATGTGATTTCTCACAAGTATGATGATTTGCATGATCAAGATGTGATTCCTCACAAGCATGATGATTTGCATGAAGATGATGTGATTGTTCACCAGGATGATGGTTTAGTAGATGCTTTTTGTAGCAAAGCTAACCTCGTTGCAGATTCGATCAATCTCGAAGAACCGATCTTGGCTTTCGAGTCGAGGTTCAGAGAACCCCACAAGAAGATTCGATAGATCCTGAAAAACCGATCTTGGCTCTCGAGCCTAGGTCCAAAGAACCCTCAGAAGAAGTATTATGTGTTCGAATGATTAATCAGCACACATTGTTCGAGTGTTTCATTCACGATGGTTTCCTGTATTTTGGTCAGCGTCTTTATGTGATCCCTTTCCAAAGGCATGCCATATTGTATGTTGAGCATGATTCTCTCATGAATGAGCACGGATGTATGCGGATGACTCATGAAAAGATGAAATGTTTGTATTCAAGGAATCCACATTCTATGTCTCTTCCTTGGCATGACACAATATCAGAAAGAGCACAAGAAGCATTGCACATCAAGCATCGGCATTTTCATTGTGTTTTGTCACAGTTGATTAATTGATTTAGATCAGAAAGTCAAGATTCGACCCCATTGTTTGCGCGTGTTTGATGAACGGTTTGGCACTCCGTCACTTTGTTCATTTGCATTCCATACACAGTTTGTTCGAAAGAATAGAATTTTTCCAATCACTTTACATGGAATGGGTATGTATCTTTATCATGTACGCCACAACCCTTTCCATGTCCATAACTTCAATTGGAAGAGATCCCGACTCAAGAAGTAGGAGTTTATATGGTGTTTGTGTCTTAACTTGGAGAAAGTTTTGAAGATAACGCTTTTGGACATTCTCAAACTCTTTCCAAGTAGACTTTGAGATGCTCCTTCCCCATACTTCAACTCCATAAAGAAGAACCAGTGTCACCAATGCATCAAAAAGGTACTTCTTGAGAACCCAACACTTGATGTTTCCCGCATTACACATGTTCTCAAATGCATAATATGCTCTCTTTCCGGCTTCTAAACGACGCATAACACATTCATGCCACTTATGATTGAACGGAACCTCAAGGCCAAGGTACTTAAAGCTCTCAACAACTCTAAGTGTCTCATTGTTATACACAATGCATGGCTTCTCCTTATGGTTGGTTTTCAAAAGCATAACCTTTGTTTTGGATTCATTCACAATCAGCCCACTATGCAAGCAAAAGTTCTCAAGGACAACCATGAGCTTTTGTGCATCTTCTAAAGTGTGTGCTAGAAGCACTACATCATCCGTATACAACAAAAGCATGATTACCGCATTGAAAATAGTGACCTCTTCAATGCCTTCTTCTTGCATAAAGTCAAGTACCATTTGTTTCAATTGATCTATGCATAGACCAAAGAGAGTTGGTGACAACGGACATCCTTGTTTAACCCCAATAGTTCTTACAAGAAATTCTGAAATTTCTCTTCTCATGCCAATTGACAAATCACCTTCTCATAGATTCGAGAAACCGCAAGCATAAACTCACTTGGCACTTGGAGTTCTTCCATCCTTTTGCACAAGTTGCTATGTGGAATCATATCAAAGGCTTTCTTAAAGTCCACAAAACAACAATACAATTGCTTGCCTTTCAACTGACTTTCCCTCATGAGAACATAAAGAATGACAAGATGATCAATGGTGCTATGGCATCAACGAAAACCCACTTGTCCTTTTGCACGCTTGTCATTCTCTTCAGTCCAATCACTCAATTTCATCTCCATTATGCACCCAAACAACTTTGCCATAAGAGACTCAATCATTATAGTCTTGTAGTTGTTTATATTCTTTACATGCTCTCCTTTATGCAAAGGCTTTACTCAATTAGTACTCCAATCATAAGGCATACCATGTTGAAGTGCAAGGTTGAACATATCACATATCCTCTCATGGGTAAAATCTCCTGTCCATTTGATCATCTCCGGCTTGATAGCTTATAGATCTCCCGCTTTGCGAGTCGCCAAGTTTTCTAGCCCACCACATACATGAGCGCATACATAGGAGTGAACCATAAAATTGCTTTTTTTCAGCATTTGCTTGCTGATATAATTGCCTACAATGTGTGTACATATCCACAAGATTTAAGTTACCAAAACTCTCAACCGGCTTGTCCCTCAAATTTCTCTAAAATCTTCCACATGCAGGTGCTTTTTAGCACGAAGCGCTCTACGCATTGATGTCAAGACATAAATTTTCAGAGTTGTGGAATGAGCAACATTTATGAAGTGAACATGTTTAGGAAAGTTGACTCTCATCTCTTATTTCATATACAATGTCTTCCGGCACTCGCAAGGATTCTTCTTCTTCAACAAGGTCTGCAACACAACCACCCAACCAACGACATTTGAAACCATGATCATGGTATACTTGGTATTGTTGCAAGAGACGGTAAACAAACAAGGCGAAGACTTATAGGCACTTGCAATAGAGAATGGCACACTAAGGGTACTTGTGGTTGAGAATGAGAATCTCAAGAGGACTCTTGAGATGCAAACAACACGTTTGATGCAACTTGAAAAGGAAGTCAAGGAATGTAAACACTCTTGTGGACTTGAATGCTTTGAAGGAGCGCATGAGCAAAGTAGAGCATGACCATGTATTGAAAGAGGAAAAATTTGACACCATAAGCCAGGATGCATGAGACATGAAAAATGTATGCACAAACAAGTCTTCGGCTGATGTATGTGGTAACAATGTGGTTCCTAATTTCTCACTCATGTAAGCTATGGTTCAAACAAAGAATGTTGAGAATGTGGATATCGAGGAGTTGAAGGAACGGGAGCAACGTTCCGAAAACATTGTTATTCGTAGAATTCCCGAAGAGAAGTTAGAGATACCTCCTTCTCTTGCGAGTGTTATCGAAGACTTCTTCAAAACTCACTTTGGCATGTCCGGAGTTACGGTCTATGGAGCACATAGAGTGGGTAAGCAAGGAGCTCCTCGCTCGGGAGAACGACCAATTGTATGCACCATGCCGGATGAGACCAAACGAAAGATCATCCTTGATAATAGTTGGATCTATTTGAGGGATACAAAATGTTTTGTATGTAAAGATCGCAGTATTAAGCAACAAAATATGCGTCGCAAGGCATATGGGAAAAAGAATAAGAAAAACAAAGAGATCTCTCACGAAGAAAATGAGCCCAAGGAGGAGGCAAGTCCCTTGAGCAAATAGGGATATGTTACCTATGAAACCAAGTTACAATTCAAAATATGATTTTGGAATTGTAATGATTACCCATGGAATACGGGGGTTTACATTGATGAACTAACAAGCAAAGCCAATGTTGTACTTCTTGTTGAAACTTGGGAGCATGATACACAAAGGATTAACGACTTGAAGGATTACAATGTACATTCATTGATGTGGTCAAAGAATATCAAGCAACGAAGTGGGCAAAAAGGGGTAGCATGTATGGTTAAGAAAGGATTGGAAGATTTTGTATCAATTGTGAAAGATGACCACTGCAAACATTATGTATAGCTGAAAATTATAACACCAAAAAGAGCACCCATTTTTGTAGCCGGTTGCTACAATCCTCATCATGATTCCCCCTTTTATATTTGCATGGATAGAAATCAATCATTTTTTGCATTGCTTATTTCAAAGGCGAAGGTGATGTTATTGTATTTGGGAATATGAATGCTCACACAAAAACATTGCAACATGATACTCAACAATTTGATATGCCATACATTTCAAGGGAGTTGGAGAAAGGTCACTTGTATCATCATACTTCTATGGATGAAAAAGAGCTGGATCACTATGGAAAGTTACTTTTACACATGTGTAATAGCAAGGGTATGCTCATTGCCAATGGTGTATCTTTGTGGAGTGAAACCAATGGATTTACATGCAGGAAACATAATGAGGATAGTGTGATTGACTATATGCTACTTTTCGAAGCCATCATGTATCGCATAAAGAGTTTTGTGTTTGGCCAATGGACCCCGGAATCTGATCATCGGACCGTATGTATTGACTTTTCATGTGTAGAAGCAATTAAGCATGATAACCTCATCCAAAGGGAAGAGAAATTATCATTATGAATGGATTTCAAATGGACACCAATGTACATTGAAATGATTGAGCAAAAGTTATGGATGACAAAGCTTGAATATGACGCACCATTGGAAACTAAATGAGAAGCTTTCAAGAAAGTTATTTGTTCTTGTGCAATGCTTTGCTATAAAGCATCTCCATGGTATCAACAAAGATAGATCACGCAAAAGGTGGTTTGATGAAGAATGTCAAAATGCTCGAAAGTCCTTGATAAAGCTTGATGCAACTATAGACAAAGACAACTATCAAAGTCATTTGCATACATACAAGGCATTGATTTAAAAGAAGAGAAGAAGATGGAAAGTAAAGCAACAACTTTTTCAAGTCCAAGAAAAGCTATAGATCATCCAAATCGGAGTTTGGATGAAGAAGTTATGATCAAAAGAGTGAACTGTTGCCTACTAGGTCAAAAAACGGCTGCGCACAGAGAGAGAGAGAGAGAGAGAGAGAGAGAGAGAGAGTGTTTGCGCAAAGAAACCCACCGTTGCCCCCGTCCCCTTTACCTTTCCCAAATTTTGTCGTTGCAAACTTTCAAAAGGCATGAATTTTTGCTTTTTCTGTTTTGAAACCGAAAAATGCTATTTGGAGAGAGAAAAAGCTTTGTTTCAGAGAGAAAATTAGGCAGAATTTTGAGAGAAAATCAGTAGTGTCTAAAGGAAGGATCTATTGGGGGAGCAGCGTCACCATGAAACACGTTTCGACAGGTCGAGGGAGGTGAAACGTTTCGGGAAACGTTTGAAACGTTTCACTCACCAAGTGAAACACGAGCCGTTTCACTAACAACAATTACCATAGTTTTAGTTTCAAAGTTGCTAAACTCATGTTTCGGCCTTACGTTTTACTGTGCTCTAATTTTAAATTGAAACGTTTCGTAGTGAAACGCCATGTTTCAGGGTGAAACGTTTCGCGGTTACGCTGTCCAGGGAGAGAGAATGAAGTTTAAATCGAAAAAATCAGCACTGTAGATAGAGGACTCAGGAGGGATAATCTGGAGAGAGAACCAACGGGCGGCATGGGTCACCTCTGTGTGTACACACACACACACACACACACACACACACACACACACACAGAGAGAGAGAGAGAGAGAGAGAGAGAGAGAGAGAGAGAGAGAGAGAGAGAGAGAGAGAGAGAGAGAGAGAGAGGAAGAAGAAGAAGAAGAAGAGAATTTTAACGTCGTAGGAACTATCCCAAGAGACCTTAATGACTATCCGACGAGGAGAGTTGAACTCGAGACGTGTTATTCAAGAGGGAAATGGCATAACCAATCTACCACACTTGGGTGATAGAAAGGTTATACCATTTTCCTTTCTTATTAGCGCACACCCACACACACACCCGAGAAGAAGAGAATTTTAACGTCGTAGAAAACTATCCCAAGAGACCTTAAAGATCTATCCAATGAGGAGAGTTGAACTCAAGACCTCTTATTCAAGAGATAAATGGCATAACCAATCTACCACATTTGGGTGATAGAAAGGTTATATTGTTTTCCTCTTCTTATTAGCACACACACACCCGAGAAGAAGAGAATTTTAACGTCATAGGAAACTATCCCAAAGACCTTAAAGATCTATCTGACGAGGAGAGTTGAACGCAAGACTTGTTGAGAGAGAGAGAGAGAGAGAGAGAGAGAGAGAGAGAGAGAGAGAGTGTCTTGCGAGACGGGCACAACAATCAACTGCATCTCTGACTAGACACAAAGGCGGTAAGTCTGAAAACTGTCATGCAGGCTGTAGGGTGAGCTGGTCATATTTGCATGCAAGATCTTGGAGGACATAAAAAGTGCTTGAGTGTAACTATCCTTAAGCTCTTTTCTTGCTTATGTATTGTCACTTTCAAGTTTTCCTTTTGCTATGGTAGGTGTTTTTTTTTGGGGCTATAGTTCCAACTTTTTGTATAATGTTCATCAACAGGTATTCACTTGTTTGACACGAAGAAGACGGGGTGTTTTTTTGTGGGTTATAGTTCCAACTTTTTGTATAATGTTCATCAACAGGTATTTGACTTGTTTGACACAAAGAAGACCGGTGCTTTGGAGTTTGAAGATTTTGTCAAGTCACTATCAGTTTTTCACCCCAGTGCCTCTCTAGAGGAGAAGATCGATTGTAAGACACCGAACTCTTTATTGTAGTGTTGGTACCTAGAGTCGATTGACTGTTATGGTTGATTTTGAGGTGCTCATGAGCAGGGTTCTGTAATGATTCAAGTTAGCTTAGTACCATTGTCCCTGACAGTGGGATGCACTAATAAGCTTAATCTATTTGGTGCAGTTTCGTTTCGATTATATGATCTAAAACAGCAGGGCTATATTGGGAGAGAAGAGGTGTGTTTATGCTTGGTTCGGCTACTTGTCTTTTTTGTTCTTAATCAGGCAGAGATGTAGTTTGCTCTGGATTTTAGTATTTGTTGCATTTTCAAAACATGTTGAAGGTTATGAACATGTTGTGACATTGTCACGTTCAAAAGTGTAATATTCCATGTCAGCTTTTTCCCATATTAATTCTTTTCCCCTCCTTTTCAAAAGTGGTATCCTCATCAGCTTTTGGGATTGTTAAGAACTATGGTGAACTTGTTCAAGCATTTAACTTCTCCCCTTTCTTAGGGTGCACCTTGTGATTGTTAGGGCTGCATCCTGCCAAACCTTGCGATATTTTACTTTCTTAGAGGTTGTCCTTGAATAGAGAATGAGTCAAAGGATATATGTGCACAAGGGATTCAAAAGATCAAAAAAGGTTTTGGGTTGAAGCCAGACTGCAGATATGGAGCTAATGGCAGCAGGCACAGTAAGGAAAAAGGATTGACAGCAATCATACGAAACCTTATGAATGCTCTTACGTGTTTTTAATTGTCAACAATCGGAAATGCCAAACACAGACATGGCCAATTCTCAGACAAGAGTTAGAAACAGAAGAAGCGGTTTGTAGCTCTTCCTCGGACCATGGCTTAGTCTCTCAGACCCAAGAGGTCGGTCTCTCCAATAAAAGCTGATCAAATTCAACAGAATTTTCTCGTATTGTTCAAATTCACAATGAGAATGGAAGAGTGGAATCACACCCAGGTTTCCCGTTTATGTGCTTGTAATCTTTTCCTATTGTAACAGAGGACTCTTTATGGGGGGGACCGGCTGATCTTCTGACCAACCCATCTTTTGGTCTCTAATCTGTGCAAATGGATCGAACACATATTAAACCAAGGATAAGAGACCCTGCTCCACTTCTAAATTTAAACAATTTTAATACGCAAGGATCCAAGGTAGAGTCTGTAGATATATCTCCTCTTGATGCATGTTCAGATCGAGAATAAACTCTTCTGTGTAAACTTGATGAAAATATCTGCTCTTGATACATGTTCAGATCTAGAATAAACTGTTCTTTGTAAACTTGATGAAAAAATGCAAAAGATTAGCCTTCTGAAGGGAAGAGTTCCTGCAATTCTCCTGCTGCATATTTGCTTCTCCGGCTACGAATCTCAGCAATGAACTGAAGCGCACACTTTGGTGAGACTTCTGCAGAATTTTATAGCCTCATAGCTGGAATGATTTGTAGAATGTTTGAATGGGCATCAGATGGCATAATAGTGATTTGTGAAGAACTTGGAAGATGGTTTGAATTTTGTAGTACCAGCATTTTGCACGAGAGAGGCATAGGTTCTTTTAAGCCTTGGGATAGTATTGGCCCCCATAGTGGTGCCCCTTGTGGCATTTGCTTACTTTCATGAACAAAACAGTACCAGATATACAAGCATTTCACTAGTTGTGAGTAAGCCTCTCTATCAAACGGGGACACAGAGGGAGACATTGTATCCAAATTAGTTCCGGCTACAAAGCTTGGGTTCCTTGTAAAGCAGAACGTTGCTTAATCAAAAGCAATGTAAATATAGCGCTCAAATTCAGCTGTTGACATGAGTTTGGGCCTCACAAAAGTAGGAATGGATTTTTCAAGAGATCTCTAACTCTGGCCTCATATTTTTGTCGAGCGCTTCTCCTCATGGCCTAGCTTTTCTGCTGCTTCTGCTGCTCCTTATTACTATACACTAAAAAGGAATGCATAGATTCCCAATAAAGAAGGATCTGTTTGCGACCACCGGTCCTCCTTGCATCGCTTGAATCCCACAAGTGAATGGGAGGCATGGGAGTGCCACATCATTTGCCACATAATCATGCCCACGTTTGCTTTTGTCATCTAATTTACATTGCATTGGGATTTACCATGTTATAAGGAGAGCATTGGCCCAAAATCTGCGCTCCTTGCGATATATGTTCGCTTCTATTAGGCGTAAACTGTTTGGCCCCAAATTGTCTCCTACTCACCTCAACAGTCCCCCAACTCATCAGAATGGGCGACAGAAAATATAATGTGCAGCGGAAGTGATTTATGGTGATAACTCTAGATGAGTGCACAATGCGTACTCAAGGTTCCTTTTGCTTTATAAGAGAATTCCTTTTACTTCATAATAGAGAAATGTGCAATAGATGTGTGAGAGAGAGAGAGAGATGAGAGGGATGAGAGATGAAAATGAAATGTTATATTAACGTCTTCAAAAGGCCAAAGTGACCTATGAGACCAGAAAGTTACAATGTGGTGGATCTGATACAAAGTTAGAGTAACAAGATGACAAAATGACAGAATGACAAAATGACAAAATAAAATAGTATGGAATCCTAAACTGCTAGGTGTGAACTAAGTAGCTAAGTAGCTAGCTGGGATAGCTAGATCACAAGAGATCCAGCATTGGTCGTTGGCGGATCTCATCAATCTCCTCCATGGTCAGTAGTTTGACCTGGCGTCGTGCATGTCGAGCCAAAGTGATCCGAATGCTCTGATGCAGCCTCCGTCGATGCTGTGTAGTCCTCCACAGTCGTGGGCGTCTGGATCCCCCAGCTCAGTCGCTCGGTCGATCAGTGTGTCTCTGGTGTGAGGCGACGAGCTCTGCTGTGGTAGTAACTCCTCCGGGTGTCCAGTGGCAGCTCTAAAGAAGTTTGTGATCTGTCTCTGAGAGTGGCTAGCCTCTCCTCTCATCAAGCTCTCTCTGCGTCTGCGCAGCTCGAGCAAAAACAAACCCAGGCATCTCTGATCCTCGTACCGCATGACTCTAGAGAATGGTCCAAAGCCCTCTCTGAACAAGCAATGGAAGCGGCCTCGTATCTCGTAGTAGACGGGGCAGTGGCATGTGTAGTGCAACTCTGTCTCAGGCTCAATGTCACACGGGGGGCACTCCGCTCTATCTCCCAGTCTCGATCCGTAGCTCGTGTGAAGATGCGCGTATCTGGCCAATAGCACATCGTATCCCATGAGACAGTGGGTGTCCATGTATCTAGGCCTCGTCACAAAACCATCCTTCGTAAGCTGGAGGAGATGCTCTCTATAGAAAGCCATCTTCGTGCCCAGCTCCTGTGCTGGCTGTATCCATGTCCTCTTGGTGTCTATCTGAGTCAAGTCTTGGCGGATGAGCCTGGTGATCTCGGACTGTGGTAAAGTCAGAGAGGGCGCATCCAATGAGTATTGGAAGGGAGGCAATCTGTCTATGTTGAACCCATGCGCCTGAAACCATGATGTCATCTCCCCATACCAGGATACTGTATCTCCCTGCATGGCTAACTGTTGAGAGGGCTCAAGTGCAAGGCGGGCATATCTGTCTTTGGGAAGTTCCCACATGCGGTGTATGAAGGAGACAGATCTGGTGAGCGCCTCAACCACTAGTGGGGGGGCAGCTAGCTCTGCTTGTACAATAGCACGTGGTAGTGAAGCCTTGGCTCTAATGAGTCGCGAGATCATAAAGACCAGAGGTTTCTCCCCATCCATCACTACGGCCTGTCCTCCCATGATGATCCAGTGAAGGTTCCCATCCTTCCCAATCTACCCAATGCTGCATGGGTTCTGGTCAATCTAGTCTCTGCTGCCCTCCTCAATGAAAATGCTAGCCCACTAAAAACCACTCCAAGGTAAGTGTAAGCATCTGTATACTCCACCGTCTCCTGGCCGTATGTGAATGCGAGCGCTCACCTCCTGATTCACTGTGGGGTGGTATTAAATACCATGACCTTGGTTTTACCAAGGTTAACGGACAAACCACTTTCCTGGGCAAACCTATGCAAAGCATCCAAGTGACGTTGCATCCCCTCCGGAGAGTCGATCAACACAATATCATCAGCATATAACAATAGTGGAATCCATGTCCTTGCCAGTTGTGCACCTCTATCACCATCTCTCTCAATGTAGTCAGAAACCTTATCCACATACATACCAAAGGGTAGGAGAGAGCGGGCAGCCCTGCTTCACCCTAATAGTGGAGTAATCCTGTGTGGATAGACCCTCTGGGGTGCGTACATGCCCCACTACTGACCTGTGTAATGCCATGACCCCCCAAATGAGCTCTGTGGGTACTTCCATCTGCTGTTATCTGCGCATCAATCTAGCTCTCGTCTCATTCAATCTACATTGGATTAAGAAAAATAGAATGAAAAATATATTTTGTTACGAAGACAACACTTGAAGCTATATTTCCTAAAATGTCTTACTTGTTTATACGCATCACGATGCTTAGCATATCAGCCTCATTTGGAATGTCTACTGCCACAAGCTCGACACGAACCCTTGGATGCAAATTGATATCTTTCTCGTAGGCTTCACCTACAATCATATGAAATATCATGCTGCAATTCACCCCAAAACATGAACTCAAAGGGACTACACAGATAACAAAACTCACTCTGTTTTATAACGTCCATCCAACTTGCCATTCAATGGTTCCCATCCCACGTCTGCCACGCGATCTGCCCTCGTCAATGATGGCTCTGAGTGTCAAGGTATGGTTAAGAGTAGAAAAATCCCTCCTGAAAGCTGCCTGCCCGGCTGTGCGTATCCCCTTTCTCTCTGCCCATCTACTCAGTTGCTACTCAAGAATAGATGCGTACAACCGTGCCAATGTGTGTCCAATCATGATAGTGCCATAATTCCCAGGCTCCATAGGGTCTCCCGACTTTAAGATAGGTACAATAGTAGATAGGCTGCAAGTATCAGGCAAGCCCTCACACATGGCACGGTTAAACATAACTGCTAGAAGCTCTGCTAGTAAATCTCTGGCATGCGTGAAATGCTCAGCCACTAAGCCATCATGATCATATGCTCTCCCAATCCTCATCCTGTCAATGGCCTTCCTCACCATCTCAGCGGTGAAAAAAGCACGTGTGTGGGCATGGATCGGGGGGTGGGGGTGGGGAACGGGGGGTTGCTCAGAGAGAGAGAGAGAGAGAGAGAGAGAGAGAGAGAGAGAGAGAGAGAGAGAGAGAGAGAGAGAGAGAGAGAGAGAGAGAGAGAGAGAGAGAGAGAGAGAGAGAGAGAGAGAGAGAGAGAGAGAGAGAGAGATGTGTGAATGAAATGTTATATTAACGTCTACAAAAGGCCAAAGTGACCTATGAGACCAGAAAGTCACAATGTGGTGGATCTGATACAAAGTCAGAGTAGCAAGATGACAAAATAAAATACTATGGAATCCTAAACTGCTAGGTATGGACTAAGCAGCTAAAGAGCTAGGTGGGGTTGCTAGATCACAGGAGATCGAGCATCGGTCGCTGACGGATCTCATCAATCTCCTCCATGGTCAGTAGTCTGACCGGGCGTCGTGCATGTCGAGCCAAAGTGACCTGAATGCTCTGATGCAACCTCCGTCGATGCTGTGTAGTCCTCCGTATTCGTGGGCGTCTGGATCTCCCCAGCTCAGTCGCTCGGTCGGTCAGTATGCCTCTGGTGTAAAGCAACGGGCTCTGCTGTGGTAGTAACTCCTCTGAGTGTCCAGTGGCAGCTCTAAAGAAGTCTGTGATCTATCTCTGAGACTGGCTAGCCTCTCCTCTCATCAGGCTCTCTCTGTGTCTGCGCAGCTCGAGCAGAAACAAACCCAGGCATCTCTGATCCTCGTACCGCATGACTCTAGAGAATGGTCCTAAGCTCTCTCTGAACAAGCAATGGAAGCGGCCTCGTATCTCGTAGTAGACGGGGCAGTGGCATGTTTAGTGCAACTCTGTCTTAGGCTCTATGTCACACAGGGGGCATGTCCTAGCCTCTGTTGGTACTCCGTTGTATGTCCCAGTCTCGATCCGCAGATGGTGTGAAGATGTGCGTATCTGGCCAATAGCACATCGTATCCCATGAGACAAGTGGGTGTCCATGTATCTGGGCCTCGTCACAAAACCATCCTCCGTAAGCTGGAGGAGATACTCTGTGTAGAAAGCCATCTTCGTGCCTAGCTCCTATGCAAGCTGTATCCATGTCCTCTAGGTGTCTAGTTGAGTCAAGTCGTGGCGAATGAGCCTGGTGATCTCGGAGTGTGTAAGAGTCAGAGAGGGCGCATCCATTGAGTACTGGAAGGGGGGCAATCTGTCTATGCTGAACCCATGCGCCTGAAACCATGATGTCATCTCCCCGTACCAGCATGCTGGATCTCCCTGCATGGCTAACTGTCGAGAGGACTCAAGTGCAAGGCGTGCATATTTGTCCATGTGTAGTGCAACTCTGTCTCAGGCTCAATGTCACACGGGGGGCACTCCGCTCTATCTCCCAGTCTCGATCCGTAGCTCGTGTGAAGATGCGCGTATCTGGCCAATAGCACATCGTATCCCATGAGACAGTGGGTGTCCATGTATCTAGGCCTCGTCACAAAACCATCCTTCGTAAGCTGGAGGAGATGCTCTCTATAGAAAGCCATCTTCGTGCCCAGCTCCTGTGCTGGCTGTATCCATGTCCTCTTGGTGTCTATCTGAGTCAAGTCTTGGCGGATGAGCCTGGTGATCTCGGACTGTGGTAAAGTCAGAGAGGGCGCATCCAATGAGTATTGGAAGGGAGGCAATCTGTCTATGTTGAACCCATGCGCCTGAAACCATGATGTCATCTCCCCATACCAGGATACTGTATCTCCCTGCATGGCTAACTGTTGAGAGGGCTCAAGTGCAAGGCGGGCATATCTGTCTTTGGGAAGTTCCCACATGCGGTGTATGAAGGAGACAGATCTGGTGAGCGCCTCAACCACTAGTGGGGGGGCAGCTAGCTCTGCTCGTACAATAGCACGTGGTACTGAAGCCTTGGCTCTAATGAGCCGCGAGATCATAGAGACCAGAGGCTTCTCCATGTCCCCCCATCCATTACTGCGGCCTGTCCTCCCGTGATGATCCAGTGAAGGTCCCAAATCTCAGCTCCATAAAGCAATGCAGAAGCCACCAAAGTGTCAAAGAGCCAGAGCTTCGTCCGAGGCTCCTGAAATTGAACCTGTGAACACATCCTTTCCAATCTACCCAATGCTGGCCCACTCCAAGGTAAGTGTAAGCATCTGTATACTCCACCTTCTCTTGGCTGTATGTGAAGGCGAGTGCTGACCTCCTAATCCAGTGTGGGGTGGTATTAAATCCCATGACCTTGGTTTTACCAAGGTTGACGGACAAACCACTTTCCTGGGCAAACCTATGCAAAGCATCCAAGTGACGTTTGCATCCCCTCCGGAGAGTCTGAGATCAACACAATATCATCAGCATATAACAATAGTGGAATCCATGTCCCTGCCAGTTGTGCACCTCTATCACCATCTCTCTCAATGTTTGCGTCCCCTCCATCATAGTTACCCGGAACGGGAAATCAGAACGCGGAACGGGGAACGGCAACATGCATGAAATGCCATTCCTTGTTTCGGATACTCACGTTTGAAACACGGAACGCGGATTCGGAACGGGAAATTAGGATGGGAACGGGGACTCGAAAATGGCCATTCCCTATTACTATGCCCTCCATGCCTCACGTGAGTTCGGACTCAAGAATAGCTAGTATAGATCCTGCTCTAGGCGAGCCAAAAATGCCCTCTTCTTCCGCCGCACTAGGCGTTGGAAGTCCATCTTTGACTGCCTGTGAGTGATGTCCCCCAAAAGCACCTCCCTCTGAAGTCTAACTCTAGTGTCCCGGCATTCGTCATCATACCAGCTGTTCTGGGGCATGCTCCCCGAGCGGCGTCTCTACTCAGGCTGGGTATGTGGGTATGCCTCTGCTACTGCATCATGTAGTGTCTGTGTCAGTATAGTAGTAAGCTCCTCCAGAGGTCGCCCTGGCTCCTCTGTGCACAGGCGTCTGTAGATCCCATCTATGTATACACAGTCCGTCTCCCGCGTAAAGGTGTAGCGAGTAGGGGCTGCTGTCCGCAGCCTGTGTGCTACACTAAACTGAAAAGAAATGGTCAGCGACACAAGAGCATGATCCACTGCCACACCAACAGGTCTGGGTCCAACCGTGAGGTCCTGGATACTAGAGATGAGGCTCGGCTGTGCCATGAAATAATCCACTATGCTGGCTCCATGTCTGTGTGGAAAGCATGTAAAACCCCCGGCAGCGGGAAATCTCTGTGAGCCATTCAAGATGGCCAATCCATGTGCAGTCCCCATGTCTATCAAGTGTCGTCCATACTCAGTGTGTTCTCCATCCTGTGATAGTCTGGATAGGCCCGTCTCTGCAACATCCAACTCTGTCAGCATCTCCTCTGAAGTATCATAAAATACTTTCTGATGATGGGCAGTCCTAGCATTGAAATCCCCTAGAATGATGATGTCACCATCTCTAGAGAACTCCCATATGTCATCATCCAGAATAGAGAAGGGGGAATGTCCTCTAGGTGGTGCATAAACTGATGTACTCGGGGGAAAGTAGCAAATAGCAATGTAAAGATATCTGCCTGTCTCTGCTCTCAATCTCACCCACATGTACCTAGCTTGCTCATCCCTGCAAGCTATATGTATCAATGGCTGCAATTCCTCCCTGAATAACACTGCCACTGCTCCTGAGCCCCGCCCTCTGTGCTTTGATCGTGTCTCCTGTCTCCAGGTTGTCTCCCATCTATATCCACTAATGTGAGGCATAGATTGCCTTGGGGCCTCATGTGTCTCAGAGTAGAAGACGATGTCTCTTCCCGTAAAACTATCCTCAAAAGCACCCACATCAAGGTGCATAGATCCATTACAATTCCAGGTGGCAACTTTGAGTGTGGTCCCATAGGTCTCGCACCGTCATGTGGAGCGCCGCTCTACAATCACCACCCGGCCATTTCTGTAGAAGGCAGTCTTTCCCTTCTCCCTTGCCGCTTGAATCTCTGGCATTACCTCTCTCATATACGCAAGCTGTGTGAGAGTGAGGTCATCTTCAAGAAATATGTCCGTTTTCTTTAGTGTAGGGCGCTTCTTCAAGAAGTCCTTCTTTGCCTCCATGGATGGGAAACGGATGATTAACGCTCTCCCTTTTGAAGTCTCCCCATTGCCTTGTGTCTTCTTCCCTACCCTCCATGCCTTTGTATGAGAGAGAGAGAGAGAGAGAGAGAGAGAGAGAGAGAGAGAGAGAGAGAGAGAGAGAGAGAGAGAGAGAGAGAGACTATGAGTGAAGGTTCTGTTAGTGATAGAGAGAGAAAGAAGACTTAACACCGGATGGGGTCCCTAACCCCCCTCCAAGGGCCCCACTCTGTTGCTAGAGAGGTATATGCTTTAGATTGCACAAATGCTGATACAATGGATCTAGATGGTGAGATGTTGATGGGGTCTAGCGGCAGATGCTTGGATCTGTGAGGCTAAGGGCTGAAAATGCTAAACTCTAGGGGTGTTTGCAAACTCGACGAGGCTCATTTGCAAGAGGATGCTAAAAACGCATAGGCTAATGTGGATAGGAAAACGCTAGTGGGTGCTTGTGCTACTGGTAATGGTACTGCAGCTATTGGATGTCTGGCGATGTGATCCCTAGGGTCTCCTATATAGGTGCGAAAGTCTAAGTGGAGCAAGTAAATAGCCAGATGGCAGCCCACGACTTTTAATAATACTGCTAGAATGTTAATTATTACTAAGTTTAAAACCCATTATAAGAGGTGCTTCCTATGCAGATGTCACGTGGACGTGGCAACTGTTAACTATGTCACGAGGACGTGGCAACTGCTAACTTTAGTTGTTGGTTTCTTTCCAAGGGGTTTTGTTTTATTTTTGAGACCCTCCTCTTCAAGTAGCAAACGGTCGGACATTGCAAATTTGCATGGCCGACCGTTAGTGGGGATGTCGTGGTATTTAGTCAATACTATGCATGATGGAGCTGATGGTTATATCGTCTTGTGGATGACTACCATGGGTCTATACCTTGCACTTTCCTTCAAGGGTGATTCTGGCCTTATCCTGGATTCATCTAGGTATATATATTGCATGGCCAATGTGAACGGTAGTTTCACCCGCAGATGGGTAGTGGTCGGCACTGGAATTCGTATGATAAGAGGATGTCTAGGCTCAGAGCAAGATCATATAGGTCCCCCCGTCGCAATTAGCAAGTTGGTGGATACTAGGAAGTGAACTCAATTAAGGCGTAAAGTCAAGGTGGGACTACCAACAAAAAGTATTTGAAAGTTGGGCCACATTGCACTTTTGGATGCGGTCCCAATGAGGATAGATGGTAAGAAGACCAATGGTAGCCCAACGGAAGCATCTCCTAAAAATTAGGGAACTGCTATTTTGGGCCGTGAAATGTGTTCACGTCATTACCTCCGGTATGACTAGGGGAACATTTTACAACTCTGCCGCGAAGTCAACTAGGCAACCGGACATGATATTTTTAAGCAGCGAACCCGAAATGGGAAAATGCTTATAAACGTGCCAAGTGTCACATTTTCATGAACTTTCCTCCTACAGAAAATTGGGCGCTGATTTTTAAGCTGGGAGAGGCCTTCATTTGCAATTTGTCACAGGTTAAGAGCTATGGAGTGCTTCCTTTCCCTCTCATGTACAGTGTGGTGCTAGGAGTGATGCCCTGCACACTACACATTGCTCTCTCTCCCCCCTACGTGCAGTTATGTGATGCCCCACAAGAGGGCTCCTCATTTGATTGATGTACAGCTGTGTGGGTTCATGCTTTTGTGTTGAGGCAAGAGCCTCCTTGAGCAAGAACAGGGGTAGCTAGCTGCTACTCCAAAGCAGGCACTGGTGAGGGTCATAACCTCACCATACAGGTGCAAAATCAGCGCTGTGTATGCGCCGTAATTTTACTGTTTTCAGCCATACGGACGCCAGAACCTTTGGGAATCGTGCCCCACTGGCAGAGGACAGTTAGGACTGTTTGGGGCTGAAAACAGGGCAAAAACCAGTAAATACAGCGTGCTAAATTTACTGTTTTTGGGTAGGAATCAGAGGGTATACGCCAATAGAAACGAGTTCCAGCAAGGGAATTGGTTTCGCGCAAGTTTAGGGACTGTTATGCTGCCGAAGTTTGGCCAAAACAAGCGGTATCTAGTGGGATACAGTCAAAGGATTCCCATGACTCTTCTTTGTACTGTACCCTCCTAAAGAATAAAGGAATACCGAAAGGGGCGCCAATATTGGGGCCTACAGGTTGTCGGTGTCTGGTCGGAGCATTCTAGCTTCGGAGCCGTGTGTGTGATTAAGTGTTAATTCCCGTCACAGGTCTCCTTTGCAAAGTGCTGTGTGTGTGTGTGTCTAAAGTAAAGATTTTCGGGTGAAAGCTAACGCCTACCGCCCTACGGGCCGGTTTCATGGTTCCATTGCCGGGATATCAATCACTTTTTTCTTAAAGAGTGAGCCTGGATTGTTTAGAGTAAAGACACAGAGTGTAGGAACACGGGGATTACACTATGACCGACAAGGGGAAGGGAATTATGGAAGAGGGTTCCTCTTCAAAGGACAGGCAGGAGATTCCTATGGTTTTTGAGATTGGTGAGAGCTCACGGCCACATCAGTCTGTACCTCCTCTCAACGTGAATGCCCCTCTAGTAGTACAGGGCTTTATGACTGGGCAACTTGAGGATGATGCGTTCAAGACTCAGTTAGTTGCCGCGGTGAATGTCTTTTCGTAGCTGGTGCAGAATCTGAGGTTTATGGAATTCTTGCACCGCCACCAGTGTAACAGCAAAATAGGCAACCTACGCCGGGTACGGAGCTTGTTGATGCTCAAGCCCAGGTACTTCATGTGGCGCAGGAGGAAAGGAAACACTCGCATGTTGCGGAGTCGGGGCTCCAAAGCAGGTTCCTCCCTTGCTTGATCATGTGGCTAGAACGCCTATTCCACAGGTTATGCCAATTCAGCCCGCCACCTTTTAGAGCCAGCATGCTGTCTTGAATCGACAGGGAGCTGGATACCAAGCAATGCACTCAGTTTGTCCACCACCCACAGTACATCCTGGGTATTTCGGGGGTGGATTAGTGTTCCAAAGTATGGCTGGTTATGCGCCTGGAAGTCAAGCCATACATGCCAAGAACAGTGTTCGGGGGTATGCAAGGCATCATGCCAAACCCCATGTATGGTAGTATCGGACTTTGGCATGGCTGGTTTTTCTGGACAGCAGCCAGATATCGCACCTCTGACGCAAAATGTGAGTGGCCAAGACGTGCCGATCATGCCTACTAGAGTGCCCATGTTGCAGACCATCCCTTATGACAACTTGGGGGCACTAGAGAAGCCGAAGGCTTACAAAGAAGGTGGTGCAGCAATAAAGTTCAGTACCTTAAGTGGTTTCGAGGATAAGACAAAGACCCTCACTTTCCTTCAACAGTTTGATACAGCTTATGCGGGAGGGAATTTTACAGAGGCCTCGAAAGTCAGGAAAGCTGCCACTTTCTTAAAGGCCAATGCGCTTACATGGTGGACGACATTGTTAATGCAAGGACAGGCACCCGCCACTTGGGTTTACTGCAAGCAAATGCCAAATGAATTTGAAGCCGACGTCATGACAGATTGGCACCAGCTTACTCAGCTTCGTGCAAGAGCTTGCTGGAGTACAATAGGAGGTTTTGTAAAGCGTTACTCTCAGTGACCTCCTACAGATTTGTGCCATTGACAGAGCAGATAGAGAAGTACTGTTGTGGGCTGCCTAAAGGGCTTCGCGATTACTGTACAAAGAACAGAGTGGCTACCCTTACTCAGCTTATGGAAGTTGCGAACACTGGTCTTGCCTTGTTGAAAGGAGAGGACAATGAATTTCCGAGCAGTGACAAAGGAGGGCAGCAAAAGAAAAATTCAGCGAAGAAGCCCTTTGTGGAAAGGGCTCCTGATTCGTCAGAGGGGTTAGAAAAGGCCACCAAAGACAAGGATTCAGCTGGGACTTCTGGAGCACAGGCAAAGAAACAGAAAAGGAAGCCTTTTGTGCGCAAGTCGCTCGAGGAAAAGAAGGTCCTAATGGTTGAGAACAAATGCTTTATATGCGAGCACCTTGGTCACTTTTCTATCAATTGTCCACAAAGGAAAAGGCCAGCTAACTCAGAGGATAAAGAAGACCAGAAAGGCAAGAAGCCAAAACCCACGGCAGGTTTAGTGCCAGACATGGTGGGTGACAGGCCCAACACAGATGCCAATGAGTTATGCAGGGCATGGGGTAAAGTTAGGGATCGGACGACACTCATCTTCTTTGATCCAGGTGCCAAAGCCAACTTTATCTCACCAAAGTTAGCTATGATGTTGGGCATCAGAGCTGAAGAGATGGGGTACACAGCAGAGGCAGGGCTGGCATGTCCTGGCCACTCAGAGTGTGTTACTCCCATCATTGGAAAACTGCGTCTGCATATTCAGGCGTATGTGGACAACGAAGAGTTTTACATCATGCCGCTGGAAGGTTGTGACGTCTTTTGGGGATCCCGTGGATGTTCCGAGTGCATGGAGTCTTGGATGCCTACAACAAAAAGATCACTGTACAACATAGGGGCAAAACTCACATCTTGGATGTAAAGCTTAAAGGAGAGTTAGTCCCTATTGTATCTGCTTCTGCTATCACTTCCGTAATAAAGAATCATCTTTCTGTGTACTTGATTTTTGCACGTCATGTCTCAGATAGTGATCAGTCAAATTTATCTGTGTTAGATAAAGAAAGGTCAGCATTTTTGCAAAAGTTTAGTGACTGTTTTTCTGATTCATTACCGTCCGCCAGAGAGACCTGAGGACCATCGGATAGATTTGGTGCCAGGGTGTAGCCCACCAAATAGACCTCCCTACAGGGTTAGTGCGGCGCAGCAGAAAGAGATTATGGGCCAGGTTGAGGAGTTATTAGAGAAGGGGCTGATTCAGCCTAGTTCTTCACCCTCTTGCTCCCAAGTGCTCCTTCTTCTTCTAGTGCAGAAGAAGGATGGCTCATGGCGCATGTGTATTGATTACCGTGTGTTGAATACCATCAAGAATAGGTTCCCTATTCCTAGAATTGATGATATTCTCGATCGTTTAGAGGGTGCTGCAATTTTCAGCAGGATAGACCTTAAGAGTGGGTACCATCATATTCGTATAAGACCAGAGGATGTGCACAAGACTGCGTTTAGAACGACATTTGGTCTTTATGAGTTTCTAGTGATGCCGTTTGGGCTAACAAATGCTCCTGTCACGTTCAACAGAATGATGGACCGGATTTTCCGCTCGCATCAACAGTTTGTTGGAACGTTCTTCGATGACATGATAGTGTATTCGAAGAATGAAGAGGAGCATAAGCGTCACTTGACCATTGTGTTTGAAGAGTTGCGCAGTCATAGGTTACTTGTCAATCCTAAGAAAAGTGAATTCTTCCTCGAAGAGATCCACTTTCTGGGCCACATAGTCTCAAAGGATGGTGTTAGAATGGATCCCGCAAAGGTCGAAGCTATCAAGACATGGCCAAACTTGAAGACTGTGGACGATGTCAGAAGCTTCTTGGGATTGTGTTCCTACTATAGAAGGTTTATCAGAAATTTTGCAGAGATAGCATCGTCTCTTCACGCTTTGCAAAAGAAAGAGGTCACTTTCAGATGGACCCAAAAAGAGATTTCAGCTTTTAGTCTCTTAAAGGAAAAGTTGACTTCAGATCGAGTTATTGTTTTGCCAGATCTCAGGAAGTCATTTGTGGTCCAGTGTGACGCGTGTGGCAGTAGCATCGGAGTAGTGCTAATGCAAGACGGACGGGTAGTAGCTTATGAAAGCCGAATTTTGCAAGGGCCAGAGAGGACTATGCAAGTCTATGAGAAAGAGCTCTTGGCCGTGATTCATGCGCTTTCTACCTGGAAGCACTACCTCTTAGGTGCTGATTTTGTTGTCCAGACAGATCATCAGACCTTGTGATACTTCTTGACACAGTCAAAGTTATCCGAAAAGCATATGCGATGGGCAAACATTCTTTCCATGTTCCACTTCCAGATTATGCATGTGGAAGGCAAGAAGAATGTTGTGGCTGATGCGTAGCCACAAATTTCAGCCGTGTCAATTCCTTATCATCATGAGTTAGATGACATGAAGGAACAGTATACTGCTGATGAAGATTTTGCAAGGATCTTTGAACAGTTACAAGAGAGGCAACATCACGAGCACTACCTCCTGAGAGATGGTTTTATGATGATGCATGGCAGACTTTGTGTCACTAGGCATGTTTCCTAAGCTCAGCATGCGTTACTATGGGCCTTTTCAAGTGCTTGACAAGATCAACGATGTCGCTTACATGCTGAAATTACCTGATGCATGGAAGATTCATAATGCGTTTCACGTGAGTCTATTAAGACCCTTCGTGGGTGATGTGCCAGAAGATACGCCAGATGAGGATCAACCAGAAGTTGAGGAACTTGATGAGATCTTGGTACCTGAGCAAGTTTTGGCACATAAGGACAGAAAAGTTAAAGGACAAGTTGCAAGACTCTATTTGGTGAAGTTCAAGAACTATCTGCCTATGGATGCAAAGTGGATGGAAGAGCATGAACTGTCAGAGTCACCAAATGTATTGCAGCTTTACCTTGAAGCCTTTGGGTTACAACCTACTTATGCCCCAACCCAACGTGCGCAAAGGAGAGCTAATGATAGAGCTAGAGCCTAGTACACCAAATGTACATATGAATTTAGTGTAATAGATGGAAATGACAAAAGTATGAAGGCCTCATTAAGTCATTTGTATCTATATGTTATGACCTTTCTTGTGGATACATGTGATGATAGAAGAGTGTTGATAGCACAAGATCATCAGTGGCGTGTATTTATGGTATGCAATCGAGGACGTTTGCGATTTCAAGAGGGGGGTATGTCACGGGGACGTGGCAACTGTTAACTATGCCACGAGGACGTGGCAACTGCTAACTTTAGTTGTTGGTTTCTTTCCAAGGGGTTTTGTTTTCTTCAAGTAGCAAACGGTTGGACATTGCATGGCCAATGTGAACGGTAGTTTCACCCGCAGATGGGTAGTGGTCGGCACTGGAATTCGTATGGTAAGAGGATGTCTAGGCTCAGAGCAAGATCATATAGGTCCCCCCGTCGCACCTAGCAAGTTGGTGGATACTAGGAAGTGAACTCAATTAAGGCGTAAAGTCAAGGTGGGACTACCAACAAAAAGTATCCGACAGTTGGGCCACATTGCACTTTTGGATGCGGTCCCAATGAGGATAGATGGTAAGAAGACCAGTGGGAGCCCAACGGAAGCATCTCCTAAAATTTAGGGAACTGCTATTTTGGGCCGTGAAATGTGTTCGCGTCGTTACCTTCGGTATGACTAGGGGAACATTTTATAACTCTGCCGCGAAGTCAATTGGGCAACCGGACAGGATATTTTTAAGTGGCGAACTCGAAACGGGAAAATGCTTATAAATGCGCCAAGTGTCACATTTTCATGAACTTTCCTCCTACAAAAAATTGGGCGCTGATTTTTAAGCTGGGAGAGGCCTTCATTTGCACTTTGTCACAGGTTAAGAGCTATGGAGTGCTTCCTTTCCCTCTCATGTACAATGTGGTGCTGGGAGTGATGCCCTGCACACTACACACTGCTCTCTCTCCCCCCTACGTGCAGTTATGTGATGCCCCTCAAGAGGGCTCCTCATTTGACTGATGTACAGCTGTGTGGGTTCATGCTTTTGTGCTGAGGCAAGAGCCTCCTTGAGCAGGAACAGGGGTAGCTAGCTGCTACTCCAAAGCAGGCACTGGTGAGGGTCATGACCTCACCATACAGGTGCAAAATCAGCGCTGTGTATGCACTGTAATTTTACTGTTTTTCAGCCATATGGACGCCGGAACCTTTGGGAATCGTGCCCCACTGGCAGAGGACAGTTAGGGGACTGTTTGGGGCTGAAAACAGGGCAAAAACCAGTAAATACAACGTGCTGAATTTACTGTTTTTGGGCAGGAATCAGAGCGAGTTCCAGCATGGGAATTGGTTTCATGCAAGTTTAGGGGTTGTTATGTTGCCGAAATTTGGCCAAAACAGGCGGTATCTAGTGGGATACAGTCAAAGGATTCCCAGGACTCTTCTTTGTACTTTACCCTCCTAAAGAATAAAGAAATACCGAAAGGGGCGCCAATTTTGGGGCCTACAGGTTGTCGGCGTCTGGTCCGAATATTCTAGCTTCCGAGCCGTGTGTGTGATTAAGTGTTAATTGCCGTCACATGTCTCCTTTGCAAAGTGCTCTGTGTGTGTGTCTAAAGTAAAGAATAATGTGTGAAAGCAAACGCCCGCCGCCCTACGGGCCGGTTTCAACAGATACTACTTTACGGGCTATCCTCTACCACAACGGTTGGTGTCTCATACCACCAAGCCAACACTAATACAAGTGTGCAGGTACAACTCTCGAGGGCCTAGAGTCCAAGTGTGGTGATGACACAAGATAACTCACAATTGAGCCTAGGGTCCTATTTACAAGACTTCTTAACCTCCCTAGCCATAGAGCCATGTTCACACTTGGTTGGACATCCTAGGGCCATGTTCACACTTGGCCGGACATAAATGGGGCGCCCATCCTGATGTGTGGAGACGTAAAACCCTATATAGGGACAACTCATTGTAAGGTGCAACGGAATGAATGTTGTATTTTCTCAAGATTAGTGATCTTTACTGCTCAAGGTTGCTATTAGTTCTTAGGGAAAGAGAGAGCTATCCGTCTTATAGAGAGTGCTGTGATCACGAACAAAGTGAGTGGATCTTGTGCGTGCAAGTGAATGAGACTGAGAGAAGGAGAGAGAAAAGTTACGACACCAAGAGGTTGTAAAACCCTCCTCCGAAGGCCCCACTCTCGTCGGCGAGAGTGGTCTACTTGATTGCACGAAAGTGTACAATGCAAATGCAATGGACTGATGCTATTGGACTATGCCGATGACGACGACGGTGATGACGACGGCGGCTTCGTGGCTGAAACTGTGACTGTTCGGGCTGATGTCATGGCTGGAATTGCCTGGTTTTTGCTGATGCTTTAAGGCTGAAAGAAAACGCTGGTGATGATTAGGGATAAAACGCTAGGTTCACTGCTTTGCTGGCGATGTTGGCTTGATGAGGAAACGCCAGATGGGGGAGGTTGCAAGCGGTGGATAAAATGCTGGCAGATGGAGTGTGGCCTGGCCAAGGTTGGAGAGGGTCTTGCTGAGAGAGGGTTGGACACGTATTGCTTGGGGAAGCCTGCTGTGCCTTTGCTCATCTGCCAATTTGTGCTAACTTGGGTTTGCTTATATATTAACTTACCCAATTTGCCCTACTCAGTACCCAACAAAAGTCACTTAATAAATAAGTGAAAAATGTCAAAAATAGGGAAAAATGGGATAAAGTCATCTGAAAAATCCCCAAACTGACTTTGATGGAATCTGATGAAATGCTTATGCTTATGCAAGGTGCAACCAGAGGATATGCATCTACACTGAGTGACTGGGCATGCACGGTCTACGAATAGACTCACAAAAGTGCCAGATCACTTCTAATCTAACTTGACTGGACTTGACGGAAACCCTGCTATGGTGTAGCTTGTCCATGGACACATAGGGTTGGGATGTGTCACGTGACACTCATACTTCGACTCACACCCTCATGGCCCACGATCCAAAAAATGGAGGCGTCCTTATAGTAAATGACACATGATTGAAAAAATACTACTAGGCTTAGTTGTGCTTATTGGCAGAGTTTCAAGTCAACCCCAGAGGACACGGGAGAAGCAATAGAGAAACGAAAATGTGATCTCGAGAAACCCTAGGAAGAGGGGTCTTGCTGCCTACCGGGTAGGCACATATATAGCTCCTGAGATTGCCAAAAAAGGTACATCTACTCAATTATGGCTGGGCACAACCAGAAAACAACCCTTACTCCCTAATCTGCTCCTAGGAGATACTGGAGCAACCATTGGATACAAGTTGAAATACCCCCTCTCAGCTCCTAAACGGGGAATCAATTCAAGGGAGGTGGTTGTAATAGAGGTTTGGTGAAGATATTAGCAGGGTTATCTAACGTAGAATAATACACAAGTCGAATAATACCATCTAGACTCTTCTCATGAACAAAGTGATATTGATATTAGCAGGGTACCTAATGTAGAATAATACACAAGTCGAATAGTACCATCTAGGCTCTTCTCATGAACAAAGTGATATTGTAAATCAATATGCTTGGTCTGGGTATATCTTGTTCATAGTGATCTTTGCGGTGAGCAGCTACTTTAAATTATCTACCCTTGGCTTGTGTTGATGTTGCTATAAACATTCTTCTTGTTTTTAGTGATCGCTTTTGAGAGTTACTTCTCTAAGATAAGGCAATTGTGAGTTGCTCCTTGTTGCTCCATGAAATCGTTGTGATCCAGAAGAAAAGGTATAAAACTGTAGTCGAACCTTTCTTGTGGATCTCCACCCCAATAGCAGTCACATTATTTTGAGAGTAATCCTTGAAGTTTGTACCTCCAACGGTATACCATATGTTGTAACAAGCTTGGACACTGCAAGCGAGAAATCAATAGCAACACGCGAACAGAAACTTCAAAATCAATGAACTTAATATATATATATATATATATATATAGAGAGAGAGAGAGAGAGAGAGAGAGAGAGAGAGAGAGAGAGAGAGAGAGAGAGAGAGAGAGAGAGAGAGAGAGAGAGAGAGAGAGAGAGAGAGAGAGAGAGAGAGAGAGAGAGAGAGAGAGACGACAAGGCCCCGCGTAGTTCCGTGCCTTGAGGTCTTGGCCCCAAAGTTGGCGTCCCTTTCGGTGTTTGTTTATCATTAATCATTGCAAAGTATAACTCCCGAGGGACCTCTGCTCTCAGACTCTACGTCCAACTGCCCTGCAAAGTGAGGCTGCAAGTGCTCTTAAAAACAGTACATGGGATGCCCAAAAGCAGAGCCCCAAAAGCAATCAGTTCAAAAGCACTTTCACCCAAAATCTTTGGCCCCAAAAGCTAGGGCTGGAGATTCCCAAAAGCAGCCAACGTGATTTGCAAAAATTCGTACAGCCTGCACGTGGCATAAGCAAGGCAAATCGCGGAAATTCCATTGCGAAAATCTGCACAGCCTGCCACGTGGCACCTACAACGCAAATCACGAAAATTCCGTACGACCTTGCCACATCAGCATCCATACCATCTGCCACGTCAGCATGTCAGTGCATTTTACGGAAATCCCTTTCAGGGTTCAGGCTTCTGTCTTTTAGGGTTTCGGGCCCCACGGCTGGTGCTTCATAAGTTCTTCAAGTTAGTCCATTCAGTTTCTCTTGTCCACTTGGCCATTTGTTTAGATGGTCATGCCACGTCATCACTCATATCCTTCTCTTGAAAGAATTGTAATCGCCCTCGATTACGCCTACAAAATCAGACATAAGCCATAAACCAGTTCATTGACTGTCGTCTTTGTGCAACTGCTGGATTTGTGTCGTCTAGTGCGGCGGTACTTATCACATAGAATCATCAAGATCTAAGACCATGATTTTTCGCAACGTATTTAGCAATCGCATCTAGATCCACACGTGATCTCACAGATGTCGAATTAACTAGTTCTTATTGCGATCATGTCCATAGAATCTCAAGGCCGAAATGGTGGAGTTATTTCATCTTTCAAACCTGTACTCAACACAATGACATGAGTGAGCACACACAAATCAGATTCATTTTCAGGAATTCCCATGTCGAAGTACTTCTTTCATAAAGTCATACAGCAGAATACTGTCAGTCCATCAGTATCCCTGAGATCCAAAGGAAAATTAGTGTCATTATTCCATCTCGGTAACCTGTGACAAAGGAGCGGCGTGACCCCCCTCTTGTGCAATCCTGTCTACGCCAGATTCAACCCTGCTGATCTCCAGGATCTCTCGGAATAGTCAAAACTAGACCGAAGTCTCAAGGTAAAGTTCAAATATTTGAGGAGTATTTGCTAGGTCCTCCTCCTCCATCCACTTCGCATTCAATGTCGGGTAGTTCTTGACTAAGAACCGCCGTTCACTTTACCTTTCTCTTTTCTTTCCTTGTGAGCCAGTATCTGTTGCGTAACGAGAACTCCTCACTCCCTTCTACTTCAAGTTGCTCCTCAGGCTCAACTGACACCTCACCCTTGAAAGGTTTCAAGAGACTTGCATGAAATCCATTGTGAATCTTCCAAGTATTTGGCAACTTCAATCAGTTGCCTTCTTATGCCAAGCTTGAAACTTCTCAAGAGCCTTGCTAACCTTGGCAAAAGCAGTGTTCAAATCTCTCGTATACTGATCCGTTTCAAAAATCTTATCCTGGGTTTGGGGTATTCTTGGATCTACCAGTTGATTCCCTTTTTCTTTCTTTCCTTGTGCTCTGGGACCTATGGGTAGCTTTGCTAGCTTCCCGTGTCCATTGGCACGCGAGTTTCAATCATCGGAACCCCCTGAGACGCACTATCATCTGATCCCCTTACTTCGGAATCCTCTAATGAGCTTGTATCTGGTTCCCTTGGTTTGTCGGAACCTTCGGATGTGCTACGTTGTGATTTTTTTGCAGAATCTTGTGATGAACTGTCATCCGGCTCCCTGATTCGTTCTTTTCACTGGCAGATTCTTGCACTGTTGAGGTGGATACTATGCTGTCCATAGAATAGGTCAATGAATCGGCATGCGTTCCAAATCGTTGCTTATGATGTCCCATGAGTCTCTGAATGGAGTCATACTTCTGGTTCAGACAATAGTCTCGAATCTATTTTGGCAAATACGCTCAATGTGGTTTCTCTGGCAAATCAATATCCTTAAACCTATGGCAGTAGTCATCCAATGTATCTTTCTTAGTCATTCTCAAGTGATGCCAAGCCATGATGACATCTCTTTCATATTCATCTGATATCCAAGTTGACATGAAAATTTTCTTGAATTTTAACCACCTCGCAGGCGTTTCTGTGTGTAACAACATAATAGATCCCCATGTCTATGCAGTTCCTTTCAAGTAAGATGCCGCCCTTCATACCTTGGAGGGTTTGGTGAATCGACTTTTAGAGAAGGCGACGTCAAACTATTGTACGAACTCAAGGGCTCGATGGGTGTCTTGGTGGCCTAACAATGTCTCAAACCTGACGTCCTAACTCCCTTTCTTGAACTCCTTGGTCTTCTTGCTTATCTGGTCACTGTCAGAAAAGGACGAGCTCTCCTTCTCTGAACTGCTGGATGGCCCTCCGTGTAATCTAGACTTTCTCAAAAATCTGCTATTCTTGCTTTTTCTTCGCTTCAAAAATCTTGTCTTTGATGCGCAGAAATGGTGGGACCTTCTTAGCACTCTCGACTACCTCAAACGGCGCCTTCCCCGTCGATGAATAAACTGTGTTGTTGTAGGCAAACTCCACCAATGGGAAATACTTCTCCCACTGAGTCTTTTAATCCGAAATATAAGACTTCAACAAATCCAAAACCACTAAAATTGCTATCTGAAATTGCCTATTTGTCTGCGGGTGGAATGAGGATGAGAACTGCAACCGTGTGCCAATGTTCTCCTAGATTTCCCTCCAAAACAAACTAGTAAACCAAGGATCTCTATCCGAAGCACTGGACTATGACATGCCATGTAATCGGAAAATTCTGTGGGACTAATAGTTTTGCCAAATGATCGGGCTTAACTGTCATCTTTATCGGAATAAAATGGGCTTGCTTGCTAAATCTGTCAATGGTTGTCTAAATCTCATAATGTCCACTTTGGGTCTTGGGAAGATAAAAAAATGAAATCCATAGCAATGCTTTCCCTGGGGCGGGAGGATATGGGTAAAGGTTGTAGAAGTCCTTGTGTCTTATGCCTGTCAAACTTGACCTTTTGGCATACTAAGCAACTGCAAACAAACTCATCCACATCCCTTTTGAGCTTTGGCCAGCAAAAGTAATACTCAACACCCTACAAGGTGGTATCTATGCCGCGGTGGCCCGAAAATGGTGGACAATGGCACTATGTCAAAACCTTTCTTTTCAAAGGCTGTGTGACACACAACATTGTTTTCCGCATCAAATAGCCGTCCCGTATGGAATAGCTTCCAATTAGCTCCCCACGCTATATCCGGTTAAAGCAAAATGAGGTCAGTGGCGTACTGATCAATCATATCTTTGAAGCTTCGATGATGTATTGCGGAAATAGCTAGAATCAAGGGCTTCCTAGACACGCATCTGCCACTCCCTGAAGATGGACTATCTAATAATCAAACCATGACAAGATGTCAGCCCACCGCATCTACTTTTCCGAAAACTGCTTCTGTGACAAGTAGCGTAAACCTGATGATCTGTGAAGAGGTAAAGTCAGCTCCAAGTAGATAGTGTCGCCACTGCGTAAGAGCATGGATAATTGCCAAAATCTCTTTCGCATAAATCTGTGCAACCCGTTCAAGACGTTAAAGCATCCAGCTCTCGTAAGCTATGACATGGCCTTCTTGTATCAAGATTCCTTCCAGAGTGCAACCACAAGCACCACATGGATTTTGCAAGTCTGGCAAGGCCAACACTAGTCCCGTAATCAACTTTTCCTTGAGAGTCTGAAAGGCTGCAATCCTTGTGTGGGCCCCTAGTAAAAGGAACCTCTTTTTGAGTGAGTACATGCAAAAGAGAAGCTATCTCTACAAATTTTTTAATGAATTGCCCATGCTATGAGCACAAGCCCAGAATGCTTCGAACTTCGTGAACATTCTTCAAATCAAGCCAATTTTGGCTGGGTCCATCTTTACCCCTTTTGCCGAGACGATGTGTCCCAAGAAATTTATCTCAGACAAGAAAAGACTCTCTCTTTTTTGCATTCATAACCAATTTATGCTTCCGTAGTGGTTGGAAAACCTACAACAGGTGGTGTTTGTGTTCTACTTCATTCTTGGAGAAGACGATAATTTCGTCAAAGAAAGTGCCACAAACGATTAGTACTCTTTGAACGATCCTATATATCATGCGGTTGAATGTAGCCAAAGCATTCGTATGGCCAAATGGCATCACCAAATATTCATTCAAACTCAAAAGTCGTCCTGAAAGCTGTCTTGTAGATGTCTCCAGGAGCGATTTGCATCTGTTGATAACCACTCTTCGGATCTATTTGGCTAAAGCAAGTAGAACCCTCAAGTCCGTCGAATTTATCATCAGGCCTCGTAATGGGAAATGTGTTCTGGTTCATTATTGCTTCATTTTGGGCTGGGCTAATTTTGTAGGGTGGCTGGTTTGGTGACCTTCCACCGGGAATCACATCAATCGTGTGATCTTTAGGACGTGGAGGAGGCAACTCTCCTAGTAAGCCCTCAGAGAAACAGTCAGCCTGAGCTTGCAGAAAATCCTGTCGTTCTTTTTTCGAGGTTTGACATATTCGACCTTTAATCATCATTCAGTTCTTTCAAGAAAATTGAATAAACAAAAAAAATTTGCATTTTATTAAGTGGGACGGACTCGCCTTTCAGTTTTACATCAAATAAAATCTCTTTGCCCTTCTCCTTGCCCTATAACCGATCGCGACACTGTTCTTGGGGAATCAAGGGATTCCTTGGAGGGTGTCACACCCTCTCAAAGGCATAATGTAAAAGTCCTCTTGCCCTAAATACCCTTGACAACGCAAAAGTAGTTTGCCAATGATAGGTCATAAGGGCAACATTCCGTCCGGGTGCCTCTAGAACAGCCTCGGCCGGTGGCCCCATTTCCTCATGCATAATTTTAAGTCAAGCCACCAATTCGGTTGAAATGAAGTTGGGCCTTGGTTTCTCCATCAAAGAACATAAGGGCTTCTTGGTTTGGAACTTTGCCTCATGCTTTTTGCAAAGTTCAGTACTTCCGTTCAGGTGGTCAGGGTTGGCGGTCCCCACAAAATCCTACGTGTGCTGTAAAAAGGACCGGATTCTTTATAGAAGAAGAATCTTTCTGAGCTCCGGTACCATTGTAACAGGCTTGGATACTCCAAGCGAGAAATCAATAGCAAACACGCGAACAGAAACTTCAAAATCACTGAACTTTGAGAGAGAGAGAGAGAGAGAGAGAGAGAGAGAGAGAGAGAGAGAGAGAGAGAGAGAGAGAGAGAGAGAGAGAGAGAGAGAGAGAGAGAGACGGCCCAGCCCGGTGTAGTTCCGTGGCCAGAGGTATTGGCCCCATAGTGTGGCGCCCCTTTTGGTATTTCTTTATCATTCATCATTGCAAAGTACAACTCCCGATGGACCTCTGCTCTCAGACTCTGTGTTGAGATGCCCTGCAAAGTGAGGCCCCAAGGGCTTTTATAAGAAGTACATGGGATGCCCAAAAGAAGAGCCCCAAAAGCAACCAGTTCAAAAGCTCTTTCACCCAAAAGCTCTAGTCCCCTAAAGCTAGCGTTGGAGATTCCGAAAAGTAGCCAGCGTAATTTGCAGAAATCCGTACACCTGCAGCGCAAACTGCGGAAATTTTGTTGTGGCCTTGCCACGTCAGCATGTCAACGCATTTTACGAAAATCCCTTTCAACATTCAAGCTTCTGTCTTTTAGGGTTTCGGGCCCCGCGGCCGGTGCTTCATAAGTTCTTCAAGTTAGTCCGTTTGGTTTCTCTTGTCCACTTGGCCATTTCTCTACCAGATGGGCATGCCACGTCATCACTTTGTGACATATGTCCACCAATTTTGACTGCTTCAAATATGGCAAGATCCAATGAGCCTGCTTCAAAGGAGACTTGGGGGGCTTTTGCATAAATGAAATTTGCATTGAGAAGTCCCAATGGCAAACTGATCACAAAACGGGTGTTCAACAACCAAATAAGAGAGCCGACCAATTTTCAATATTTTGTAGCATTAGCTACATCCGAGGGGTTGTTACAGGCTTGGACACTCCAAGCGAGAAATCAATAGCAACGCACGAACAGAAACTGCAAAATCGCTGAACTTTGAGAGAGAGAGAGTCGACACGGCAGAGATCCACGCTCAGATGCACTGGCCCCAAAGACTGGCGCCCCTTTCGGTACTTCTTTATTATTGGTCGCAGCAAAATACAACTCCCGAGGGTCCTCTGCTCTTAGACTCTACGTCCATATGTTTTGCAGAGTGAGGCTCCAAGAGCTCATACAAACTTCCAAGGGATGCCCAAAACAGAGCCCCATAAGCATTAGTTTCAAAATCACTTTCCCCCAAAAGCGTCGGCTACCAAAAGCTCGTGCAAACTGCCATGTCACCAGCCCAATGCAAATTGCGTAATTCCGTACAGCTTGCTATGTGGCACAGCCAGCACAATTTACAGACAGCAGCCCCGGAGGTCAAGCTTTCGATATTTTGAGGTTAAGGCCCCATGGCCAGTGCTCCTTAAGTTCTTTAGGTCACTAGGGGTCAGGTTTTTAATTCCTAGCCCCTTTTGGGCCTCTCAGCCACTTTTTCTGGGTTCATACTTCTTTTCTGCTGCTAGGTTCAGTTTCTCTTGTCCTTTCGGCTATTTCTCTTCCAGTTGGGTACACCACGTCATCACTTTCTGACAACGGTCATACAAGGACAACTTCTGGTTGGGATCCATTAGAGTAGAGATAGGTTTGCACTAACGCATACCAAAAGTCTCCAACAATTCTTGGACATAGCATTGTTGAGAGTGAAAGATGTCCCCCTCTTTTTGCCATATCTCTAGTCCAAGACCGTAATGGAGCAAGTTGAGATTTGCCAACTCAAAACTCCTTTGAAGGAGCATGCTTCAAGTCATGGAGACCCTTCCGCAACCTGTAATCTTTGTCGCTCAATCCTAAAACTCATAATCCACAGGTGGCCCATGTTTCAGATGGATGTCAAGTCAGTCTCTATCAATGGTGACTTAGAGGAGGTGTATGTGGAGCAACCTAATTAAGGTCCCAACGTTTTGGACGTAGAGATCTCCTACTCTGCAAGCATACAATGTATAGGGTGAGGAGTGCAGGGGTCCTTGTGTAGGGACTCCTCATACTTGCCCGACTCACATCCTCATACCCCACGGCCCAAAAAGTGGGCATCCCTATAATAAATGACACATCATTAAAAAAGTACTATTAGGCTTAACTGTGCCAGTTGGCACGTTTAGGCCAACCTTTGATAACATAGGGGATGCAGCAGAAAAAGGATACTCGACCTCAGGAAACCCTAGGAGTAATTGTCCTGCCTCATGCCAACCTACCGGGTGGGCACATATATAGTTCCGAGTAGGTATGTCTACCTCAAATACGCCCACAAAACAGCCCCCACTCCCTAATCTGCTCCTAGGAGATAGTGGAGCCACCAATCGGAAGAAGATGAAACGCTAACATTATCTGCATGTTCTACGCTGAAAATTTGGCATGGCAGTGACGGTGCAGCATGTTGAGTCAAATCTTTTACATCATCCTAGGATTGCTCTCCCCCCCTACAAAGGCAAGGGTGGCCTTGTGAAGGAGTCTTTATTTGAGCGTCCAGATAGGGATCAATAAGCGGCGCTTAGTGCTTACAATGATCTAGTTGGATTTTGAAAGAAATTTTTTTGAGTTCCCAGTTGTCCGAGGTAGCGTTTTAAGAACTAGATGTGGACTTTTCAACACGTGTATTTAATGAGAACATGGATGTGAATGTGGCTTGTGATTGCTGTGTTCAAATGTTCACTACATTATAGTCAGTACTTTTCTTCCTTCCAAGCTATTTGTGTTAACAAAGATAAGAGAGGCGCTCAATGTATGTGCAGGTGAAGTATATGGTGCTGACCACTCTTACAGAGTCTGGAATGAACCTTTCTGATGATGTTGTTGAAATTATTTTGGACAAGGTATAGTTTGAAGCTAGTATTTTCCATGGTAAAGCTATCTGTATTGCAAACTCTGATTGAACTGTCATTTCAGACTTTTGAGGAGGCTGATCTTAAGCAAGATGGAAAAATAGATATGGAAGAATGGCGAAGTTTGGTTTTGCAGCACCCATCGCTTCTCAGGAACATGACTCTTCACTACCTGAAGTAAGAAGAGCATGTGGCATTGTATATAGTATGTGAAGTTGACATGTTCCCTTTCTGGTGACTACTGCCAGGACATTTTCTTCTCAAAAGTACATACTAGATGTTGCTTGACATTGCTTCATTGGCTGCTTTTGCTTGCAAAATAAATCCAGCTTTTGTTTCGATGAATCAGGGACATCACTACAACATTCCCTAGCTTTGTCTTTCATACTCAAGTTGAGGATGTCTGATCTTTTGAAGGTCCTGCCAGTGTGCAATGATGGTGGTAGAAAAGAACTCAGCATTGCATGTGCAGATGGGGGGTGAACTCATCTGGATTCCGAGCGGAAAGCAGGGAATAGAAACATGCCACTAAATAGTTTTTTGTCTCTCAGATATCTGCTGGCATGAAGACAAACAAGCAGCAAATGAATGTGCTGGATCCTCTGGAGCTCTTGTACGTATAGCCTCAGATTTGGTATATTACTTGGCGCAAAGAGATGATGGCTTTTGGCTTTACTGCTTTGGCGTGCTGGCTATGCTGCCTTGTGAATTCCCGAGAAGCATGCTGGTTGGTAGCTCAGAGCCGTCTCTTTATGGCTAGTGATTGATTCACTCTTGGCTTCAACTTCCAAGCTGCCAATTCGAGGAAGCATGGAAGGTATATTTCTCACACTTGGCCAAAATTTCTCTTGAAGGTTTTAAATGTGCAGTTGCTTTGGGTATGATGATGCCCACCCCTCCCCTTGTATCACGCACATTTTTTTTTCCGTTTTCCTCAAAACAAGGCTGAAATGGGGTTCAAACTGCTGCCCATGGCAGTTTTTCAAGTTTGCACCTTTTTCAATCCATCTGTACCTGTATTTGTTCTAACCACCCACATAACAAAACCTTTGAAATTCTCTCTATGACTACCATTCATAGCATTTCTACATTGCAGAATACTTGTTGGAATGTACATCAATTGACAAAAAGATTACGTTCTTTATTGGTGATTTGTATGTGAAAGTATATGATATGCATCCTCCAAGGCATGAAAACATTGTGAAGGATGAAAAGTCTTTGTAGTTCTTAAAGCAAGCTCCTCATGCTTGGAAGGAAAGGATCTAAGATTGTTTGGGATGCATGTGCTTTTTGTAGTCATTCAATCAAGAGCACTTAGTATGTCAGGGTAGATCGTCTTGAAACGATATCAAAGATTAAAGTACTCATGCATTCATTTTCAATCATGTGAAAAGGTTTATTGCCATTAAAAAAGGTGGGCGTCCAACTCCTATATCATTGCTCTAGAGTGAACACTGTTAGAGTGAAAATCTTGATATACTCTCTTGCATGTTTTTCGTAAAAATAAAACCTCATGGAACAAAGGTAGATTCTATTTTGTGTCTACAAAAGCAACATAAGCTCAATTGCCATTTGTAATACCATTAGTAAATTGCGAACCAACCTTAGCTAACTGGTAATTGGACACTTCTATTTTGTCTCAGGATAGTTTTGAGTGATGTTAACGAAGCACCTTCAAAGGGTTGTTAAAGAAATGCGAAATTAGTTTTTGCAAGTTATTTACCCTAAAGTTGGCTTAAGATCTACAAAAAAATTGCCATTTTTATGGTTATGGAGTGTACTTTTAACACTGTCGAACCAAATTCTCATGCGTGTAGTATTCCTATGGTGATGTAAAAATGTGAAGGAAAACACTATCAATAAAATGTATCTTTGTTGCTTATTGTGTGCGTTGAATAAAGGCCAAGCAAAATGAGAAAAATGTTTATAAAACTTGTGATGCTTTAACAACCATAAAATTCAATCAACAATCAATTGCGCCTTGCGGATTGAATAGCATGGCAATCCAAAAACTTTTCTAAGCTCTTGACCTAATTGATTTTTGAAAAAAGGACACTCTGAAGAGAAGAAAATGCTTAAGAAAGAATAAGCCAAAAAAAAAAAAAAACAGAAGTGTGACCGATTAGTTATTACCAGTGTTATTTTTCTCATAAAATGTAGCCTTCTCAAGGACGAATTTTGAAAAGAAACAAGCCTGTAAGGAGCATTGTACTTTCTCTCAAAACCGTAAAAACACTTTTTACTTCCAACTAGGTAACCTAGCAAGTAGTTGATAGGAGATAGTGAAGAGTTCTCTATAAGAGATAGTTGATAGGAGACGCTGAAGAGTTCTCTATAAGAGGAGAAAACAAAATCATTAGAAGGATCTAGCTTCATTTGAATAACTAATCCATTGTATTTGAATACACCTTGTAGGATTAGACTAATTTGTTTGCTAGTGACATGCCATACGGAGTTGGCTTTGGCTCTCCAATAAAATGTCTTTTGAGATGAGGTGAACTATTGCAGCTGAAAAAAAACATGAGAATTATTTTTGAGACATTAGTGGATTGTGGTGCTGACATTTTGCAACTTTTCAAGGATGGAAAGATGGCTGAATTTCCCTTCATGTCATGTTCACCATGCCATGACAATATTACCATTCACATATGTGGAATTTTTTTGAATGAAGGATAATTTTTTGCATCACGAGTGATATTCCCTGACTAAGAAGAAAGAATTGGACACTATTTGGTAAGAACAAAGCACTATCAATGCATTTATATTTGTGACAGAAATTGAAATATTGGCGCTTATTGATCACTTTTGCAAGTAGCACCTCACAAGTTACCAAATTTGTAAGAGAGTGAGATCACATCCATTGATTTGGTCCTTTTCTGTCACATCAATTTATAGAAGTGAAGCAATTTTCCAATCGACACATTTCTATCAAATACTAAAACCATGTAGCATGATGTTGGCTTTCAGTTGCTTCATTATCATCATTACAACCTTCTAGCACCGCAATTTCTAAAATATTAAGGTTGGTATTGCTTTATTTCCACAAGAGCACAATTTAGATTAGCTTTAATGATTGGGAGCTACATACAATTGGTTACTATTGCCATCCAACCCATAGTACCAAAGCTAGTTCCTCTTCTGGTAATTAGACTCGCAAACCAGTAATCCATGTTGCACATTTTACACTACGTTGCATACACCGGCATGCAAGTGGGTAAGTGCATGTGCACAGTACTTGCAAAGCCAGCATTTGTGGGTGGAACAACAAGACAAGGAATCAAAACTTGAGAGAGAGAGAGAAAGAGAGAGAGAGAGAGAGAGAGGAGGGAGAAGAAGAAGAAGAGTATTTTAACGTCGTAGGAAACTTTCCCAAGAGACTTTAAAGATCTATCCAACGAGGAGAGTTGAACTTAAGACATGTTATGAGAGAGAGAGAGAGAGAGAGAGAGAGAGAGAGTTCTGTCACTAATTGGAGCGCTACCTTACAAAAAAAAAGAGTCAAAAAGACCACCCTAAGTCTAGCCTTGTAGCAATCATTGTTAGCATTGTTGTAAACCCACTCAGTAATGATTACCTTTTGCATGTACAAGAAACAAGTGAGAGACTCTCACACCCTATGCTCACTGGCTCGCAAATCGTATATGCATGCAATCGTAAATCCATGTTAGAGCGTGCATGATAATCTCGCAAACATCTTTATATGGTTTGCATAGCTCTACAATGCATCATGCTAGTATCAATCACCGTACGATTGACAATCCTTGCTACAACCCACTGCAATTGCTAGGTTGGGCCTCGACACTAGTAGGAGTAGGTCGTACATGAGACACCCGAACGTTGACAAAATTTGTGCAAACTTGACTGTACTAGCCTTCAAAGTGCTATCTACATACAATGCATCATGAAGACTACTGATCACATATGGATGTGTCATCATCGACATAGGAATAGCTACGTCCCTCTCATCCATATGTGAAACTGTCTCCTGACAGCAACTCATTACCCTCTAACATGAGCATATCAAAGAACTCCATGTCTGTCATCTTGTCATGTGTCTCAAGGGAGCAAGCCTACTCTACCTCTGTCTAAACAGACTTTGACAACACCTTCTATGTCTCACTGGAGTAATTGTGCTCCACCTTTATCTTTGTAAAGTTCACTCACATGTCCTAAATAGCTACATGCTCTGTCTCCTGAGCATATTGGGGCTCACTTGCGAATGAGACATGTCTCGTCTCTCGCATACCATATGTCAATGATGCAATCAAGACCAGACCATCTTGAACCTCAAATACATCCAATGGAGAGAAGAAGCCTCATCTAGTTCCTCTCGCAATTACAAGCGACCTGCAACACATCCAAAATAACTGCTTTGTAATAAGTGTATAACAGCCATAATCTACTAGCTGTCTCACCAAGATCAAACCCTACGCGATCTCAAGAACATAACGCATATGTCGTAGCGTAAAAAAATACACCATTAGGTAATAATACGCATATGTCTCCTGCTCCTGTAATGTGAAATGTTGAACCATCGGCCAAGTGCACACGGCCAAGTCTTCTACTATAGAAGGTACTGAATAACTCACAACATGGTGTGATATGGAAGACTGCATCCTTATCTAGAAAGTAACAGAAAGAAATGTCACTTATGTCAAGCATATAGGCAAGAGAAACGTTAAGAGGTAGAAACGTTGTTGTCACTGCCTCTTACGTCGAAAGAAACGATGCCTAATGTGCCTTATATGACCACAATGCCAACTATGCAAGTACCAGACCTCCATCTCTTATGAGTCATCTCTACAAACACTGGAGGGTCACACATATTTTCTAAATGGAAAACAATCAAAATCTGAATATGCATCAAAAGGTTTATGGTGAGAAATCTTGCGAGAAATCCGACAGTCTCCAATGTAAACTAAGAAAAATGTCAATCATAAACCGCATCAAAGATGCCAAAGTGGGACATCACCTTGACCACTACACAATCATAACCATGATCAATGCATATGCAACCTATAGCTCAATCTAGCCCTACCAAAGGATGACATAAAAACTAGCAGAAATCATGCATAGTCAAGCATTGAGTAATAATCCAGGCACATTGAGTAGAAAAGACTCAAGACTGGGATAGCATCTCTCAATTGAGCATAAAATGGATGACAATATGCATAAGTAGATAGAAACACAATGCATGACCATATGCATAAGTAGATAGAAAATACAATGCTAACTATGCATCCCACAAATAGTGCTGCGAACTGCAAAAACTGCGTAAATTTGAATCTGTAAACTTGTAGAACTTATAGCTTCTGGCTAACTATAACCAATAGATTCACGATTGAAATATCCATTGATTAAAAACAGTGCATAACATGTAATATGTAGCCACTACGAGCATACATAAATCTCACTCCTACAACAGTGGATACAAGAACACAAAATACGTGTTCAAACTAACAAAATCTATAAGAGAGAGAGTCAAAACTCGATCACTATCAATGTGAAAGTCACACTCGACCACAAAAGCATCAAAACAGTGTGCGAAAATCAAGCCAAAACTATGGTGAGAAATCAAGGGAAAATTGAACAGTCTCCCATGATATACTGGTAGTGAGAGTGCAATGCATGCAGGCATGTGGAAAAGGGGAAGAAGCAAGATTACTTTGTGTGACGAGATATAAACAAACAGTGTTTTGGAGCCAAAAATGGTAAAAACAAGTTGTAGAAAAATCTTGATCCTACTTTTGTTGTACTCTCCATGATGCAATGTCAAGGTTGTCGTCGTCGCTCCCCTGTGTTTTAATACTAGTTGAAGAGCACGCCAATGCAGAAGTTGGATGGTGCAGATATGTGTGTGTGTGTGTGTGTGTAGTGAGTTTATAGTGATAGACAAATGTGTGGGTGGAGTACTCACTACTAAACGATACATGGATGCTCAAAAGCTTGAGTTAATAAATACATGTCCTAAACCAAGGAACTTATATGAACTAGGAAGCTTTATATGTACTCCTACAATCGGAGATCCACTAAGAAGTGCTCTTTCATGGCATATCCCCTCCATGAACAAGGACCTTTTGGAAGAGAGGAACGGGGGTCACCCATGAGTATGTTAATATAGCATGTGCCTTCAAAATAAGGGATTCTAAAATCATATACTTTACCCTTATTCAACATGCAAAAGGGTACCAAACAAAGGAGGTTTACATGGATGGAGTAGACAAAGACCTTAGAAGTGGCTACCATCAAATGTATATTAAACCAAGAAGACACTCTTCCATCCCATGTCTGACTTGTACACATAATTGCTTTTGCCTTCCAAGCTATAAATGCTCCAATCGCATTCAATCAAATGATGGGGGCAAAATGGCAATATGGGGCATACATGGGAGTACTCTTTAAAGATATCATAGTCTACTATAGTCTACATAATTGCACAAGAAGCATCTCAATGTGGTCTTCAAGCTTTGTGAGGTAATCACTCTACATTAGCCATAAGGAGAGAGATCTTCTTAGAAAAGATTCAATATTACATTACATTATCTCAAACGATGGTAGCTACATGGATACTCAAAAGCTTGAGTTAATAAATACATGTCCTACACCAAGGAACTTATATGAACTAGGAAGCTTTATATGTACTCCTACAATCGGAGATCCACTAAGGAGTGCTCTTTCGTGGCATATCCCCTCCATGAACAAGGACCTTTGGGGAGAGTGGAAGGGGGGGCCACCCATGAGTATGTTAATATAGTACATGCGTTCAAAATAAGGGATTCTAAAATCATATACTTTACCCTTATTCAACATGCAAAAGGGTACGAAACAAAGGAGGTTTACACGGATCGAGTAGACAAAGGGTGTGTTTTATTCATGAAAAATCTACAGGTAAGGGATTTTTAAATAGTCCTTGAACGCATATGATATAGAGGGTTTAAACATAGTAACCAACTCCCCCCCCCCCCCCCCCAAAACGCAAAGACATTATTTACCAATGGACCAACGAGAAACAAGCTTTCTCTATGTTCAAAGAAAAGCATACAGCTCATCATGTGCTAGTGTTTTCTTGCCTCTCAAAGCCATTTAAGGTTCATTGGGACACTTGTGATTATTTTCTTAGACTAGTTCTCCTTCAAGAAGGGCATGATATTGCATATAATAGTCATTGTCTTTACTATGAAGTGATGGCTGTTGGCATTAATGAGAAATAGCTTTTTCAAGTGCAAACCAAGCTCAACTACCAACAAATGACATAGGTAAAATTTCTTTTGCAATTTTAATTTTTATAAAGCTTACATACTAAGCAAGCACAATAAAGTAGCTAAAGCACTAGCATGCAAACCATGTGCTAATGTTGTACGTGTAGCTTATCACAATGGTCTCATATCTTTGATAGATGAATAACTACTGATTCATATGTCAAAGATGTTATGCCAGCCACAGTGCTTAGGAAGACAAAAGAATCATATCTTTCACAAGATGGTTGTTTTCTCTATGGCTCTCAATCATGTGTTACCCACTCCTTTAAGAAAAAGGTTATGTTTGAATTGCATGATCTTGGCATCATGGAATTCGAGATACAATGAAATTTCTTTAGCTATACTTTTACCAGCCCACAATGAAAAAGGGCATTCAATACTTCATCTCATAATAAATTAGGTGCCAAAATGTCATATGATAGAGGGAATCAACATAGTTTGCTACAACCTAAAATCATTCCCTATTCTTGAATCTCCATGGGAAAGTATAGCCATGGATTTTATCTTTTGGCATCCAAAATCAACTCAAGGGAATACATGAATATTATACAAACTATCTCATTTTATACATGTCAAAAAGACTATCAAGGCCCATCAGATGGCAAACGTCTTCATGTCTCAAATCTTGAAGTATCATGGGTTACCAATGTCTACTCTCTTAAATAGAGATCCTAGATTGACCAATAATTTTGAAGAGGAGTTATTTGACAATTTGGGAACACATATCAATGTCAAATGGATGTCCAAAGTAAATTTGAATTCCACAATGTGAGATGTACCGAAAGCCAATGTAACAAAAGTAGCTCAACACAATCATTAGGGAATGAGTATTTTCTCTTTGTAGAATATACAATAAACACTATCCATAATTCTACATGCAAAAAACCTTTTGAGATAAGAAGGAAGATAATGCATGGGAAGATCTTCGTAGCTATTGAACATAGGCATGGCTTATGCAATCCTTTTGCTGAGATCAAACAAGCCACATCCATTGCACAACAAAAGCATACAACTAAATGTAAGGGAAGATCTTCGTAGCTATTGAACATAGGCATGACTTATGCGATCCTTTTGCTAAGATCAAACAAGCCACATCCATTGCATCAATTGCACAACAAAAGCATACAACTAAAACCACAAAGAATAAAATAAGACAGCATTTCAAAGAGAGTTCTAAGAAGATGAATCGGTCTCAATGGGTTACCAAAGTTTTCTAAAGCTCATTCAAGGTATAGTATGGGTAAATGTTGGCAATGAGAGTTAACAGGTAATTAAACGTACTATGCTATACTAGCTTGCATATATTATGGTCCATTTCAACTTTGAAGCCAATAAATGAAACACCATATATACTCAAGTTGCCTTCTCATTGGCCAATTCACAATGCATTCCATGTTAGCTTGCTTAAGGCTTATAAAGACACACCACCAACCGAGCATGTAGCTTTACGCATCTAAGTAGCATCGTTGACACCCTCATGGTTTGCATTCTTAGATCAAGGTAATATTTGGTTAGCACAAACCACTTCTTGTGTGACGTGTACATATTCTCCATCATCACATGCATTCTTGCAATCGAAGCTCAAACCATTGGTATTAGAGAAAGCTTCCATGTCTATGTAGCATGTCAACACCCACATGGTTTGCATTCTTATATCGAGTGATATACCCTTTGAGAGTACTCGTAGAGATTAGTATCATCAAAATTTTGATCTGGGTTCATTTTGGATATTTGTTCTATACTAACAATAGATATGCCATTTTTTTCTTTTGGTACAGGCTCTTTGATTGTGTAGATTTGTGCAAAATTGACATTTTTGTCCCTCGCTTATGTATACACCGATTAATCTAGGATGTCTAATCTTTCTATTAGCAGACTCAACAATACTACCTCTTGGTTTGTGTTTCCTTGATCTTCTTCTCTTTGCATTCTCACGATCACATCTCCAACAATTGGTATTACAACATTCTTCAGCATCAGAGTAGCATCATCACCAACCTCGTGGCTCTCTTTCTTAGATCAAGGGAATATTTGGTAAGCATTTGTAAGCCAACAGACCTGAAAGAGTTCCCATAGAGCTTAGTGTTGTCAAAATTTTGGTTTCAGTTCAATTAGGTCTCTATTTCCTCTATTGGCAATATTACATGGGCGATTCTTCTGTTGTTGTGTATTTTTTTGATAGTGTAGATTTTGCACAATAATCACTTTGTAATGTTAAATTTTGTACAAAATTCCCTCTACATAAGCAACATTTCCATTAGGTGCAATCACCAACCATTGTTCACAACAAATTTTTTTTTGCATGTTTTCTTCTCAGGGAAAATTGGAGGGGAAAAACTTCCCACTGAAGGAATACAGGAAGCATCTTCTTGTTACAACAGAGTTTGGAACATTGTGCAATGCTATGAAGGCAATACAAACTCAATAGATAATGGTGCAAAACTTAACAGTGCTATTGCAAGAGTTGTTTCACCTACTACTAAGCATGCGCATTGAGAAGTATACTACATATGCACAGCCTTGTGAATTGATAGCGCTTTGAATTAAGCATTGTATAATACACCACATTTGCTTAGCGAAAATAGCCAATGCATGGGATAGACTAGCTACCTTGGATGCGATAAGCGATGAGGCAAAGATTGCTTATCTGTACAAGGAATAAATAATCAAAGATTATTCATGAGGAGGATCATAGAGACGTATTTCTTATGAACACCAAAGATCTCAAGGAGCAATTAATTTCTATTAGCAAGATTATTCTCGACAATTCTATTGTAGCATACAATTTATTGTATTAGGCTTTTGCCTCCACTTGAAGAATTGTAGCAACAAAAGAAGAACAATATTATTTGTAATACTTATAGTACCAGCACAACACTAGCTACTCCTACTTCAAACAATAATAAGCTTGAGAAATCTAATGAAAAAACGCAAGAAATAGTTGAGATGCAATATTTTAAGGTATAAGCTTAAGGCTAAATAGACTCACAACAATAGAGGCACATACATCCATTGCAAATGCTTCTTCAAAAGCTTTTCTAAATAAGCGGGCCTTTAGTGTGCAATGTCGATATGACCAGTCTTCATGTAGTGTGGGTGGATCATGTTTAGTACTTTGACAGTAATGCAACCAAGCACATTACATCTCATCATGATTTATTCATTTCTTTCGAGACTATCCCCAGAAGGAATATTGTCATATGTGCCAACAATGCTTCATACCCACTCATGAGAGATGTTAAAATTATGCTTAACATTGCAATACTAATTCTTACATACATATTGATGCTTTATAAATACTTCGGATCAAGAAAAATCTTTTGTTGTATACACACTCCCAAAACTTTGTTTTGTACTCAAGTTCGTGAATGATAGATGTTTTTTGCATGATCTCAGATTTGGTAATACAATTGTGGCATCTAGCACCTTGTTTCATCAACTATATAAGCTTGAAAATGTACGTATTCCACATGCATTCTTCATAAACTTAAGACTACTTTAGATGCAAACCTTTGGTGTACGAATTTTTATCACCTAAAGTTTGTTAGTTTGCTATGATTATAAATTTGTGATATGGTTGCGTCCTTGCTCCCTCTTGAACCACCATTGAAACATGGACTGAACGCTATAATTTGAGCATAATGCACACTAAATATTCAAGATTGGTTTTACATGGAATAGCTACAATTTGCAACTTGTCCTTAGTGGTGTTTGTAGTCCAATGCAAACTTTATCTTTTGGGGATCATTTGCACTTTATGACTAATTGATTAATTGATGATAATTCTAGTGCATGGCATGCACTTGTATTATCTGCTTAAGAAAAAGTCCAAAGCTTCAAGCACTCTCTTATGGTTGAAAAGGTATTTGGTTGTACTATCGGTACCCTACATTTTGATCAAGGCAAGAAGTACATAAAAGAGTTTAATGTATTTCTATCAGGTGGCACAAAACACCACCGTGTAGTGCCATAAATCCCTCAACAAAATGGGGTTGTCCTAAAATTACGCGTGCAAACTTTACATGACAATAAATTGGATGCATCTTTATCCGATCACGCTCCTTCAAGTTTTCGACATACATATTATGTATTAAATTGTTATGCTTTTGAATGTGCCAGTGAATATGATGAACAAAAGTCTAAAAATTGTAAAATTTATTACATCTATGTATTAAATTGTTATGCTTTGAATGTGCCAATACATATGATGAACAAAACTCAAAAATCGCTTGGCAATGATGCAATCCAAGTACAAAGATATTATGACAATTGGTCATATGTGACGCGGCTTCGTAAAAAGGCCAGTAATACTAAGCAAGTTTGTAAATTGAAATGTAAGCCTTTCATAGTGATGATCACTATAGGTGTGGCAAAAGGACATGCTCAAGAGGACATTGATTTTGAAGAGACTTTTGTTTCCACTTATCATATGATTGACATTTGCAGCATTTGTGTATTCAAAGCTCATATCGTTACAATATACATCGGTTGTGTATTCAAAGCTCATAATGGCTACAATATACATTGATGGACATTAGGACTACGGTTTTTAACAGTGGTTTACATAAGGATGAGTATGTATCATAGGCTCGTAGTTTCATTCAAAAAGGGCAAGAAGACAAGGTGAGCAAACTATGGATATTTGATTGCACATAATCTGCATGTTTTACTCCTTATCATTCTTCTCTAAGAACGAGAAGAAATTTGGAAGCTAAGTTCGCAAATTATTGAGGATTTAGCTATACAAAGGAGCAATTTGGCGTGCTAAGAAATCACAAATTCCATTTGCATCCTATACAAGCAAAAACATGAACATGTGCGGAAATACAAGGGAAAAAAAAAGCTCTGTGGGTGCTTTAGAAAGACTACACACACTCAACACCATACCTCTCTAGGAAACTTTGCTCTTGTAGAAGAGTACCTAAAAAACATAATAGCACTAGTTTTTACAAAATGAACCAAATTTAGCAGATAAGAATGTAAAATGCTTTCTCCTCTGCCTACTTAGGCCTCAACAACTCCCTTTTTTTTTCCACACCCTAGAGGGCCCACAAGGGGAGGTTTTTTATCCCTTCCAAAAATTATCCACGAAACTTGGTCAAGCAATGGCTGCATACCATCAGGCAAGAGCCATGGGTAGGCATCACCATGGCCACCTTAATGATGCACCCTGTACGATAAAGACAACTCGTAGCAACCAACTAGGAACCTCCTCCTCACATGACCCACCCGTCGAGGAGGATGCACTCGTGTGTTCAAGGGCAAGAGCCCTAGCACCGTGAAGACCAGGTGAGCACAAGGTGTCCCTCTAGAGAAGACCCAATGGGGGATTTGAACCCACAACCCGTTTTGAGAAGTCAAAACCAACTCTTTGGGGACCTCAACAACTCCTTTTTGTATGGTAGAAACCTTTGGGGATCTTCCTAGGATGATTCCTAGCCTCAACGCTCAGTTCAATTCCTCTACTACTCCAAAGCACAGAAAACATATTTCTGAAGGTAGCTTCTTTCATTTTGATGCCATAAATAAAACATTAAACTTCTTTGAGTATTTCCCATCACAACAAGAAGCCTCCGTACACTCACTTTAAGGTGCTTCTCACCTGAAGTACAAAAGTCATTTGCTTCCTTTGCTTGGGCATATTGATCCAAGAAAATCAGTGCAAAAGCCTAAAATAACACACTGCATCTTGTGAACGTTCTTAAAGCACTTACATTCTCACTGCTTTCACAATCCATTTCCCCAATAACTAGAAGAAAGAAAAATAACCCACAAGCCTCAAACTTGCATTTTGACCACACATCCTTCTTCAGTAATTCCAGTGGCGTTTTTGGCTTTAACAAGTAAACTATTCAAGTCACAAATTTGATGATAGGATTACTTGACAAACCAAAACCAAGGGTCTAGCTGACACAAACGTAACAGTTGATCGTAGGTACCCATTGAACCAATAAACTTGGAAGGGTGATGTAAAACCCTTCTCGTTTAACTCGCCCATTTATAGCAACATATATGTCACTTTATGGTCTTAAAAGGGAACTGTTGCTAGTAAAGAGATTGGGTGTGATCTCTCTCTCTCTCTCTCTCTCTCTCTCTCTCTCTCTCTCTCTCTCTCTCTCTATATATATATATATATATATATATATATATATATACCTCGACGAATCCAGGATAAGACCAGGTTCAGTCTCATTGTAGTCATCCACGAGACATTCTAGCCATCACCTCCATCATGCATAGCGTTGACTAACTATGGCAACATCCCCACCAATATCGTCACTGCACAATAGGTGGGTGCAGAACTAAGGTACTAATATATGCTTCACGAGCACACATCAATAGAAAGGTCTGTGTTCTGAGTTTCTACGATAACTCTAGAAATGCAAGGCGGCCTCAACCATAACGAAGCCTTACACTAATATAAGTATTAAATAGGAAAAAATGAAGAAAGTTGATTAGGTGCACACACCAGAGAAGATAAAAAGAATTACCACAAAATCAACAGATCATAACTCCAAAAAAAACTTCACAATGTAAAGTCCTCATGTCTCCTATAAGACAAATAAAAAATTATACCAAGCTGAATCCAGAATAAGCCAAGATTCTCCTTCAAAAAAGGCAAGCTATATCCACGAGACAATATAACCACAGCTCCATCATGCGTAACATTGACTAAATTCTACGACATAACCCACCAACATCATCTACACAACTGACGGTATATACAAAACTTATATTTTCACAAAAGAAGTCACAAAAAGCATAAGTCCCTAAGCACTTCAAGCTTCTCAGTTTAAAAACCAAAGTGCAAGTCCTAATGATTGATCAAGCGGGAATCTGTGCCACCAGCTTTACTATTATCCAACAGAACACAAGGCTTGCCATGAACTGAACCAACCATGGTAACCTATCGCATTATGATTTTAGAATATCAGCTCAAAAGTGTGGTAGTATCTCTACCTCCAAAAGTATGTTCGAACAATAGATCAAGGTATTTTTTTACCTGAATTCTTACCACTTAGCTCAAATCAATCGCAAAAAACTTTGAAGTTTCCATTTGATGTAAACAAAGACAAATACTTTTTTGCTCCTTGTGAAAGAAAGTGTCTTCAGAACATGAGTGCATTTTCTGAAGTTAAACCATTGTCACTGATTTGGTAAATGAGTTAGCCAAGCACACAAGAAAAGCTTTATGCATGTTCCAAAGACCCAAAGAAAAAAAGGCCTACCTGCAACTTGTAACCTCGAAATATTATTTTACTATTTTTCACTTATGCTTGTATTAGTTGACAACTTTGTGTATTGACCTTAACCCAGTTTCTTCCCAAGATGTGCTTTTTCAGTGTTTTCAGACTGTCTAGTAACCTTCTTCATAATTAACTGCAAAGAACAAGCACGAATTCTGACCAAAGCAACATCAATGCATATTACATAGGCCAGAACCATGCAGCATTTCATCAGTTCAAACACACATCACTACATTTAAGACATGCACAACCACCACCTCGCAGTATAAACTAGGATTTACGTTACCAGGACAACTAGATTAAAATGCAGATGAAGTGGCAATAAGGGAAGTAAAGGGTCAACCTCGTAACCTACCTACCTCCATTTGGTAGCCCCTATCATCCTCCTGCAACCTAGCACCTCCCCACCAATAAAAGAAGGCCTCAAAAAGCATGTGGGGCAATCTAAGATCAATTCTTCTCCTGGTCGATCCCTTTGATGACTCCCAACAAGCTGTAAAACCATTGGCACCTTGTAGCCATTCATAATTGAAACCGATTCATGGAGTACATTCCTCATGAATTTCTGCATGCATCCTTCACACTAGAAGCACAACCTAAGAGTAAGACAGCTCCCCATCTTGTCCCAAAATTAAGATCGAAGTAAATTTTTCAATTAGTGTTGTACCTAATGTACATTCAAAGGTCCCATTTTTAAGAAGGTCTTCACAACTAGCTTCAATAAGCTTGGAATTTCTCAAAACCCTCAGGAACTAGTTCTCTTTGGAGGCAACTGACACACAATGAGCCATCTTGTGCACTATAGCCTCATCTGCAAACAATTCACGTAGGGAGAGAAACTTGCTACGAAGCAAATGCACTGAAAATAAGGTAGAGCTACCAAAAAGTGCTCCATTTTGTGGAGCTGGACTTGAAAATTCAACCAAAAGTATAATTGCGTCACCAAGAGTAAGGAATATGTGATGATTCCATATTTTTTCACACATAAAATAGTGTTAAGACTCTTAAAAGGGTTATGAATATGACTTAAGGGAAGCTACACAATTGAGAAACAACCCTTGGTGCTCAAGGGGACTAGATTCTGGAAAGAATGCACGAGCAGCTAAAAGTAGAGAAACAACTTACTCTATCAAATGACTTAAACCATAGGGCAATGCCTTGTGTTCCATGACTGTGTCAAAGTGAAACAGAAGGTGTGGTGACAAGAATAACACGCGCGCGCGCGAGAGAGAGAGAGAGAGGAGAAGAAGATTCCATTATCGTATTCGGAGGTCAAATATGACCCATGGGACCGAGAAAACATACATGGCTAGACCTCTTACTAGAAGAGTAAATGGAGAATCATAACTAACGATGATACAACAAAATTGTGACATATGTCACTTAAGGACGGGAGAAGGGGAAGGTCGTTTGGGAATTTTTGGAGCCCAAAATTCCTCGATGATGCGTCCAACAACTAGAATGTCACCGCGCACAAGAGACCGACACCCTGCAGGCCCCAACAGGGTGTCCCCAAAGACTGGCGTCCCTTTCGGTATTTCTTTATTCAATTGAAAGTAGACGATCCGAACACATAGATCAAACTCTACCAAGGCGAGCGAAAAAAACAGGTGTTCCCGACATGATTTCAGCAGCATAACGACGCCAGAACCCCTGTAGGTCAAAAGTACCTGTCTAGAATGGATTCCCTCGCAATTTAGAAGCTTTTTGGTGAGCTGTAACAGAAATTCAGCGTGCTGCAATTCCCTTGTTTTGCCACTGCCAAGTGCTCAAAGCCATGTCTAAGCATGCCAAGGCCTTCCCGAGGCTCCCCTCGTGTTCCCTTGCAGTTTAGGTGTGAAACCCTAAACCTGCAGAAAAACATAGCAGGCTGTAATTCTCTGTTTTGGATCATTTTTAGCAGAGCGAGCACGTGAACGCGTGTCCCAAGGGCTCCCGCACGCAAGGGGACAGTTCCCCTATAAATTGGACAAGTTTTCGTGCAAGAAGACTCTCCAAATTCGCAATCTTCCAAGATGGAAATGTGCGTACCTGAAGAGGATTAGCAATTAGCTAATTCAATCCCTGTTCAAAAGGATCTTGCCTTGGCAAACGCACATAAAATCCTCAAAATTGTACATGATCATCTGAGTAGCCCTACTAGTGGGGCATTACCATAGGTGCAAAAGGGGAGAGAGATGCGCAAGAGCAAATTATCGCACTACATGAGACAAAGGAGAAGGCAAGCTTTCCATTAAAGTTGTGAACCTGCACCCACTATGTCACAAACTGCTGACATGTCAAAGCCTAAAGAATGGAGCCAACTTACCAATGCCGGCCGAGGAGCCTAACCCTAAGAAGAACAAGTAACAGAAGAACAAGTCCTACCAACTTATGGGGACCCCGTCCGATGGGGCCCCAAGTGACATAAAGAATCAAAATAAAGCACGACTCACACACATACAAAAGAAATCGAGAAGCTAGCTGATGACGTGGCAGATTTCCAAAAATCAAGCTGGCGGATGACGTGGCATGCTGTACGGATTTCCGCGTTTTGCGTTGGCTGATGACGTGGCAGGTTGTACGAATTTCCGTAAATTATGCCGGCAACTTTTGGGACCAAAAGCTTTTGAGTTTTGAAGGCTTTTCATTGTAACTGCTTTTTAGGCCAAGGGCCTTTAAACATGAGGTTAGGGCTCATTCTCTGGCATGCTTCCTGGAGAAGGTGCACAGTCTGGAGTACCGGCTTGTACTATGTTGATGCAATATAAAGAAATACCGAAAGGGGCGCCAAGGTTTGGGGCCAATACTCTCTGGGGTGGAATTCCGTCACTCTGTGTCGCGTGTCGTCTCTCACTAAAGCTCTGTATTTATTGAAGTGCTAAAAGTTTGTTCAGTCTGTTCTTTTCTATTGGTGCCCGTCTTGTGACACACTATTCACACACACACTGTAAGTCACAGTGAAGCAAAAATCAGCCTCAACCCTCATTTAGGCGCCCCCTCTTGCTCAGGTGTACGACAGGTTGCTCTCCTTCTGCCAAGTGTCTAGTTTGCCCCTTTTGAGTTGATTCCTTAGTTCCCACCAACTTATAAAGTTGTGACTCGCCGAGTGGCCCAGATTTCATTTGGCGCACTCAGGCTTCAAAATTCCGGGCTAGCTGGCATGACCAGTCCCAGACTGACTAACATAGACTCCTGACGTGAGAAACCTGTTCGGCCGCAACCGTTTCACACTCACCATGCAATGTCCACTTGCACCTTTTCAAGGGTTCTAGGGAAAACAAGTATAAATAAAATAAATAAATAATGTAGTACATATATAAAGAAGGCAACAAGAAAAATACACCTCTTGGTGACACACCCCAACCTTGAAATACTGCAAGCGACCTCGTTTGCATGCCAATACTACATGCGGATATCTCCTGAAATCACATATATTCTATGATGGGAATCCAAGATATACATGCTTCCGAAAATGTAGTGTTGGACGATTAAACAATCCCACCAACCTGGTTACCACACATATATCTTGCATAGAAGTCTTTTGGTGTACTCTCAAGCACAAACTTCTCTAGCCAAATTCTATATAGAAAGAGTAGATACAATTGCTTAACTACTCCTTTGAGCATCATGAACCATGCTCTCACCGGCTCCAAAGGGCTACATCAAGTCACCATCGGTTCCATCTGAAAGGCTTCAAGATATAGTTGCAATAGTTAAGGTGAATCAGCCATTTCGAGCTCTTCCATCCATTTAGCATCCAAGGATGGATTGTTCTTGAACTTCACCTGATAACGTCTTGCAACCTTTCCTCTAACCTTCCTTTTCTCATGTGCCAATATCTGTTCAGGAACAAGAATCTCATCCAATTCTTCCACTTCGGGTTGTTCCTCATCAAGCATATTCTCTGGCACATCACCAACAAAGAGCCTTAGAAGGCTGACATAAAAAGCATTGTGTATTTTCTACCCTTCTGGTAGCTTCAACTTGTAAGCTATATCGCTCATCTTTTCGAAAATCTGAAAAGGACCATAATATCGCATACTAAGTTTTGGAAACAAACGTTCCTTGCCTTTCCTTTTCCTAAACCTGGCCTTTTCAAAGCGCAATAGTACCCAATCACCAAGTGAAAATACAAGTTCACGACGGTGACGATCAGCAGTTTTCTTTTGCCGAGCTTGAGTCTTCTCAAGAACAATCTTTATCTCCTGTATCTTTCATCCATATCTTGCACATACTTGTCTGCCTCAAATATCTTGTCCTTAGTTTGCAAATTGGGTGGGACCTTCTTCCCTCCTTCCACTATCTCAAATGGTTCCTTACCTGTTGACGTATGCAAGGTGTTATTATACACATATTCAACCAATGGGAGATGGTGTTCCCAAGTTGCCTTATGCTCTGACACATAACATTTGAGCAAATCTAGGACAATAGAATTTGCCTTTTCTGACTATCCATCAGTTTGTGAATGAACAGAAGATGAGAACTTTAGCGTAGTGCCCATATTCTCAAACAATGCCTTCTAGAAAAGACTCATCATATGTGGATCCCTGTCACTGACAATTGACTGTGGCATCCCGTGATACTTAAAGATATTGCTCATGAATATCTTGACGATGTGTTCTGGCTATATCTTCTTCCTAACAGGAATGAAATGGGCCTTCTTATTGACCCTACAAATGATAGACCAAATCCCATCATTGCCTCTTTGCCTTGTTGGAAAATCAAAGATAAAGTCCATCGCTATGCTTTCCCATGGCCTATCAGGGATCGGCAATGGCTACAACAATCCCCGTTGCTTTTGCCTGTCAAATTTGCCATTTTGGCATACTAAGCATGATCTTACAAATGTGTCAACATCTTGACGCAAAGCTGGCCAATAGAAAAATGCCTCAACCACTTGAACCATATAACCGGCATGTACACAGTAGAGGGCGGTACTATTTTAATTACCTGTTAACTTTACACAGAGCACTGTGAAGAAAAGAGAACACATGCGTCCACAGCTAGAATGTCACTGCGCACATGAGCCCGACCCCTTGTAGGCCCCAAAGACTGGCGCCCCTTTCGATATTTCTTTATTCAATTGAAAGTAGACAATCCGAACACATACATCAAACTCTCACAAATCTGTCCAAACTTGGCGAGAGCTGAAAACGTAGGTTTCCGACCTGATTTTGGAAGCATAACGGCGCTAGAACCCCTGTAGGTCAAAAGTATATATCTAGGATGGATTCCATCGCAATTTAAAAGCTTTTTGGTGAGCTTTAACAGAAATTAGCGTGCTGTAATTCCCTGTTTTGCCATTGCCAGGTGCCCAAAGCCCTGTCTAAGCATGCCAAGGCCTTCCCGAGGCTCCCTCGGTGTTCCCTTGCAGTTTAGGTGCAAAACCCTAAACCTGCAGAAAAACACAACAAGCTGTAATTCTCTGTTTTGGATCGTTTTTAACGGAGCAAGCACATTTACGCGTGTCCTAAGGGCTCCCGCACGCAATGGAACATTTCCCCTGTAAATTGGACAAGTTTTCACGCAAGAAAACGTTGCCAAAAAACTGTCATGAATGGTTTCTTTAAAACATACAAGGCACCTTGTGCCCTTAGGGTCATAAGATGTGTAGAGCATAGAGAGGTTCTTACTAGTATACAGGAGACTCTATGGCCTGAAGGCCACAGGGTCCCAATATGGAGCATAGATCGGTTCTTACTAGCATAGAGAGACTCTCCAAATTTGCAATCTTTCGCGATGAAACTGTGAGTACCTGTAGGGGATTGATTATCAATTAGCTAATCCGATTCTTGTTCAGAAGGCTTTTGCCTTGGCAAACGCGCATAAAACCCTCATTTGAGTGCCCCCTCTTGCTTAGGTGTCCTGCAAGTTGCTCTCCTTCTACCAAGTGCCCAATTTGCCCCTTTTGAGTTAATTCCCTAGTTCCCACCAACTTATAAAGTTGTGAGTGACTTGTTGAGTGGCCCAGATTTCATTTGGCGCGCACAGGCTTCCATACTCTTTGGCCCAACCAGTCCCAAACTGACCGACCTAGACTCCCGATGTGAGAAACCTGTTCGGCCGCAACCGTTTCACACTCACCTTGCAATGCCCACTTACACCTTTTCAAGGGTTCCGGGGAAAATAAGTAAAAATAAAATAAATAAAAATATGTAGTACATATTTAAAGAAGGCAACAAGAAAAATACACCTAGTGGCAGACAACCCATTTTCTGGTTGATGGTAGTCTCGAACCTTTTGAAGTTCTTGCTTCTTGACTTTGAGATGGGCAGGTACCAAGGCCTTGCTTATCCATACTTTAGTGCCCCTAAGAAGTCAAGCTTGTTGTAGAAGCGATATGCGCACCTCTTTAGTTTTGAAGACCAAGATGCCTTAATTGGTGAAGTTGTCATAGTGAACCTTCTCAATTGTGTTGAGATCGAACTCGATTGGATGAATGGCTTGATTGAGCTTGACTAGTGTCAAGGTGAAGTCGTCATTCTCTCCCCACCAAGTAGATGGCAAGCCGCCGATACGGACGAAGAGTGCCAATCCTCCATGTTGGCAAGGTTCTTGGATGCATTCTTCTATCTTGGAAGAGACTGCAACGCAAGGTTGTTTTCGTATGCACGTATGGATCCGATCCGTACTATACGATATTGGTACAGTACGAATCAATCCGTAAAAGTTTTTAAAAAAATTATTTTTAATTTTTGGGGAGAAGGCCATAGAGTGATTTTGTGAGGGTTTCTGAGCCATTCCGTCACTCTTGGGCACACAAACAAAAACCATCAACCATGTCACATGGGCTAGATACTCAATTCTACTACATAGACTCACTTATTGAGTTGGATGGTTTTATTTATTACATATGTATGCTCTATGATGAGCCTTTTGTTATAGCTTGTAGGCTATCACCTATGGTACTTTGATCATAATTACCCAAAACGAAAACGGGAGGGTTTCGGAACGGGACAGGAACGGGGAGGAGGAGGGGGACCCGGAACGAGAACGGGGTCGAAACGGTCGACTAAAGTAAGGCTTGAATTACTTCCATTCAACTTAGTCCCAAATCAACTCCTAAACAACCCCAAAACTGTCCCCAAACCTAACCTCAAATTGCCTCAAATATGTCCCCCCCAACAATCCCAAATCTGCCCCCAAATGCCTGCTTTTGCCCGTTCCGCCCTGTTCCCCCCGTCCCGGAACACTGTTCCGATTACACCCTGTTCCAAGACGGTGTTCCGTTCCCGACTCCGTTTCGGGAACGAGACTCGTCCGGAACGCCGTTTTGGAACGTTTGGGTTGTGTCCCGTCCATTCCCTGTTACATTGACTTTGTTGTTTTTAGTATTGGTATACTATTTCAGATCTCAATTGAACTTTGATATGCATGTTCAATGTTCAACGTCATCTAAAGTCTCTTACAATAGTTACACAATATGACAGTATGTAGATGTCTTGTAAAACATGTCTTTAAATGTCTCTAAAAGCTGATGCATGTAATCTTGTTTTTAATTAGAAATGTCCTAGAAAGTTCGGTAAATTGAGGTTTTATTACAAGAGTACATATTTTTACATACATAAATACATTTTTAGTACGGAAGAACGTATAGTACATATAGATCCACCATGTATAATACGTCTGGAACCACCTTATTGCGACGGTTGCTTCGTGAACTTGGGTGGCAAGGTTGGCCACACTTGTGGTGAAGGTGAGTTCGACTTCTTTCGCCTTGGCGAGGGAGTGCTCATCGTCAACTTGCTTTTGAGACTCCAAGGAGTAGAGACGCGTCTCAAGGGCTGCGAGACACACCTTGAGCCCTACGTTCTCGTCCCTGCGCTCTCAATTTTTATACACACACACACACACACACACACACACACACACACACACACACACACACACACACACCTAGATGAATCGAGGATAAGCCCAGATCCACCCCTAAGGAAAGTTGAAGACGATCCATCAGATCCACCACCCTGATGAGCGCACGGCGGTGTGTGCAAGTGATAGAGCATGCGAAGATGTGCAGGCCTTGAGGCTTGAAGCGGAGGCACTGTGCTGCAAAAGGGAAGCGCTAGCAGAACGAAGATGGAGAGAGAGAGAGAGCTCACGTTTTTGGGAAAAACTCAATAATTGAGTTTTGGGTTTTCCCACTTTTATTAAAAGTGACCTTTAAAAAATGTGTCCAGGTTATTTAGGCCTTTAACCCAACAACCTCCCACTTAAAGGCATAAATGACGCCTTTAAGTTAACCAACTCCCACCAGCTGTATGCAATGCTCATGTTGAGCCTTAGCAAGACTCTTGGTGAGAACATCTGCAAGGTTATCCTGTGTGTGAATCTTAGTCAAGGTGACTAGACCATCCTCCAATACCTGTCGTATGAAGTGGTATCGCACATCAATGTGCTTTGTCCGTGCATGAAACATGGCATTCTTGGCCAAATAGACAGCACTTTGGCTATCACATCCCAAGACGAGTACTAGAAGACATACCAAGCTCTTTGACAAGTCTGCCCAACCATATGGCCTATTTAGAAGCCTCAGTAGTACTCAATGCCACAATTTTCTGCAGTCGTGAACACCAAGAGACAGCACCACCAAAAATAGCAAATACATAGCCACTAGTGGACTTCCTGGTATCCAAGTCACCTGCCATATCTGCATCACAATCGCCCTGCAACTTCAAGTCACTTTTGCCATAGCATATACACCTAGATTGTGTACCTGACAAGTACCTCAGAATGCATTTCACAGCTTCCCAATGTGCTTTGCCGGGATTGGACATGTATCTACTAACAACTCCCACCGCATGGGCAATGTCAGGACGAGTGGCAACCATAGCATACATAAGAGAACCACAAGCTGATGTGTAAGGGATTCCCTTCACAGCATTCATTGCCACGTCATCCTTTGGGCAATCGGCTTTGCTAAGCTTAGTGTATGGAGGTAAAGATACTCCAAGAGGCTTAGCATCAACCATATTAAACCTATCAAGTACTTTTGCAATGTACCTTTCTTGGGATAAAAACAGCAATTTCAGCTTTCTATCTCTTTTAATACGCATGTCCAAAACATGCTCTGCATCACCCAAATCCTTCATAGCAAATGTTGAATTTAGCTTACGTTTCAAAGCATCAAGACTAGTCCTATGTTTCCCGGCAAGCAGCATGTCATCAACATAGAGAACAAGTATGATGGGACTACCATCTTCATCCCTTTTCGTATACAAACAATGATCTGCATGGCTACGTTTAAAGCCTTGAGACAGCATAAAAGTGTCAAACTTCTTATACCACTGCCGTGATGATTGTCTCAAACCATACAAAGCCCTTTTCAGTTTGCATACAAGTTCCTCATGTGTAGGAACTACAAAATCTTCAAGTTGTTTCATGTATATGTCCTCTTCAATGTCACCGTGCAAAAACGTTGTCTTTACATCCATTTGATTCAATTCCAAATCAAGCACCGCAACGAGAGCAAAAAGGCAAGTAAAGTTGTAAGCTTTACAACGGGAGAAAAGATTTCTTGAAAATCAATTCCTTCTTTCTGTGCATATCCTTTTGCAACCAATCTTGCCTTGTACTTGGGTTTTTCATCCACAATCTTAATCTTGTATACCCATTTGTTAGGAAGAGCCTTTCTCCCTTTAGACAATGGCACAAGATCCCAAGTATCATTTGCATTCAAGGATTTCATTTCCTCTTGCATTGCAAGCTCCCACTTACTGCTTGACTCACATGTCTTTGCCTCTTTATACGTAAGAGGCTCTCCCTCATCTGTCAACATCACATGATGCAAAGAGGGCTCAAAGCGTTGTATCAACCTTCTGACACGAGTAGACCTGCGTACCCAATGATCTACATTCTCAGGCACAAGTTCTACATCAAGAGGCAACTCATTTTCAACATGCTCATGCTGCTGAAAATCATTTTCAACCATGACAGGTGGCTGTCCATCCTTATTTGGAGCATCTAAATCATGTCCTACCTCTTCTGGCTCAAGGTTAACCGGCCGATTATCAATTTCAGCTTGCAGTAATGCATCCTGAGGCTCTTTTTCAACATCAATAGGTGGCAAGAGAGGCTGAAATTTGATCGATTTCTTGTCAATTTCAGAAGATGTAGCATTTTTCAGCAATTTAGCCTCATTGAATACTACATCTCGGCTGCGTACTACCCTCTTAAACTGAGGCAATCATATCCTATAGCCCATTTCACCCTCTTCCCCATAACCTAGGGAGAGTCCTTGGATGGACTTGGCATCTAGCTTTGTCCTCAAGTCATTACGAACATGGACAAACGCCTCGCAGCCAAACACTCTCAAATGATCATAAGAGGCAGGTTTGCCAGACCAAACCTCCTCTGGAATGTCATTTTTCAGCATACTGTTAGGAGAGCGATTGCATATATGAACTACAGTTTTCAAAGCCTCTCCCCAAAACCCATGAGGGAGATTAGCCGTGGACAACATGCAACGCACTCTCTCACATAAAGTACGGTTATCCCTCTCAGCCACACCATTAGAAGATGGATTATAAGGGGCTGTCAACTCCCTTTTAATCCCATATTCTTCGCAATAACGCTGAAATTCAGCAGACGTGTACTCCCCCCCATTGTCAGATCTCAGACATTTAAGCTTACTACCCTTTTGCATGCTCACAAAAGCATGAAACCTCTTAAATGCATTAAATGTCTCACTCTTATTCTTTAACAAATATGCCCAGCCTTTCCTAGTGCAATCATCAATGAATGTAACAAAGTATAATGCACCACCAAAAGACTTAACAAGCATTGAACATACACCGGAGTGAATTAAAACAAGAGCATTAGCTTTGCGCGAGACACCATAATAATAAGAAGACTTCTTTTGTTTACCATACAAACAATCATTACAAAAATCTAACTTGGTGCCCTGTACATCAACCCTCTTCAAAGAGGAGAGCACATCAAGTCCCTTCTGGCTCATATGGCCAAGTCTTTTGTGCCACAACTCCAAATGAGAAGCAACTTCGGCCACTGCAAGAAACTTGCCAGGCAAAGCTTTGCCATGTAAATAGTACAAGGTACCACACTTGCATCCCTTGACAATGAGCATTGATCCCTTAAGCAACTTCCATGAACCCCCAGCAAAAATGGTAGTATTACCCTGTGCATCCATCTGGCCAACAGACAATAGACTCTTCTTGATGCCTGGTACATACCTTACATCTTTAAGCATAAACTCTTGGCCATTGTTTAATGCCAAGCGCACAGTGCCCATTCCTTCAATGTCACAAGCATGGTTATCCCCAAGGTAAACCTTGCCATACTTGCCTGCATGATAAGAAGCAAAACACTCCACAGATGGAGTCACATGAAATGAGGCACCCGAATCTACTATCCAAGACTGTGTAAGGCCATCATTTGCACTTAGCAATGCATCAATGACATCTCTACATGAGATAAGTATGTCTTCTGCATTTGCTACAACAAAATCTGAGGGGCATGAAGCTGCAACCAAGATCTCCTCACTGTCGGATAGCTCTGTGATAACCACACTAGAGGATACATTGACAGTCTCCGAATCCTTGGAGGAGGTACCTACTGATTTTTCCCCTTTCTTATCCTTTGTCTTCTTCTTCTCCTGTGATTCCTTCTTTCTTTCCTATTATTTCTTGAAATACCTGCAATCTGGCTTCTTATGGCCTTTTCTGCCACACTGGTAACAAGTCACATCCTTATCCCTAGACTTGCTTTTGCTCCTGTTTTGAGTCTTGGTACCTGTATTTTGCTTCTGATTTCTGCCTCTCGCCTTGTAAGCTGAACTGCCACCTTCCCCACCACTAGACTTGCGTCTAATTTCCTCATTTAAGATGGAGCCTCGCACTCCATCATGTGTGAGGTTGGGGCTATTACTCAAAGAAACCACAAGCGTTTCCCAAGAGTCTGGCAAAGTCATCAACAAAAATATAGCTTTCAACTTGTCATCAAAAGGTTGAAGCCCAGTATCCTGTAGCTGACTCATAACACTGGTGAAAGCACTTAAGTGCTCAGACGCCGACTTGGCTTCGTCAAGCATCATGTTCACCAGTTTGCGCATCAAATGCACCTGATTCACAGGGGTGACATTCTCATAAGTGGCCTTCAACTTATGCCAAATTGCATGTGCAATGTCCAAGTCCTTTATGTCCACCAGAATGTCATCGGTCACAACCATTTTGATATAGGCCTTTGCCCTCTTGTTGAGCTTGGCCCAATCCTCATCCGGCATATCCACAGGCTTTACAGCCAAAAGGGCGTCCTCACAATCCTTGAGGAACAAAATCCCCTGCATCCTGTCCTGCCATAGATCGAAACCTGTACTGTCAAATCGCTTGATTTCCATCAAGCTCTTGGCATGAGACGACGAGGAAGTAGAGGCCATTTGCACGGATAAAAATGCAGCAGAAAGTGTCTACACAAAATCTGAAAATTTCCAGTGATCACAATGTACAGCACGTTGCATACAATGAGCTGAAAATTTCAGCAATTAACAAGTATCCCCAATGCGTACGTGCATAAACCCACAAAAGGCGTACATAAACCTCAATTTGTGTACATAAAAACAGTCCAATTCTGAATTTTTTGCAAATTTACTGTTTTGGCGCATCAATTTGCATCAAATGGACCTATTTTGAGTGGGAAAAGCAAGGGGCATTCACGGGAATCAATTTAGAACACCTGCGTTTTGCTGTTTTGACCTGTAATTTTTTGGTTTTTACATGTTTTGACCTAATTTCAGCCTGTTTTAGGCTGTTTTGGGAACCCTAATCACCCTAGGTGACACCGGAAGCAAAAGGCTTCGCGGTGAAAGCGGAAATTTGACGCGAGAGAAGCCTTTTGCCTGCTGTCCAATCACCTGCGCAAAGCTTCTCAAACCCTAATCTGGCTCTGATACCAGTTGATGAGCGCGCGGCGGTGTGTGCAAGTGATAGAGCACACGAAGATGTGCAGGCCTTGAGGCTTGAAGCGGAGGCACTGTGCTGCAGAAGGGAAGCGCTAGCAGAACGCAGAGGGGGAGAGAGAGAGCTCACGTTTTTGGAAAAAACTCAATAATTGAGTTTTGGGTTTTCCCACTTTTATTATAAGTGACCTTTAAAAAATGTGTTCAGGTTCATATTGAACCTACACAAAAGTATAAAAATGTACAAAAAGGGGTTATTTAGGCCTTTAACCCAACACACCCATGGGGTGGGCACAAAAAGCTGTGTTCGCTTGATTGGAGGGAGAAAACCATGGGTGGGCACAAAAAGCCGTGTTCGCTTGATTGGAGGGAGAAAACCGCCGTGTTGCATCGTAGCTTGAAGAAGTCCCTTTCACGAGGAAAGACCTTGTACTTTGTAGGTCTGAGTAGGCCGAACTCAAGACTCTACCTTCCCCGTGGGAAGGGGCTCCTGCTTTTAGGGTAGGGCCTACTTGTTGTGTGAACACGGTCCTATCTTGTTGGTGACTTGCAAAGCGAGCTGCGAGCTAGGGTCGGATTTGATGAACTGGATCGGGTCTGAGAGTCGAGGTTTGAAGCGGTGAGGTCTGAGTAGCGAGGCCTAAGCAGCCGAGGTTGGGTATGGGTTGGGAGGAGACAGGGTAGGGGCGGAGATGTGGGTGCAGAGGGCTCTCCCGCAGGACTGTCCCTCGCCCTTGGGAGGGCCACAAGAAGCAAAGGAGGTCGAGGCTTCGATTGTGGCGTTGAGAGAGAGAGAGAGAGAGAGAGAGAGAGAGAGAGAGAGAGAGAGAGAGAGAGAGAGAGTGCTCAAGCCCTCTAGGGGAAAACTCTGCTATCAGAAGGGAAACTACACGCTCACAACTCAAAACAATCCAATGCCAGAATGAAAAGCCCTAACCATAGGCCATATTCACATTTGGTTGGACATGGATCAAGCGCCCATCCACTTCCCCCCTCATTTTTAATTGTTGTCCTCAACAATATCCTCAATTGTAAAAAAGAAGAAACAATTCTTCAATGATCTTATTGATTTCCAAGTAGCACTCGACTAGGGTCTATGCTTTCACTTATCAAATACTCGGGGTAAGAAGACCCTCTGATAAAGAACCGATTCAGGTTCAAGTGGAATGTAATGAGTGATATACTCCAAACTCGGAATTTCCTCCAAAGGAACGTGTCCATCTTATCCCAACCGCTCCTTCAAGCAGTTAACGTGGAACAAGGGATGGACAATAATGTCAGAGGGTACAAGCAATTTGTAGGAGATATCACTAATCTTCTTGAAAATTTGGACCGGCCCACAACATCTTCGAGCATAGACCAATATAGACGGTTTTAGAATCCTTCGGCACCTTTAGAAACACTGTAATCGGCTCGTAGGATGGTAGACTTTAGCTTCCACCAAATCTTTACACTGATGAACATTACTTGAACTTTACGACACAAAGGAACTTCACGAATAACCCTGTGACTAGTAATTACACTTCAAACAAACCACGGCTTGGCAGCTAGAGTGCTTCCAAGCAGACAGCGACACCTTGTAGGCCCCAAAGACTAGCACCCCTTTCGGTATTTCTTTATTCTTAATACACTTGAGAAAAACCTGTAAACTTCTACAAGTTGTCCCACTTTTATCGGGCTGAAATTCACCTACTCTAGCCCAGTTTCGATAACATAACCACAGTAGAAGTCTTCATGGACAGAATCCAAAGTAAACAGTGACTTTCCACGCACTTTAGAGCACTTTACAAAACCTGGCGAGAAATTACAGCACACTGAATTCTTTGTTTTTGGCCTCCAATTTGCACCAAAACACATGTTCGGTGATTCCGTAGCTTCCCCGAAGCTCCTGGCACCTGTAGGCATCAAGACATGCCAAAACCCTAAATCTGCAAAGGATTAGGGTAAGCAGTAATTCTATGTTTTGCACTCTGATTTGTGTGCCGATCACTTATGTGGGTACCCTGTAATAACAGACTTGGACACTCCAAGTCAAGAATCAATCACGACAGCACCAAATAACCACTTCAAAACAGTTCACAATTCACAATAGATTTGCACTAGCCCAACGGAGTTCCTTCCCTAGAGATATTGGCCCCAAAGACTGGCGCCCCTTTCAGTATTTCTTTATGTATTAATCAGTTCAAAGTACAAGAGTGCCACTCTCAGACTCTGCGTCCAGGTGCTCTACAGAATAAGAGCCCAAATACCTTATTTAAAGTTTATAAGGGATGCCAAAAGCAAAGGCTTGAAAAGCTTCAAATCAAAAGCCTAAAATTAAAAGTAAAGGCTCTTTCCTCTCTCAAGCTCTCTTGAGTTTTAAAATAAAGCAAGAGATTTTCTCTCTCTCTTTCTCTCATAATTTGCGTTGAGCAAAAGCTGCTTTTTTCCCCGTGCAAAATCCGGAAAGTTCCGTACAGTGCCACGTCATCATGTCAACGCTTTTTTCGGGTTTCAACCTGCTGTCCTTTTCGTTAGGGTTAGGGTTAACGTTTTAGCTGTTTTTAGGGTTTCTGGAAGATTTTAGGGTTTGCAAGTTTTAGGGTTAGGATTTTCAACAGCAGTTAGGGTTTCGGCTCTCGGACAGACACGTCATCACTTTGTGACATACCCCCCTCTTGAAAGCATTGTAATCCCCCTCGATTACACTTGCAAAACAGACAGAGGCCATAAACCGTCTTAACAGACACTGACTGTTAGTACCTACGTACTAGGAAGACACATCTAGCACATGTACCAATCGACAGTCACATCACAGGACATTACATGACATTCAACATTCATTCGGATCTTAGACCATGATTTATCGGTAATGTAGCTAGCAATCGCATCTAGATCCAATCGGGACCTCATCGATGTCCGATTGACTAACCCCTATTGCACCCATGTCTATTCGAGAACAATTAGACCAAAATGCTGCAATCATTTTGTCTATCAGTTCCTGCACTTAAAAGAAGTCAAGAACAAATCAGTATCATAATCACAAATTCCATTTCATAAAGTCATCCAGCAGAATACTGTCAGCTCTCAGTATCCCTGAAGCTCATAGAGACATTAGTAACTTAAGTATCAAAATCGAGGCATCTGTTGACAAAGGAGCGCAATGACTCCCTTCTTGTGCATCCCACTGCACCAGATCTCCGACCAGGCTGAATTCTGGGTTCCATTTGGAGTACGACTATGCTAAACCAAAAGCCTCGAGATAAAGTTTCACAATCTGAGGAGTATCTGCTAGGTCCTCCTCCTCCATCCACTTCGCATCCAATGTAGGATAGTTCTTGAACTTAACCAAGAACCGCCTTCGGACTTTACCTTTATTCTTCGTATCCTTATGTGCCAAAATCTGCTCGGGAACAAGGATCTCCTCATTTTCTTCCACTTCTGGTTGCTCATTAGGCTCCCCATCATCAGGCACATCACCTTTAAAAGGTTTCAAGAGACTCACATGAAATGCATTGTGAATCCTCCAAGTATCAGGCAGTTTCAATCGGAAGAAGACATCGTTTATCTTTTTAGAGATCTGGAAAGGTACGTAGTATCGCATACTAAGCTTTAGAAAAAGCCTCTCCTTTCTCTTTTTCTTTCTCAGGCGTGCCTTCTCAAAACGTAAGAGCACCCAATCATTCTCCTTCAATTTCAAGTCGCGACGATGGCGATCCGCTGCCTTTTTCTATCGTTCTTGAGATTTCTGCAAAGTCTCGCGAACCTTGGCAAAAGCCGTATCTAAGTCTCGCGTATATTCATCCACTTCAAAAAACTAATGTCTCGTGCTTAGGAAGGGTGGAACCTTCACAGCACCTTCTTTAATAGAAGCAATTATTGTATCCTTGACAAACTGACAAGAAATACTCACTTCTATAGCACTAACCAAACTTTTGGACATTCCATAAGAGCAATTGCCAAACTGACAATCTGTACAGCTCTAACATTCATGTAACATGTACTTCATTTGAGCTCACTTTAAATAACATGTACATCATTTCTTTCAGAAGCCATTGTCACACTGACAATCCATGTAGCTCTGAAACTCAAGGGGTCAAGGTAGGTTGCAAATCGAAGGCTTCAAGGTAAAGTGATAACATAGTTGGTGACTCTGCAAGTTCACATTCTTCCATCCACTTAGAATCGATTGGTGGATAGTTTCTGAACTTCACCAAGTAACGCCTAGCAACCTTGCCTTCCACTTTTCTTTCTTTACGTGCCAAAATCTGTTGCGGGACCAAGATCTCGTCAAGTTCCTCGACTTCCAGCTAATCTCCAGCTGGCATATCTTCTGCCACATCAACCACATAGGGTCTAAGAAGACTCACATGAACCGCATTGTGAATCTTCCAACTCTCAGGCAATTTCAGCCTATATACAACATCACTGATTATGTCGCATACTTGAAAAGGCCCATAGTAACGCATGTTGAGCTTTGGAAACAGTCTTTCCTTGCCCTTCATCTTCTTTAACCTTGCCTTTTCAAAGCGCAAAAGCACCCAATCACCAAGTGAAAATACCACTTCACGACGGTGACGATCAGCTGCTTTCTTTTGCTTTGCCTGAGTCTTTTCTAAGGCCACTTTGACCTTCTTGTACATTTCATCCATGTCCTGAACATACTTATCTGCTTCAAATATCTTGTCCTTTGTATGCAGTATGGGAGGAACTTTCTCGGCACCTTCAACTATCTCAAAAGGTGCCTTGCCAGTTGATGAATGCACTGTATTCTTGTATGCCTACTCCACCAATGGCAAATACTACTCCCACTTTCCTTTATGCTCTGACACATAGCACTTCAGCAGATCTAGGACGGTAGAATTTGCCTCTTCTAACTACCCATCTGTTTGAGGACGAAATGACAAAGAGAATTTGAGCGTTGTGCCCATATTCTCAAACAAGCCTCTCCAGAACAAACTTGTCATGCGTGGATCACCGTCGCTAACAATCGACTATGGCATGCCATGGTACTTGAAAATATTGCTCGTAAACAAGCGTACCATCTGATCTGGCTTTATCTTCTTCCTGACAGGAATAAAATGAGCCTGCTTGCTAAATGTGCAAATGATGGTCCAAATACCATCATTTCTTGTCTGCGTTCTCGGAAGATCAAAGATAAAATCCATAGCAATACTTTCCTATGGTTTATCTGGAATAGGCAGTGGTTGCAATAACCCTGGTGCCTTTTGCCTGTCAAACTTGACCTTCTGGCATATTAGGCATTCTCACACAAAGGCATCGACATCTCTTCTCAATCTAGGCCAATAGAAGAATGTCTCAACCACTTTAACTGTAGCATCGATACCACCATGCCCTGCATACGGTGGGGCATGACTCTCTTCCATAACTTTGCGTCGCAATGGCTTTGTGACACACAATCTGCCATGCATCATCATAAAGCCATCTTTGAGAAGATATTGTTCATGACGTTGTCCATCCATTAGCTGCTCGAAGACCCTCGCAAAATCTTCATCATTTGCATGTTGTTCCCTCATATCATCAAGCTCATGATGATAAGAAATTGACACAGCTGAAATTTGTGGCTTCCTTGACAAGGCATCAGCCACAACGTTCTTCTTGCCTTCCACATGCACAATCTGAAAATGGAACATGGACAAGATATTTGCCCATCCCATATGCTTCTCAGATAACTTTGCCTGTGTCAAGAAGTATCGCAAGGTCTGATGATCCGTTTGGACAACGAAATCTGCACCTAGCAGGTAGTGTTTCCAACTTAAGAGCGCATGAATCACGGCCTGCAATTCTTTTTCATAGACTTGCATAGTCTTACCTGGCCCTTGCAAGATTCTACTCTCATAGGCTACTACCCTTCCATCTTGCATTAGCACTGCACCAATGCTACTACCGCAGGCGTCACACTGGACCACAAATGACTTCCTAAGATCTGGCAACACAATGACTGGATCTGAAGTCATCTTTTTCTTATAACAGATTAAAAGCTGAAATCTCTTTTTGTGTCCATCTAAAGGTGACTGCCTTCTTTTAAAGAGCATGTAAAGGTGAAGCAATCTCAGCGAAACTTCGGATAATCCTTCTGTAATAGGAGCATAGTCCCAGGAAGCTCCGAACATCGTGCACCGTCTTCAAATCTGACCATGACTTGATCGCTTCAACTTTAGCAGGATCCATTCTGACACCATCCTTTGAGACAATGTGTCCCAGAAAGTGAATCTCTTCTAGAAAAAAATCACTTTTCTTTGCATTGATGAGCAACCTATGGCTGCGCAGCTCTTTGAACACAATGGCCAAGTGATGCCTATGCTCCTCTTCATTCTTTGAGTACACTATCATGTCGTCAAAGAATGTACCAACAAACTGCTGGTGTGGACGGAAAATTCTGTTCATCACCCTATTGAACGTAGCTAGAGAATTTGTGAGACGAAAGGGCATCACTAAAAATTCGTAAAGCCCAAACGTCGTTCTAAAAGCAGTCTTGTGCACATCCTCTGATCTAATGGGGATCTGATGGTACGCACTCTTTAGATCTATCATGCTAAACATAGCCAGAATATCATCAATTCTAGCTATACGGAGCCTATTCTTGATGGTATTCTTGATTAGTGCACGGTAGTCAATGCACATACACCATGAGCCATCCTTTTTCTGCACCAACAGCACTGGAGAACAAAATGGAGATGAACTAGGCTGAATCAGCCCCTTTTCTAACAGCTCCTGTACTTGGCTCATTATCTCTTTCTGCTGAGCCGAACTAACCCTGTACGGAGGCCTATTTGGTGGGCTATTGCCTGGCACCAAAACTATTGCATGGTCCTCGGGTCTCTCTGGCGGTAATTGAGATGGAAATGAATCGGAAAAACAGTCACTATACTGTTGTAAAAACATTGACCTTTCTTTATCTAACAAAGATAAATTTGATTCATCACAATCTGACACTTCACGTGCAAAAACCAAGTACGTAGAAAGATGCTTTTTCATTACAGAAGTAATAGCAAGAGCTGATACAATGGGAATAGACTCCCCTTTAAGCTTTACATCCAGAATGTGAGTCTTTCCCCTGCTCTATACAGTGATCTTTTTGTTGTAGGCATCCATGATTCCCTCAACAGGAAACAACCAAGGAATGCCTAACAATACATCACATTCATCCAGTGGCATGATGTAAAATTCTTCAGCATCTACATAGGACTGGATATGTAGGCGCAACTATCCGATGATGGGTGTCACAGCCTCTGTATGGCCAGGACATGCCAAACCTGCCTCTGTTGTATACCCCATCTCTACATGTCTGATTCCCATAGTTACCCGGAACGCGGAATGGGAATGGCAACGGGATCCCCGCGGAACGGGGGAACGGCTAGGGGTCCGGAACGGGAACGTCGCGGAACGGGAGGTATAAAAGACACCCAAATAGTGCAATTTTTAGCTTCTTGTGTTTAAATACAAGGAGTATTAGAGTGCTTTCACTCTAATACTCACAAAAAACTCGTTTTGAAGACCATTCAACCTTGCTATGACTAGATGATGAGAGAGAGAGAGAGAGAGAGTGAGATGGAGAGGGAGAGATTTGAGAGAGTGGAAGGGAGAGGAAGAGAGCTTGAAGGCTTGAAGCCTTGAGCCTTGAGAGAGTGAGTCTTGAGAGGGAGAGATCTTGAGAGTTAGAGGGAGAGAGCTTGAGCCTTGAGGATTAGCTTGTGAAGAGAAAGGGGGAGGGGGGTGCATTTTATGAGTCCTTGAGGCCTTGCACACTTTCAAAAGAAGCCCAAACATTTACTTCAATTTTTTCAATTTTTGCCAAATTTGTTTGTAGCCGTTGGCCGTTCCAGGGGCATTCCGGAACGGTCCAGGGGCGTTCCGGAACGGTCAGACATTCCGGGACATTCCGGAACGTTCGAGAAGGGAACTGCCCCCCGGAACGCCGGAACGGGGGCTAGGGGGCGTTCCCCGGTAACTATGTTGATTCCCAACTTTGAAGCTAATTCTGGGGAAATGAAGTTGGCTTTGGCACCTGGATCAAAGAAGATAAGCACTGTTTGATCCCTGACCTTTCCCCATGCTCTGCAAAGCTCACTTGCATCTGAATTTGGCTTGTCGCCCACCATATCTCGCACTAGACCAACCATGGGCCTCTTTCCTTCCCTGTCCTCCTTGTCTTCAGAATCAGCTTGCCTTTTCTTTTCAGGACAATTCTGAGCAATGTCGCCAGGCTGCTCACAGATAAAGCATTTATTCTCTGACCTCAGGACCTGCCTTTGCTCTTCCGACTTGCGAGCAAAAGGTCTTTTCCATTTCTTTGCTGGTCCCTTTTTTGGTTCAGCGGTGGCTTTGCCTTTCCATGCTTTGGCTGGCTCCTGAGTCGCTCTAGGAACCACGTTGAGCACGTACTTCTTCGCTGAATTTTTCTTGGCTGATCCTTCTTTGACGCCCGTATTGAATTCACAATCTTCTCCCTTAAGCAAACCATTGTCAGTGTTTGCTACCTCGATGAGTTGCGTCAAAGTAGTGACTTTGGTCTTCGTGCAGTACTTTCTCAATCCTTTGGGTAGGTCACAACAGTATTTTTCAATCTGTTCTGTCAATGGCACAAACCTGTAGGAAGTTACTGGAAGCAGAGCTTTCCAAAACTTCCGATTGAAGTCATCCAGATTCTTGCAAGTAGCAGCATTAAGCTGGTGCCATTCTGTCATGACATCTGCTTCAAAGTCATCAGATAACCATGCTGATCCTTCCTTGACGCCCGTATTGAATTCACAATCTTCTCCCTTGAGCAAACCATTGTCAGTGTTTGCTACCTCGATGAGCTGCATCAAAGTAGTGACTTTGGTCTTCGTGCAGTACTTTCTCAATCCTTTGGGTAGGTCACAACAGTATTTTTCAATCTGTTCTGTCAATGGCACAAACCTGTAGGAAGTTACTGGAAGCAGAGCTTTCCAAAACTTCCGATTGAAGTCATCCAGATTCTTGCAAGTAGCAGCATTAAGTTGGTGCCATTCTGTCATGACATCTGCTTCAAAGTCATCAGATAACCATGCTGATGAAAAAATCTCCTTGAAGTAAATCCATGTGGACGAAGCTTGCCCTTGAAGCAATAAACTTGTCCACCATTGTCCCGCATTCCCTGTCAAGAAGGTGGCTGCCTTCCGGACCTTTGAAGCCTCTATAAAGTTTCCTCCTGCATAGGCCTTGTCAAACTGTTGGAGGAATGAGAGAGCCTTCTTCCTGTCATCAAACCCTGTAAAGGTCGTGAATGTCACACCTTTGCCACCTTCTTTGTTCGGAGTTGGCTTTTCCAACGGCGTTAAGTTGTCATATGGAAGTGACTGAAACATTGGAACATTGTTAGAGTTCATGTTCCTTGGCCGCTATTAAGTTGACCTGGAGATGCCATATTTGGCTGTTGATTTGTAATTCCAACCATACCAATATTTGCCTGTGGCATCCAAAATTGGCCTTGGGTGCTTTGAAACCCTGGTTGCATGCCAATGCCACCATACATGAGGTTAGGCATTATCGTTGGAGCACCCCCGAATAGTGCTCCTGGCGTGTAAAACTGATTTCCAGGTGCATGACCAACCATGCTCTGCAATACTGATCCGCCTCCAAAATAGCCAGGGTGTAATGAAGGTGGTGGGAAGACTTGTTGCATAGCCTGTAGGTTGCTTCCCTGCCCATTAAAACCAGCTATAGGCTGCTGAAAAGTGGCTGGCTGAACTGGTACAGCTTGAAAGACTGGTGTTTCAGCTACTTGTTCTTGCACCTTAGGCACAAGTTTTGGAGACCGCATGGTCTCCATAAAGTGTCCAGGTATTTCCATTGATTCTGCAGTATGAATCACCTGTGCTTGAGCGTTAACATGATTTTGAATATGATCCAGTGACCCAACTTGCTGAGACGGAAGAGGAGGTTGCAGAAAGGCTAAAAACCTCGGGTTCTGCATTACCTGTGTGAACATAGTCACAGCAGTAACCAACTGGGTCCTGAATATATCATCATCCGTCTGTGGTGGTCTTGAAGACTCACCCACTTCATGTGTCTGTTGACTCTGTGCAGAGGAAACCTCTTCAGTCACATCGTCGGGTCTGTCAGCCATAATTGCAATTCCCTGTGTCTGGTCTATGATCCCCTGTGTCTTCAAGCCTAAACTGACCAAAGGCTCACTTCTATGGGAAAAAGTGATTTAATCCCGCGTTCCTGCACTTTGTGTCTTTACCCAAAACAATCGAGGCTCTCTTTGAGGAAAAAGTAATTGATATCCCGGCAATGGAACCATGTAACCGGCCTGTTTAATCCAAAAAGGGTGGTAGACCTTAGACTTAAACTTTATTTGCTTTCACCCATTTAATTTGTCGCCCACTTTACCTATACTTTCAAGACACAACAAAGGGGAAAGGGATACAGGTTGCTAGATTGCACCTGTATAAGAAGACCGACACCAGATTGGCCCCTAAATAGGCGCCCCTTTCGGTATTTCTTTATTCTTTAAAAGAGGGAATAAAAGTTGTGGTTCCCTACAAGCTGCCCCGCACAATCTGGGCTGAATTTCATCTGTTCTGGCCCGATTTCGGCAACATAACTGTACTAGGACCCTTCACAGTCAGTATCCCCACGCATTAGATGACTTTCCCGACGCATACGGACACTTTGCAAAACCTGGCGAGATTCTGCAGCATGCTGAATTCTCTGTTTTCTGCCCCGAAAATGCGCCAGATCACCTGTAAAACGGTCCCCTCGCGTCCCCGAACCTCTTGGGGGTATAAGGGTCCGTTTAGGGCCGGAACCCTAAACCTGCAAAAATAGACAGCAGGCTGTAATTAACTGTTTCGGGCTCCGTTTCGCGTGCCGGTCGCATCCGTAGCAAGTCCTTGAGCTCCCGCACCTGTAGGGCTACTTGCCCTTTGAATCAGACGGGATTTCGCACGTGAAACCTCTCCGAATTCACCTGAACACATTTTCAGGTCCAAAATAGCAGTTCCCTAAAGTTTAGGAGATGCTGTCATTGTATCTTTCTAGGTCATCTGACCCTCTTTGTACACTGCAGCCACACCAAGAACTGAAATGTAGCCTATGTAGCAAAGGATTCCACTTTGGCTAGTCAATGACCCCACTTTGGCTAACCATAGTCCTTGTCCAACCTTAGCGCTCTCTTGCCCTCAGGCCTGGACTCCCTCTGAACAGTTCCACACTAGCTATGCAATGCACGGCAATTAGATTTCTAGAGGGGTGTTTCCAAAAAGTGAAAATAAATAAATAATAAGAAAGAAATCAACAAAAAGGATAGATTGTAGTCACATGCTAGTGACATTGGCTTTGTAAAAATTCTTCTTGTTCGCATAAAAGTTTTCATTATCGGAATCTGAGCTGTCTGTAGACGGAGTCCTCAGAAGAATTGTCAGTCTCTGGGCGAGATTTAGCCTTCTTTGCCTTTTTCTTGCCCTTTCCGAAGCTTTGTTTCTTGCTTCGCTTTTTACCTTTTCTGTCTTCTTCGCTCGAATCTGAAGAGCTAGCAGAACTGTCAGAAAAAGAAGAAGAAGAAGAAGAAGGACTAGGTACTCCTTCAAATCGAACACGCTTCTTCTGTTTCTTTGCCTTGTCGAATGTCGACTGACGACCCAAATATCCCGGGAAGTCGGTGCCTTTCTTCTGCTTTTTGCAGTGCTTTTTGGCTTTTTTTTGCGCGTCAAAAAGCTGAGCAATCCGTGCATCAACCACCTCTTGTAATTCCTTCTCTGAATACTGTTTGTGATCAGAAGGTTCCTTGAGAGCGGGTTTCAGGGGTGGTGTAGTGGTTTTCTGCCACTGCGTATGCACTTCCTGAAAAGAAATCTCGCTCATATATTTTGCCAATTTCGGATCCTTTGCAAAACTAAGCATCATCTTTGTTGCATCGCCGATCAATTGACAACGCTTCATCTCTCTTTGCTCCGCTTGAGTAGGCCGAGGCGGGCCATACTCTCTGTCGGAATCTTCCTTGTGATCCCTGTCCGCATCTCCATATGCAGAGGGAGTTGACTGATCCTTGCGTGAAGCCATAGGTGCCGCGGAAAAAAAATAATTGGGGATCGGATTTCTCGTAGAAGAGAAATTGGCCGTGCTCTGATACCACTGTAACAGACTTGGACACTCGAAGTCAAGAATCAATCGCAACAGCACCAAATAACCACGTCAAAACAATTCACAGATCACAATAGATTTGCACTGGCCCGGTGGAGTTCCGTGCCTAGAGATATTGGCCCCAAAGACTGGCGCCCCTTTCGGTATTTCTTTATGTATTAAATCAATGTCAAAGTACAAAGAGCGGTTAGGGTTTCACTCTCAGACTCTACGTCCACATGCTCTGCAGAGTGAGCCCTAAACCGTGTATATAAAGATTACAAGGGATGCCCAAAACCAAAGCCCCAAAAGCTTGAAAGCAAAAGTAGATTCTCTCTCTCTCTCAATGAGAGTAAAAATAAAGCATATTCTCTCTTTATCTCTCTTCTAATTTCCTTGCAAAGCCAACAAGCTTTTGAGGCCAAGGGCCTTTAGCAGAGGGCTCATTTCTCTAGCACGCTTCGGTGAGAAGGTGCAAAGAGCGAGTATCGACATTGTACTGAGTTCAAGTGATATAAAGAAATACCAAAAAGGGCTCCAAGGTTTAGGGCCAGTGTTCTCTAGGGTGGAATTCTGCCACTCTGTGTCGCGTGTACTCTCTCTCTCTCTCTCTCTCTCTCTCTCTCTCTCTCTCTCTCTCTCTCTCTCTCTCTCTCTCTCTCTCTCTCTCTTCCAGTTCAGATGTTATTGAAGTGCTAAAAGTCTGCTCAATCTGTTCTTTTCTAATGGCACGTGATGCCCATCCTGTGACACCATCTTTGTTCCGTCTAATCACTCGCCGGATGTCACAAGTTGGTGACGTGGCGTTCCCAACCTGAGGAAATGGCCGAGAGGACAAGGGGTTAAAGTTTTAATACTATAACCCAGAAAGAACCTTACAGACATGGCCAAGGGGCATAAAAGGGTTAGGGTTCTTAGAAACTTAATCCTGCCAACTTAAAGAGCACCAACCGAGGGACCCTAATCCTAAAAATCAAAAACTACGAGTCTGTTGCAGAGTTCCGTGATTCGCATTGACATGCTGACTTGGCAAGTTGTACCATACTTACCCAAAACGAAAAATCGGAACGCGAAACGCCAAGCTTTGAAGCCAGTGCATCTGGGGACAGAACTCCATCCATCCATCCATCTATATATATATATATATATATAATCAAGTTCATGTGTTCGTGTGTAGCTATTGATTTCTCGCTTGGAGTGTCCAAGCCTGTAACACCGAACTGATTACAGTGGTATCAAGACTCAATTGCTTCCTTGCCCTCTGCAAATTGAAGCACGATCCTAACACCATGCACGGAGACCACAACACACAAGGCGGAAATCCACCGAGTCCTTCCACCGAGAAGCATCAACGAAGACCTGTGCTCAGTACATGATTCGACAATTGATGTATTCGTCCAAGCAACACAAGCGATGGATAATCGGATTGATTTGGAGGCTTCGCACAACTAATGGGTTTTCTTAATCCTCATGTTACCCCTACTATCCCTAAACAAAATTCTCAATCTACTCTTCTCTTCCTCTTGCCCCTTCTCATAATCCCTTATCACCTCTTCACATCACAACTTTGGAGATGTTTCTTAGTTCCTCGGAGGTATCTTCAAGCATATGACTTCAAGAGAATGATGGGGGATCTTTAAATCGTGGCACCTCTTCGTCAAAGTTTAAGCGCTCCATGGAATCTGCAACTTTCAAGTCAACACACGATGTCACCAGGAGGTTTATTTTCCCTGTTGCCTTCTCTAAATATATACTACATAATTTTATTTAATTTTTTTTACTTGTTTTCCCCGGGACCCTTGAAAAGGTACAAGTAGACATTGCATGGCCAATCTGACACGACTCCGGTCGAATAGGTTTCTCACATCAAGAGTCTAGGTCGATGGTCAGGCCAATTAGCACTGGATTCTAATGAGTATGGAAGCCTGTGCGCGCCATATGGAATTTGGGCCACTCGGCAAGTCATTTACAACTTTATAAGTTGGTGGGTACTAGGAAATTAAACCAAAGGGAGTCAAATGGACACATGGCAGTAGGGGAGCTGCATGCAAGCCAACACACGTCCCAAAAGCCTAATCCAAGAGGGGGCGCCCAAAATTGAAATGTAGGCTGATTTTGGAAGGACAGTGACCTACAGTGTGTGTGAGAGTAGTGACCTACAGTGTGTGTGAGAGTAGTGGGTGCAAGTGATCACAACTTTAATGGAAAGCTTGCCTTCTCCCTTGTCTCGTGTAGCGCGATGATTTGCTCTCGCGCATCTCTCTCCCCTTTGCACTTATAGTAATGCCCCACTAGTTGGGCTTCTCTAATGATCATGTACAGTTCTAGAGGTTTTATGCGTGTTTGCCAAGGCAAGAGCCTTCTGAACAGGAACCGGATTAGCTAATTGCTAAACCCCCACAGGTACACAAAGTTCCGTCGCGAAAGATTGTGAATTTGGAGAGATCTCTCGCGTGAGAACTCGTCCAAATTATAGGCGAATAATGAACAAGGGAGTAATGAACAGGCTATGCGTCAAGGGAGTAATGAACACGCTATGCGTCAGACCCTCCCGTTACCTACTTCATATCCTGGTTATTTTGGAGGTGGTTCAGTGTTTCAAGCTATGGCTGGACCTTCCACATATTATATGCCAAGGAATGTGTTTGGGACAATGTAAACAGAATTGATGGACAGTCAGAAGAGGCAAACTCTACTATCCTAGATCTGCTCAAATGTTATGTGCAGAGCACAAGGCAACTTACCATCTCCCATTGGTGAATATGCTTACAATAACATTGTGTATACATCGATAGGAAGGCACCATTTGAGATAGTGAAAGGAAGGAAGAAACTCCTACCCATTTTACAAACTAAGGACAAGATATTTGCGACAGACAAATGTGTGCAAGATATGGATGAAGCATATAGGAAGATAAAGATTGAAGACTTAGGCTAAGCAAAAGAAACCTGCTGATCGTCAACGTCGTGAACTTGTATTTTCACTTGGTGATTGGGTACTTTTGTGCTTTGAAAAGGCAAGGTTGAGGAAAAGGAAAAACAAGGAACATTTGTTTCCAAAGCTCAGTATGCGATATTATGGTCTTTTTTAGATTTCAAAAAAGATCAAGGATGTAGCTTATAGGTTGAAGCTACCAGAAGGCTGGAAAATACATAATGCTTTGCATGTCAGCCTTCTAAGGCCCTTTGTTGGTGATGTGCTAGAGAATATGCTTGATGAGGAACAACCCGAAATGGAAATATTAGAGGAGATTCTTGTTCCTGAACAGACATTGGCACATTAGGAAAGGAAGGTTAGAGGAAAGGTTGCAAGATGCTATTTGGTGAAGTTCAAGAACTATCCATCTTTGGATGCTAGAGTCTAAATTAGTTGATTCACCTTAGCTATTGCAACTATATCTCAAAGCCTTTCAGATGGAACCCACAGTGACTTGATGTAGCCCTTTGAAGCCAGGTGAGAGCATGGATCATGATGCTCAAAGGACTAGTTTAGCAATTGTATCTACTCTTTCCATGCAAAAGTTGGCTACAAAAGTTTGTGCTTGAGAGTACACCAGAAGACTTCTATGCTTGATATATGTGTGGTAGCCAGGTTGGTGGGATTGTTTAATCGTCCAACACTACATTTCCAAAAGCATGTATATCTTGGATTCCCATCATAGAATATATGTGATATCAAGAGATATCAACATGTATTATTGGCATGCAAGCGAGGTCGCTTGAAGTACTTCAAGGGTGGGGTGTGTCACCAAAAGGTGTATTTTTCCTGTTGCCTTCTCTAAATATGTACTATATATTTTTATTTATTTTATTTTTACTTGTTTTCCCCAGGACCCTTGAAAAGCTGCAAGTGGGCATTGCATGGCCAGTGTGACACGGTTGCGGCCGAACAGGTTTCTCACATCAAGAGTCTAGGTCGGTCAGTCTGGGGCTGGTCGAGCAGTTAGCACTCAATTCTGATGAGTATGGAAGCCTGTGTGCGCCAGATGGAATTTGGGCCACTCGGTAAGTCACTTACAACGTTATAAGTTGGTGGGTACCAGGAATTAAACCAAAGGGAGTCAAATGGACACATGGCAATAGGGGAGCTGCATGCAAGCCAACACACACGTTCCAAAAGCCTCATCCAAGAGGGGCGCCCATAATTGAAGTGGACGCTGATTTTTGAAGGACAGTGACCTACAGTGTGTGTGTGTGTGAGAGAGAGTAGTGGGTGCAAGTGATCACAGCTTTAATGGAAAGCTTGCCTTCTCTCGTCTCATGTAGCCTGATGATTTGCTCTCACACATCTCTCCCCCCCCTTTGCACATATGGTAATGCCCCACTAGTTGGGCTTCTTAAATGATCATGTACAGTTCTGGGGATTTTATGCACGTTTGCCAAGGCAAGAGCCTTTTGAACAGGAACCGGATTAGCTAATTGCTAATCCCCCACAGGTACGTACGTCGCACAGTTTCATCGCGAGATTGCGAATGTCACAAACTGATGACGTGTCAAAGCCCTGAAGAAGAGAGCCAACTTGCAGATGTGGGCCGAGGGGCCTAAACCCTAAGTGAAGAGGTAGAGCAGCAGGAAATAAAGCAGGGCTCACATACACACACACACACAAGAACTTGCGAAGCAGGCTGATGACGTGGCAGATTTTCGAAAATCACGTTGGCTGATGACGTGGCAGAACTGTACGGATTTCCGCTTTTCACGTTGGAGGTGCTGACGTGGCAGGACTGTACAGATTTTCGTAAATTGCGCTAACAGCTTTTTGGCTTTGCTTTTGGACCAGATGCATTTGAATTTGAAGGCTTTTCACTGTAATTGCTTTTTAGGCCAAGGGCCTTTAAATATGAGGTTATGGCTCATTCTCTGGCATGCTTCCTGGAGAAGGTGCAGAGTCTGGAGTACCGGCTTGTACTGTGTTGATGCAATATAACGAAATACCGAAAGGGGCGCCAAGGTTTGGGGCCAATACTCTTTGGGGTGGAATTCTGCCACTCCCTGTTGCATGTCGTCTCTCTCTTTCAGTTTAGTTGTTATTGAAGTGCTAAAAATCTGTTCAATCTGCTCTTTTCTATTGGCACGTGGTACCCGTCTTGTGACAACGAATTTTGAGAGTTCTCTCAGGTGAGAACTCGTCCAAATTACAGAGGAATTGACCCATTGCGTGCGAGAGCCCTTGGCACACGCAAAGACATGTTCGCTCGCTAAAAACGATCCAAACCAGAGAATTACAGCCTGCTGTGTTTTTCTGCAGGTTTAGGGTTTCGCACCTAAACTGCAAGGGAACATGAAGGGAGCCTCGGGAAGGCCTTGGCATGCTTAGACAATGCTTTGGGCACCTGGCAGTGGCAAAACAGGGAATTACAGCACACTGAATTTTTGTTACAGCTCACCAGAAAGCTTCTAAATTGCGAGGGAATCCGTCCTAGACAAGTAATGTTGACCTACAGGGGTTTTCGCGTCGTTATGCTGCCGAAAGCAGGTCGGAAACCAGCTTTTTCAGCCCTCGCCAGGTTTGGACAGCTTTGTGAGAGTTTGATCTAAGTGTTCAGATCGTCTACTTTCAATTAAATAAAGAAATACCGAAAGGTGGCCTACAGGGTGTCTGTCTCGTGTGTGCAGTGACATTCTAGTCGTTGGACGCATCTGTGTTTTCTTCATAGTGCTCTGTGTAAAGTTAACAGGTAATTGAAATAGTCCCTGTCACAAACTGCTGACGTGTCAAAGCCCTGAAGAAGGGAGTCAACTTACAGATGCCGGCCGAGGGGCCAAGAAGAACAAGTAACAGAAGAAGAAGTCCTACCAACTTACAGGGACCCCGTTCGATGGGGCCCCAGTGACATAAAGGGATTAAAATAAAGCAAGACCCGCACACACGCAAAAACTGATGACGTGGCAGATTTCCGAAAAATTGCGTTGGCATGATGATGTGGCAGGCTGTATGGATTTTCGCGTTTTGTGATGGTGGCTAATGACGTGGCAGGCTGTACGGATTTCCGTAAATTGCGCTCGCAGTTTTTTGGCATTGCTTTTGGACCAGAAGCTTTTGAGTTTTAAAGGTTTTTTACTATAACTGCTTTTCAGGCCAAGGGCCTTTAAATATGAGGTTAGGGCTCATTCTCTAACATGCTTCCTTGGAGAAGGTGCAGAGTCTGGAGTACCGGCTTGTACTGTGTTGATGCAATATAAAGAATTACCGAAAGGGGCGCCAAGGTTTAGGGCCAATACTCTCTGGGATGGAATTCCGCCACCATGTCGCATATCATCTCTCTCTCTCTCTCTCTCTCTCTCTCTCTCTCTCTCTCTCTCTCTCTCTCTCTCTCTCTCTCTCTCTCTCTCTCTCTCTCTCTCTCTCTCTCTCTTCAATTGTCAATAAAGTGCTAAAAGTCTGTTCAGTCTGTTCTTTTCTATTGGCACGTGGTGCCCTTCTTGTGACAGCCCCGCACTCTATTGTGTACAGACCGGTTATACGCGGCACCTCCGAGGAAGAAATTCTTCAGCGCTGGTGTTTTTTCCCCGGGGATTATTATAGAGGCATCAACGCGAGACCGCAAGTATGGTACAAGGGTTGCTGATTTTGCGGGCTTAATGCAAGGTGAGATTGTGCACTGCTGATGTTGCTAGCTAATATGCATATGCTGCGTAGAAAGTTAAGGCCCCTTCACTCTTTGGTTTACACGCTCACATTTAAATTGTACCATCAACCCCTATAAGTATCAAGTGATGATGTGGCAATTTTTAAAACGCTGTTTATGTTGCGATCTATTTTTTCAACCCACATGTATGAAGAGTTGTCACAAACTGCTGACGTGTCAGCCCTAAAGAATGGAGCCAACTTACAGATGCTGGCCAAGGGACCTAAACCCTAAGAAGAACAAGTAACAAAAGAAGAAGTCCTACCAACTTATGGGGACCCCGTCTGATGGGGTCCCAAGTGACAAAGAAAATAAAGCAGGACTCACACACATCACAAGAAATTGCGTAGCTGCTGATGACGTGGCACATTTTCGAAAATTATGTTGGTTGATGACATGGCAAGTTGTACGGATTTTCGCGTTTTGCGCTGACTGCTGACGTGGCAGCTCTACGGATTTTCGTAAATTACGCAGGCAGCTTTTTGGCATTGCTTTTGGGACCACAAGCTTTCATGTAAACTACTTTTCATAGGCCAAGGGCCTTTAAATATGTGCTAAGAGCTCATTCTTTTGCACGCTTCACTGATGGACATACACGGTCTGTGAACAGACTCACAAAACCCATGTCATAAAGTAGCTTGTCCACGTACACACAGGGTTAGATGTGCACGTGACACCTGTATTTTCTGCAGCCTCATTCTCTCTTACATCAGCCCCAATCATCTTTTACATCAACATACCAACTTGCAATTTCATCAAAAACGACATCCTTGCTCACCGTCACTTTACCCGTGTGACAGGATTGTAACACTTGTATCCTTTTTGCTAAAGGGAATAGCCAACGAACACACACTTTTCTGCTTTTGGATCAAGCTTACTTCTAAGCTCATCCGGCACATGCACATAAGCAATACATCCGACCACTTTAAAATCTGATACATCTGGTTTTTCACCACTGAACTTTTCTTCAGGTGTCATATCATGTACTACAACAATTGGAGTCTTGTTCATAATGCAGACACCTGTAGCAACTGAAACCAGCCTGCAGAGCGGTAGACGTTAGCTTTCACCCGATTCGTAGACTTTACGACACAAAGCAATGACGTAAAATGAGCCTGTAGCTGAGACTGGAATTACACTTCAAGACAAAAAGCACGGCCAGGAAGCTAGAATGCTCCCAAGCAGACAGTGACAACCTGTAAGCCCCAAAATTGGAGCCCCTTTCGGTATTTATTTATTCTTTAACAGAGGGAATAGAAGCTGTGATTTCCTACAAGCTGTCCTGCATAATCCGGGCTGAAATTCATCTGTTCTGGACCGATTTCGGAAGCATAACTATACTAGGACGCTTCACAATCAGCATCCCCACGCAATAGATGACTTCCCCGACGCATACGAACACTTTGCAAAACCTGGCGAGAATCTACAGCACGTTGAATTCTCTGTTTTCTGCCCCGAAAATGCGCCAAATCACCTCTATAGCGGTCCCCTCGCGTCCCCCGGCTTTTTGGGGGTATTAGGGACCGTTTAGGGCCGAAACCGTAAACCTGCAAAAATACACAGCAGGCTGTAATTCCCTGTTTTGGGCTCCGTTTCGCGTGCCGGTCGCATCCGTAGCATGTCCTCGAGCTCCCGTGCCTGTAGGGCTACTTGCCCTTTGAATCGGACGAGATTTCTCACATGAAACCTCTCCAAATTCACTTGTACCTACGGGGGATTAGCCACTAGCAATCCAATACCTGTGCAAGAGGCTCTTCCCTCGGCAATCGCGCATGAACCCACACAACTGTACATTGGTCAAATGAGAAGCCCACTTGAGGGGCATAACATAATTGCTCGTAGGGGAGAGAGCATTGCGTAGCGTGCAGGGCATCACTCCTGGCACCGCACTGTACATAAGAGGGAAAGCAAGCATTCCACAGCTCTTGTACCTATTTCAATCCGCCTTGCTGCTGAAAATTGCGTCCCCATTCTCTTGTAGGCTCGCCCCATCTCACCCAAAGTGGCAGAAATGCTCACAGAGTGACACCTCGCCTAGTTTCCGACTTTGGCCAACTTGGCTAAAAATATCTCAACTGGTGCGTCAGTTGACTTGGCAGCAGAGCAATAAAATGTTCCCCTTGTCATTCCAGAGCTAATGACGCGAACACATTTTCAAGTCTAAAATAGCAATTCCCTAAATTTTAGGAGATGCTTCCATGGCACTCACGCGGGTCTTCTGACCATCAATCACCACTGGAGCCACAGCTAAAACTGCAATGTCGGCCAGCTATCAGGTGATTTACACTCGTAGCCCCACCATGGCTAACCTTAATCCATTTGTCCAACTTTAGTGCTCACTGGCCGTCCGGCCTAGACACTCATTGTCCGCCTCACACCATGCAACTCGGCCATTGGCATTTCCAGAGGGGTGCCTTAAAACAAGTCAAATAAAATTCCCCCAGAAAGAAATCAACAAGTAAAGTTACTTGTCACAAACTCATGACATACCCCCCTCTTGAAATCGCGAACACCCTCGTTTGCATGAATATCAATCCATTAGTGTGTACAACACTTCATGGACACCGTATCACGGCTGTCAACTGTAACAGACTTGGACACTCCAAGTCAAGAATCAACCGCGACAGCACCAAATAACCACTTCAAAACAATTCACAGATCACAATAGATTTGCATTGGCCCGGCGGAGTTCCGTGCCTAGAGATATTGGCCCCAAAGACTGGCGCCCATTTCAGTATTTCTTTTTATATTAATCAGTTCAAAGTACAAGAGAGTGGGTCAGGATTCACTCTCAGACTCTGTGTCCAGATGCTTTGAGAAGTGAGGCCCTCACCACTAATTTAAAGATTACAAGGGATACCCAAAAGCAGAGCCCCAAAAGCTTGAAAGCAAAAGCAGATTCTCTCTCTCTCTCAATGAGAGTCAGTAAAAAGCAAGTTCTCTTTTTTTCTCTCTTTCTCCCAAATCATAGCAAAAAGTTGAGATTTGCGTCGCTCAATATTTCCTTTTTTTTTCCTTTCCACCTCCGGGATTTCCAAAAATTAGGGTTTCTGGTAGAAATTAGGATTTGCAGGAATTTTAGGATTTCTGGCAAAAATTAGGGTTTCTATTGTCCATAGCCACGTCATCACTTTGTGACATACCCCCCTCTTGAAAGCATTGTAATCGACCGCGATTACGCCAGCAAAACCGACAAAAGCCATAAATCGTCTTAGCAGACACTGACTGTTAGTACCTACGTACTAGGGACACACATCTAGCACATGTACAAAATCGACAGTCACATCACCTGAGATCACAGGACATCACATGACATTCAACATTCATTCGGATCTTAGACCATGATTTATCGGCAATGTAGCTAGCAATCACATCTAGGTCCAATCGAGACCTCATCGATTGTTGGGTTAAAGGCCTAAATAACCCCTTTTTGTACACTTTTATACTTTGTCCAAGTTCATATTGAACCTGGACACATTTTTTAAAGGTCACAGGCTGAAATTAGGTCAAAAACAGGAAATTACAGGTTATGACAGCAAAATACAAGTTTTGTGAATGATGTATTAAGGTGTGGGTAGGGTAGTTTTCGTTCGACGTACGGGACGTCTATTACCGTTCGGTCGGACCCGTTCCGTTCCGTACGTTTAGTACGTTCTGTATGATCGAAAAATGTAGCCGTTTATGACCGTTGGCGACAGTTTTTGCACGTGTTAGTGCGCGTTTAGGGAGCCATTTTGGAGCATGTTTGCAATCATGTGGCATGTACCAATGCCTATTGCCATGCTCTCCCTCTCACATCCATAATGCCCCATGCTCTCCCTCTCCCATGCTCTTCCTCTTCCTATAATCTATTTAAGCAACTCCTCCACCTTGTTCTCAACACAACTTACAAGCTACAAGCTCTAGCCTCTCAATGCTCTCATCATCCATGTGCTCCCATTGAAGCTCTCAAGTGACAAGGCTCAAGCTCTCCTTCTCTCCCTTGGGTTTCTCCCCCTCAAGCTCCCATTGAAGCTCTGGAGTCTCAAGTGACAAGCTCTCCATCGTCTCTCCCTCTCAAGCTCTCAAAATTGTAATCTGTCTAAATGTCAAGTTTCTTTAAGGCCTAAGCCTTAGGCTTAAGAATTATTTGTTTTTTTTTATTTTGAACGTACATAACGTCATCGTACATCATAATTTTTTTTAGTTCGTTTAGTACCGCACATCGTCGTACGTGTACAAAACGTACGAGACCGTACGAGACGACCCTGGGTGTGGGAATACTTTTGCTAAGTCCCCGCTACCCCAAAACACTTAAATTGCCGAAAAACAAGCCCTAAACCAGGTGTTTTAAGCAAATTTCAGATTTGCGCAGGTTTTAGCAAGTGTTTTTATGGTGCAAATTGATGCAATCTATGCACATTTGACAAATTTTGTCGATGTATGACCATTTGTGACTCAATTTCATGCAATTTTGATGCTACAAATTGGGGCTTTTGCGCTTACATGCTTCTAAAGGTTGTGTATTAGCCTTATGTATGTCTTCTGAGGCTAAAAACAAGTAAATTTGTTGTTTTCGAACACAAATTCGCGCGCTGAAATTTCCTACGCATAAATTTCAGAAATTGAATTTTGTGCCCAAATCGACCTATTTTGCACCAAATTGCTCCTGTGACCATTGGGAGCTGTAGTGCACATCTCTGTGAGGCTATACTCCGATTTTTGCGCAATTTGCCCAAAAAATTCAGCGTATTATCCCTCTTATTTCGTGCAACTATGGCCTCATCTTCTTCGGATGTGAAGAACCTCTTCGAGATTAGGAGGTTCGATGGTACAAGTTTTGATCTTTGGAAAGACAGGATTCAAGGAATCCTATTTCTTAAGGATTGCAAAGGGGCACTTGAACAGGTGAAGCCACAGAATCTGACGGATGAAGCATGGATTAGCATGAACAGGAAAGCCGTTACATACATTAAAATTGAAGGGGATCGGGGAGCACCACAGACGGAGAGTGAGAGAGAGAGAAGGAGACACACGATACATAGATATGGTGGGGAGACTCAATGAGTGAGCAGCCCCCTATACACTTATGCTATGTATAAGGTATACAAGTCAGTGGGCGCCCAGACTCTCGGCGGCCGGGCAAGGCACAGGCGCCTATACCCCAACAACCTCCCACTTAAAGACGACTGTGCCTTTAAGCAAGAGAACCTAGTCTAAAGACTACAAAAGGCGAGAGAAAACCGCTCTCAACCGATGCCCACTGGCTGGCTGTGATCATGTACATCCGGCTGTCCTGCTCCGTGTAAGTCCATACACCACCAGACGTACCGCACACGTACTGCAAGTATGTACCCAATATCTGCATATCTCCCTCGTGCACTATGCCATCATCAGTCAACAAACGACTAACAACCCCACCTGCAAATGCTCTCACTGCAGCTGCGATATCCGGTCTCAAGATCAGCATCTCATACATGAGACCACCGAATGCCGATGCAATGCTAGCGGGCCCTGCTAGCTCTACGGAGCATGCATCAACATATATATCCCTGGCAATAGGCATCTCTGACTGACAAGGCATGTCAACCACATGCATCTCTTGACTGTCCGCAAAAGACGCATCAACCTGTCGTGCAACCTCAGAGCAAACCAGAACTCTAGGTGTTTGCTGGAAGACATATCCTGCACAACTATATCCCCATGCTGACTGTCGAGCATAGAAAGAAATGACTATATAATCGCTGACATCTCAGCCTCCTCTGCAATCATCCACTGCAAATATGACCACTCAATCTACTATGACTCACTAGAGCTCTCATGCTCTAACTCCTTATGCATAGACTCTTGCACAACGTCCTCCTATCGTGACTCACTAGAGCAAGACCGCTCTACCTGTCTATCCTGCATAGGAGTATCTCGCACAACTGACTCTCTGCTTTGCTCAGTCACACTAGCAAAGCATGCATGTCCGACTCTGTCACCTCTCTGTGTGACTGCTCAAGTCGGGCCCCCAACTGTGTGCACAACGAGCTCACTACTCTGCACTCCATGCAAAGCACCCTGCAACCCATGAGCAAAAGAGATTGTCCGGGTCTCTCGCTCTCTGCATGGCTGTAACAAGATTGAGACTCGACCATCTCGCACCAATTCTACGTGCAATGGGTACCATGTGCCAACTCTAGCACCTCTCGCAATCACTAGCGAACCCAAATGCAACGCAAAAGATCGCTCAAGCAACGATACCCGACATCCACTATCCCTGAGCTGACCAACGGAGATCAAACTCATCATCAAATCAGGCACATGACGCACATCTCTGAGCACGTACGATGCACCGCTCGGTAATGACAGTCTCAGATCTCCTGAACCAACAATCTCATCCACTGACCCATCTGCCAATCGCACACTACCATGCACTCTGCTAGAATAGCTACTGAACCAGTCACGATACGGAGTGACATGAAAAGTAGAGTCCCTGTCTAGCACCCACTGCAAAAGAAGTGCACTATCCTCGGACGTCAAAAAATCAGGAGTAATACAGGAAGCAAATGTGACCTCACTGTCACTAGGGTACTCAGACACTGTATTTGATCCTGCAGCTGTCAAGTCAATGGAGCCTATAACATCTACTGCATCCTTGAGACTAGCCTGTCTCTTGTGTTGTCTCATACGACGAAAGCATCGCCGTCTAATGTGCCCTGTGTGACCACAATGCCAATATCTCAAGTGTCGACACGAACGAGAACGCCGTCTCTCATGAGTCATTGTCCTAGACTCGAAAGTCTCACACATATTGACTACTATAAGTGAATGTCAAAATAACCAAGAGCTGTAACTCTAGTCTAGGTACGGTAGCAATGAAATGCCCTCAACTAATCCAAAAGAAGCAACCTGCAACGAGAAAATGCTCTCCGAAAAAGAGCTCACCAGCACCTACAATGCTCATGCGAATCCACGCATAAAATCTCTCGCAGTAGTGTAACCACACTGTGCTCCACAAATAGCAATGATGCAAATCCCAAATGCTAAGTGTACGAGGATCCTGTAGAGTAAACCAAGCTCCTATATGGCTGTAAAATATGGCTGCAAATCAGCCCCAAAATTCAGCTCTTAAACAACTGTATAAACAAGTCACAAACGTGTCCCAGATCAGCCTACAACTGAGCCATACATGGACACCTGCAAAGAGGAAACAATGGCTGAAAATTCAGCGCCCAAATAAGCCCTCAAACCTGCCTGTAACTTGTAAACCTGTAGTTGAAACCTGCTGAAAAACCTCAAGCCATTAGTGCTCGAATCCGGCTACCTAGCTCGTAGCCACACAAGCATACATCACAATATTCACTCCTGTGAGTGTGCCAAGATAACTGTACGCCTGTCAAACCGTGAGCTAATCACCAAGCCCACACTGTGCGGTATAGATGCATACACACGCACAAATCTCCCACCTGCAGAGAACACAGCACGCAAATGCTGAGTGCAACCCGCAATCTCTACCTAGATCGCATAAATGATGCGCATAAAACTCTTGGGAAAATTTCGCCAAAGTTTCGACGCACAATGGCTGTCAACACAAAATAACCATTGTCCTACAAGCTCAATACAATGAGCAATCAATGCGCATCAAACTACACTCAACATACATGCATAAGCTCTGCAAACCTGTGTCCAACAAATGCTCACAAAGAGTACCACAGGTGACCATACATGTCATCCACAACTAACCTCTACACTTGCTCACAAGATCTACTGCTCAAAGACCATGTATGCAAGCCACAACACTACAGAAGAACCACTCAACTGCAACTGGCAACACCTGTGGGAGTACTAGACTCGACTTGTACCTGGGAGTCAAACCCGATCTTGTAACATCTGCAACTGCTCACAATCGAGCAAATCAAACCAATCCACCTCATATGTGCCTGCTACGTGCAGTGTGCACGGGTAAGCTGTCTGCAGCAAAGAAAACAACAAAGCCCAAAACTGTCCTAAAAAACAGTCTGTGTGTTTTAATTTCAGACCCAGCTGCACTCCGAATCAGAAATCGATTCCTTCTACAAAGTCGTAGAGCTTGAAGCCAGCTCTGTTTTGAACAAAATAGTTTTGGAATCGGAGCTTTGTAGCTCAAGTTATGAGCAAAACAGTGAACTGCTGTCAAACTGTCAAAAACTGAACGACTTTCTTCTGTGCTTCTTTGAGCTCATAGAAAGACTCAAACTCATATACATCAGCCTATGGCTTAAGCATATCCATGAATGATTGAATCACGGCTGAATCCTCAGCACTTAAGCCATCCATATCCGTCATCGTATCCACGAATGACATGCCCTGCTGCACAATTGTCTGCACAACTGGCTCAACATGCTCACAAACTGGAGCATCATGCAACCTATCCGCAAAGGAGACATGCCTCATCTCTCTGCATGGCTACGTACTCGCGAACATTGTGCCGTCTCGCACATGACGTACTCGCATCGTGGGCGCGAGCGAGAGCGTGTGTGAGTGTGTGTGCAACGATGGAGGAGAGAGGAGAAGAGGAGAGACCTTGTGTTTGCAAGGGCTGAAACTAACTTTCCGCCTCAATGCGTGAGCTGAATGCATCAATCTCACAATGCTTACATGTCTATGGAAGCTCCAAGCTCCAATCTATCGTCGATGTCACCGTTGCAAAGCTTGCCGAGAAGAGGGAAAATGCTGTAAACACTGGACTGATCTGTAGAGGAACTGTGGACTGATCTGTGAGCACTAGGAAGCTCCTGAGAGCTCTCCTGCAAGCCTCTGTATGGCTGCCCACAAGCCTCCTCTATTTCTTTGCTCAAATCTGTGACCTCTTCGCCATAGCTGACGAGTTCAACGCGAAGCCGTCCATCTACGCTCTCAAACCTGTCGCTCTGATACCAATTGAAGGGGATCGGGGAGCACCACAGACGAAGAGTGAGAAAGAGAAGGAGACACGACACACAGATATGGGTGGGGAGACTCTATGAGTGAGCAGCCCCCTATACACTTATGCTATGTATAAGGTATACAACTCAGTGGGCGCCAAGACTCTGGGCGGCCGGGCAAGGCACAGGCGCCTATACCCCAACAAAAATGGCCATGACCGATGAGACCGTCATTGATGTGAAAGGTCTCACGACTGCTTTTGATGTGTGGGAGAAGTTGAAGTTGAAGGAAATGTATGAAAATACAACGCCTGTCAACCAGGTGCACTTGATGCGAAAACTTGTTGGCATGCAACTAGATGAGTCCAAGAGCGCCGCAGAGCACTTGTCATTGTTCCCAGGTACTTTGTCGCAGTTACAGGATTCTAGCTTGCCCCCTTTTTGATGATAAGCTGAAAGCTATCTTCTTGCTTATGACCTTACCTGAGTCATGGGAAACTTTGGTGGTTTCGTTGTCCAATAACCCCAATTTGACCTTTGATGGTGTTAGGGGTTCTATCTTGAATGAAGAAATCAGGAGGAAAGAAAGTGGAGAGAGAGGCAGCTCTGCCAACATGGTTAGAGGCAGGACAGAAAAGAAGAATGCTTATGCACAAAGGAGTAAGAGTAAGAGTAAAGAAAGGGGAAATGCAAGCAAAGGCAAGGGTGATGTGACTTGCTATCAATGTGGCAAGAAGGGTCACAAGAAACCCGATTGCAGGTACTATAAAGCTGAGTTAGAAAGGAAAAAGAATGGTGGAGACAAAAAGAAAGAGAAGAAGGAAGTCAAGGCAGATGCACACGATAGCTCAAAGGACAAAGAGAAGGCCAATGTGGCTTCTAGTGTCGTGATTGAGAAGCTGTCAGATGTAGAGGTCATCTTGTGTGCCACTTTGTCAGATGATGATGCTTATGACTTTGATGCCTCTCTAAATGTTCATTCACAGGACATGCAGATCACCAAGAGTGATCTTATTCTTGGTGATCTTATTGATGCTTTGTTGACTGTCAATGATGCATTGTCCCAGACTTGGATTGTTGATTCCGGTGCTTCATTTCATGTGACTCCTATCAAGGAGTGTTTCTCTACTTTTGATGTAGGCAAGTGTGGCCATGTATACCTTGGAAACAATCATGCATGTTCCATTGAGGGTATCGCCACTGTGCATCTCTCCATAGATGGCACAAATGAGCTTGTCTTGCATGATGTTAGATATGTGCCGAGAATCAAGAATAGTTTGCTTTCTGTTGGTCAGATGGATATGCATGGTTACAGCATCTTGTTTGAGAGAGGATCATGGAAAATGGTCAAAGGCTCAAGGCTGATTGTAAAGGGCACAAAGAAAGAGACACTTTACTGCATGCATGGAAAGGCCGTGTTGGGCAAGTTTATTGCATTGACTGAAATTAACTCTCACATGGAGTTGTGGCACAAGAGGCTTGGCCATATGAGCCAAAAGGGCCTTTCTAAGCTTTGTACTTTGAACAAGCTTGATGCTAAAGGCACAAAGCTTGACTTTTGTAATGAATGTCAATATGGCAAGCAAGTAAAGCGTTCTTATTACTCTGGTGTCTCTCGTAAATCTTGTGTGCTTTATCTTGTACATTCCGATGTATGTAGCATGCCTACTAAGTCTATGGGTGGTGCATGTTATTTTGTCTCCTTTGTTGATGATCATTCTAGGAAAATTTGGGTTTATTTGCTTAAGTCTAAGGATGAAGCCTTTGCTACGTTTAAGAGATTTCATGCATTTGTGACCACCCAAACTGGTAGAAAGCTAAAGTGCTTGCGTACAGACAATGGGGGGGAGTACACAAGTACTGAATTTAACAAGTTTTGTGAAAATTTCGGCATTAAGAGGGAGCTTATTGTGCCATACAGCCCCTCTTCTAATGGTGTGGCTGAAAGATTCAATAGGACACTTTGTGAGAGGGTGAGATGCATGCTATCCACAGCTAATCTCTCTCATGGATTTTGGGGAGAAGCTTTGAAAACTGCAGTGCATATATACAATCGATCCCCTCACATGTCTTTGAAAGGTGACATCCCTGAAAAGGTTTGGTCTGGCAAGCCTGCTTCATATGATCACTTACGCATTTTTGGTTGCGAAGCTTTTGTGCATGTTAGACCTGAGTTGAGGCGTAAACTAGATGCGAAGACCATTAAAGGCCTCTTCATGGGATATGGTGAAGAAGGCGAAATGAGTTACAAGATTTGGTTACCTCAGCTCAAAAGGGTTGTACGCAGCAAGGATGTTGTTTTTAATGAGGCAAGGCTGCTTCAAAACAATTGTGCCTCAGATCATAAAAGGGTGAAATTTCAGCATGACCAGCCACCTGTTAGGCCTATTTTTGACCCTCAGGATGCACCACAAATGGCTGAAAATGTAGATGATCCAGTGGTGTTTGAGCCAGATGATGTTGGACAGCAAATTGAGGCTCCTGAAGGGCATTTGCAGCCAAGAAACAATGCTGAAAATGATGTACAGCAGCCCATTGTTGATGATTTTGTAGTGCCACCTGATGTAAACCCATTGCCGGATAATGTGGATCATTGGGTGAGGCGGTCTACTCGTCAAAGACGGCCTATGAGTCGATATGACCCCTCTTTGCATTACATTATGTTGACAGATGAGGGAGAGCCTCTTACGTATAAAGAGGCAAAGACATGTAAGCACAACGACAAGTGGGAGCTTGCTATGCAGGAAGAGATTAAAGCTTTGCATGCTAATCATACTTGGGATTTGGTTGAATTGCCCAAAGGAAGGAAGGCTATTCCTAACAAATGGGTGTATAAATCAAAATTGTTGATGCAAAACCCAAGTATAAGGCAAGGCTTGTGGCAAAGGGATATGTTCAAACCAAGGGCATAGACTTTCAGGAAGTGTTCTCTCCTGTTGTGAAGATGACCACATTGCATGTATTGTTTGCCATTGTGGCTGCTCTTGATTTGGAAATGGACCAAATGGATGTACATACCGCTTTCTTGCATGGTGATGTGGAAGAAGATCTTTACATGAAGCAACTCGAGGGTTTTGTCATCCCTGGCAAGGAACATTTGGTATGTATGCTCAATAGAAGCTTATATGGGCTGAAACAATCATGTAGACAGTGGTACAAGAAGTTTGATCGCTTCATGCTTAAACATGGTTACAAAAGAAGCCATGCATACCATTGTTTGTATACCAAACGTGATGAGGATGGCAGCCTGATCATTCTTGTGCTCTATGTAGACAATATGTTGATAGCTGCAAAGAAAAGAAGCACTGTAGATGCTCTTAAAGGGCAGCTGAAATCTGCGTTTTCAATGAAAGACCTTGGGGCAGCTGAACATATACTTGGAGTGCGTGTTACACGGCAAAGAGACAAGCGCCTATTGTATTTGTCGCAAGAAAAGTACATTAAAAAGGTGTTGGACAGATTTAACATGGCTGAAGCAAAGCCTCTTGGTGTGCCATTACAGCCATATGTTAAAATCTCCAAGAATGATTGTCCCAAGTCAAAGGAAGAAGCCAATGACATGCAAAGTGTGCCTTATGCTTCAGCTTGTGGTTCACTTATGTATGCTATGGTTGCTACTAGGCCTGACATAGCCCATGCAGTGCGAGTCATGAGCCGGTTTATGGCTAATCCAGGCAGGTTGCATTGGGATGCATTGAAGTCCATTATGAGGTACTTGAAAGGGACTAAAACAAATGCCTCTGCTATGGTAAAGGACCAATGGAGTTGAAGGGATTTTGTGACTCTGACATGGCTGGTGATGTGGATACACGGAAATCCACAAGTGGCTATGTATTTACTCTTGCGGGAGGTGTTGATTCATGGTGTTCTAGATTGCAAAAGATTGTTGCATTGTCTACTACAAAGGCTGAATATATTTCAACCATTGAGACTTCCAAAGAAGCTATTTGGTTCAGAGTTACCCGGAACACGAAACGCGGAACGGGAACGGCGACGGGCCTCCCTGCGGAACGGGGGAACGGAAACGGGCCCGGAACGGGAACGGCTAAAAAAAACACCCAAATATTGTTTTTTTTAGCGTTATGTGTTTGAATACAAGTAGTACTAGAGTCCTTTGACTCTAATACCCACAAAAAACACGATTCGAAGACCATTCAACCTTATTATGACTTGATTAGGATGTGCGGCGCCCAGCGTACATAACACATATACAACATTGAGCAAACACAATGCCCATACACAATGCTCTCAAATAATTGCAAGAGTGGTAGTCAGAGATAACACTTTGGAATTAATTATGGCTAACCAGCCTCAAGGGCAGCCAAGGTGCTACAAAAAATACAAAGGGGGACAAACCAGTGACCACTGACCACAATACCAAAAGACTGAAGGTGACAAATACCATAAAGATGCTAGTAGCTACAAATGGCAAAGAGGGCAAGGCTCAAGCAGCCATACAAAAAGCTAAGGATAAATGGCAAAGACTCAAGACTCAAGAGTCAAGAGCCACTAGCTTGAGAGGCCTCCCAATTCGTAGTAGCCGACTGTAAATCATGCACATCCTCCCATTCCTCATCATCGAGCTCTAGGTCCGGCTCAATCTCAACCACGGATGAAGTACTTGGTGTTGGTGGATGTGCATCTCCACCTACCTAAGGAGCCTCTTGCTGTAACAGACTTGGACACTCCAAGTAGGGAATCAACCGCGACAGCACTAAATAACCACTTCAAAACAATTCACAGATCACAATAGATTTGCACTGGCCCGGCGGAGTTCCGTGCCTAGAGATATTGGCCCCAAAGACTGGCGCCCCTTTCGGTATTTCTTTTTGTATTAATCAAACATCAAAGTACAAGAGAGCCGTTAGGGTTTCACTCTCAGACTCTACGTCCAGATGCTCTGAGAAGTGAAGCCCTCACCACTTATTTAAAGGTACAAGGGATGCCCAAAAGCAGAGCCCCAAAAGCTTTTAGAATAAACAGCATAAGTTTTCTCTCTCTCTTAGAGAGTCTTTTCTCTTTTTCTTATTAAAAAAAAGCAAAATTGACGTCCCTCATCATTTTCAAAATATATATATATATATATATATTTTTTTTTATTTTTTTTTTTTATTAGCCTCCACCATTTTCGAAAATTAGGGTTTATGGCAAAAATTAGGGTTTTTGATGTCCGCCACGTCATCACTTTGTGACATACCCCCCTCTTGAAAGCATTGTAATCGACCGCGATTACGCCTGCAAAACCGACAAAAGCCATAAACCGTCTTAGCAGACACTGATTGTTAGTACCTACGTACTAGGAACACACATCTGGCACATGTACAAAATCGACAGTCACATCACACGACATCACAGGACATCACCAGACATCACACAACATCACATGACATTCAACATTCATTCGGATCTTAGACCATGATTTATCGGCAATGTAGCTAGCAATCATATCTAGGTCCAATCGGGACCTCATCGATGTCCGATTGACTAACCCCTATTGCAACCATGTCTATTCGAGATCAATCAGACCAAAATGCTGCAGTCATTTCGGCTCTCAGTTCCTGCACTCACAAGAAGTCAAGAACAAATCAATATCATAATCAAGAATTCCATTTCATAAAGTCATCCAGCAGAATACTGTCAGCTCTCAGTATCCCTGAAGCTCAAAGAGACATCAGTGACTTTAGTATCAAAATCGAGGCATCTGTTGACAAAGGAGCGGAGTAACTCCCCTCTTGTGCATCCCACTACACCAGATCTTCGGCCAAGCTGAGTTTCTGGGTTCTGTTTGGAGTAGACTATGCTAAACCAAAACATCGAGGTAAAGTTTCACAATCCGAGGAGTATCTGCTAGGTCCTCCTCCTCCATCCACTTCGCATCAAATGCAGGAAAGTTCTTGAACTTAACCAAGAACCGCCTTCAGACTTTACCTTTCTTCGTATCGTTATGTGCCAAAATCTATTCAGAAACAAGGATCTCCTAGTTTTCTTCCACTTCGGGTTGCTCATCAGGCTCCCCATCATCAGGCACATCACCCTTAACAGGGTTCAAGAGACTCACATGCAATGCATTATGAATCCTCCAATTATCTGGCAGTTTCAATCGAAAGGAGACATCATTTATCTTGTCAGTGATCTGGAAAGGTCCGTAGTATCGCATACTAAGCTTTGGAAAAAGCCTCTCCTTTCCCTTTTTCTTTCGTAGGCGTGCCTTCTCAAAAGTAAGAGCACCCAATCATCCTCCTTCAATTTCAAGTCGCGACGATGGCGATCCGCTGCCTTTTTCTGTCGTTCTTGAGACTCCCGCAAAGTCTCGCGAACCTTGGCAAAAGCCGTATCCAAATCTCGCGAATATTCATCCGCTTCCAATATCTAATCTTTCGTGCTCAGGAAGGATGGAACCTTCGCAGCATTTTCAACAATCTCACATGGCGTCTTCCCCGTCGAAGAGTGTATCGTGTTATTGTAGGCAAATTCCACCAAAGGTAAGTTCTTTTCCCATTGAGTCTTCTGATCCAAGATACAAGACTTCAATAAATCTAAAATCACTGAATTGGCAATCTCAAATTGCCCGTCAGTCTGCAAGTGGAACAATGACGAGAACTGCAACTGCGTGCCAATGTTCTCCCAAATTGCCTTCCAAAACAAATTCATAAATCTGGGGTCTCTGTCGGAGACAATCGTCTCAAACAAGCCATGTAATCGAAAAATCATCGTAATCATTCTGTTTTCTTAGGAGATCAAAAATGAAATCCATTGCAATACTTTCCCAGGGGTAGGTGGGTATCGGTAAAGGCTGTAACAATCCCTGTGCCTTATGCCTGTCAAACTTGACCTTCTGGCATACTAAGCAATTGCGCACAAACTCTTCCACATCCTTTTTGAGTCTCCGCCCAAAGAAGTATCTGTCTACCCCTTCATGGTGGTAGCAATGCCGCGGTGACCCGTAAAAGGTGGATAGTGGCATTCAGTCATAACCTTATCCCTCAACGGCTGTGTAACGCACAACATAGTCTTTTTCATCAAGTAGCCTTCCCGAAGGGAGTATCCAGCTACTGTCTCTCCATCCCGTATCCGTATGAAATCCTCGAAGCTACTATGATGTATCGCGGAAACAGCCAGAACCAACGGTTTCCGAGACAAAGCATCTGCCACCACATTCTTTTGTCCGTGCACATGGACAATCTGGAAGTGGAACTGTGACAAGATGTTCGCCCACCGCATCTGCTTTTCCGAAAGCTGCTTCTGTGAGAAGAAGTAGCGCGAACTCTGATGGTCTATAAAAACAGTAAAATCGGCTCCGAGTAGGTAATGCCGCCACTGAGTAAGAGCATGTTTAACCGCCAAAAGCTCTTTCTCATAGATCTGTGTTGTCATCTCCGGCCTACAGAACAAACGGCTCTCGTAAGCTATGACATGGCCTTCTTGCATCAAGACCGCACCCAGACTACGACCACAAGGATCACAATATACTTCAAATGACTTCTGCATGTCCCGCAGAGTCAAAATAGGTCCCGTAGTCAATTTCTCTTTCAATGTCCGAAAGGCAGTCACCTCTGTGGGTCCCCACGAAAAAGGTACTCCTTTCTGTGTCAAGGTATGCAAAGGGGAAGCATCCTCTAAAAACTTTCGTATGAACCGCCTATAGTACGAACACAATCCCAAGAAGCTTCTAACTTCATGGACATTCCTCAAATCGGGCCAATCACAGATAGTCTCTATCTTGGCCGGGTCCATTTGCACTCCTGCTGCTGACACAATGTGTCTCAAAAAGTGTATCTCTGGTAGGAAAAATTCACTTTTCTTTGCATTAATCACTAACTTGTGATCTCGTAATGCCTGAAAGACTTGAGCAGATGATCTCTGTGTTTGTCTCATTCTTGGAGAAAACAATGATGTCGTCAAAGAAAGTGCCAACAAATAGACTGTACTCTCGAAAAATCCAGTCCATCATCCGGTTAAATGTCGTAGGAGCATTGGTTAAGCCAAAAGGCATCACCAAAAACTCAAATAATCCAAAAGTCGTCCGAAAAGCTGTCTTGTAGACATCTCCTGGCGCTATCCTGATCTGATGATATCCACTCTTCAAGTCAATCCTGCTAAAGCACGAGGATCCTTGTAACCTGTCGAGTATATCATCGATCCTAGGAATCGGAAATCTGTTCTTGATGGTGATTTTGTTGAGAGTGCTATAATCGATGCACATTCTCCAAGATCCGTCTTTCTTCAAAAACCAACAACACTGGAGAGCAATACGGTGAAGTACTAGGCTGGACAAGACCCTTTTCCAAGAGGTCTTTCACTGGGTTCATAATCTTTTCATTCTGTACTCGGCTCACACGATAAGGTGGCTGATTCGGTGGCGTCCTTCCAGGTATCAGATCAATGGTTTGATCTTCAGGCCCTCTGAAAAGCAATCGGCATGCGTGTGGAGAAAAATCTTTGCGTTCTTTTGATCAGGTCAAAACATATTCAACCTTTATCCAGCGTTCAGTTCTCTCCCAAAAGAATGATTAAGAAACTGAAGTTCATCAAGTACAATCTCTAAGCCCTTCATTTATCAAAGTCGCTTTCTCGGCCCGGTAGTCAACCACGTCGTAGTTCTTGTGGTACCAAGGGATCCTGAGTAGAACGTCACTCGCGTGCCCTGAACACCCCTGTCATTGCAAACGAAGTTTGCCAATGCTCGGTGTAATGGCAACATCCCATCCGGGTGCCAGTCGAACTATCTCCGCCTGTGGCGTCAGTCTGTCGGGCGTAATTCCAAATCGAGCCGCCAATTCCAAGTGAAAAGAAGTTGGCCTTGGCTCCTTCAAAAGAGCTTCCTGATCCTTCACTTTGCCCCAAAAGCGGCAAAGTTTGTACTTTCATTCATTAGATTCGGTGCAGGTCCCACGCCATGTGGTACCAATTCTGCTTTTCTATCTGCCTTTTCTTCCACATGCCTCAGCTACTCTCGAACTCTCAGACATGTCGTCGTTCTTTATCATTCTATTCTTTCTGTGCCTTATTAGGGCACTTCGCAGAGATATGTCCCTGTTCCCCGCATCCAAAGCACTTCCCCTCTCTGATGAAGCGAGCTCTCTCCTCAAGAGTAAGCTTGGGTCGTGTATCCTTTTTCTCTCGGTTGCTCTTTTTCTTTCTACTTTCATTCCCAGAAGTCTATTCGGCTCATTGTGTCATGGCCTCATCTGTGGGGTAGGTCAAACTGTCAGACTGAATGGCAAAGCCCCACTTCACATGACTCATCAACTCCTGAATAGAAGCTGACTCCTCTTCCAAGCAGTGATCTCGGATCTCTGTAGGTAGACCCAAGGTAAACCGCTCAATCTGTTCTCTGAACGAGATCTTCTTGAATGAAGAGGCGGGTAGAAAAGAGCTCCAGAATCTTTCACAATAAGCATTGATTGTATCTTTCTTGGTCATCCGAAGATGGTTCCAAGCAGCTCGTATATCTCTTTCATATTCTTGCGTCAACCAAGAAGAAAAAAAAAGCTTCTTAAATTTCAGCCATTTAACTGGCACGCACTCTTGTTAAAAGAAGCGTGGACCACCAAGTACGAGCATTCCCCTTAAGGTAAGAGGTAGCTCTCTGAATCTTGGAGTGCTCTGAATAGCGTCCTCCCGCAGAAGCGATGTCAAACTGCTGTATAAAAGACAAAGCCTTCGAAGCATCTGAGTATCCTGAAAAGTATCAAACTTGATCGAGTGGCCACCTTCCTTAAACTCTCGAAATTTCTTGCTTTTATCCTCGAGAAAGTCATACTGGTTGGCTTTGTAAAAATTCTTCTTGTTCGCGTAAAGTTTCTGTTGTCAAAGTCTAAACTGTCCGTAGACGAGTCCTCTATAGAAGTGTCACTCACTGGGCGAGACTTAGACTTCCTTGCCTTTTTCTTGCCCTTTCCGAAGCGTTGTTTCTTGCTTCGCTTTTTTGCTTTTCCTGTCTTCTTCGCTCGAGTCTGAAGAGCTAGAAGAACTGTCGGAAGAAGAAGAAGAAGAACTGGGTAGGCCTTCAAACTTGACGCGCTTCTTCACTTTCTTTGCCTTGTCGAATGTCGACCGTCGACCCAAATATCTCGGGAAGTCAGTGCCTTTCTTCTGCTTTTTTTGCCGTGCTTTTTGTCTTTCTTTTGCACGTCGAAAAGCTGAGCAATCCGTGCATCAACCACGTTCTCCAGTTCCTTCTCCGTATATTTCTTGGAGGCAGAAGGTTTCTTGAGAGCGGGGTTCGGGAGTGGTGTTGTGGTTCTTTGCCACTCCATCTGTACCTCTTCCAAAGAAGTCTGGTTCATATATTTTGCCATCTACGGGTCCTCGGCAAAATTGAGCATCATCTTTGCTGCATCGCCAATCGATTGACGACGCTCCATCTCTCTTTCCTCCGCCTGAGTAGGCCCAGGCGAGCCATACTCTCTTTCGGAATCTTCGTTGTGATCCCGGCCCGCATCTCCAGATGCAGAGGGAGTCAACTGATCATTGCCTGAAGCCATAGGTGCCGCGGAAAAAAAAATCAGGGATCGGATTTCCCGTAGAAGAGAAATCGGCCGTGCTCTAATACCACTGTAACACACTTGGACACTCCAAGTCAAGGATCAACCGCGACAGCACCCAATAACCACTTCAAAACAATTCAAAGATCACAATAGATTTGCACTGGCCCGGCGGAGTTCCGTGCCTAGAGATATTGGCCACAAAGACTAGCGCCCCTTTTGGTATTTCTTTTTGTATTAATCAATCATTAAAGTACAAGATGAGCAGTTAGGGTTTCACTCTCAGACTCTGCGTCCAGATGCTCTGAGAAGTGAAGCCCTCACCACTTATTTAAAGGTACAAGGGATGCCCAAAAGCAGAGCCCCAAAAGCTTTTAGAATAAACAACATCAGTTCTCTCTCTCTCTTAGAGAGTCTTTTCGCTTTTTTTTATAAAAAAAAGCAAAATTCGTGTCGCTCATCATTTTCAAAAAAAAAATATTTTGTTTGTTTTAGCCTCCGCGATTTCCGGAAATTAGGGTTTTGGGCATAAATTAGGGTTTGCAAGAATTTTAGGGTTTCTGGCAAAAATTAGGGTTTTTGTTGTCCGCCACGTCATCACTTTGTGACACTTGCTCCATCTCCCACTGTGTAAAAGGATCTATCTGTTTGTCTGTACTCTTGCAACGCATTTTCAAATTTGCGCTGACGAAGACAAGATCATTCGCCTTCTCCACTCCAAGCCGATTCCTCTTCTTGGAAGCAATGTGGCTAAAGGTACTCCATAATTGCTCCAAGCATGAGGTACTAACTGACTGGCTAAGAATACGGATCGCCAATCTCTGAAGCTCAAGGCCATCATAGCCATAGTCCTCCCACCATAGCACTGAACCTATCTTCCTGCGATCAATCTGAGCATCTGGACTGCCAAATGACCCCCGCATCTCTCTGTACTGTCTCAACTGATCTCTGACAATGCGTCGACCATCTCTGTCTAGAATCATCTTGTTTAAGATCTCTGTAAATTGGTTCATGACTTCCCTATCTATCTCTTGTCCTGCACCTTGGAACTCTGGATCCACCATGTACGCTGTCCCGTGTAAAGGAGAGGCATATGAATTCCACCTTGAGCTGCGAAGCGCATGGATCTCTTCATACCGCTCTGCGTTCGGCTCAAGTTGTGCAAGCTGCTCAATCATGCAGTCCATTGCCTCATAAATCTTGCCAATGCAAGGATCCATGCCATCCAGAACTCGAAGCAAATGAACCACCGGACCACCGGTTTTACCTGTGCGTCTAGACTCTTGAGCTCCTTTCAAAACTCAAGATCGTTTGCCTTATCCTTGCACAAAATCCCTACAACTGTCTTTGCATAGGGGGAGGTGGTGAACTCATCACTGATGAAGACTTGTCGCACCGCATTTTCACATTCAAACAGCCTGCACACAAGAAGAAAGTTGAATGCGAAGCGGGTGTCTGATTACTTTAGAAGCACTTTCCCGCCCGACCTCTTGAGGTACTCACTCCGAACCAAGTTGTGATTGTTGATGAAAGTAACAATCTTCACTGCATCAGCAATGACTGGAGCGATCCAGTCTAGCTTGCCGATGTCTTTTAGAAGGTTGTTCAAGCAGTGTGCCATGCAAAAGCACACTGTCACATGCGGATAGTGGCCCTCTATAATAGTTGTTGCTGTCCTATTTGATGCCTCCCCATCTGTGACAAAGGCCACCACGTGTTGCTCACCGATGGTTTCTATGGCCGCTGTCCACTCTGCACAGAGGACATCGGCGGACTTGCCACTCTCGGTGGCATCATGAGAGTGCACAAAGTACATCTCTCCACTCGAGTATGCGACGAGACCATGGATAGATCTCTTCCTTGTATCGCTCCAACCATCGGCAATGAGGGAAACGCCATGTTTTCCCAAAGACGCTGAATATTGAGGGTTGCTTGCTCCACGATAGCCTTCTCTCGATCGAGCAAAGTGGTCCAGAGAGCCTCTGAAGATGGCGGCACATAGCCGGTGCCATACTCTCCTATCTGTTGCACCATGACTTTCCAATACTCCGACCTATTTCGATCAAACATAGAAGAGGTTAGTATCAAAAAGGTGGAACCGACGATAACGAAAGAAATGAGAGAGAAGATTGATAAATCATAAAACAATGAACATACCTCGCCGCGACAAATGGGATATGGTCGTGATAGAAGAATCGAGCCACGGCCGCATCCACCTCTTCCTTCGTCTTTGGGTCCCAAGAGGTGGCAAGGGTCCTTTGGCGACGTTTTGGACCTTGTGAAGATGCACCAACACCTACACCGGGTAGAGAGGAAGAAGGGAAAATGAGGGTCTTTGGATCAATACCTTTGCGTGCGGGCTTGGTTTTGTGGTTGAATTGCCGATCCTTTTCCTCGAGGTCCTTCCTCTTCTCGATGGTTACGTTGGAGCAAAATCTCACCTCATGTCCTGGCACTCGAAGAAAGTGTGCCCTCACTTTGTTATGCCTCCCTTTCCGCGTGTAAGAGCATAGCTTGCATGCCCATGCACGAGAACCTCCCGCCGCCGACAAGGTGTCCTTCAAGGTCACTTCATCCCACCACGACCATTCCTTCGCCTTTTGAGTGTTGCCCACATGAACGGAGGGGGTTGTTGTACGAGAAGAAGAGACCATGGAATCTAGATGATGGAAATTGGAAGGAGACTCGAGAGAGCTTGAGGCTTAAAGCCTTGAGACTCGAGAGCAAGAGAGAGCTTGAAAGTTGAGAGCCTTGAACTTTGAAAGCTTGATGCTTGAGAGGTTCAGAGCTTGAGCTTGGTAGGTTGAGAGCTTGAGAGCTTGAAAGTTGGTAGCTTGAGAGCTTGAGAGATTGAAGCTTGAGCAATGAGCCTTGAGAGCAATAGAGCTTGAGAGGCTAGAGCAAGAGAGCTTGAGAGCTTGTGAAGGAAAAGGGTGTGAGGGCTTGGCAAATATATAGCTTTTGAGGGCTAACTGCCCGTTTTCTGGACGTTTGAAAATTTCAAAATTCTGCACGTTTTTTAACGTTGGAAATCTGTCGTTCCGGCCCCGTTCCGCCGTTCCGATCGACCGTTCCGGTATGAGCCCGACTGTCGGAACGGACTGCCGTTCCGGGCCATTCCAATCACAGCCGACCGGCCAGAACGCCATTCCGACGTTCTAAGCATGGATATACCCGTTCCCCAGTAACTCTGATTTGGTTAGCACGCCTATGCAGTGAGTTTGGCTTGCCTGCCAAGGCACCTATGCTTGGTTGTGATAGCCAGAGTGCTATATGTATGGCAAAGAAAGCCATGTTTCATGCACGCACAAAGCATATTGATGTGCGGTATCACTTCATACGAGAAGTGCTTGAGGATGGCCTTATTACATTGGTTAAGGTCCTTACATCACAAAATCCAGCCGATGCTCTCACTAAGTGCTTACCCAAAGCACATCATCATCTATGCATAGAGATGGTGGGAGTCACGTAGCTTAAAGGCGCCATTTATGCCTTTAAGTGGGAGGTTGTTGGGTTAAAGGCCTAAATAACCCCTTTTTGTACACTTTTATACTTTGTCCAGGTTCAATATGAACCTGGACAAAATATGAACCTGGACACATTTTTTAAAGGTCACTTATAATAAAAGTGGGAAAACCCAAAACTCACTTAATGAGTTTTCCCCAAAAACGTGAGCCCTCTCCTCTCTCGTCTGCTAGCGCTTCCTCTCCTGCTGACCTTCACCTCCCGTCTTTGCACACACACTGCACCTCCTCGCGTGCTCTTTCACTTGCACACACCGCTGTGCGCTCATCAATCAATGTCTGATTGACTAACCCCTATTGCTATTCGAGATCAATCAAACCAAAATGTTGTAGTCATTTCGGCTATCAGTTCCTGCACTCAAAAGAAGTCAAGAACAAACAGAAATTAGGGTTTCTGTTGTCCATAGCCATGTCATCACTTTGTGACATACCCCCCTCTTGAAAGCATTGTAATCGACCGTGATTACGCCTGCAAAACCGACAAAAGCCATAAATCGTCTTAGCAGACATTGACTGTTAGTACCTACGTACTAGGCACACACATCTAGCACATGTACAAAATCGACAGTCACATCACACGACATCACAGGACATCACCAGACATCACATGACATTCAACATTCATTCAGATCTTAGACCATGATTTATCGGCAATGTAGCTAGCAATCACATCTAGGTCCTCATTGATGTTCGATTGACTAACCCCTATTGCAACCATGTCTATTCGAGATCAATCAAACCAAAATGCTGCAATCATTTCGGCTATCAGTTCTTGTACTCAAAAGAAGTCAAGAACAAATCAATATCATTATCAAGAATTCCATTTTATAAAGTCATCCAGCAAAATACTGTCAGCTCTCAGTATCCCTGAAGCTCAAAGAGACATCATTGACTTTAGTATCAAAATCAAGGCATCTGTTGACAAAGGAGCGGAGTAACTCCCCTCTTGTGCATCCCACTGCACCGAATCTCCGGCCAAGCTGAATTTATGGGTTCCGTTTGGAGTAGACTATACTAAACCAAAATATCAAGGTAAAGTTTCACAATCCGAGGAGTATCTGCTAGGTCCTCCTGTCACAAACGGAGCGCATAATAATATAAAATACATTCGGATAAATAGGATTTATCACTTATTACTGAAGCCAGAGAATATAGATAGAAATAAATAGAGAGAGAAATAAACAGAGAGAGAGAGAGAGAGAGAGAAAACGCTGGCTGATCTGTTGCCTTATTTATGAGATGGCTGCCCACTTATTAAGTGGGCGATCGGCGTATTTTAAAAATAGTCTGAACATGCCCAAAAACTCAATAAAACCTTATAAGTTAAAAGCAATGCTTTCACAGCACTTCCCAGGCGTCCCTGGATGCAATCACATGCACAATTGCAATGCAGACATAGACTTCCTCGCGGGAAAGCATCTGCTCTCTCGAAAAGCAATCCCGCTTTCTCAAAAAGCATCTGTTTTTCCTCAAAGTTTCCTCTGAACCCATCTTCATTCAAGTGCTTGCTTTTTCCTTGTGCACAATTCTAACACTGTTCGGAATTTCCTCCCGACTATGGATATTCCCTTTCCGATGCACCCGTCACCCACCTTGTGACGCATCGCGAATACCCATCACCTAGTCCTTTCCTACGGAACTTACGATACAATCTCCTTCATGATGCTCTATGTCACCCATCCTATGACGCATCAGAGATGTCCGTTCCCGGATAGTCGGATACTTCTTTCCGATGCTCCCTGTCACCCATCCGATGTGACGCATCAGAAGTACCCCTTCCTAGTGGCCTTACAGATATTCTCGTTCTCAGTGTTCCCGTCATTACTTTAAATGATGCACTAGGAATACTCTGTACTCGAATGTCTCCAGTGAGAAAAGCCTTCTCACTTAAAATTCCAATAATTCATTTAGAATTATTTTCACTTGGTGTTCCAAGCGAGAAAACCCTCTCACTTATAAATCCAATAATTCATTTAGAATTATTTTTCAGTAAGATAAAGCCAATTTAGCAACATCCCTCTCACTTATAAACAGTTGTCCTCAACTGTAGAGGTCCAACTGAACTGCCGGGGAGAAACCGGAAAGATTCCAAATCTTGCTCAATGGTGAGTTGAGCTAGTCCTTTCTCAAAAGAGAACTTAAAAATTAAATTTAAACAAAAATTCAATAATTTAATACTTACCTTACCGGTTCATGTCTTTCCTCTAGGACCTCGAGGATATCCTTCACCTTTCATTAAAGTTACGAGCCATGTAAGAATCGTCATTCGCGTCTTTCCAACAGATTGGAAGTTTCCTCATCCGAGAATCTGTTAACTCAATTCCACCTTCTCAATCCCGAGAAGAATAACCTCCTAGAAATCAATCTAGGTCTATGTCCTTGCGCATAACCTTGCGCTATTAGTCCTGAGGATATTAAACCTCTTGTGTCCTCCCACATAGGGAATGCCCAAGTCATAGAGCATTAAGTTCAATGTCTTTCTTCCACAATTTGCGATCACCTTAAAGAAGGTTCTTGTTCTAGGCCGTCGCTCAACGTAGGCGGACGGTTCCAGTCCGAAGATTCCTTGTGCACGACAGCACTTCCTTCCAATCGTTTCCTCTTGCCAGTTATTACCACCAGCAATAATTTCCCGACGCCCAGTAGCGTCTCTTCTTACAAAATTATAAAAAATGATTCACCTTGCGAGCATCAATGACGATTTGCAAAATCTCAGGTAGATAGGATTCTAGCCATAGCATTTTCCGAACGTACGTTCAAACCCGATTCACAATAGAGCGAACCCTCTTTGATTCTTACCATTTTGAAACGGTTGGCGAACTATATTCTTACGAACATAATAGTTCAAATTTATTCCAGCAGCAGCGTGTAAATGCTACTTGACCTGCTCATGGAGAAACATATACCGCAACCAAAAGTTGCTTCTGTAATGGTAAAAGCACATAGCGTACTCAATGATCAACGATCATCAAAAAACCTCTTCTCCGTAGAGAAACTCAAATTCCTTCTACCGAACACATCTCAAATAGAGATTCTCGTGTCGGGATATCCTTGCGCGCAAAAAGGCGCTCAAGAGAGTATAACAAACTCTCGTCCAGTTCCTAGCATAGATCTGCATCTTCGTGTGTTATCCATGTACTCAAAAGTGTACATAATTCTTAAGCTGTGTTAGAGTTTCGGTGAACCTGGGAAATTTTCTTCCCTTCGTAAGATCCTTAGAGCGAACACGCTCAACTTGACGATCCCTTGGCTCGATCTTAGAGCAAAACCCGCTCATCAATAATTCTTGGATTCCTCGAGCACAGGCCGTAGTCGTCGCTTGTTCCTTCCCTCGTAAAGAGAGTTCATTCACTTGTGTGAAAAGCACTACCATATCTTCCCTTACCGGGTAGGGGTGCTGGTTCATAAGGTACTCAAGCTTAATGAAAGCTTTTCTTTGCTGGAAAGCTTAGAATGGTTCCTTCATAATTTCCTACCCGCAGTAGCAGGTAATCTGTTCGAGAATTACCGCATACCAGATCAATAGTCGACCTTCCGGCTAGTCAAGCAAACCAATTCATCTCAGAAAACAATGTTTCAATTTGATCTTGCTCTCATAAACACTCAAGAGTGAGTAGTCCCGGTTAGACATAACCATACCTCGTGCAAAAGAGCAAATAAGCACAATGCACTTTATGATTTCCGCAAAGATGTAACTTTGATTGAAAACCTGCCCTCTCACTTAAAGTTCGAGGGTCTTCTATTCAAGAACCCAGGAGTTGAATAGAATTCCCTTACTCCAAACTTTCTGTGTTCAATGATTCCCGTCCCACTACGGGGATTGGATTCTATGTACACTAAGGTGTCCACTTTCAACTTTTATTGCTGACTCTACCATCTGCTGCAAAGTATTTTACAGATGCGTCTACAAAATTCGGGCAAAAGTCCTTTGTTGAATTTCTTCATCTTTCCTTCCTCAGAGAGGATCGAGAGTGGAGCTACCTTGGCAAGAGTGAACCACTACTTGCTTTGACTCACTCGTGTTCCTATTGGGCAAACCCATCCCAATCTTCTTGGATGCCTTTCTCAAAGTGCACAGGAAAAAAAATTTGTCGAAAAATTCAGCCTTGAATTGAATCCAAGTCTTGTTGTAAGTTCCTTGCAAAGCTTTGGTATACCACCAAGTACTTGCAATCCCCTTGAGGTGTTTAATCACATGCCTCATCTTCAACGCTTTTTCAAAAATTGCCGTTTGCAAAGGCAACTTCAAACTTGTCGAATCAAAGCGGTAGCTTTCGGGGCATCTTCCCTTCCGTCAAAAGTATCAAACTTGACTGGAAGTGTTCCTAGGTCTAGAGACCTTCTTCATATCCTTCCCGGAATGACGGGATTTCATGGCTATAGTTCTGGCTTGATGTTCATGGATATTTTCTGGATTCTGAAGAATCTCGAGCATTCCACTCCTTGGATTCTCTAGGTTCTTGAGCATCATGCTCTTGTCGCCTTCTCAGAGAATCCCAAGCCTTGTGTCAACTTCTTGCAGAGAGAAAAAAAAATTCCAACTCTGCGAGCTTTTCCTTGCAGGACTTAGGGTTCCACTTGCTTACTTCTCTCTTGGCTTGTCATGGCTTCTTCCCGTATCTTCCCAGAGTCGTCCTCCTTTACAGAGAAAGAGAGGAGACCATGCTCTGATACCACTGTCACAAACGGGAGCACATTCGGATAAATAGGATTTATCACTTATTACTGAAGCCAGAGAATATAGAGAGAAATAAATAGAGAGAGAGAGAGAGAGAAAACGCTGGCTGATCTGTTGCCTTATTTATCAGATGGCTGCCCACTTATTAAGTGGGCGGCCGGCGTATTTTAAAAATAGTCTGAACCTGCCCAAAAACTCAATAAAACCTTATAAGTTAAAAGCAATGCTTTCACAGCACTTCCCAGGCGTCCCTGGATGCAATCACATGCACAGTTGCAATGCAGACATAAACTTCCTCGCGGGAAAGCATCTGCTTTCCCGAAAAGCAATCCCGCTTTCTCAAAAAGCATCTGTTTTTCCTCAAAGTTTCCTTTGAACCCATCTTCATTCAAGTGCTTGCTTTTTCCTTGTGCACAATTCTAACACAGTTCAGAATTTCCTCCCAACTATGGATATTCCCTTTCCGATGCACCCGTCACCCACCTTGTGACGCATCAGAAATACCCATCACCTAGTCCTTTCCTACCGAACTTACGGTACAATCTCCTTCACGATGCTCTATGTCACCCATCCTATGACGCATCAGAGATGTCCGTTCCCGGATGGTCGGATACTTCTTTCCGATGCTCCCTGTCACCCATCCGATGTGACGCACCAGAAGTACCCGTTCCTGGTGGCCTTACAGATATTCCCGTTCTCAGTGTTCCCGTCATTACTTTAAATGATGCACTAGGAATACTCTGTACTCGAATGTCTCCAGTGAGAAAAGCCCTCTCACTTAAAATTCCAATAATTCATTTAGAATTATTTTCCCTTGGTGTTCCAAGCGAGAAAACCCTCTCACTTATAAATCAAATAATTCATTTAGAATTATTTTTCTATAAGATAAAGCCAATTTAGCAACACCTCCTCCTCCATCCACTTAGCATCAAATGCAGGAAAGTTCTTGAACTTAACCAAGAACCGCCTTCGGACTTTACCTTTAGTCTTTGTATCCTTATGTGCCAAAATCTGTTCAGGAACAAGGATCTCCTCATTTTCTTCCACTTCAGGTTGCTCATCAGGCTCCCCCATCATCAAGCAAATCACCCTTAACAGGTTTCAAGAGACTCACATGCAATGCATTGTGAATCCTCCAAGTATCTGGCAATTTCATTCGGAAGGAGACATCATTTATCTTTTCAGTAATCTGGAAAGGTCCGTAGTATCGCATACTAAGCTTTGGAAAAAGCCTGTCCTTTCCCTTTTTCTTTCATAGGCGTGGCTTCTCAAAACGTAAGAGCACCCAATCATCCTCCTTCAGTTTCAAGTCGCGACGATGGCGATCCGCTGCCTTTTTTTGTCGTTCTTGAGACTTCTGCAAAGTCTCGCCAACCTTGGCAAAAGCCGTATCCAAATCTCGTGAATATTCATCCGCTTCAAATATGTAATCTTTCGTGCTCAGGAAGGATGGAACCTTCGCAGCACTTTCAACAATCTCAAATGGCGTCTTCACCGTCAAAGAGTGTATCTTGTTATTGTAGGCAAATTCCACCAAAGGTAAGTTCTTTTCCCATTGAGTCTTCTGATCCGAGATACAAGACTTCAATAAATCTAAAACCACTGAATTGGCAATCTTAGATTGCCCGTCAGTCTGCAAGTGGAACGATGACGAGACCTGCAACTGCGTGCCAATGTTCTTCCAAATTGCCTTCCAAAACAAACTCATAAATCTAGGGTCTCTGTCGGAGACAATCGTCTTAGACGTGCCATGTAATCGGAAAATCATTGTGATCATTTTGTGTTCTCGGGAGATCAAAAATGAAATCCATTTCAATATTTCCCCAAGGGCGGGTGGGTATGGGTAAAGGCTGTAACAATTCCTGTGCCTTATGCCTGTCAAACTTGACCTTCTGGCATACTGCGCACAAACTCTTCCACATCCTTTTTGAGTCTCGGCCAAAAGAAGTATCTGTCTACCCCTTCATGGTGGTAGCAATGTCGCGGTGACCTATAAAAGGTGGACAATGGCATTCAATCGAAACCTTTTCCCGCAACGGCTGTGTAACGCACAACATAATCTTTCTCATCAAGTAGCCTTCCCGAAGGGAGTATCCAGCTACTGTCTCCCCACCCTGTATCCGTGTGAAAATATTTGCAAAATCTGTATCTGTGGCATATTGATCGACCATATCCTCGAAGCTCCTATGATGTATCGCGGAAATAGCCAGAACCAACGGCTTCCGAGACAAAGCATCTGCCACCACATTCTTCAGTCCCTGCACATGGACAATCTGGAAGTGAAACTATGACAAGATGTTCCCCACCATATCTGCTTTTCCAAAAGCTGCTTCTATGGCAAGAAGTAGCACAAACTCTGATGGTCTGTAAAGACAGTAAAATCCGCTCCGAGTAGGTAATGCCGCCACTGAGTAAGAGCATGGATAACCGCCAAAAGCTCTTTCTCATATATATGTGATGTCATCCCCGGCCTAGAGAACAATCTGCTCTCGTAAGCAATGACATGGCCATCTTGCATCAAGACCGCACCCAGACTACAACCATAAGCATCACAAAATACTTCAAATGACTTCTGCAAGTCCGACAAAGTCAAATCTGGTCCTGTAGTCAATTTCTCTTTCAATGTCTGAAAGGTAGTCACCTCTGTGGATCCCCACGAGAAAGGGACTCCTTTCTGTATCAAGAATATGCAAAGGGGAATCAACCTCTGCAAACTTTCGAATGAACCGTCTGTAGTACGAACACAGTCCCAAGAAGCTTTCAACTTCATTGACATTCTTCAAATCGAGGCAATCACGGATAGTGTCTATCTTGGCCGGATCCATTTGCACTCCTGTTAAGACAAAGTGTCCCAAAAAAAATGTATCTCTGAAGCATATGATCTCTGTGTTCTGCTTCGTTCTTGGAGAAACCAATGATATCATCAAAGAAAGTGCCAACAAATAGCCTGTACTCTCGAGAAATCCCGTCCATCATCCGGTTAAATGTCACAAGAGCATTGGTTAAGTCAAAAGGCATCACCAAAAAAATTTCAAATAATCCAAAAGTAGTCCGGAAGACTGTCTTGTAGACGTCTCCCGTAGCGATTCGGATCTGATGATATCCACTCTTCAAGTCAATCCTGCTAAAGCACGAGGATCCTTGTAACCTGTCGAGTATATCATCGATCCTAGGAATCGGAAATCTGTTCTTGATGGTGATTTTGTTGAGAGCTCTATAATCAATGCACATTCTCCACAATCCATCTTTCTTCAAATCCAACAACACTGGAGAGCATACGGTGAAGTACTATGCTGAACAAGACCCTTTTCCAAGAGGTCTTTCACTGGGTTCATAATCTTTTCATTTTGTACTCGGCTCACACGGTAAGGTGGCCGGTTCAGTGGCGTGCTTCCAGGTATCAGATCAATGGTTTGATCTTCAGGCCCTCTGAACAGCAATCGGCATGAGTGTGGAGAAAAATCTTGGAGTTCTTTTGATCAGGTCAAAACATATTCAACCTTTATCCATCGTTCAGTTCTCTCCCAAAAGAATGAGTAAGAAACTGAAGTTCATCAAGTACAATCTCTAAGCCCTTCATTTATCAAAGTCACTTTCTTGGCCCGGTAATCAACGAGGTCGTAGTTCTTGTGGTACCAAGGGATCCTGAGTAGAACGTCACTCGCGTGCCCTGAACACCCCTATCATTGCAAACGAAGTTTGCCAATGCTCGGTGTAATGGCAACATCCCATCCGGGTGCCAGTCGAACTACCTCCGCCTGTGGCGTCAGTCTGTCGGGCGTAATTCCAAATCGAGCCGCCAATTCCAAGTGAAAAGAAGTTTGCCTTGGCTCCTTCAAAGGAGCTTCCTGATCCTTCACTTTGCCCCCAAAAACGGCAAAGTTTGTACTTTCATTCATTAGATTCGGTGCAGGTCCCACGCCATGTGGTACCAATTCTGCTTTTCTATCTGCCTTTTCTGCCACGTTCCTCAGTTGCTCTCGAACTCTCAGGCCTGTCGTCGTCTTTATCATTCTGTCCTTTCTGTGCCTTTTTAGGCACTTCGCGGAGATATGTCCCTGTTCCCCGCATCCAAAGCACTTCCCCTCTCTGATTAAGCGAGCTCTCTCCTCAGGAGTAAGCTTGGGTCGTGCATCCTTTTTCTATGGGTTGCTCTTCTTTCTACTTTCATTCCCAGAGTTTGTTCGGCTCGTTGTGTCATGGCCTCATCTGTGGGGTAGGTCAGACTGCCAGAGTGAATGGCAAAGCCCCGCTTCGCATGACTCATCAACTCCTGAATAGAAGCTGACTTCTCTTCCAAGAAGTGATCTCGGATCTCTGTAGGTAGACCCAAGGTAAACCGCTCAATCTGTTCTCTGAACGAGATCTTCTTGAAATGAAGAGGCGGGTAGAAAAGAGCTCCAAAATCTTTCCCAGTAAGCATTGATTATATCTTTCTTGGTCATCCGAAGATGGTTCCAAGCAGTTGGTATATCTCGTTCATATTCTTGCGTCAACCAAGAAGAAATAAAAAGCTTCTTAAATTTCAACCATTTAACTCGCGCAGTCTTGTTTAAAAGAAGCGTGGACCACCAAGTACGAGTATTCCCCTTAGAGTAAGAGGCAGCTCTCCGAATCTTGGAGTGCTCTGAATAGCGTCCTCCCGCGAAAGCGATGTCAAACTGCTGTATAAAAGACAAAGCCTTCCAAGCATCTGAGTATCCTGAGAAAGTATCAAACTTGATCGAGTGGCCACCTTCCTTCAACTCTCGACTTTCTTGCTTTTATCTTCGAGAAAGTTATACTGGTTGGCTTTGTAAAAATTCTTCTTGTTCGCATAGAAGTTATCATCAGAATCTGAGCTGTCTGTAGACGAGTCCTCAGTAGAACTGTCAGTCTCTGGGCGAGATGTAGCCTTCTTTGCCTTTTTCTTGTCCTTTCCGAGCTTTGTTTCTTGCTCCGCTTTTTACCTTTTCTGTCTTCTTTGCTCGAATATGAAGAGCTAGAAGAACTGTCAGATGAAGAAGAAGAAGAAGAAGAAGAACTCGATACTCCTTCAAATCGAACACGCTTCTTCCGTTTCTTTGCCTTGTCAAAAGTCGACTGACGACCCAAATATCCCGGGAAGTCAATGCTTTCTTCTGCTTTTTGCCGTGCTTTTTGGCTTTCTTTTGCGCGTCAAAAAGCAGAGCAATCCGTGCATCAACCATCGCTTCTAATTCCTTCTCTCAATATTTCTTGTGAGCAGAAGGTTACTTGAGAGTGGGTGTAGTGGTTTTCTGCCACTGCTCATGCACTTCTTGAAAAGAAGTCTCGCCTTGGTCAGTTTGGGTTTGAAGACACAGGGGATCATAGACCAGACAAAGGGAATTGCAATTATGGCTGACAGACCAGATGATGTGACTGAAGAGGTTTCCTCTTCACAGGGTCAACACACACATGAAGTGGGTGAGTCTCCAAGACCACCACAGGCGGATGATGATATATTTAGAACCCAGTTGGTTACTGATGTGACTATGTTCACACAGGTAATGCAGAACCCGAGGTTTTTAGCCTTTCTGCAACCTCCTCTCCGTCTCAGCAAGTTGGGTCACTGGATCATATTCAAAAGCTTGTTAAGGCTCAAGCACAGGTGATTCATACTGCAGAATCAATGGAAACACTTGTACACTTGACGGAGACCATGCAGTCTCCAAAACCTATGCCTAAGGTGCAAGAACAGGTGGCTGAAACGCAAATCTTTCAAGCTGAGCCAATTCAGCCAGCCACCTTTCTGCAGCGTATAGCGGGTTCTAATGGGTAGGGGAGCAACCTACAAGCTATGCAACAAGTCTTCCCACCACCTTCAGCACACCCTGGCTATTGTGGAGGTGGATCAATATTCCAGAGCATGGCTGGTCATGCACCTGGAAATCAGTTTTACACGCCAGGAAAACAGTGTTCGGGGGTGCTCAAAGGATGATGCCTAACCCCATGTATGGTGTCATGGGCATGCAACCAGGGTTTCAAAGCACTCGGGGCCAATTTGGGATGGCACAGGCAAATTTTGGTATGGCTGGAATTACGAATCAACAGCCAAATATGGTATCTCCAGGTCGACTTAATAGCGGCCAAGGAACAAAAATGAACCCTAACAATGTTCCCATGTTTCAGTCACTTCCATATGACAACTTAACGCCGCTGGAGAAGCCAACCCCGTACAAAGAAGGTGGCAAAGGTGTGACATTCACAACCTTTACAGGGTTTGATGACAGGAAGAAGGCTCTCTCATTCCTCCAACAGTTTGACAAGGCCTATGCAGGAGGAAACTTTAAAGAGGCTTCAAAGGTCCGCAAGGCAACCACCTTCTTGATAGGGAATGCGGGACAATGGTGGACGACTTTATTGCTTCAAGGGCAAGCTCCGTCCACATGGATTTACTTCAAGCAGATTTTTGCATCAGCATGGTTATCTGATGACTTTGAAGCAGATGTCATGACAGACTGGCACCAGCTTAATGCTGCTACTTGCAAGAATCTAGATGATTTCAATCGGAAGTTTTGGAAGCTCTACTTCCAATAACTTCCTATAGGTTTGAGCCATTGACAAAATAGATTGAAAAATAATGTTGTGGCCTACCCAAAGGATTGAGAAAGTACTGCACGAAGACCAAAGTCACTACTTTGACGTAGCTCATCGAGGTAGCAAACACTGGCAATGGTTTGCTCAAGGGAGAAGATTGTGAATTCAATACCGGCGTCAAGGAAGGATCAGCCAAGAAAAATTCAGCAAAGAAGTACGTACTCAATGAGGTTCCTAGAGAGACTCAGGAGCCAGCCAAAGCATGGAAAGGCAAAGCCACGGATGAACCAACAAAGGGACCAGCAAAGAAATGGAAAAGACCTTTTCCTCGCAAGTCCGAAGAGCAAAGGAAGGTCCTAAGGTCAAAGAACAAATGCTTTATCTGTGAGCAACCTGGCCACATTGCTCAGAATTGTCCTCAAAAGAAAAGGCCAACTGATTCTGAAGACAAGGAGGAAAGGAAAGGAAAGAGGCCCATGGCTGGCCTAGTGCCAAATATGGTGGGCGACTAGCCAAATTCAGATGCAAGTGAGCTTTGCAGAGCATGGGGAAAGGTCAGGGATCAAACAGTGCTTATCTTCTTTGATCCAGGTGCCAAAGCCAACTTCATTTCCCCAGAATTGGCTTCAAAGTTGGGGATCAGACCTGAAGAGATGGGGTATAGAGCAAAGGCAGGTTTGGTATGTCCTGGCCATACAGAGGTTGTGACACCCATCATCGGAAAGTTGCGCCTACATATCCAGTCCTATGTAGATGCTGAAGAATTTTACATCATGCCACTGGATGGATGTGATGTGTTGCTAGGCATTCCTTGGTTGCTTCATGTACAAAAAATAATGGATGCCTACAACAAAAAGATCACTGTACAGAGCAGGATAAAGACTCACATTCTGGATGTAAAGCTTAAAGGGGAGTCTATTCCCACTGTATCAGCTTCTGCTATTACTTCTGTAATGAAAAAGCATCTTTCTGCGTACTTGATTTTTGCACGTGAAGTGTCAGATTGTGATGAATCAAACTTATCTTTGTTAGATAAAGAAAGGTCAATGTTTTTACAACAGTATAGTGATTGTTTTTCCGATTCATTACCATCTCAATTACCGCCAGAGAGACCCGAGGACCATGCGATAGATTTGGTGCCAGGTAGTAGCCCACCAAATAGGCCTCCCTACAGGGTTAGTGCGGCTCAGCAGAAAGAGATAATGAGCCAGGTACAGGAGCTGTTAGAAAAGGGGCTGATTCAGCCCAGTTCATCTCCATTCTGTTCTCTAGTGCTGTTGGTGCAGAAAAAGGATGGCTCATGGCGTATGTGCATCGACTACCGTGCACTGAACAAGAATACCATCAAGAATAGGTTCCCTATACCTAGAATTGATGATATTCTGGACAAATTAGAAGGAGCAGCTATGTTTAGCAAGATAGATCTAAAGAGTGGGTACCATCAGATCCGCATTAGATCAGAGGATGTGCACAAGACTGCTTTTAGAACAACATTTGGCGTTTACGAATTTTTAGTGATGCCCTTTCGTCTCACAAATGCTCCTTCTACGTTCAATAGGATGATGGACAGAATTTTCCGTCCACACCAGCAGTTTGTTGGTACATTCATTGACGACATGATAGTCTACTCAACGAATGAAGAGGAGCATAGGTATCACTTGGCCATTGTGTTCAAAGAGCTACGCAACCATAGGTTGCTCATCAATGCAAAGAAAAGTGAATTTTTTCTGGAAGAGATTCACTTTTTGGGACACATTGTCTCAAAGGATGGTGTCAGAATGGATCCTGCTAAAGTTGAAGCGATCAAGTCATGGCCAGATTTGAAGACGGTGCACGATGCCCGAAGCTTCTTGGGACTATGCTCCTATTACAGAAGGTTTATCCGAAATTTCGCTGAGATTGCTTCACCTTTACATGCTCTTTAAAAGAAGGCAGTCACCTTGAGATGGACTCAAAAAAAGATTTCAGCTTTTAATCTCTTAAAGGAAAAGATGACTTCAAATCCAGTCATTGTGTTGCCAAATCTTAGGAAGTCATTTGTGGTCCAGTGTGACGCCTGCGGTAGTAGCATTGGTGCAATGCTAATGCAAGATGGCAAGGTAGTAGCCTATGAGAGTAGAATCTTGCAAGGGCCAGAAAATACTATGTAAGACTATGAAAAAGAACTCCAGGCCGTGATTCATGCACTCTTAAGTTGGAAACACTACCTACTAGGTGCGGATTTCGTTGTCCAAACGGATCATCAGACCTTGCGATACTTCTTGACACAGGCAAAGTTATCTGAGAAGCATATGGGATGGGCAAATATCTTGTCCATGTTCCATTTTCAGATTGTGCATGTGGAAGGCAAGAAGAACGTTGTGGCTGATGCCTTGTCAAGGAAGCCACAAATTTCAGTTGTGTCAATTTCTTATCATCATGAGCTTGATGATATGAGGGAACAGTATGCAAATGATGAAGATTTTGCAAGGGTCTTCGAGCAGCTAATGGATGGACAACATCATGAACAGTATCTTCTCAAAGATGGCTTTATGATGATGCATGGCAGATTGTGTGTCACAAAGCCATTGCGACGCAAAGTTATGGAAGAGAGTCATGCCCCACCGTATGCAGGGCATCGTGGTATCGATGCTACAGTTAAAGTGGTTGAGACATTCTTCTATTGGCCTACATTGAGAAGAGATGTGGATGCCTTTGTGCGAGAATGCCTAATATGCCAGAAGGTCAAGTTTGACAGGCAAAAGGCACCAGGGTTATTGCAACCACTGCCTATTCCAGATAAACCATGGGAAAGTATTGCTATGGATTTTATCTTTGATCTTCCGAGAACGCAGACAAGAAATGATGGTATTTGGACCATCATTTGCACATTCAGCAAGCAGGCTCATTTTATTCCTGTCAGGAAGAAGATAAAGCCAGATCAGATGGTACGCTTGTTTACGAGCAATATTTTCAAGTATCGTGGCATGCCACAGTCGATTGTTAGCGATCGTGATCCACGCATGACAAGTTTGTTTTGGAGAGGCTTGTTTGAGAATATGGGCACAACGCTCAAGTTCTCTTCGTCATTTCATCCTCAAACAGATGGGCAGTCAGAAGAGGCAAATTCTACCGTCCTAGATTTGCTGAAGTGCTATGTGCCAGAGCAGAAAGGAAAGTGGGAGCAGTATTTGCCATTGGTGGAGTATGCATACAATAATACAGCGCATTCATCAATTGGCAATGCACCTTTTGAGATAGTTGAAGGTGGCAAGAAAGTTCCTCCCATACTGAAACAAAGGACAAGATATTTGAAGCAGATAAGTATGTTCAGGACATGGATGAAATGTACAAGAAGGTCAAAGTGGCCTTAGAAAAGACTCAGGCAAAGCAAAAGAAAGCAGTTGATCGTCACCGTCGTGAAGTGGTATTTTCACTTGGTGATTGGGTGCTTCTGCGCTTTGAAAAGGCAAGGTTAAAGAAGATGAAGGGCAAGGAAAGGCTGTTTCCATAGCTCAGCATGCGTTACCATGGGCCTTTTCAAGTATGCGACATAATCAGTGATGTTGCATATAGGCTGAAATTGCCTGAGAGTTGGAAGATTCACAATGCGTTTCATGTGAGTCTTCTCAGACCTTATGTGGGTGATGTGCCAGAAGATATGTCAGCTGCAGATCAGCCGGAAGTCGAGGAACTTGACGAGATCTTGGTCCCGGAACAGATTTTGGCACATAAAGAAAGAAAAGTGAAAGGCAAGGTTGCTAGGCGTTACTTGGTGAAGTTCAAAAACTATCCACCAATGGATGCTAAGTGGATGAAAGAAGGTGAACTTGCAGAGTCACCAACTGTGTTATCACTTTACCTTGAAGCCTTTGATTTGCAACCTACCTTGACCCCTTGAGTTTCAGAGCTACATGGATTGTCAGTGTGACAATGGATTCTGAAAGAAATGATGTACATGTTATTTAAAGTGAGCTCAAATGAAGTACATGTTACATGAATGTTAGAGCTGTACAGATTGTCAGTTTGGCAATTGCTCTTATGGAATGTCCAAAAGTTTGGTTAGTGCTATAGAAGTGAGTATTTCTTGTCAGTTTGTCAAGGATACACTAACTGCTTCTATTAAAGAGTACATGTGTAACTGCATTCTTAAACTGTCGGTTTGGGTATAATCGAAAGTGTTACTGGATCCAACGTGTACTAAAAGACAGTGGCGTAATGTGTAGCTACCATTTTGTCATTGGAAAGTTAATGACTCAAAGCAATGGCAGAGTGCGAAGGGAATACATGTGTCAACGAGGTGTTGAATACACCAGGAATGACAAAGAACATGTATGTGTCGTACATGTGTCGACAGGTGTGCACACACCCGAGTGTTAACTGTGAGCATGTACGACATAGATACAAACGAGGACGTTTGAGATTTCAAGAGGGGGGTATGTCACAAGCATGTGACTACTATCTATCCTTTTTGTTGATTTCTTTCTTATTATTTATTCATTTTCACTTTTTAGAAACACCCCTCTGGAAATCTAACTGCCCTGCATTGCATAGCTAGTGTGGAACTGTTCAGAGGGAGTCCAGGCCCGAGGGCAAGAGAGCACTAAGGTTGGACAAGGACTATGGTTAGCCAAAGTGGGGTCATTGACTAGCCAAAGTGGAATCCTTTGCTACAAAGGCTACATTTCAGCTCTTGGTGTGGCTGCAGTGTACAAAGAGGGTCAGATGACCTAGAAAGATACAATGGCAGCATCTCCTAAAATTTAGAGAATTGCTATTTTGGACCTAAAAATGTGTTCGCGTCATTACCTCTGCAATGACAAGGGGAACATTTTATTACTCTGCCGTGAAGTCAACTGGGCAACCGGTCAAGACAACCCCGAAACGGGAAATGGCCTATAAATGCGCCAAGTGGCACATTTCTGTGCACTTTCCTCATGCATGAAGAAGTGGCGCTGAATTTAGAGAGGGAAGGGTTGAGAGCTATGGAGTGCTTCCTTTCCCTCTTATGTACAGTGCAGTGCCAGGAGTGATGCCCTGCACGCTACGCACTGCTCTCTCTCTCCCCCCTATGGCAATATGTTATGCCCCTCTAGTGGGCTTTTCATTTGACCAATGTACAGTTATGTGGGTTCATGCGCGATTGCCGAGGCAAGAGCCTCTTGCACAGGTACTGGATTAGCTAACGGCTAATCCCCCGCAGGTACAGGTGAATTCGGAGAGGTTTCACGTGCAAAATCCCGTCCGATTCAAAGGGCAAGTAGCCCTATAGGTGCGGGAGCTCGAGGACTTGCTACGGATGCGACCGGCACGCGAAACGGAACCCGAAACAGTGAATTACAGCCTGCTGTGTATTTTTGCAGGTTTAGGGTTTTAGCCCTAAACGGACCCTAATACCCCCATGAGGTTTGGGGACGCGAGGGGACCGTTGTACAGGTGATTTGGCGCATTTTCGGGGCAAAAAACAGAGAAGTCAGCGTGCTGCAGATTCTCGCCAGGTTTTGCAAAGTGTCCGTATGCCTCGGGAAAGTCATCTAATGCGTGGGGATACTGACAGTGAAGGGTCCTAGTACAATTATGTTGCCGAAATCGGGCCAGAACAGATGGTATTCAGCCCACATTGTGCGGGGCAGCTTGTAGGGAACCACAGCTTTTATTCCCTCTTCTAAAGAATAAAGAAATACCGAAAGGGGCGCCTATTTAGGGGCCAATCTGGTGTCGGTCTTCTCATACAGGTGCAATCTAGCAACCTGTATCCCTTTCCCCTTTGTTGTGTCTTGAAAGTACAGGTAAAGTGGGCGACAAATTAAATGGGTGAAAGCAAATAAAGTTTAAGTCTAAGGTTTACCGCCCTTTTTGGATTTAACAGGCCGGTTCCAGCTAGCTCCTGGATCACCCCCCTCTAGCGCAGGTCTCTTTCCTTTTGACCTTTGCTCTTCTTGAGTTGGAGAATACGTAGGAGGTAAACCAAAGGCTTCAAAGTAAAGTTGCAATACATTTGGTGACTCTAACAATTCGCTCTCTTCCATCCACTTTGCATCCATAAGTGGAGAGTTCTTGAACTTCACCAAATATCGCCTTATAACCTTGCCTTTGACTTTTCTTTCCTTGTGTGCCATGATCTGTTCTGGACCAAGATTTCATCAAGCTCTTCAACTTCTGGCTGCTCTTCAACTGGCATATCCTCTGGCACATCACCAACAAATGGTCTGAGAAGACTCACGTGAAAGGCATTGTGAATCTTCCAGTTCTCAGGCAATTTGAGCATATAACTGACGTCATTGATCTTCTCTGTTACTTGAAAAGGCCCATAGTAACGCATACTAAGCTTTGTAAAGAGACTTTCTTTACCTTTTCGCTTCTTTAAGCGTGCCTTTTCAAACCGCAACAATACCCAGTCACCAAGTGAAAACAGCAATTCGCGACGGTGGGATCAATAACTCTTTTTTTGCTTTGCCTGTGTCCTTTCAAGGGCATGCTTTATTTTCTGGTACATTTCATCCATATTCTGCACATATTGATCTGCCTGAAAGATCTTTTCCTTGGTATGCAAAATGGGAGAAACTTTCACATGACCTTCGACAATTTCAAAAGATGCTTTGCCTGTTGAAGAATGCACTGTATTATTGTACGCATACTCAACAAACGGCAAATACTACTCCCACTTCGCCTTGTGCTCTGACACATAGCACTTAAGCAGATCCAAGACAGTAGAATTTGCTTCTTCTAGCTGCCCATCTGTCTTCGGATGAAACGACGATGAGAACTTAAAGCGTAGTGCCCATATTCTCAAATATGCCTCTCCAGAATAGACTTGTCATCCCTAGATCACGATCGCTGACAATTAACTGTGGCATACCATGGTACTTAAAAATATTGCACATAAAGAGACGTGCCATCTAATCTGGTTTTATCTTCTTCCTAACAGGAATGAAATGAGCTTGTTTGCTGAATCTACAAATAATGGTCCAGATTCCATGTCTGTGTTCTTGGGAGATCAAAGATAAAATCCATAGCTATGCTTTCCCATGGTTTGTCTGGAATCGGCAATGTCTGTAACAACCCTGGTGCCTTTTGCCTATCAAAGTTGACCTTTCGGCAAATCGCGCATGCTCGCACAAAGGCATCGACATCTCTCCTCACGGTAGGCCAATAAAAGAATGTCTCAACCGCTTTCACTGTAGCATCTATACCATGATGCCCTGCATACGGTGGGACATGACTCTCTATGATGGCAACAGCCTCAGCCCAATAACAATGAGGCATATTCTTCTCATTCATCAACGCTCTAGCAACCTCTATAATATGTTTGTTGTTCCGCTCAGCAACACCATTTTGTTGCAAAGTATACCTGCATGAAAACTGCCTCTGAATTCCATGCTTTTTCAAAAAACCGTTGAATTCATTGGAGAAGTATTCTCCCCCTCCATCTGACCTCAAGCACTTTACATGTTTCCCAGTCTGTTTTCAACCATAACTTTGCAATTTTGAAAATACATAAACACCTTGATGCCAAGCCGTGATGACATCTCTTTCATATTTGTCTGATATCCAAGTTGATGTAAAAATTTTCTTGAATTTTACCCACGTTGCACATGCTTCTCTATGTAACAACAGAGTAGACCACCATGTCTGAGCAGTTCCTTTCAAGTAAGATGCCGCCCTTCGCACCTTGGAAGTGTTTCATGAACTCACCCCCAGAGAAGGCAACGTCAAACTGTTGTGTAAACTCAAGGGCTTGATGGGTGTCCTGGTCGCCTGAAAACGTCTCAAACCTGATGGCCTGACCTCTTTCCTTGAACACCTTGGTCCTCTTGCTCATTTGTTCACTGTCAAAAGAAAACGAGCTCTCCTCTTCTTAATTGCTAGATGGCCTCCCATACCTTATAAACTTTTTCAGAAATTTGCTTTTCTTGCTTTTTCTTCGCTTCTTCCACCTTTTCTTATCCTCACTAGAACTATGCACCTATGGTGCTAGTCTAGGAGAGCAGAGATTTCCATTGCCTTTAGAGGACGCCCATAGCAGGACAGCCTTAAGCATGTATCCTCTCTCTCCAAATCCATCTTGTTGCCAAGAGAAGATGCGGTTTTTCTTGTTTCAAGTCCATCTTGGGGTTGTTGCCAATGCCGAGGTTGAGTTAGAGATCTCGTGTGCATTAGCAGATGGCGGTAGCAAAAGCAGTTGTATGTATCATGGGTTTATCTATCAAGGGCATGTCACATCTATGCAAGACCACCCTTGGTCGCTTGTATATGCAACTTTGTATCAGCATGGAGAGCATTTCCCAAATCTCTCTCTCTCTCTCTCTCTCTCTCTCTCTCTCTCTCTCTCTCTCTCTCTCTCTCTCTCTCTCTCTCTCTCTCTCTCTCTCTATTCTCAGATGTCCTCTCTTTCTACCTCAGTGATCTCTCTTCTCTTTCGTTGTCTTGTATATATACGTGGATCAAGGGCTAGTCCGTGTCTTCATTACTTCTTCCATTGCCTATTTTGACAATGATATGGTGCACATTTTTGGAAAGTGACTGCCTCGAGCATTTTTCTCAAGTTCGAGAAGACAGAGCTTGAGAGAACAAACTGATAAATAAGAAAAAGTGTGCAATCTTTTTCCCGCGTATTCCAATCTGCTCCAAACCACATATGGGTCGTCCATGTGACTCTTAGATTTCTATTCAAACTTTTATCATCGAGTCTCCATGTGGAAGAATATCTTTTAGGACCAAGAGGATCTCTTTAACATTTTCCCCTACCGGAGTAGATCAAACAAAACAATTTTCCACTGATAAAGTAAGTAGACATGTCTCGACTTGCATTCGATATCTCATTATGTTTCGAAAATTGTTCAAGTTTTCCCTCAGAATTGAGTCCAGCTTCAACATCTCCAAGATTGCCTAGATAGATAAATTAAAGCACCCACACTTGGAGACAACTATTTATAAGCGAAAGGGATGTCGTTAATTTAGCTATAGCTTAGGGTGCGTTTAGACTACGCACACGCCTATGTGTTGATGCCCCTTTTCCACATTGCAACCCATTCACACTGTTGGACAAGCGAATATTATGATGTTCGATGTACGCCCGCATTTAAGGAGCTGCACATCCTTTTCCGAGGGTTGAAGGCTACCCGCGTTCATGGTGGGTCCGGAACGTCCTCAGGATTTTTTTGGCAAATTGCTAGCTACCACATCATGGGCATAGCTCATTGTCCACGCAATTTGAACGCTGCCTTGGGACTTACAATTCTTAATGGATTATCGCATACTTGAATCCACATGTGAGAGTATATTCCGCATGCAACGTCAAAAAATCCTTGCCCAGGACGATGTTTGAGAAAAACCATTTGCCTTAACATACAAAATTCCATTTCTTGAATTTGCAAAGAGGAAACTTTTAAAAATTAGGTTACTTTTCTCTATTTTGGGGTGGAATTTCTCCTTTTCCCCTTGCCCTCAACATGCATTTTTGGAATTGGAAACGACACGATATTAAGCTCAGACACATTAGATAGGTGAGAGAGTATCTACAAGGAGTATCTTACCATCCAAAACACACATCTTTAATGCGGTATGCGATGGGTGAATTAAAGCATCCTTGAGAATTTGTTTAGTAAGATAAGGGTTTTTCCGATGCATCACAAGGTGGGTGATAGGAGCACTAGAATGATTTGAATACTGGTTCTCAAAGCTTTTCAGAAAAGCTTTTTTTTTTTGGGAAAAGCGGTCTTTTTTGCAAAATATGTACATGTTGCATCACATGTGAGTGATGAGTGCATCCGGGGACACCTGGGCAAGTGTGTACGAGCATATTGGACTAATCTTTCTCTAAATTTTTGCAGGTTTTCAGTTACCAGCCACCCACTTTTATAAGTGGGCAAGCACTTACATAAAAAAGGGCCCAAAACTAGGTGCGCTAAAAACAGCACCTCCTCTCTCTTTAGCAATGTCTACTCTATCTCAGCCCTCTCCCTCTCCTCTCTACCCTAAGCATAGGCTGCAGTCTATTTTTGCGTGAAAATCGAAGAGGGCCCCCCCCCCCATTTTGAGGGGCTGCCTTGTGGCTATAAAATCGGCCCATCGTTCTCTCTCATGGATAGAAAGTACTAAGATACAAGTGTCATCGAGAGAAGACACCTAGATGCTTCCCCATTAGTTTTGGGCATTTTGCAGATCTCAAACACCTTTTTGGTGTCTCTAAGCTCACCTACAGCTGCCCAAAGTGCTTTGTGTACAAACCGCAGCCTGGTTCTAACCAAGTTAATTTATCACAAAGAAGTGCTTCTGAAGACAGTTGCAACACGGAGATTTTCTCTGTTTACAGCCCATAGACGTCTAGGATGGGGCTGTAACCAACAGATCATCCTTCACACCTATAGGGTGTGCAGGATCAAACGAAAAAGATTCTCTCTACAGTTTCTTCCGAGATCGCTTTCCAACTACCAAGTCATGACAAGCCATTGTGTTTCTAGTTTGGGACTCTTTTGAAGATGGTTTGTTGCAAGTATTGTTCCTCTCAGAAGAAACAATGTAAGGCTTTTGAGCCTCTGGTCGAGTTACTTCATGATCGGACTAAGTTTTCATCAAGAAGTCCTCAATTTGGGCATTGGTCCTAAGACAGCGTACATGCCTTGAGACCTAAGAGTCAAAGGCTCCCAAGATTGAGATCTAGGTTGTAGTAGACAACAAGTCTGAGATTGAAGAGTAGAGTCTGAGATCTCTATTTGAGCAGAACTCTTATCATCAGAGTGAGATCGATCGGAATAATCCAAAGGGTTGTCTACCCTTCCTACACCCTTTGCCCCATCTCTCTCTCCTCTTCTTTAATCTCTCTCTCTCTCTCCCATGCTCCTGTGTCACAATCCCTTCCATTGCACTTTAATACAGTCACAAACACTCTCCTCCTAAAAAGGTGGTCCATGCTTAACTCTTGGTCGTCAAAACACTTCCATGCTGCACAATGACTTTCTGTATAGACTCTTCTCACTTTAGGATGCTAACCACCTTTTCGTTTGCAAGAAAAAGTGGCTGGTTTCTATTACTTGAGAAACCTTTGAGAACGCCCAAATGGTGCTAAACCTGGGGGCGAGAATAAAAGATGCTCGAAGGCAAGTCTAACAAAACCATATACAACTTGCCACGTGGGCAAAACTGAAAAACTGAAGGGCCAGGGAGAAAAACCTCTCCTAAAGAAAGTAAAAAGTGCCCTAGCCATCTAAGGGATAGAGGATGTCAACAGTCAACTGCCTCTAAAAGGTAAGACACTCCCACCAAAAGCATGCCCAGCAGCTGTACACCAAAGTCCACGATAACCAAAAAGCCACCAGTGGTGTCGTGGAGTAAAGAGCTGGCTGCCAAGGCAGCTTATGTCAAGCGAAGCCCGCCAACTGGTACCATCTGAAACCAGGGAGCTGAAGAAGCACAGAGCAGAGGAGCCAGTCGACAACAAAAACTGGCATTACCAAAAAATCCACTGAGGAAAGAGGAAAGTATAAAGGGAGCCAGTATGAGCGCTAATCTGGAGCTACCAAAGAGGTCTCGATCGCCGGACACTTGCTGAAAGTGGCTCCTCTAATCCAAAGATTGGGAAGAAACTCCATGGAGACAGTAGAGGAGGCTGACTTTTTCTCTAAACCTGATTCTCTCTTAACTTGATTTGCTCTCTTGGTAGATTTTCTCTCTAAAATTTTATAAATTCTCTTTCCAAGAGTAGATTTGGCGCCACATATTTGAGTGAATTTGGATACCATTATCCAGAATCAACTGTACTTTCCATGTCTAGAAGAAAACTGTGCTCTGCGAAAAAGGTTCACACCATTCGCTATTGCTGGTCCTGTATAAAGACATCTTCACCTTCCCTATCACGGAATTTATCCAGAGTACTCTGATGGAAGAGGGCCAGAAGAGGAACCTTGAATGTCAGCCATCAATTGAAGAGTTTTTCTTTTATAATGAAGAAGATTGTTTTCTCTTGGCTCTCCCATGTAACACAGAATCATCTCTTTACTGGGGGTCATCACGCTATCCAACTGCCAATAAACCCATATGATTATGCTACAAAAAATACCTGCCAGCCTGCTTCCTCTTTAGCAAAATAACATGTTCAGCCTCGCTTTGGCAAAGCTGTTCCCACACACCAAGCCCCACCTTCCAGCCACTTACACAGATGACAAGGTCACAACCAGAAGACACTGATGTATTATTGAAGCAAAACAAATGCACTCGAAATTTTGTATACAATCTCCTCACCTTGAACCCGATATCTCAGTAATCTTTGAATAGAAACTTATACATATAACACAGTAGAATGAGTAGAGCATGTACAGGGCCCAACCTCGGTTAACCAAATACCAAGCTTTGGTGCATCTAGCTGTTGATCACTTGACAATCATCTACCTGCTCAGCATCAGCATCTTCTTCTAGTTCATTAAGCATTGTCACTAGCATGTCTGCTTGAGCTTGAAGGGTTGCCTTCTCTCTTTCTGCCTGCAACCGTTTCTGCCGCTCCTGTTGCAACTCCATTTGGAGGTGCTCCATGGTCCTTGCATCCTCTTCCAGCTGCTCATTTAGTCCGTTTATCTCTCGGTCCTGCAAAGAGATTAACCACTTCAATGAAGAGCCAAAAGGAAACTTATTCAACACAAAAACGCTCATTAATTTTTTGGTTCATCAGCTGCTTAAGCTCAATCTTGAATGAGTCAGACCTTGCGGTTCATTTCCTGTACTGCTATTCGCCTCATGCTTTCTACAACATCCACATTGACAAGCTTGCGCTTCTTCCCAATAACCCACCCTCGGGGATAAGATGCAGCATCGAAATCCGGAGGGGGAAGAAAGCTATCGAATGCCTTGACAGAATTAGGGCCCAGGGGTTCAAACAAAGCACGCCTACGCTCGCTCAACATCTCCACATCCTCTCCATTGATCACCTGATTACTCTCCTCCAACTCAGAAAACTGCCTCTTGGTTTTAGACAATCGTGACCTAGCTGGGGTTCTTGCATCTAAGGGAGGTGTGCATAACAGGTCCTCATCCAAAACATCATCTGCAACAATATCTGCTGATTGTTTGAAAAAAAAAATCAGCCATCTGAATTCAAACAAATGAACAGAAGACAAAACTGAACAACAATGCAGCTGAGACTATGCATATCAATTAACAAGGTGACGCGCAATTAGTGAGGTGGCAAATGATCCACTAACAAGATGGATACACACATTTCAGATCATCAAAATCACATAGGCTGATAGGGATTGGAAGAGAGATCACCTTTCATTTTGCTGCGTACTCGTGTGAAGCTCTTCCCGTTCACATGCTGTCGCTCATCAGGTTCCAAAGAAGGGGAGAGCTTTTCCTCGGCTGGACTCAGGTCAAGCCCTTGAAGAACGGGAAACTTCATGGCACGTCAGAAGATATCCCCTTTCTCCTCAATCTGTGAGAGATCCAGAGCACATAGAGGTCTCTCAAGTGTTGTCTTTCTCCCTCTTTAACCAAGTACCTCAACCTTGAAACTCAATCAAATAGATCGAGCCTGGAAAGCTCCAATGACTAGCTTCAAGCTCACATAAAGCAGCAAACAGATTAAGCGAGCAGAGACACAGACACGGTGAGCGAATCGGTGACGAGGTGAGGTCGCAATCGTTAGCAGTGAGGGTGAGAATGGGCGTTGAGCGTAGAGCGGCCATAAGTGCGCCGGACAGTAAGAGACATAGATGATAAATGTATCACGTTGGTAAAATTATTGTTTACAACTTAGGATTCTCGCCGCTCGGACATCTGTTTCACCATTGAGTGACGCAACAGGTATAAGAGTGGATTCGCGCACAGAAGTGAGGCTCAAGAGTTATGCACATCGCCTCCATTGTTGTTTGCAAAAAAGTGGTTCTCGATATGGTCGGTAGCTTGGTATGGGGAGAGGATAAATTTGGCCACATTCACACTTACTAGTTTGAAGGCGACAAGGACATGAATTGTCAATTTTGACGGCCCAAATTGAGACTCAATTCATGTGGAAAACAAGATACCCAATTCATGTAGGTCACATGCTGCAATCATTCCATGTACTAGTGTTCCAAACCAGCCTACCGGCCGGTTTGTCCCACTTCACCTTTGGCAAGAGATAGAGACACGGAGAGAGAGAGAGAGAGAGAGAGAGAGAGAGAGAGAGAGAGAGAGGGGTGTGTGTGTGCGTGTGTGTGTGTGAGAGCAATAAACAATTAAAAACTACACCATTGAAGTATGTATACATTATGGTAAGAAAAAGGGTTGCTTTCATTAAGAAGACTATTATGTACAGCAACTTAATTGTTTGCCCGTGAAAATAATCCAAAAACACCCGACTATGCAAGTTTTAATCATGTTACCTGCATCCATCATAAACCAAGAGCATGAGGATTGGTTTATAGATTGCAGGTGTCAATAGATTAAAGCATGTATTATAGATGTCCACATAGAGAGAGTTTAGGAGATTGGGGACTTGGTTGGCCATGGTTGGAATGTGGGTGGCAGTGTAAGGGCCAAGAAGAATTTCCTCTATCCTTTGGCTCAAAGGGTTCCATGCTGCTGCTTTTAGGTAGCATATGGTTGGTAGGTCCATAGCTGAGGGGCAGTCGGTTTTCTTCACATGTTATGGGTAAGTGGGGTTATGGGGTTGAAAGATCATGGGGTATTAACGCCATGCAAAGTAGTGAAATGGTCCACACATGCGGGGTACCGTAGGTATCTTACGCCCATTTATTCCCATGATGCGTTGTCCTTAATGGGTTTAGACCACACAAATTCTTTATTTTTCAAAAAGTGATGCATCACATATAGGACCTTGACAAAGTCAGTGGCTAACACGATAATCATGAATATGCTAGTGTAACGCTCTTCTTCATTTTCATTAGATAGTATCTCCCAAATTCCCCACATAGCTTTGCTTTCATTGGGAGAGCCCATTAAAACATTGATTCGTTTTTCCTCTAGTAGCGTGAATCAAACTCGTGACCTCGCACTAACAAAGAGCCAGAAGGGCTAAGCCAATCTACCATGGGCAGCTCTGTGTCATGGATGCCAGAGTCTAGATATTTTAAAAAACACCTTACTAGTCCCTCCTCTTTAGCTGACACATGTCCTACCTACAACACCTAGCAACCCTGCTTGGCTCGCACGCCCCCACCTCGTCTAACTGCTAGTCGTTTGGTGAGCTAGCACTTGTCATGGGCCGTCCTTTTCCCCTTCAAGATTCAGCTTGGGGGTATCTACTACAAAGATTCGGCTAAAAATCGCCTAGTCCAAAATTAAGGCCACATACTTGCCCATGGAAACTCCTTAAATAGTGCAATGGGCGTTGTTTCTCAAGAGGCTTTGATGACTACCTTATTTGTGGAATGAGTGTTGGCACTTAGAACTCTTTTTTAATGAATATGTTTTTCCATGCCTTGCTCTTGCATGATGTTAGATGTGTGTTATTTCCCAAGAGCCCTTAAATGGTACTTTCTTAGTGAATTTGTTAGCCCATGGCAACTCCTTGTAAAATGGCATATGCATTCAAGGCGCATGCATAGGCAATATTATTTTGAGGTAGGTCCTCACTTTGCAAAACAACCTAGAGCTTCTTCTTTGATCTATCTATGTTGTATAAACCTAAATCTTAGATGACACCTTGCACCAAAACTTATTACAATTGTTATACATTCCCTAAAAATACTTAATAATCTGCTCATGTCAACTCCTTACATACTTCCATATGCATTCAAGGCACCATTTATGTGTCGTTATCATGACCATTAGTGCACAACATCAACCCTCTCTTATGGTTGAGCATTGTTGTTTTTGTCTCATGTATTGATAGAGTTAATAGTTTCTCAAGAGCAATTTCCAAGGTGCCATCAAGGGTTTTAAAAATCTTGATTAACACTTTTTCATTAGAGTTCATTCGAGGGTTGTCTTATTTTCACATTTCATCTACTCTTCATAGTCCTTGAGCCCCCAACACATGGCCACGTAGGACAGACGATAGAACAAAGGAAGAGAGAGAGAGAGAGAGAGAGAGAGAGAGAGAAAGAGATGTGTGCTCTTTCTCCTAAGTACGCCTTGGTTAGTCAAGTATAGCGAGTTAATGTTAGAGCTTTGCTGGCTGTGGGCGAGAAAACCCTACAATTATTCCATTCTCATGCCTTGAGAATCAGGAGGCATGACACATCTTCACATCATACACAACCTTGTAACACAAAAATTAAGATATGCATCTCCATAATCAGTTACACAATTGTGTCTCTCTATGTATCCTAATATCTAATCTCTCCCCTATGTGCAGTATGCCATCTCTACTCTCATCTTCTTTCACATTGTGTGCCTGGACGCTCTCTTTCTAATCACGATATGGTGTATGTACATGAAGTGGGAGCCTCTTGGCCTTTCCCCTTTACATGGTATCATTTTCCATGTGATGATCTCGGACTTGTATTTGCCCCCACATATACTTATGGTAAATTGCAAGAGGCCAATTGGGTCCACCTAGACAAGTCCCAACCTTGCATTGCAAAGACCACCTAGGCCCAAAACCTTCTTGCTAAAGGTGAATCAGTACCTTACTATTACCTAGATGCAGATGACAACATTGGGCTTTTGCTACATCTCTTGAGGACTGCGGCTTAGCCTAATACACATCACCCAAGTCGTCGCCAATTTTGCAAGCGAGCCTTGTTGTTGCACATGTGAATAATGCCCTGGCGCCCCTTCGAAAGATCTACAGACTTTTCTTATCAGAGAATATTTGTCTTTTTTTATGAACACACATCCCTAACTCTACTGATTGATGCAAATGTTGTGAAAGCCAACAATGCAGTAGCCATTGTGGTTTTCAAAGCCCATGAAACTTGCCATGTTTCAGATAATGATGTTGATGAAGAGGACACCATCGTTGTCACGGAAAAATTCAACTCATTAACCATGGACAGCATAGCCAACCCTCTATAGCCTTTAGCCATGTTACAAAAGCTAAACTATCTTACTCCCGCTTCTTTAGCCTCTTGATCCCACCCGATTCTACACAACCTGCAAAGCTGCCAAACTTATAGATCGTGGCCAGCCTATCTCTTGCATGATGGTTGCCTAATTGTGCATGGAGTGGAAAATGCAGCTCTGAGGGAGCATGAGCGAGGGGGGGAGAGAGAGAGAGAGCAAGAGGAGGAAGTGGCTTCTTCACTTACCATCTTGAGCTCAGCCAGGTCAGGCCACTTGATCAGGTGGTTCTCACTCTTCACTCACACACACACGTGGGAGAAGGGGGAAGGGGGGGGGGGGGGGGGGGGGGGGGGGGGGGGGGGGGGGGAGCACCAACTGTGGTTGCCATTCTCCTTGGTAGAGCACTGGTTGCATCAAGAAGACCATAACAATATATATTTGTGTATATATATATATGTGTGTGTGTGTGTGTGTGTGTGTGTGTGTGTGTGTGTGTGTGTATATATATATATATATATATATATATAAGTGTGTGTGTGTTTGTGTGTGTGTGTATAGATAGATAGATAGATAGAGAGAGAGAGAGAGACTGGAGGGTGGTGGACCCGGTTCAACTCACACTACTAAAGCATCGTAAGGAATTTCAAGTTTGGAAGCGCAACAACAAGCATGCATGCCTTATGGCCCACGCTGTTAGCCCACTAAGAGAGCAAATGGATTTGCAAAGGAATAAAGCAGAAGCCCACATTATTCAACATGTGTAAAGTGCATCCTCCTTGTCATTGTAAAATTACATAGAGATTATAACAAAGAAAATAGATGCAGTAGTAACTACAAACACAACATATGGTTTCTACAAAAGGAAGATGACGGGTTAAGTTTGCATACCTCTCATTGTATCAGTGTAGGGTGGTGGCGAGCAATGATAACGCTCAGAAAGGGCTTCTTCTACACATCACTGGTATTCTTCCCTCCACAAAACTTGTGCAATTCGTATATTGTTGCTTCTATGTAGGCATCAGTGCACCAATGGCACCAAGAAGAAGGTGGAGAGTGAGTTAGAGAGAGTAATTGTATGGCGAGCATGCAAGGAGTAATGTTCCTATTTGAGGCATCAATAGCCAAAACAAAGCGATAGTGCCATCAAGGGCACATAAGCCAACACATGCACATAATTAGAGCCATTGAATGTTGTGGCAACAACACTTCTCTCACTCAAGCAAAGATCGAGGTTGCTTGCTATGCTAGAAGTTGTTCCCTTAGGTTGGTTGGAAAGTGGACACAATACTACATGATTGCAAGTTCTTGCTCTTGGAAACAGTGATGGTGAGGGTGAGCACCAACAATCTCTCTCTCTCTCTCTCTCTCTCTCTCTCTCTCTCTCTCTCTCTCTCTCTCTCTCTCTCTCTCTCTCTCTCTCTCTCTGTGTGTGTGTGTGTGTGTGTGTGTGTGTGTGTGTGTGTGTGTGTGTGAGTGTGAGTGTGTGTGTGCGCGCGCGCGTGTGTGTGAGTGTGTGTGTGTGTGTGTTTGAGAGATATTCAATGTGTAAATAGAGCAACACCTAATTAGGTGACTACGCAGAGTGAGCTCCTTCAAGGTGAGTGCATGAAGCAAGCGATGAATGGGGGCCACAATCCAATGCAAGGAATGAATTGCAAGTAGTATAGCCAATAGGCCCCAAGTGCCTTTATATCCACTTGATTAAGGCCTTGCTACATTTCCCAATCTAGTATCATTTCATTGCTCCTTTCATTTAACGTTGCCCGAGTTGTGAAGATCGCTCTCTAGCCTTGTTTTTCTGTCGATCCACTGCCATCCACCCCCTCCAAACATTTCTTTTGCAAAAATAGCCATCCACAACACGAGAGAGAGAGAGAGAGAGAGAGAGAGAGAGAGAGAGAGAGAGAGAGAGAGAGAGAGAGAGAGAGAGAGAGAGAGAGAGAGAGAGAGATACAAATGTGGGAGGATTGATCACTAGAGAGCTCCTCAAAACTCACCCAAAACTCGTTTGGGGGTCACCAAAATCACATATGAAAGTAACAATAATATGAGTTACACTTAGAGAGAGAATGACAACCTTTAAACATATAATGCATCGATTGAACAGCCCGTTGCCTAGAAAAAGGCTCATATCATGTGCAATTCACAAGAGAGATGTCAACTACTTGCAGCTTATAGCTATCCATTAACATGAGCCATTGCGCTCCTCGTTCATAACTTGGAACTTGGAAGCTACCCTGTCATGCCCCCCAAGGGACTGAGGCCTTGAGCAAAGAGAGAGAGAGAGAGAGAGAGAGAGAGAGAGAGAGAGAGAGAGAGAGAGAGAGAGAGATAAATAGATTTTGTTATCATCCTTGGAGGTCAAATATGACCTATGGGACCAAAGTTACATGTGATGTAGTATGTGTGTGGCTAATGAGTGAATCTTGATGCTCAAAATTTGTGGTGATGAGAGTCGCAATGGAGAGCCCACATTGTGGTTGGGATAGGAAAGTGTGTAGGTCTAAGTCATGCTTAAAATATTAGGGAAGCAAGTTCGAATGTGACCAAAAGCTAAGCACTCTAGTAGTGTGTGGTACTCAAACTAAACATGCAGTGAGCATAATGTGCACAGTCGATTTGACTCCTCCATTGCCCCAATGCCCTGTCTCACATCGAAGGCAGTGGGAGTCAAGCTAAATGGTTGCGATAGTGCATATCGTTGACAAGGGGATACGCTCAAGCATGTAAATGTGAGTATGATTTCCCCTTTCAGCAAAGAACATGGTTTTGTAGTTGGGGGCAATATGGGTGGTGCAATGTATGAAGCGTGACCCACCGAATTCCTCCCAAGCCGTAATACATTGGCATTGTAGAAAAGCTTCATTCACTTGCGGGTCAATTGAGGCATCATGTAGCAAGTGTAATGCATCCCATCTCCCAAACCACTTATGTATGTCTTGCATCCATCCAGTGCTCAATATCTTACTTTTATGCGTCTTTTGAACTTTTTTGCTTGCTTCCCATGCATTTGTAGGAAGTTGACATGAGGAGTTTTGACACATCTTTATCATGTACTCCACAATCCTTTCCATGCCCATAATCTCAATTGGAAGAGATCCCGACTCAAGAAGTAGGAGCATATATGGTGTTTGTGTCTTAACTTGGATAAAGTTTGTAAGAAAACGCTTTTGGACATTCTCAAACTCTTTCCAAGTAGACTTTGAGATGCTCCCACCCCACACTTCAACTCCACAAAGAAGAACTGATGTCACCAATGTGTCAACACGGTACTTCTTGAGAACCCAATACTTGATGTTTCCCGCATTACACATGTTCTCAAATGCATAGTATGCTCTCTTTCCCGCTTCCAAACGACGCATAGCACATTCATTCCACTGGTGATTGGTTGGAACCTCAAGGCCAAGGTACTTCAATCTCTCAACAACTTCAAGTTGTGTCTCATTGTTGTACACAATGCATGGCTTCTCCTTATGGTTGGTTTTCACAAGCATAACCTTTGTTTTGGATTCATTCACAATCAGTCCACTATGCAAGCAAAAGTTCTCAAGGACAACCATAAGCTTTTGTGCATGTTCTAAAGTGTGTGCTAGAAGCACTACATCATCCGCATACAACAAAAGCATGATTACCACATTGCAAATAGTGACTCCTTAAATGTCTTCTTCTTACATAAAGTCAAGTACCATTTGTTCCAATTCATCGATACATAGACTAAAGATAGTTGGTGACAATGGACATCCTTGTTTAACCCTAATAGTACTCACAAAAAATTATGAAATTCCTCTTCCCATGCGCAATTGACACATCACCTTCTCATAGATTCAAGAAACCGCAACCATAAACTCACTTGGCACTTGGAATTTCTCCATTCTTCTCCACATCTTGTTACATGGAATCATATCAAAGGATTTTTTTAAGTCCACAAAACAACAATATAATCACTTGTCTTTCAACCAACTTTCCTCCATGAGAACACGAAGAGTGACAAGATGATCAATGGTGCTACGGCATCGGCGAAAACCCGTTTGTCCTTTTGCTTGTTAGTCATTATCTTCAGCCCAATCACTCAATTTCATCTCCATTATACACCCAAAAAAATTACCATAAGAGACCCAATCATTATAGTCTAGTAGTTGTTTACATTCTTTACATCCCCTCCTTTATGCAAAGGCTTGACCCAATTAGTACTCCAATCATAAGGCATATCACGTTGAAGTGCAAGGTTGAACATATCACACATCCACTCATGTGTAAAATCTCTCGTCTATTTAATCATCTCTGGCTTAATACCTTGAAGATCTCCCACTTTGCGAGTGGCCAACTTTTCAAGCCCACCGCATGTAATGGAAATGGCCTATGAACTTTGAGAATAGCGGAATTAAGAGAATTAGAGTGAGCATTTTTGTGAGATTACTTTGAGAATATGGAGGGTGAACCTAATTAATGGTAGCAACATAAACATAGTACATAATTAACTTGGCATGAACAATACTTTTGCAAGAGAGAGAGTATTAGAGAACATGACAATAGATGAGGACCGGATTTACTTGGAGCCGGTCCCCCTCCAAAAGGCGTTTGTATTATGAATTCTCCCATGAAGAGAGACTTTGTTACAATACAATCTTTGTGTTCCTTGTGACCTTGGTGACGCTATGAAGATGGAAAGCTTCATGCATCACGAGCTTAACATAAACTTTGCAAAAAGCATTAACTATCCCAAGCCTAAGTCCCAAGGCCTCAAACACCTTTGAAGGTGGAGAGAGCTAGCGGAGAATGAGGGTAGGAAAGAGGAAGAAAAAACATTTCATAGGAGAAACAAATAGTTCCTCACTTATCATCACTCCTTGCTTATCATAGCATAATAGCATAGTAATGAAGATGAAGAAGATGGCAAGCTTAAGCATTGAAGCATGGCTCTTGGTTGGATTTGCATTCCATAGCCAAGAGTGTTGGTGTAGGCTCTCCACTTCTCAACAAACTTGGAGAAGGAGATGGAGCTCTTGCATTTTGCAGTCCACACAATGAGAGAATGTGTGTGTGTGGGAGAGTATACCCCCCCTCTCATGCTTGGTCCACACCTCTCTCTCTCTCTCTGTGGTATTATTTTATTATTTCCTCTGAGCATGTGTCCTCTTTTTCCTCTTTGAGAGAAAGAACTTAATTATTTATTTTTATGTATCTAAATTCTCATTGGACCCCTTCAAAACCTATCCAATAGCATTCAAACACATCATGAGGGCCACATGTGGAGGATCATTTGAACATGTGTCTTTTATGCTTATTAAGTCATTTGGTTGAATGGAATGCTTCAAGGACTTACTCAATCAAGCATGGCTCGTTCATGTCTCTTGAGAGTTATCTTTGAATTGAATACTTCTAGAAATTTAATCATTTAAGCATGTGAGAAACACCTCAAGCTTTTGGGTAAAGTTCCCACTAAAACTTAACAAGCCAACAAGCACCTCATGCTTGGGTAGGATTGCCACCTCAAGGTCATCCCTAGCTTGCCTAAGGTCAAAAGACTTTTGAACACTAACTTTTGGACGTCCTTAATGAAGCTAACTCTACGGTCTTTCAGCTTCATCAGGTAGCATTGCTCTTTGACATACCATCTCTCATTTGGACCCATTTACCATTGGCCCCGTGTTGAGATAGATCCGTAAGCACATGTCTATAGTCTAACCCTTGTTCCCGTTTATGATCCCACATTAAACGATCAATTTAATATAAGAAAATCATTTGGGTTGGTTAGATATTAGATTTTGTGACATTACCTCTCTCTTGAAATCATAGTCGTCCTCGACTATGAGGTAAAAGAGATAAAACCATAGTCGTTAGTCAATTTGTCTTAGCGGGTAGAGGATCCCTTTTTACCCTATGACATAATTCCAAGATGGATTACTAATCCATTTGGTGCTTGGGAGACATAGCTACCGCAAGCATGTCTGCTCTTTAGTCCATTTCAACCTCCCAAGTAGAGTGACAAATTCTACATGGTGTTTGAGAGACGTTGTCATCACAAACATGATTCTTAGTATGCATACTACTTAAATTTGTACACAATAAAGAGAGAATTAGTCTTATAAGACAAAAACATTGATCATTTAAAAGAAACGTGTACATTTGCTTACTCTAATGTAGTATTGTAAGCGTTGACAAGGTTCATACTATCCTTAAGCTGGATTCCTTGCATCCATCTAGCATCTCCAAAAGGATAATTTTTGAACTTAATAAGATATCGTCGGATAATCTTACCATGTCTTAGTACCTTGTCTTCATGCTGAAGGATAGCTTCGGGTTGTAGCACCTCTTCTTGGTCTTTGATTTCGGAAGGGTCTTCAATAATTGGTTCATTTGGAGGCTTTCCGTTGTAGGGCTTAAGTAGGCTCACATGAAAAGCATTGTGATGGTTAGGCAACTTGAGTTGATAAGCCACCTCATTGATTGGCTACAAAATTTGAAAAGGACCATAGTATCTTTTTGCTAGTTTAGCATAATACTTTTGATGGCCTGTAGGATTTTTGCGCGTCGTTTGACTCAATCGAGCCTTAGGAAACTTAAGTAAGACCCAATCATTTTCTTTGAATATCAAGGCCCTTCTGTGCTTGTCAACAGCAGCTTTTTGCCTTAGTTGGAGAGATGGATATAGCCTCCTTAATCTTTTGAAAAGATGCTTGCAGGTCACGGCTATACTCATCGTCGACAGCGAAGATCTTCCCATGTACTTTAAGTAGCAAGGGACTTTTAGGTCTTCCCTCTATGATTTCAAAAGGTGCTTTTCTCGTAGAAGTATGGATAGTACTATTATACGCATACTCTACAAGAGGTAAGTACTTTTTCCATTGTGAGCGTTGGTCTACTTCTGTAACATAGGTCTTTAGTAGATCAAGAATCGTAAAATTGGCTATCTCACTTTGGCCATCTGTTTGTGGGTGATAGGCCAAAGAGAAATTCAATCTTGTACCTAGATTTTTGAAGAGACCTTTTCAAAAATTACTGGTCATTCTAGGATTTCTATCTGACACGATGGATGTTGGCAATCCATGGTGTTTGAAAATCTGGGATATGAAGAGAGTTGCCATTTGGTGTGCCTTCATAGTCTTTTTGACACGGATGAAGTGTGTACATTGCCCTCTTCATCAAGGAGTGGTGTTTCATTTTTGTCCATATTTCTCTTAACGTTCTCTTGAGTTCCTGGTATTTGTTTTTATATGCTTGCTTGCTAAACTTGTCGCCTATTGTCCATATTTCCCTATTCCCATGGATAGACTTGGATAATCCAAAGATAAAATCCATGGATTTACTCTCCCATGGTGAATTAGGGATTGGCAATGGCTAGAGTAATCCAGGTTGCTTCCCTCTATCATACTTGGTCTTTTGGCATACCACACATTTTGAAACATACTCTTCTATGTCCACTTTCATGGTAGGCCAATAAAAGTACGTCTCTACTCCTCGAAGGGTAGGTTGAATGCCTCTATGCCCCGCATAGGGAGGAGCATGGGATTCATACATGACTTTCTCACGAAGGGAGTGGGTAACACATAGCCTATTGCCATGGAGAAGATAACCATCCTGCAAGGTGAATGGTTCCTCTTTCTTTCCCAAAGCAAGGGCTGATGTTATGTCTTTAAAGTCAGGGTCAGTAGCATACTCATCTATCAGGGAAGATAGATCATTGTGAGTTGCTATAGACACATCATTAACTTTTGGTCGTCGTGAAAGTGCATCTGCCACTTGATTGTGCTTACCAGCAATGTGAGCAATATGGAAATTAAATTGCGAAAGAAAATTTGCCCACCTCATTTGTTTGTCGGAAAGCTTTGTTTGCGTCATGAAGTATTTGAGACTTTGATGGTCTGTTTGTAAAATGAATGGAGTCTCAAATAAATAGTGCTTCCATGTGTCTAGGTCACGTAGAACAGCTAAAAGATCTTTCTCGTAAATGCCCAAGACCTGTTGATCCGTATTGAGCCTTCGGCTCTCATATGCTATGGCATGCCCTTCTTGAAGCAAGACTGCTCCAAGGCAATCACCACAAGCATCACATTGGACCTCAAATGGCTTTGAGAGATCCGGAAGCATGAGGACTGGTTGAGAGGTAAGCTTCTCTTTGAGCTTGTCAAAAGATTTTTGCTTCTTAGCAGTCCATGAATACTTAACATTCTTCTTTGTTAAGTCATGCAATGATCCTGCTATTTGAGGAAATTTTGCTATGAAGCCTCTATAGTATGCACACATACCGATAAAGCTTTTTAGCTCATGTAAATTCCTTGGATATGCCCATGTTTTTATTACCTCTAACTTTGATGGATCCATACGGATACCATCTTGAGAGATAATATGACCTAAGTATTGAATCTCTTGAAGGAAAAATTCGTTTTTTTTTTTTTTGTTGAGAAAAAGCTTGTTCTCCCTCAATGCTTGAAAATTCACTTGGAGATGTTGCTTGTGTTCCTCCAAGGACTTGGAGTAGATGATGATATCATCAAGAACACTCCAGTGAACTTGCAGTAGGGTCTAAATATTTTCTCCATCAAACGATTGAATGTGGCAGGTACATTGGTCAAGCCAAAAGGCATGACTAGATATTCATAAAGACCAAACATTGTACAAAACGCGGTCTTTAGATATCTTCCTCCACTATCCTTATTTGATGATAGCCACTTTTAAGGTCAATTCTATTGAAGTAGGTAGAGCCTTGTAGCTTATCAAACAGATCTTCTACCCGAGGTACGGGAAATCTGTTTTTGATAGTGATATGGTTTAGTGCACGATAGTCCACACACATGCGATATGTGCCATCTTTCTTTTGCACTAAAAGGACTAGAGAACAAAAGGGAGAGGAGCTAGGCCTCACCATCCCTTTGTCTACCAATTCTTGTACTTGCCTCATAGTCTCCTCTTGTTGAGCTTGGGAAACTCGATAAGGAGGCTTGTTATGTGGTGAGCTACCTGATAGGAGCTCAATTTTCAATGGTCATCATCCCCTCATTTTGGAGGTAAGTCCATAGGGATATCATTGATGAACACATCTTGGAATCCTTTTAGAAATTTAGACATCTTAATTCCTACCATTTTCACTTGATAAACCATTAGCGTCATTAGTGGATTCTTTAACAAAAATCATGTACGCAGAAATCGAGCTTTTCATTGACTTATCAAAAGCTAGTGGATTTACAAGTGGTATAGTACGACTAGACTCATTAGCATCTATATACATGTTCTGTCCCCTGTAGGTGAAGTAGATTCTCCTTTCAGGGAACTTCATGTTGGTAGCCATGCGATCAAACCATGGCGCCCCTAGGATAGCATCCTCACGTTGGAGAGGAGAGATGAAATTAAAGTCTTCTTTGTTGACATAGATTTGGACATGAAGCCTCAACTTCCCAATCAAGGGAGTAACGGAGGCTTGTTGTCCCTTGAAAGCTGTGTCAGCCGTTACAATATCTCCCATCTCAAAATCTTGAATGCCCAACTTGGTGACCAACTCCATTGATATGAAGTTGTGAGTAGAGCCAGGGTCAAACAAGATGAAGGCATCATGCTCCGTTACCTTTCCCCAAGCATAGGAGAGAGGTGATCCTTTGCAATGAGCATCCTCTTTTGGAGCTTCGATAGTGAAAGCTCTAGGAGTTTCATTGCGAGCATTTCTTTTGGGACAAGGACAATAACCATGCCCTTGATCCCCACACTTAAAACATTTGTGATCCTTGAAAAAAGTTTCAAGCTCTTCAGGAGAGAGTTTATTTTTACCTTTGTAAACTCCTTTCTACTTGGACCGATTGTTGTTATTGTTGTTTGAATGGCCTTGGGAAGAATTTTGGGCATTAATTTCTCCCTTTGCATCACTTTTGTCTTTATTTTCCATGGGCTTGACATTCCGTCTAGCCCCTTGTTGGAAATTGATACGCGAAGAAACCATGGTATGGTGGATTACTTCGTTGAAAGAACTAGGCCATTGAGAGTTGACATACTCGACCATCTCTTCAGGTAATCCCACACAAAATTGTTGCTTTTGCTCGGCGAGGTCTATCTTTTGAAAGACAGTAGCCTTGAGATGTAAATCCCAAAACTTGTCCACATATTTGTCCTTTGCATCGCTTGCAAGGAATTGCTTCATGATGAAAACTTGTAGAGTTTTCCATGTCTTTGGGGCTTCGCCATCGCCACAAAGGCTAGCCCACCATTGACGAGCTGATTTTTGGAAGTGCATAGCTACATGGCATAGCTTGGAGGACTCCGTGAAGCCCTCGTCTCCAAAGGCCACATCAAATTGTTGGATGCAGGCCAATACTTTGTCGGTAGCACCAAAGGTGCCATCATAGGTGAGAAAAGAGATACTCTTTCCTCCCTCTGTGAACTTCTTTAGCTTTTGTGACCTTCGCCATGCAGAGTAAGATTTGCGATGTCCTCCCCTCTTGTATTCTCTAGGAGAGTATCCATAGCTTTCATCGGTAGAGGAGGAAGGTGAAGAAGAAGGAGAAGAGGGTGGCCTCTTTCTTGTCCTTTTCTTCCTTTGTTTCCTCTCTTTCCTTTTGGAGTGACGAGGAGAAGGACTATGGGTTAACCGTTTCCTCATGGGAGGAGTTGGCGATCATTTAGTCCGCCTTCTTCATGGAGCCACATCTCCGGAGGAAGTTAGGGATTCATTACTTTCTTGATCTTTGAATTCCTCCTCTTGTATGGGAGAGAGTCTTCTTTTGGGGATCTCATCAAGAGGCCTCCTCAACTCTCTCTCCTCTTGGAGAGGAAAGGAAATCCCATAAGCACGAAGTTGTTGAGTAACTTCGGCTTGCAAAGTGGGACTGCCTATAGCTTGTTGCAACCTAGTAAGAAGATAATTCACAAACATGGGGTCATCATCATTAGCACCTTCATGTGCAAAATCAAAGTTGTCAATGTTTATTCTACTTTCTTGGTTATTGTCAACCATGTTAATTAAACTTATGTGTTTACTTAGTGTATGCTTTGGCAATTCAAAACTTTAGTTGCTACTCCTCTTAGCTTTTGAGAAAAGGCACTTAAGTATTTACACCCAAGGCTCGAATTGGTTAATTATAGAGAGTAGTGGAATGGGTCTAACATAGCAAAATTATTGAGGGATAGCTCCTTTCGAACTTCTTATGGCTCAATAATGGTAAAGCCATAGGCAAGTCTAAGAAGACTCCATTATTAAAACCAAAGCTCCTGAGGTGTGCACCATATCCCACATAGTGGGTTCAACAAAACCGATAATACATCCTAGTCCCACTTACCCTATTATAATTTACAAAATCAACCATTAATAGGCTACTTAAGGACCTCTCTTCTTAAGCAAGAAAAGAAAAACCAAATGCTCTGATACCAATGTAATGGAAATGGCCTATGAACTTTGAGAATAGTGAAATTAAGAGAATTAGAGTGAGCATTTTTGTGAGATTACTTTGAGAATATGGAGGGTGAACTTAATTGATGGTAGCAACATAAACATAATACGTAATTAACTTGGCATAAATAATACTTTTGCAAGAGAGAGAGTATTAGAGAACATGACAATAGATGAGGATCGGATTTACTTGGAGCCGGTCTCTCCTCCAAAAGGTGTTTGTATTATAGATTCTCCCATCAAGAGACACTTTGTTACAATACAATCTTTGTGTTCCTTGTGACCTTGGTGATGCTATGAAGATGAAAAGCTTCATGCATCACGAGCTTAACATAAACTTTGCAAAAAGCATTAACTATCCCAAGCCTCAGTCCCAAGGCCTCAAACACCTTCGAAGGTGGAGAGAGCTAGCAGGGAATGAGGGTAGGGAAGAGGAAGAAGAAAAATTCCATAGGAGAAAAAAATAGTTCCTCACTTATCATCGCTCTTTTTGCGTAGCATAGCATGATAGCATAGTAATGAAGATGAAGAAGATGGAAAGCTTAAGCATTGAAGCATGGCTCTTGGTTGGATTTGCATTCCATAGCCAAGAGTGTTGGTGTAGGCTCTCCACTTCTCAACAAACTTGGAGAAAGAGATGGAGCTCTTGCATTTTGCACTCCACGTATACAATGAGAGAATGTGTGTGTGTGTGGGAGAGTATACCCCCCCTCTCATGCTTGGTCTACATCTCTCTCTCTCTCCCTCTCTCCCTCTATTGTATTATTTTATTATTTCCTTTGAGCATGTGTCCTCTTTTTCCTCTTTGAGAGAAAGAACTTAATTATTTATTTTTATGTATCTAAATTCTCATTGGACTCCTTCAAAACCTATCCAGTAGCATTCAAACACATCACGAGGGCCACATGTGGAGGATCATTTGAACATGTGTCTTTTATGCTTATTAAGTCATTTGGTTGAATGGAATACTTCAAAGACTTATTCAATCAAGCATAGCACGTTCGTGTCTCTTGAGAGTTATCTTTGAATTGAACACTTCTAGAACATAGGGCATGGGGCTCATTCAATGAGCCTCACATTCACTCTCCTCCTCTCCCAAATACATGCCTATTCCTCCTAAGTGCGCTAGCATTCAATATACCTCATTTAACCTGCATATATCATGCATTTTATCACCCTCCATCCCTTGCCAATACTATATAAGACTCCCTTTGTATTCAAGCTCTAGTCAATCGAGTTTCCACTTTGCATAATTGTTGGTCCATGATTTTCATTACTGATTAAACGTGTGATCATCATTAGCCTAATGAATTTTACTAACATTAATCCACCCTAGTAGAGTTTGTGGTATCAAAGCTTGCGATAAACTGCCCAAGTTCTATAATGTGGTAACAAAGATTGTGATAAGCGTAGTACTTAGGCACTTCCTTTTGATAGAACAAGTGATGGTGAGTTGCAAAGAGTGTACAAGGAACGACTCAAAGGTTTATCAACTCCTTCCATAAATTGCAATGTTTAATGTGCATTTTGTTTCTCATCAAAATGTCCTCTTTTGACACCGGAATCCCTTGCCACATTATGAGAGAGAGAGAGAGAGAGAGAGAGAGAGAGAGAGAGAGAGCAAAAACTATTTCTCGACTCTGTGCAATACATTAGGACATCGATCCCATCGATAATTATGCAGGTACTTCTTTTCATCTTTCAACCCAATGAAACCTTCACCGTGCGCAATTGTTCCATACAAACCTTAAAATTGGTAATATTTGCTGCATCTTTCTCCTTCGCAATTTGCTTTCATTGTACCTTCTCCATCTTGCTATCCGCTTCAATTGCAATTCTAGAGATCATCTAAGCACTTAAATTGCTCTTCCACAGATCTAAGCTTTTGCATCGATATATACTGCCTTGTGAACCAATTTTGCACTTTCTTTGTGTTGCCTTTACACTCGCGCAGATCCTAATTAAATGTGAGCCTTAGTACTGCATCCAAAGCAGGATAGAATAGCAAGCCTAGAGAAGTATCGCATCTCAAAACCTTCTTGGAGGAGGGCTAGAAGTGAAACGGAGAACAGTGGAATAGTAATGCGTTTGATCCCTTCCTAGCCTCCTTTTGGTAGGAACAACACTCTTCAACAATGCTAAAACTAGAGTAGCGAGCTACCCTAGTCAAGATGTCCATCCTCTATTAGGTTCGTTCCTCACCATGTATCCGCTTCACCCACTTATCCACCATTTGCATTATTCACCCATGTCGTATCATGACCAAATGGTCTAGTCGTGTCATAACTCCAATGGTTGCTATATCTGTGAGACAGAAGAATATGGCAAACAAGGTCCAAAAACCGCTTCTCCTTTGTTCCATCAATGTTGTCTTGAATCATAGTTGAGAGCAATGTTTTCGCACGAGGTGAGCCTTTGGAGAGGAATTTGGATACACTCTGTCGTAAAGTAGACTTTATGCACTTACGTCACATGCATGGCCACCTTCTTTGTGCATGTCGCCTTCAAACGTGCTCTACACCAAGCTGCTCACATCATCAACTCGAGATCATCAATAACTGAGAAAGGGAGGGGGGGGGGGGGGGGGGGGGGGGGGGGGGGGGGGGGGGGGGGGGGGGTCGGGGGGGGTCTTCTTTATAAATGACACGGGGTCTGGGATTTATGGCGGCATGTGTGATTGGCGGAGCCGGGGGGCTTTGGGCCGTTGAATCCACGCAACAGAGGGAGAGGAAAGATTTCTATACATGCGGAAGCCTAATCCTGTCACGGACATTTGATAGTTGGGATGGATAAGGCGTGGAGGTTCAATCGGGAGGTCTGTGGCTTAAACTGCGGCAGGGGCAGCTGGGAGCCTTATTTTACTGTCCAACGGCAGATTAAATTTTCACCGTAGATCCCTCGACTCCACCCGGTGTATTTTATCGAGGAGAGAGAGAATTTTTGTTTTACTAATTTTTCTTTGATCGTCTCCACCCCAAAGGTCCAAATAAAATTTGGATATTTGTAAGGGCTTTTTTCTGTGCATGCTCCTAACATTCCCAAGAAGTCCAAGTCGGAGATATGTTAAAACAAAGTAGAATCCCACTGCAAACATGAATCTCCAACATAGGAGGACTCCTAAATGGGGGAAGCCACCGATGCTCGGAAAACCCCCCTCAGTATATAGTGTTACAACATGAGTATAGCTCTCACAGCCTCTTTCATGTGTGTGTGTGTGTTGCTGCCATGCAGGGTAAATCTGTTGAATTATGGAGGCAGAATTGTATCAAAAAATCATACAACTTTTGTTTCATGTCACCTACACTGTCGACCGATTGTGGGTTGGATAATCCCTTTTTGTTGACGGAAACCTCATCTAGCCAATCATTGACTCTTCTAAGGTCTGCTAAAATGGATTCTACCCTGCTATTCTTTTCACACCACATGCCCTTTTTATCTACAGCACTTGTTGCTGCTGCATGCAATGCTGCTTGGAAACCAGAATCCAAGGCTCCTCCCATGTATCTCATGAACCAGCCTTCTGCTTCCTCTCGCAAGAGCTTGGCTAGGTTAATTGTGCCTGGCAGACCACCCCCAGTCCCATGACCCTTGATTGCATCACCAGCAGTAGCACCACCTTTTTTATTGCCAGCAGTAGAGGAAGCTGACTTCGTTGATAATTTTGTCACAGAAGAAACGTTTGAATCGGATCGAAGTAAATTTGCAGAGACTGCAGCCTTGAGGTTTGACTTGACACTTCTTACAACGGAGGCGCTTTTCTTGACTATATTGTTTTGAGCACTCGAGGAGAGGACAGACCGCCCTGCCGCATTGGTCAAGGTGGGAGGAGAGTACATAGGGGGGCGCTTTGCTATTGAAGTTACTGCAGGAAACTTTGAAATGAGTGCAGGTGTTTGCATTGATGATATATTCTGGGTGGCAATACCCATCTTGTTCTTTCGGCACCCACCATCTACAGACTCTTTCAAACAGGTATTTCCTGTACACATGTTACTAATTTCTCCCTTGGAGGAGCTATACAGTTTCAAGTCAGCTAACAATGCAGCATTAATCCACGACAGGGCGCTTTGCCCTTTTTCTTCTAGTAGTTTGTGAACCTTCTCCTTCTTCTCCATTGCACCTTCATCCATCATATCAGCCATTCTTTCATGTGATCTTGCCTCTGCTAGAGCTTCAGCAAACGTGGTGGACTGTGATAAAGCTTCGTAAAACCTTAGAAACTGTTGCACATAGGGCTGAGGATCCTCCACTTTTGCTAATGAACGCAAGTCTGCAAAAACACTTCACGAATCACAACGCCATGCCAGCACTATCAGTTAAAGAAGCCGAGAATGCAGGGGTATACATGGCCAGCTGGATAGTAGGAGCTCTTACCTTAAATTTCTTAGAACACTCTCCGCTGCATATGCTTCTTGCAATGCTTCCGACGCCACACAAGATGCTCTCTCGTATGTTTGCATAGCGTCCTGCCAAGCAATGAAGCAGATACAGTGAAAAAAATCCTTGATGGCTGAAAAGTTCCCGTTATCTAAGGAGACATAGGCTACCTGTCCAAGCATTGTCAAAGCTGCAGGTAGGCCATGCAAAGAAACTCTGCAGTTCAAGATTCTGCCTCCATTGCAAGAGTCTCTGCAACTTAAGGCCCTCTCACTTTGAGGACCAGGGTCCCCTGCAGACAGTGAAGCTCCCCTACTCTTAGCCAGAGCATCCCCTGATGGAACCTTCATGCTGGGCACTTCTTTGGCGTCTGCTGCTCCCCTCTGAGAACATGCCATAGATCAACATTCAACTTCAAATGGGCTGCTCTATCTTGCTGGATCTCATTAACAAAAAAATGGAAGATTTATCTCACCTTTCGGAAGAGTCTCTGGCTCTCTTTTTTACCTGCCTTTCTATGCCCCTTCAAGCCCTCCAAGCTCCTCGCCAGATCCTTGGACCCTCCATCAATAGTACCAATTTTGTACCCAGTACTAAAAGAGCGTTTAAGCTGATCATTTGATGTCACGCTGTCAGTTGATCTAGATAGGGGGCTCACTCTTCCCGCCTTTTTCACAACCGATGGAGGTGAAGATTGCAGATATCGACGTAGAAGGTGCTTTGCTCCGCTGCTTGAGGGAAACTTTCTTTCATCAGTGAAGCCAGTTAAACATCTGCCATAGGAATCTCGATCAAAATTGAACACCATGTTCTCTGGCTCATCCCTATCAATAAAATGAGAGCCTTGAACAAGGCTTTCTCTAATTGGGGAAGCTGGTGTAGACTTTGCGAAGATGTCAGAAAATACCCTTGATTTGACATCTGGACCCTTCTGATGAAAGATCTCCACCCTTCCCCCTTCAGGATTAGAGGACCAGGATGCTCTTTCAAAGGAACGTCTCCCCGAATTCTCCAAAAAATGTTGTGTGGCGCTGGAATTATCGAGTGCTTGAAAAGAATGGCCATTGACGGAGGCAGAATCCTCTCCGGTTGTTGATGCTATGGCTCCTACTGAAGCATGACTGTCAGATAGATACCTAGAATCGTTGTTTTCAATTGCGGGGAGATCCAGCGTTGGCACTCTTTCTGCAAAAGAATGATTCTTCTGCACTTCCCCTGTTCCACTTTGCATCAAGGGGTCACCATTGAAAGCGACCAGATCATCAGGCTTGCCAACAAAGGCATGCCTCCCAGGCACTAGCTTCAAGCGGTGCAAGATGGGCACAGGGTTTCCTGGCTCAAACTTTTCTACATAAATAAACTGACCAAGCTGTATCTTGTTGCTTAGTATCATGTCATCAAGGTCTTCAGCCAAAGATATATATGTGGCATGAGAAGAGTCAGAAACTTTGATGAAAAAGCCATGTTTTGGCCAAAGTTCAGTTCCCATAAGTGCAGGCACAATACCGATCACTTGCAAAAGAACAGAACGATGGGTGCCTGCAACTCTCACATCCAAGCCCACGTTCTCCATCAGCTTTAAAAGCATTCCAGGTACCAAGGAGGCCATGCTGCTGGAGAATTAAAGATGCGCTGGACATATGAGCTCGTCTACACTGGCAATGAAGTTCTAAAGCTGCCAGGAGTCCTTGGAAGGTTAACCACAGAGAGCTTCATGCATTGCTGCAAACAGATTTGTAGTATAAATAATTTGGTAAGTTAGGAGCGCTTGGAAGAGGATCAGACACATGCGTTGAGAAAAGCTGCATAAGAAGATATAACAACCTTCCTCTGCAACAGGAACAATACAGCTAAAAGGACGCAACCTTTCTATGTGGCAAGGCTAGCTTCTCTGCACGCCTTGAAGCAACCAAAATCTGCATTCAGCTACTTGCAAAAAGTTGAAACAAAAGGTCGACGCCAAACCTTGTCGCCTTCCTTAGCCCAGGGATTTTCTCTTTCACCTTTACCACTTGTAGCGATGAGTTCCTGAAGAGAGAGAGAGAGAGAGAGAGAGAGAGAGAGAAGAAAAACGCGAGAGGTGGAGAAGAAGAAGCAGCGCGTAATGTACGTTGTTCACCCACCGCTACGTGCAAAATTTGGTGAGCCATCTCCATCGGCTAAGCCGCCACTGTTGATATGAGGCCTCTTTGCATGCATGGCAGTCGCAAGTTTCACATCGACGGTGAGAGTGAAGGCGAAAGAAGAACAAGAAAGGGAAGCAGCCTCACAATTTCTCTTGGCGCGTAACCCTCTGATTAACCTGGTTATCTAACAAACATGAGTCTGCAGATCTGGGGTCTTAGTGTGTGTGTGTGTGTGTGTGTGTGTGTGTGTGAGGGCGGGGGGAGGGACAGTGCTGCTCCTTGTGATCCAGGGAGAGAATGAGTCGCACGATTGCGCTGGCGGCTCGATGGCCAACGTGGGAGGAATGAGAGAGACGGAGATGGAGAATGCCAGAGAGAACTGGTGGGGGCCCGCCATGGACAAATCATTTTGTCTGGCATGGGCTATGTCCTATGAGAGCAGGGAATTCGTACGCAACCAGCCTTCCACACACCCGCTAAAGCCAGCAATCTTGCAGGAACGGGTCACACCTTAGAGCCCCGTCACATGGTGTCGCCAAGTTTTTACAGCACATCCAAAGGCACAACACAAACTTTGCATGTGTCTCCAAGCTCGATTTTCATAGTGCAGCACTTTGAGAACCGGTTGCACCTATCCAAAAAATAGAATAAAGCGTATGATTCCAAAGGCCCGTGTCAGACTGGGCTATGCGTCCTTCATGAGGTGGATGGCCCCTGACCAGCATGGTCGTGTGTGAGAGCTTGTTGGCTTCCAGCCATTGTAGGGAATGGTGTCACATTGGGGCCAACGGGCTAAACCTGGAAAAGCTGATTCGCAACCAATCAGATTGCAGGTTTAGCGTTGGGACTGAGGTTGGGCGGGCAAAGGAGGCCGACACACTTCATGAAAAAGTTGGCCGCTGAGGTGGAGAGCCAGCTTAGTCGTGGAACCATGGGCAGCAACCCAGTGTGACAAGGGCATCCTTGGGCGCCACAGTTGATTGGTAGATCAGAGAGAAATTAAAGGTGGCCACCTGCCCCAATGTGACACGGGACTGAGAGTGTGATTCCTGTTCCAGGCTCTGTGAGAAGTCATTTGGATTGCTTTCACCGGCAAGCTGTACTCAATTGCACTTAGCTCCATGTCGTGTGATGGCTATCAACACTTTTGGAGCATGAGAAGGTGAGGTGCTTCAACCTATGTGGCCGCTTGAGGTGGAACGGGGCTCTTAACACACTTTGGGATGCGAGTTGACACACCACATCTGCATAATTAGCAGTAGATTTTGTCGTCGTTCGTAGAATCAACCTTAGGGCGGCTTCACGAACGTCCACCCATTCTCTATGGACAAAGTGAATGACCGGTCAGGGGCTACCACATAATACATGGGCGCCTTACTTTGATTCACACACAAATTGGAAGAGCGCGAGCTGGCATCCCATTATGCCTCTCCTTTTCATGGGCGACCCCCCCCCCCCCCCCCCCCCCCCCCCCCCCCCCCGCGGTTCCTCCTCGCCCAACACATGAATGCAACTGCCATGGCAGCTTTTTAACACAAGGTTTGCATGGGAGAATTGCTCATTGGACCATCCACTTGCATGCCTAGAACTGAAACCGCCTGAGCCAATAGCTTTCCATGCTCACCTTTGACGAAAAAAAAGCTATGTCTGCTAATTTTGTGAATGTGCTATTATCCACCCGTCAAGTGGGTTACTTTTAGGCTGCCCACTGGCATGAAGTGCCGGGATGGGCGATGCCTGTTTGCGAAAGAAGGGTGGCAAGAAGCTTCTGCTAATGACATGTAAATTAGGCAAATACCCTTCTCACAAAAGAGTAAAGATTAATGCACCCTGCACATGAAGGACAATTTCTAGGGTTTAACCACTGTTTAAAGTAAAATTACTTGCACAATTTCAAGGGATAGTGTGTAAATTTGCATTCCAAAAGGTAGAATTACATGAGTATAAACGTTCTGCCACAAGAGAAATTGTTAGCTGCTCAGCTAACAAGAGCCAAAAAAAGATCATCAAAAGGGATGCCACTCATTTTTCAAGCAAATTGATTGTATTAAACCCCTTGTATTACTGTGAAATCCTGCAAAGTCCAAAGCCATTGTAATGTTATTGATTACCAACAAGTCTAAAGGGGTTGAGGGCCTCCAAGTTTGTAATCGTATGCAGTTTTTTAGGTTTGTATTGAACCCAAATACATAGAAATCCATTCTTTGAACCTTGGCTAAGGTATAAAAGCCAACTTTTGTAATTATAAACTTAAGTTTTGGATGATGAAAATAAGCATATGCTACAGACTCTCAACATGAGTCTAGAGTTTCTTCAATTCCCCGTGTCTCTCTCGTACGGTGTTCCATTGCTATTTGAGCATACTAACGCGTTCGTAGCTGAAAGATCCAGTTTCTTGCGAGAAAGTGTGTTTTTAGTCGTGCCATCTACAAGCTGTTTTTGCTTCCTACTCACAATACACGCACCAGAGTTGATTTTTGACCTTAGAAATAAATAGAGTACGTCTAGAGGAAGCCATAGAGTGCTTCGAATGCCAAAATAGACTGACCTAAAATAGGATGTTTATCTTATGCGTGATTTTGTTCAAGTGTAAAAAATGACATTTGAGTATATGAGAGTGTTAAGGATACTTTGCTCATGCTAGGCATTAAGTTTTGTTGCATTTGTAGTCTCGTAGCTATACACATTCATTGGATCAAGCTTGCCGTAAGAAAAATAGCGTTTGATGTCTGACACACATTTGAAATTGAGTCAAGTAGGAGCGGCTTAGACTTGGGTTTTACGAGAGATTAGCTATCTCTTGTAGCCTCCATGCACTACTCGGGTCAGCTACGTCCCATGGATTGACAATTTTTATGTTTGTGGTTCTCGCTTTGGTAGCATCTATATGGTGAGGCTTGACAGACATTATGGGACATTATGATTCCACGATCGTCAGAATATCTTGTGTCCTTAATGACTATAACACAAGTGGATTCTCAAATACCAATTCTTGTTACACCACGATTGATTGAGCAATCCGCCCTATATCAATTGCTGACTGGAAGATTGTATCTCATAAACAAGGATGGAATCCTTCTCTTGTGTATTAATCCTGAGGAACGAGAAGCCTATTTGAATCAAGCTCATACCACAATCGTAGGTCACATTTTGCATGAGATCAAACCTTACAAAGATTAACCTGGTTGGGTGTTTACCGGTCTACCATGAAGAGAGACACTTATCATTACGGGAATAATGATTGCTCTCAATGTAAAGAAAAAGCTGCCATACCCCATGCCACGTTATTCCACATTTCAATGACACCACAGTGAAGTAGATACCTGGTAGAGTATCTGACTAACAGAATATTCCAAGAAGACATGAGTAAAAGACAAAAAAGAGCAATAGAAATTGAAACAATCAACTATATAATGATTGGTAACCAGCTATGTCGACGAGGGAAAGAATAAGAGCTCAGATTGTGCGCCAATGAAAAGTATCTTCCTATTTTGGAACAAGTACACACAGGTCTAGCAAGGGGTCACTTCTCTCATGAAACCACAACCAAATCTATATTAATGGCAGGCATTTGGTGGCTAACTCTGTTTGTTGATGCAAAATAATTTGTTCGACGATGCAATGCATGTCAACGAGCAAAAATGCCAACGAGAATGGATAATATGCCACTACGACCTATGATGGGAGCACGTGCATTTTCTAAACGGGGTATAGACTTTGTGGGTCCAATGCAACTACCAACTTATAAAACTTAGGCACGATATATTAATGTGGCCATAGATTACTTAACCAAGTGGACTGAGGTACGAGCCACCAGGAAGAACGATACTCGAACCACTGTTGCATTCCTGTATAAATATGTATTTACTACATACGAACTTCCTATTGAGCTTGTGAGTGATCACGGATTGCATTTCCTCAATGAGGTGATAGAATGTCTACTAGGTGAGTTCATGGTAATCCATAACAAGTATGCACCCTATCATCCTCAAGCAAATGGTCAAGCTGAACATACAAACAAAATTGTGAGCTCTGTACTAAACAAAATTGTTAGTTCAGGCAAAACGGACTGGGAAATGCAACTTCATTATGCCTTGTGGGCTTATCGAGTTTCCTTGAAAACTGCTTTGAGCACGACTTCTTTTAATTTGGTTTATGGCAAGGATGAAACATTGCCAATGAAATTCTTACTACGCACTCTCAGAGTTACAACTGAGTTGGATGGAAAGGGCATGAGTTGTCGGACTTAGAACGCCTAGATGAACAACATTTAGCGGTCATTGCCCACATATACGCATAAAAGCAAAAACAAACACATTTCTTTGACTCACATTTGCTAATTAAAGCTTTTAAACTAGGGGATTTAGTCCTAGTAAACTTGTTGAAACAACATATATCCAAGTTCAAGAAAAAAGAACATGGTCCTTTTGTCATTGACGATGTTTCACCAAGTGGGGCCGTCAAGTTAGCCACTTTGAATGGAGAAATCATGGGAAATTGGATTAGTGGATGTTGACTCAGCAAATACAACCTTCCCTTAACTAATGAACTTCTGCAGAGAATGCATGCATCCAAGGAAAGGAATCTTAAACGACAACATGTTATTGAGGAGGCTCAAGAGGAGGCACACATTTGGGTTTAAACTGGGAAGCTGCAAGACAACCTATCCCCCAAGCTGTACCACTCAGTAGTCTCCAAATTTAACCCTTAGTAGAGGATGAGGATGAGGTCGAGATTGATAACGAGTGGATGGATGGTCTTGATAGGCGAATGATCGTGAATCTGAATGAGGATTGCAAAGTCAAAGCTTTTAGCAGATACAAGAGCCCAAGTCAATCATGAGGGATTCACTCTATATACAAAACGAGACGTCACCTGCGAGTGGACAACTTTGATAAAACCCCTATATACATCTCATATTAGGGAATATGACCCCCTTTCTACGCTTTACGACAATCAATGCAAAAAACTATCATACCCCTATCTTACATATAAAATTTAAGTTTCACATGATCTAGCTGAGTAAAACTAGTCAAAGAGCATGTATAGCGATTGGCAACGTACTAAGGATCCACTTTTGTTGAGAACTAGATGTATCCTCAATGTGTCTTAGTTTGACTATCAAACTATTTACCCGTTCAGCCTGCACTCTAGCTACTCGTTCAATTTCGTCCCATCTAAATTACTCAAAAACGATGGTTATAAAGTTGTGTTAGGTTCTTTGCATAAATTTGCATCTATACAAACTCTTTATAGCTTTCATCCCTCAACAAATGAACTATAATCACAAAACAAGCTATTGATGCAAAGAAGTGTTAGTTCTTGCATGTATCTTTGTAGCTATTGACTCACAAGTTTGAGGGCAGACTCTTTTGGGAAGCTATGATTTTGAAACACAAAAACTTCCTCTCATTTTCCCTTTTCTCACTCCCCCCCCCCCCCCCCCCCCCCCCCCCTTCCCTTCCCTTATTTTAAAGCTTGGGAGATAAATTGTTTGGGGCTGCCCCTACCTTATACGCTTATGTAACCCCCCCCCCCCCCCCCCCCCCCCCCCTCCCTTGCACTGACGTGGTGCAATAAGTTTTCCATGGTGAATCCTCCAGGGAGTCAATGTGGTCGGCTATTCTACTTATTGCAAAGCAACTACTCAACCACTTGAGTATTGTCAATCCACTTTCAAGGGCTGCAACAAGACAGTCACTCTAGTGAAAAATAAACTTGAATATTATGGTTCATGGATTCTCTTGCCCGCATACATTCCTATGTATAGTGGACGAACATATGAATGAGGACCTAATATTGGGTGTACCTTGGATAGAAACTATAAGGCAATCCAAGATTGGGATGTGGAACTTACACTCAAAGGAGGACAACCAAAAATACCATTTGCATACAACAAGGAGGAGTGGAAAGAATCTCTCAATGATTTCCAATCAAAAAAGCATGAGTCATAAGGCACAATTACAACTATTGCTCCACTAAGGACTTTTTCTACTCAACTTATACAAGGACCCAGGAAATGGATACCCAAAATTCATCTCCATCTCCTCAATTGACCTCAGCAAATCTAGGTCCCAAAAGGTTGCTATACACCGTTAATGACCATGAGGTAAAGCCATCGCATCCACCCTCTCAACAGAAACCACAATTATTAAAGATGAAATGGATATGGCAACCAAAGAAGAAATATACAGCTAAGAGCATAAGACCAAATGCCCAAAGTGAACAAGTCAAACTATGGGTACCAAAAACCCCACCGCAACTCAAGCCAGCCTCAATCAGGTATAAGTGGGTACCTAAATTCAAACCACCTACCGCAATTGTGACCATTGTTTTCAATCATCACACAACGGACAGTGCATATCACACCATAAAATAAGGAGCTCAATTGCTACAAGACTTACTCTTCAAGAGAGTTCAATCACATCATACCTCGGCATTGGAAACCCTTGAGTGCAATACTCAAGACCCACCTCTTGCATAACATAGTGTGTTTAATTGCATTGACATCAATATCATTATAGGGCCAATCCGGGCCAATCATAGACACGACCTTATAACCTATGCACTGCACAACTAGGGTACTCAGTCGTCCTGGAGGATTGAAGCAAGGAGGGGGGAAGACAATCTGAATATTGACAGAAGCATATAATCTGGAAGAGAGAAGGGCAATGTTCTAAAGTAATTGTGTGGAGATTGTGTGCTAATGTATGATCTTTCTTGAACAAAATTAGGTGATTTCCCTAATAATGAGATGAATGGGGAATGCAATAGGATAACCCGTAGGTGTGTATATATATTGTACATATCTACCAAAAGCCATAAAATAGTGCGGTTTTTACTCGTACTGTGTGTTTTTTGGCCAAGATCATTACGAAAATGAAGCAATCCACAAAAATATGGCCAAATTATAAAATTAGAAGTGCTTTAGTATATATATTGTACATATTTGCCAAAAGCCATAAAATAGTGCGGTTTTTACTCGTATTGTGTGTTTTTTGGACAAGATCATTACAAAAATGGAGCAATCCACAAAAATATGGCCAAATTATAAAATTAGAAGTGTTTTAGTATTTTGAGTATAGAATGGAATTTTTTGAGGAGTCTGTTTAATTTTCCTTTAATTTTGCTAATAAAAATTAATAAAAGCCAAATAAATAAAAAATAATAAGCAAGAATGTTAGAATTGGATTTTGACTTCAAACGCCAGATCTCAAAGCTCATGTAAAGGCTAGGAAAACTTTGGGGCAATTCCGATCAAAAAACTCGGCCGTCACTCTGACTCACTAATCATCTGAAACAAATTGCGACAACAAGGTCCATGGATGTCAGTTTTTCAAAAAGTTTCGACCCGGGAGTACACTATGGGGCCTAATGAGCTCATTGGGTAGGTATTGGACGGGGGGTGTCAGAAAAGTCCAGGTATGTATATTCCCTTGAGCCATTTTCCCTCTTATTGAAATCTAGCCTTTAGAAAGAGAGCTCCTAGTTGTGGATTTTGGCGACCTTCCATGCCCTCTTACACACCATCTGCCAGCTCTTACTCACTCCAGCCATGAGGGGTAAGTTCCTAACTGTGTTTAGAAGCATTTTGATTATCACATTGTCGACCACAAGAGCCGTAAGGGGTCACAACAATACATGACAATCTGGGAACTTTTGGGATCAAAAATACTAACACCGGCCACACTAGACATCCAAATTGCACCAAAAATGAACCATGGGCTCATCACTAGTAAGGCAACACATTGCTGAGCTCAAAGATGCAGAAGATGTCAAAAAAGTTGACCTAGTATCTTTGGCACGCCGAAGATGGAGAGACCAAAACTAGACCAAATTTCACATATGTATTGGGACCATCATGTTAGGAATCTGTGGAGAGTTAGGGGTGCATTAGAGTCCCAATCATCACTGTAGGGCAAAATGACCATATCCTTACCGCAAAGTGACATGTTGCACCACAATGCAAAATATTGATCCATTTGATCTCAAACTCAAAGGGGCACTCTATATAATACATTAGACCTTTACCAACCTTCAACGGGCACACAACTAATGATTAATGACTTCAAGTCAAGCTCAACTCAAAAAAGGAATGTCAACCTCATTGGGACAATAAATAAATTTTATCTTAGGTGCGTCGAAGATGATTTGCTAGGTTAGAAGCATTTTTTGCACACATTTTCACATTGGCATGATCCCCCTACCCATCACAAAGCCTACATCACATTGGTCCACTTCTTTCATGCATAACTACTTCAAATGCACTTTACCACACCAAAGAGACTCAAGTGACAAAGTAATTTTAGCCTATCGAACCAAACCTAGCTTTATTGGACATCAAGAATCAACACATCACGACCAATCAAGGTGCCGGGAGCACAAAATGGCCCCAAATCAATCTTTTTTATCTTAGGCGCGCCTAAGATAGAAATGATAAAGGGGGGACCTGACTTGCAACTTGAGGACACAAAAATGTTTACAGAGGTCAAACAAAGAACCCTTGACAAGTTTCATCAAGTTTGGCACAACATAACTCTATCAGTCTCATCAAAAGCTCAAAAAGCGGTAAAGCGGACATACATTTGTTCACAACTCTCACCACAAGTGTCCAAAAGCTATCAAACTTTTTGCATGTCACCAACAACTCATACACTTCCTATGCATTTAGTATGACACCAATTTGCATGCACTTACATCCATCTTTATCTTAGGTGCACCTAAGATAAATTTTGCCATGATTGTGCTTTTTAGAGCTCTTGGATGGGACTTGCTAGAATTGGTCTAACCAATCAATTGGATGATGCTATACCAGGTTCACTCTCATCTATTTTAGGAGCTCCAAAGAAGAAGACTCTGAAGGAAAAATTTACCGAGCTTCCACCATATCAGTTAGAGGAAGCCTCCCTGAAAGAAGCAAATGTCACATGGCTTGCAAAAGGATGGTTAGAAAGTCAACATGTCACTGTTTACCATGGATCATTCAAAAGCACACATGAATCCAAAGTAGAAATTCAGATGTTGCCGAAGGAAGCTTAAGGCCTTGTCAAAGAAGAGGTAGTCATGCCACTTTGAGAGAAAATAGGCCTCAAAGACTACATTGAGCGATGGAGCCTTGCGGTGTGGACTACAAGAGGGCTTATGAGCTCTCTCACAAAATCATAGAAGAAGGAAGGTCAACCATTTTAGACTTCAATGACTCTTTGATCAAGGTAAACATCATAGAAGATCAGGTTGCAGAAGCCCTAAAACTTCAAAAAGGCAGAAAATCCATGAGAGACCGACAACTATCCACAGCTGGCATCTTCACTAGTAGGTCAACCTCTTTTTGTGATCTAAAGTGTTAGCGGGTCGCCGCGACGAACATTTGCAGCATAGCTTTTTGTTACTAACATAATGCCAATATGCAAGGAAGTGACTCAGGATGGGACACAGAGACTTAATGAGATCGTCAATCTCATCAAAGTGAACCTAAAGGACTGCTCATGCTTCTATAAAAGAAAATCAACCACTTTCCAGTCAGAAAATTAGTCTATGTCCAATCCCACCGCTCTAGGTCATCACGCTTTTTCGGCATCCAACGAATTCCGAATGCAACGAAACTTAAGGAGAGGTATTACAACACGTAAGGGCATATTCCTACCAAGTTCTGCAGTCATCTGGGAAGGTACATAAATCACGATCCATTCCAAAATATGTATAGAAAATTGACACGGAAAGATTCCCCTCAGGCATAGAACACTCTTCCAAGGTCAAAACATCAAAAAACAACCATTAAGACCTCAAATCAATGTATTTAGCTCACAAACAAGATGTCGCAAAGAACCACAATAGAATTGAGAATAATTACACTTAGATTGAAGAGCAAGAGACAAGGAACACAATGTGCTATTCGGAATTGAATTTTGATTACCAAACAATGAGAAATATTGATTATAGTTTGTAGCAGTAAGGCAGCTCTTAGTCGACATCCAATTACTTCCCAAGATAATGATAGTGTTTTCTACAAAACTAAGGGTTTTGACTTAAGATCTTGGGACTCTTTCCCACGGCTATTCGGTCACTTACATGGTTTGTAGGCTCAGAGAGACTAAGAGGGAATGATAGATTATATTACAATTTGAGAATCCTCATTAGCAGAATTACACCGCTTCTTTTGAAAAAATGATTGAGTACAACAAAGTTTGGTGTATATATGCCTTTTAAGTGACATTCCACTATGTCTACCAAACATTCTCCCCTTCCTATTCATTGCACGTCCTCGTGCAATTTGCCTTTGACTGTTGCCTTAGTAGTTGATCAGTCTCTTTTCCAGTGTCCCAGTGAGTCGCCTGAATTTCTGTACCCTTGCCTCAATCTCCATCTTCGTCACCAGCTCTCTGAAAGGATTATTGATGAGAGTGCTCTCATATGATATGTGTCGAGCCGGTAAATCTTTGGTCAGGGGATTAAATATGGAGGAGTTGACTTCAAAAAATTGTGTTATGAATGCCTCCTCAAAAGTTTGCATGTAGTGGGAGGGCAAGAACATAACTCTTGCATACAATCTCATGATGACGTTTTTGCTGAGAATTTTTGTTTCCATATTCCAACACAATCCTCTTGTGACTTCCACAAAAACTTGCCAAGGATGCTCCGCTGCTTCTATATCATCGAATACCGTAATGCACGTGTTTAGCATCTTTGCAATCTTCACTAGCATCTGGCATGCAAGATCTGGTATTTCCTTCATCATGTTGATGAATCCTTTGAGCGTCTGAACCATATACTTTTCTGATGGGAGAATGTTATTGCTTAGCTTCGTTGTAACTGGGTAGTTTAGAACTGCTGGTCTTTTGCTTTGCCATGAATAAAAGCTTTCCTAGGATCGCTGTTTGTTGATGGGACAATAAGTTGGGTCGATCCTGAGATGCTGCGGAGAATTTTTTATAATATGTTTCATCAACTGGGTGTTGCTCAAACCATTTCCTTCACCAGATTGGTTGATTATCGATGATAGTCTGAATCTGTATGGCAGTGACATAAACATCCCTGTAATCTCCTCTTTGGTTGGGCTCAAGGGTAGGTAGCATTTTTCGTTTCCATAATAGAGCCTCCTGCCTCATCAATGGTAGTGCGATCATCTCATGCCCGAGGTTTTTCACCACTTCATCGGGAGTGATCATGAGAAGGGCCACCGACTCCGACACCTTGAGCTCATATTGCAGATACTCCTTGTGTGAAGGGTCTTTGACTTCTAAGATCCACCACTGAATTTCTTCTTTTGCAGTATCCGAGATGGACGTTATGGTTGGATCTTTAGATTCATGCATTGCCATTCCTGTGCTTGTACTTGGCATATCTATGTGGTGAGCTTTGAAGGTGAATTGTTCTAGTCCTCCTGTTTGTTCAACTTCCACAAGGACTATTTGTACTGGCTTCACCTGTGTTGCGCTTAGAGCATCCAAATCTTCCTTTGCCTCTGCCAGTTGCTTTCTCAAAATTTCAATTTCTTTGTCTTTAGCTTTTGCAATGCTCTATGCCCTGATGTCATAATTTGTGTGTCATATTTCTCTTGAGCAAGGGCCTCCTTTAGATCCTAGACCTCTTTAGTCAGCGAGGTCGATTTAGCTGTCATGCTTGTGGAGCTGGGCATTGCCTGCAAGGCTAAAAGTTGGGTCAGAGTGTTGCTGACCACCGCATAAGACTCTTGCAGCTTCTCACTCTGTTCCCTTTCCTTGATTAGCTCCTCCTCTAGTCTTTGTTACTCAACCTGTAGAGTAGTATTGGATTCATTAAATTGCTGAACTTTCTTATAGTAATATGCAACATTCTCTTGTTCCCTTTGTAACTTTGATTGGAGTTGTAGGTAGACTTTTTGCAACTCTTCGATTTTGTTTTGTAGCTTCAGTGTGATTTCAGATACTTTCATTGCCTCTTTTTTTTGTGTCCTCCAGCTCTAGTTCACGCAAGTTGTAGAGAGCTCTTTGGCATTAGAACTGGAGCTAGATCTGGTCTAAATGTGCGTCAATGTCAAACGACCTGATCATTTGTGCTCCCTCCTCTACCATAGCTTGCGAACGAGGCGATCTTGGTTTTTTTTACTTCTTTGGCCATGGTTAGAGGTACTAGCATCATCCGTCGTTCTTTCTTCTGCTTTCTGTGCTTCACGAGTAGCTTGGGATGTAGTGATTTCTGACAGTGTTGTCTCTTTTTCTTGAATTGCCTGCTTTTGTGACAACACTTTGTCTGCCATTTGTTCTGGAAGATCTAAGGCTTCTCCTCTTCTTTTTGTTTCAGCCTTTGAAGGTAGCTTCCCATTCTTTGGTGATTCAAAATTATATTCTTGTTGGTCAAGGGTGTCCTGATCACCTTTCTTTCTTGGTTTTTTGCTTTCTCCCTTGCCTTGCTAGATTCGTCGGATGATTCAAGATCATCAACGCGTGGCCGTTTTGCATCCTCTCTTTCTCTTTGTTCCATTTTGTGCTTAAGCTCATTCTGAATCTGTTGTCGCATTTTGTTGGCAATGTTCAGGTTTTCCTCTGCTTCCTTTCTTTTGGGTTGTTTGATCCTTTCTTAAGCTTTTGATTTTTTGTGCTGTAGAGGCACATCCTCTTCTTCTTCTCTTTCATCATCCGCTTTCGTTCCCTAACTTCTCTTTTCCTCGTGTCTCTATTGGCGGAGTCTTTCCCTTTGTGCCTATGCTTCTTCCATTGTCCTTCAGGCTTAGGTGATGGGGATTGCCTCCGCCGTCCCCGAGTTGACCTCTTTTTCAATCTTATGTGTCTAAGTGAAAATTCACTTCCACGTTCCTCATCTGAAGACTGATATTCGGAAGGAGTTTCTCTTTCTCTTGACCTAGCTTCTTTGCTATTTGGTGCATCTGATTCCGTCATCTCGCTCTCATTGTCATGTCTTCTTGAGGTCTACCTCGTTTGCTTGATTTTCGGTTGTGGCCTCATTGATGGTCCCACTATCGACTTTACTGCTCTTTTAGATTTGTGGATGAAATCCAGTTGTGCTTCCTATGTGGTAGCTCATCAATCATTCCTAATGCTTGATAAGCAATCCTAGTCAGCATTTGTCCAACATTCATGTAAGTCTTACTCTTTTGGCTACCCTTGATATTTGCTTCCATTCTGTTGTCAAGTAGGTAGTTGCCAAAGTCACAGCTGACTACTCTTCTTTCTGCTAACCCCATTGCCATCACCACTGCCATGTGCAAAAGTGGTTCAGTGTATCGCGTGGCTTGAAGTGTTGTGAAATGAGGCGCAACGGCAGTTCTGTCTCTGAGTAGATTAAGTCTTGATAGGTCAATTTGTGTCCTCTTTGCTTTAGAAATGCTTTGTCATTATCTATTGGTTTGGTCTTTTGCAATAGATTGTGTGTTCCTTGCTATAGGTGGAGAGCTTCGTTGATTATATCCGCAATGATTTTAACCTTGACCGTAGCTCCGTCTTTGTCTGTAAGGGTGGCTTCTCCATTGTACTGAATAGAGCTGATGAGTTCATGTGCTCTTCTGTTCCCCATGGTGGTAGTTGCATGAAATTGTCTAGTTGTAGACACCTGGCCCTTGCTTGCACTTCAAGCTGATGGTGTAATGCCCGCAATTCCCTTGAAAAAAGGGTGGCCTTTACTATTTCTCCTTCTGCCGCTTGAAACTTTCCTATGAATATGTCTGTAGCTATTGTTTCTAGCACCTGTGATATGAGCTTTCTCATATGAGGATATGTCCGTGATCTCGTATGGAGCAGCTTCACACTCCCTTTGAGCTTTTCTTTGGGGCATCCCGAGGACAATTTTAGATTGAAAATAGGGTTTAGCAAAATGATCAAAAACTGTCGGAAAGTTGAAGAAAATGCAAACTTGACCATAAAATGAAAAATGAGCATAACTTTGTCAAAACTACCCCAACTTTGACCAATATTCATCAGTGCATCTAGGGTTACTATAATCACAAGGGCATGAGGTCACATATGAAATCTGGCACTAAGGTACATGGATCACGATTCATGTTGGGACACATTTTGAAGATTTGGTGATACCAGTTGGTTGGGATCATCAAGGTGGTGCCTTGATTCAAATTTATTGGGATTTGGCTCATTGGTTTGGTACTTAGGTCAATTCTTGGTAATTATCCTCAAACTTAGAGAAATTCGGCATTTTGATGTGGATTTTGGAATCCAAATGAAGATACTTCATGGCTAGACCTTATTTAGTGTTCTGAGCGAGATGATGTAAATTTTTCTCTGATTGGACAGAAAGGTACATGGATCGCAATCCACGTTGGGAAGGATCTTGAGGTACCGTTTTGCACACATGTTTCTATAGGTCTTCCTAGCACATTGGTGAAACTTTTTTCAAATTTGGACTTGTTTGTCTTGCATTTACTTAATTTCTCAGTTTATGATCATGTTTTCTCCGTCTTGACCATATTGGTTTTTTGGAACCACTTTTGGGCATTTCCTTTGACTCATATCTGATAATGCCTTGACTCTAGATGATTTGTGTCTGAAAACCACGGTTTTGCCTAGCTCCCCACCAATTTCCATCACTTTCCGAATTCATCTAAAAGTGGAAAGGATCCAGGCAATTTGCACGACTTTGAGGTATTGTTTTGCTTTGCTTTGCCCCTAATTAGACCTTTAATGTCACATGTACTTGATGCTTCTGTTTCACCCTCTTCCGGACCCCCTCTTGTTTTAGGTTGCTTTGAAATAAAGCCTCAAGATGTTCCAATTGCTGCTCTGGCTAGTGGGGTAGCTTCATCTTCTTCTTCTAACCCTATTTCTTAATGTTTGTGCTGGATACTGACCATTTTACCCTTGATTACTTCCAAATGACCATTTGCAGACTGAAGCTAATAAATCATTAGGTTTTAATGATTTTAAGACCCCTTTTTGTGACTATTCTTGCATGATCAATTATACTTTTGCATCCTCCAGCCAATGATCAACTTCTGCCCTGATCTTGTCATCAAGGTACATGGATTGCGATCCATGTTGGGAAGGATTTTGCAATTCCAATTAGTGGAAGTTGTTCCTGGGCTTATGAGGAACTCACTGTGCAAGTTTCTCTTATTTTAGGGTTTGGGGAACATGGATCGCAATCCATGTTCCGACCCCTTTTGCAACTCTTTTTGCATGCAGTGAATCTGCCATTTATAAGGGGTCTACTGAAGAAAAGGTCCCCCATTGGCTTTGGCAACTTGCAAAGTTTTTGACTTTGATATGCTGTTTTGGTAATGCTGGTGCATTGTGGAGCATACACAAGTGTTCTTGTAGGGTTAGTGATCATACCTGTCAAATCCAGTGGAGTCAGAGCTACCGAGGTGGTCGCAACAGGCAGAAACAAAGCAAGCAACTCCATGCTTTTGTGGCTCTCTCTCTGTCTGTCTCTTCTCTCTCTCTCTCTCTCTCTCTCTCTCTCTCTCTCTCTCTCTCTCTCTCTCTCTCTCTCTCTCTCTTTCTCTCTTTGAATGCAAATGAGCTTATGTTGCCCCATTTGACTATATGTTCCCTTTCTACCCGAAATGCCCCATTCATACTCACCTCCATTGATCATATCTTCCTATTCATATTACCTGTAGTTTGATCCATTATCCATTCTGATATTCAATTGACAAATGGCCTTTAATCTGCAGTTTTAATCCTTAGAAGTTGGCTCAAAATCCATCGTGTGCCAAACCTTTTAATATTTGCCACTTTCGAAGCCCTTGCTTTGAAGTTTTGACATTTGCTTTCAAAAGTCAATTCCGACTTTCCTGGATGAACTTAGTAATTTTTGTTAAGTATTTGTCCTTTTTAGCTTTTTAGTGCTACAGTCAAAGGAAATTACCCACAATTATTATTAATTGGCCAAAATTTTACCAAAATTATTGTAATCACTCATACATACATGTTCTTAACCTGACATTTAGATGGTGTCAATATGGCTCATGATTATGCTTGCTAAGAGTTAAAAAGCTTTTCAAAAAGTGTTAAAGGAAAAGAAAAATAAAAAGAAAAGAAAAGAAAATAATATATACAAAATGATGAGTATCTTGCTGCATGAGTCGTCCCAGATGAACATGTGTCAAAGTGCATGGGTACGAAGTAAGTGTCTATGCATAACCGTATATTGCGGCTCTATGATGCGAATTGAAGATATGCAAAGTGCTGTGCAAGATATGGGTTCTAAACAATAAGTTCAGAGGCTTTCGATGATGAGGTTAGGTTGAAGCTGCATGGTTCGAACAAAAGTAGTTGTAGAAGATGCGCTCGTTCTTTGACTGTGGCATCTAGAAGTTGTGACATTGCATTGTCTTTTGATTGAGAGAGCGAGCTATTTTGGACGCCATTGAAATCACTTTGATGTTGACTTCAGGTTCAAGTCATCCAATGAGCGAGTCGATTTCTGTTTCCATATCCAAATGATTGATTTTGGTTGTTGATGGTGTGATTGGATAGACCGGGTTTGCTTGTGAAAAGCCTTGGGTGGTTTGTTGAGGGTTGGGTTTGGTTGATGCTGTGTGGGTGGACTTGTAGTACCATTTCATTTGGGTATCCATAATTAATTCGGATGGGTTTGCATAATGGACTTTTCTACCCAAATTTTCCTGACCATTATTTGAGAACATCGCTAGATTGGAGCAGGTGTTGATTGGAGAGGTTCCCATATGTAGTCTGATTGTACAAATGGTGTAGCGAAAGATTTTTCATCTAGCATGTGTCGTAAGGTATTATCCTGCCAATTTGGTGTGGCTTGATAAGTGCGCATTCACGGCACTCCCAGAATAACAGCTTTGTTAAGATCTGTATCCTCAACCACATGAAACTGATGAGGCTAAACCGTTCCATCAATAGTTATTAGTAAATTTACATGTCCCAGGCTGTTTATTGTTCCTTTGTTTGCGAGTTTGAACCCAATAGTATTTGGCGTCAGAGGTTCTTTTGTTAATTTCATAAAGGTGGAGTAGTTGACAACATTTTCTCTTGCCCCAGTGTCCACTAATGCACGCTCGGTGGTACCATCGTCAAGTTGCAATACAATTCGTAGATCTATGCCACCTAACCATGTAGACTCCGTTTGTATGGATGCAATTGGAGGGGAATTGATACAATTATTTTGTTGGTTATTTCTCTAAGGGTTTGCTCGCTCCTTTCGCTTTAATATTCTAATCTTGGCTCCTTACTGTGCTCGTTCTTGAATATCATGGGGTCGACTTCTTTGTTGATCTGCTGCATGTATTGTTTGGAGTTCTTCTCCTGTCCGCGGAAGAAGATATTTCTTTAACCTGCAGCCACTCATCCACTTAGGCATCTCCTCACTTGTCAATGTTGCAAGCTTGATGGCGCCACTTTGTGATATATCATTTATTACAAAAGGCCCCATCCCTCGTTTTTTGAGTTTTTTGGAGTGTTGTTTTAGGGTATACACCAAAACGTTATCCTCTTTTTGGAACTCCTTGCTAATCATATGTTGATCATGGAAAGCTTTCATTTGTCTTTTTTGAGCATATATACCTGCTACCGCTCTCATTCTGGTTTCATTTAATTGCTCTAGGATGTCTAGTCTCTTTGACAGCCCATGTCCCATCCATCCTAATTATGTTGCGACTCGTAATGTGTTTATTAAGAATTCCATGGGTAGAATTGCATTAATCCCGAACAAAAGGTTAAAAGGAGTGGTTCCGATGGAAGTTTTAAAAGCTACCCTGTAAGCCCATATTGTGGAGTGTAGCTGTTGATCCCAATCATTTCTTGAGTCACTCACTATTTTGGTGAGCACCGTGCATATTGGTACTCTCGGCTTGTCCGTTAGCTTGAGGGTGATATGGTGTGGATTTGCGATGAATCACCATGAATTCGTCAAGTAAGCTTTTAATGACGTTGTTCACAAAGTGTGTTCTTTTATCACTCACTATTTCAATGGGTAGACCGTATCTAGTAAAGATATGTTCGAAAAGGAACTGAGGCGTAGTTCGTGCATCATTTTCTTTGCTTCTGCTTATTTGGTCAAATAATTTGTTACTACTACGATGTATTGTGCGCGCGTTCTGTATGTAGGAGGTATGATGGGGCCAATAAAATCTATGCCCCATTTAGCAAAAACACATACTCCCATCATTGATCGTAATGGCATTTCGTCTCTCCATAGAGGTGGTTTTGTGCGTTGACATTCATCACATCTTTTGACATATGCCTCTGTATCCCTAAACAACGTTGGCACCCACCATATTCTTGCATGAAGCACTAGCTTTGTAGTTTTATCAGCAGAGAAATGTCCCCATGGCTGGCCCGAGTGTGCTTGTTCTAGGATAAAGAAATATTCGCTTTCCATTGCACACAATCGTAATTGTTCGTCCTTTCCCCACCTGTATAGTTGGTTTGCAATTAGCACATAATGATTTGCTTCTTCTTCTACAGTTTTCATTCTTGCCTTACCCCATCCCTCTGGGAAGGTCTTGTTTTTTAAGTCCTCGATTATGTGAGTACTCCATTTGGGTGCTTGTACTACTCGAAATAGGGTGGCATGTTCCATTGGGGGTTTCTTGGACATATATCACATGATTTTACATAAGTATGGACACTGTTTTCCATGTTTTTCCAGTAGACCCCTAGTCTTTTTAGTCTTTGGTATGTTTGCGTTTCTCCATTGTGAAACCTCGTATGTTGTATATGGGCTTGTTTGAGGTAGTATTCATATTCGTCCAATTGTATGTATAGTCTCAAAATCCCATCCTTACCCTGCTTGTACAGTCGTCCTGCTAAAAGCTGGAGATTTCTTGTTCGATGTATGATTGATATTTGTCTTTCTACCTATAATGATGCGATTGTAAGTAGAGGGATGACCTCTTCACTCCACCTCGGAACCATTTCAATATTAAAATAGATACAAATCCGAAAGATCATCATCAATTCCTTCAGGTGCTTCCCCATGGAACAGTCTTGAAAGATGATCTGCTCGTGTGTGTGTGTAGTTTCCTTTTTAACGACTACGGTGAAATTGAACTCAAGCAATAGGATAAACCAACGAACAATCCTTCCAGTGTTGCAAGGTTTATTTACCAGATATAGCAGTGCTTGGTGATCCACAAAGAAAATGAACTTGTTTGCAAGAAGATAATGTCTAAATTTTTTGACAGTATATATCATTCCTAGACCTTCTCTCTCGGTAGTGGTATAATTTTTCTCTGTGTTGTTCAACTGCCTACTAGAGTAGCAAATGGAAAAAATCCATTTTTTTCCTCTCCTGGCTGGGCTAATATGCATCCTATGGCATAGGCTGATTCATCAACATGAACGTGAAAGATCTTGCTCCAATCAGGGGCTTGCAAAATTGGAGCAAAAATTAATTTGTGCTTCAATTTGTGAAAAGCCTGCTCACATTCTTCCATCCATTCAAATTTAACAATGAGGGCATACAAAGGCTTGGCTATCATAGCATACATGTATATGAAGCACCTATAGTGCCCACAATGACCCATAAATGCTTGCACTTCTTTCATTTTGTTGGTCTCGATAGTGCGGCAATTATTTGTATCTTTTCTTGATCTGTGGAAATCCCGTTTTTGGACACAATGTGGCCCAAAAATTTACCTTGTCTTACCATGAAGACACATTTTTCAGGGATTAAATAGATAAGATAAGTTTTGCACTTTTCAAAGACTTTCTCTAGGTGCGTTATGTGATCACTTCTCAGGTGAGAATGAACACAAAGATCATCCATGTATATCCCTAAAAATTGTCTGAGATATTCCTTGAATGCATGACTCATTAGTCTTTGAAAAGTGGCAAGTGCATTGGTCACGCCGGAAGACATTACCCTGTATGCACATATGTCCCACTCTATTGCAAAAGCTGTCTTATGTTGATCTTCTGGTTTTATGGTCAACTGGTTGTAGCCTGAGAATCCATCTAGAAAACTATAGGCCTACTTCCTCGCAACTCTCTCGATTACATGGTCTGTTATTGGTAGCGGATAGTTTTCCTTGATGGTGGCAGCATTTACCTGTTTGAGGTTCACACAAACTAGCAATTTACCATTCTTTTTGGGAACTACCATAATCGGGGACACCCAATCGATATATTCAATCTTGTAGATAAACTCCGCATCCTTCAGTTTGTCTATCTCCTCCTTAATTTTTTTGGAAAAAGTCTCATTGTACGTATAAGGACGTTGTCTATGTGGCCTAGCATCACTTTTAAGGGGTATCGTGTGCTGACAGATCTCTAGATCTATTCCCTTTAGGTCTTTGTACAACCAAGCAAACACATCTTTATACCGTCTGAGTGTATCTATCAAAAGCCGTTCTTCTTCTTCAGTGAGGTCCGTGGCAATGTATGCCAGTTTAGGTTCCTCGCTTGGTTCTGTTAAGTTTATGCATTTGGATTTTTCAGGCCCATCATATGAAGTTCCAGGTTCTTTTGGGTCTCGTTTGGGCTTCTGCACTACAATTTTTCTATTTTGAATAGTGTATTTTTTGTAGTGGGAAGGTGCATCAAACTTATCATCGTTTGATTCATCATCAATTTTCAGCTCTGTTGTCCAAAGTTCTTTCAAAGCTCGTTTCAATTCATTGTATTTGTGTTTGTGCTCGATTTTGGATATTTTCGTTGCCTTTTCAAAGATACGTTCCATATGTGGATTTTGTTTGTTCTTCTTCTTTAAGTTTGCTTTGGTTGAGTTGGGTTCCATGTACCTCTTTGATATCCCATCTTTAAGGCAATCAATTGCTTCAACCAGCCTTAATTATTGTGTTTTGTTGATTAATAGGGGTAATGAATATCCTTTTGTCTTGTTTAATTTGTTCATCCGTTTCTTCAAATATCTACGCTGCCTTCGAGGATTTTGGTTTGGAAAATCATAGTAGATCACTTGTCGATTCTTTCGTTTGAAATCTTGATCTGAACTATTAGAAAGCTCATCGTCCGCGTTGTCTTCTAAAAGCTTATCCATGGAGTCCTGGAATGCTTCCTCATCAGTTTGGTCAAGGTCCCTTATTAAGATCTCATCCACTATGCGTTGGCAATGTGCAACCCCTTCCGTGTCAGGGACTTCCAATTTTGATTTTGGACTTAGGCTGACACTCATCATCTGGAATGGAATGATAGATATCATATCCTTCCTCATCACATAATTTGGTCAGGGTCACCTCATTCACGCACACATCAAGAGTGGCCACTATCTGTTGCCATCCAAAAGGTTTGAATATCTATTCCAAAAAAGGCTCTGGTACATATGCCTCGTCTTGTATTGACCTATCATGAATACAATCCTCTTTTTTCAAACTATCACCCTCAGAAGCTCCACATGTCCAATTGTGAGCTTTGTTTTGCAGCCAAGCATGTATTTCTCTTTCTTAGTCAGTTGTGGAGTTTAATTCCTCTCAAGGGGTTCGTTCCACATCTCTATAACTATGCTCCGTGACATTGATATTTGTAGTGACATCCTTGTGTCTTAGGTAGATATAGTCGTAACCTCAATCTTGTACCATTTTGAGCTGATGCATAAATGGTCTTCGTAATATGATATTGAAATTGCTGCTCTCATCAAAATTCATAATAGTGAATGTGTGTTCATATGCGATTCCGCAAGAGGTTACTATGATTTGCTCCAAAATGCCAATAGGTCTCTCTAAGTGAAGGGGATAGGGGAGCACCACAGACGGAGAGTGAGAGAGAGAGAAGGAGACACACACACGATGTGGGTGGGGAGACTCAAAGAGTGAGCAGCCCCCTATACACTTATGCTATGTATAAGGTATACAAGTCAGTGGGCACCCAGACTCTGGGCGGCCGGGCAAGGCACAGACGCCTATACCCCAACAACCTCCCACTTAAAGGCGACTGTGCCTTTAAGCAAGGGAACCTAGTCTAAAGACTACAAAAGGTGAGGGAAAACCGCTCTCAACCGATGCCCACTGGCTGGCTGTGATCGTGTACATCCGGTTGTCCTGCTCTCGTGTAAGTCCATACACCACCAGACGTACCGCACACGTACTGCAAGTATGTATGCAATACCTGCATATCTCCCTCGTGCACTATGCCATCATCAGTCAACAAACGACTAACAACCCCAACTGCAAATGCTCCCACTGCAGCTGCGATATCCGGTCTCAAGATTAACATCTCATACATGAGACCACGGAATGCCGATGCAATGCTAGCGGGCCCTGCTAGCTCTACGGAGCATGCATCAACATATATATCCCTGGCAATAGGCATCTCTGACTGACGAGGCGTGTCAGCCACATGCATCTCCTGACTGTCCACAAAAGACGCATCAACCTGTCGTGCAACCTCAGAGCAAACCAGCTGCTCTAGATGTCTGCAGGAAGACATATCCTGCACAACTATATCCCCATGCTCACTGTCGAGCATAGAAAGGAATGACTGCATAATCGTTGACATCTCAGTCTCCTCTACAATCATCCACTGCAAACATGACCACTCAATCTGCTGTGACTCACTAGAGCTCTCATGCTCTAACTCCGTATGCATAGACTCTTGCACAACGTCCTCCTGTCGTGACTCACTAGAGCAAGACCGCTCTACCTGTCTATCCTGCATAGAAGTATCTCGCACAACTGACTCTCTGCTTTGCTCAGTCACTAGCAAAGCATGCATGTCTGACTCTGTCACCTCTCTGTGTGACTGCTCAAGTCGTGCCCCAACTGTGTGCACAACGAGCTCACTACTCTGCACTCCATGCAAAGTATCCTACAACCCATGAGCAAAAGAGACTCGCCTGCTCTCTCGCTGTCTACCTGGCTGCATGATCACAGAGACAACACTGTCTCTCGCGTGATCCACATGCAATGGGTAACCTGTACCACTCCTGGCACCTCTTGCAATCACCAGCGAACCCAAATGCATCACGAAATCTCGCTCTCGTAGCGAAATCTGACATCCACAATCTGTAAGCTGACCAATCGAGATCAAACTCACTGTCAAATCTAGTACATAGCGCACATGTCGTAACAAGTAAGATGCACCACTCGGTAATGACAGTCTCACATCTCCTGCACCTGCTATCGCATGCATCGATCCATCGGTCAAACATACACTGCCAAGCATCCCGCTAGAATAGCTACAAAACCATGCACGATGCGGCGTGACATGAAACATAGCATCTGCGTCTAGCAACCACTGCGAAGGGAGTGCACTATCCACATGTATAGCATCTCGTGCATAGCTCGAGGTAAAAGTGACATCCCCGTCACTAGTATACTCCGACACTACATGTGCCTCAACTGTCAAAGCAACTGAGTCCATGGCATCACTACATGCATCTCTGAGACTGCCATGTCTCCTACGATGTCGCATACGACGAAAACAACGTCATCTAACGTGTCCAGAATGACCACAATACCAACATGTCACCTGTCGGCGTACTCGTGAATGTACATGTCTCACACGAGTCCTTGATGACTCACATCTATCATACATATCATGTAATCTGCGCCAAAGTGCTCTCGAAGTAGTCTCATACATAACAAGAGCATATACAGATTCCGCAAGGTCTCAAGCAAAGAAAGATACACAACTCCTCACTCTTGCGAGAGTGGATACAAAAAACACAAAACTGTGTCCAAACTGACAAAACCTGTCAAAGTGAGAGTAAACACTCAATCACAAACTATGGCGAGAATCTGGGAAAAATCCGACAGAATTTCCCCTGAAAACTGAGCAAAAAACTCAAGTACAATCTCTACCATAAACCATAACACTACTCAATGCCAATGAGTAGAAATGCCAAAATGGCTCCACATTTTCATATACAATGGCAATCCGCACTCAACGTACATCAACGGAGTGACCGCGCATAAGCAAGCGCCAAAAGATTTGCAATCCGGAAACTTATTCAATGCGAAAACAATGCTCTCAAGAGAGCTCACCAGCACTTGAAAGTGCTCGCCAAAATGCATGTATGATGGGCATCAACCATGCGCCATAACCATATGCAAACCATTCGCAAAGACCATGAATCCGAGCACAAAATCACTGCCAAAGTATCCTGTGAAAACCAGTGAAAGAAGCTCCACCTGTGTGCTCCAAAAACCTGCGTCTCTCAAGAGACCACTTCGGTGGTGTGTAAACGCCTCCGTACTTCGTTGCCCAAGTCTATCAAAAAACCCTCAAACCACAAGCTTAACACAAGCTGCAATTGCATCTTCAGCTCAGAATTTATGCACTCAACTTCAAGCATCTCCCGTGCTTCCAAAAGTGCATCAAACCCGCACACAATGCGACAACAGAAAATCTGGAATTTTCTGTATACAGTCAGTCTGAGCTGAATATCAACACAAACGGTGAGGAATTTGCAAAAAGTTTCTTCTGCAAAGTTGTAGACCACGTCAAAACGGATGGGCACGTGGATAGAATTCTCAGATCTGCATTCTACAAGGAGAAAAACGAATCTGAAAACTGTGCTGCTGCGCACACAGTTTTAGGGCAGCACCTTCACTTACACACAATCTTCCACACTCCTTTCTGAGCTTCCACAAGAGCATACATCACTCTCAACAGAGATCACAAGCTCCCATTGCATTCTCACAAAGTCTTCTGCTTTCTTAATCTCTCTACCGTCGAGAGAGAGCGAGCTATCGCCTCGAAGCTCTCAAAGCCGTCGTGCTCTCTGCGGTCACCATAGCTCTGATACCAATTGAAGGGGATCGGGGAGCGCCACTGACTGAGAGTGAGAGAGAGAGAAGGAGACACACACACGATGTGGGTGGAGAGACTCAAAGAGTGATCAGCCCCCTATATACTTATGCTATGTATAAGGTATACAAGTCAGTGGGCACCCAGACTCTGGGCGGCCGGGCAAGGCACAGACGCCTATACCCCAACACTAAGTATCCATCTACTAATTGAAGTTTCATTCTAGTTTTCCTTAGAGCAGGCTTTCCCCATTTTTCCCGCATTGCTTTGGTGGCTATGGCAATTTCGACTCCACTATCCAATATCACTACCAATTTTACTTCTTTGTACTCCATAGGGAAGGCCGTGTTCCCTTATTCTCCTTCACAATAGTCTCCTACCTTGTTCACCGGCACTGGCTCATGTTTAGTTTGTTTCAAGGTTTGGTTATTCAATGTTTTTGGAGAAACAATCGGTGGCAAAATTCCCAACCCTATTTTCTCTAAAAAAAATTTCACCTCTTCCCAAAGATGAGGTCTTATTTGTAGTAACTCAGATAGAGTTAGCGTACAATGGATAGGGGACGACATCAGCTCATGAAGAGTTTTAGTATCCATCATCTTAGGACCAACCTTCCATTGAGATGGTACTTTTTTTACTTTTGATTTGGTTTCATGGTTGCCAATGAATGAAGGTAACGTCTTCAACGACTGAGGTTTGATGTCTTCCGACATTTTCGTACCTGCATCACCATTCAATGATCGGATATCATTTGGGTAGAGCTCATGTTTGAGGTGGATCTCAGTGATAGGAGCTGACTAAAGTGTTGCACTTCCATCTTTTTTGTTTCACATATCCTCGCACAAATCTTGTGGCCATTGTTCTTCCACTTCAGGAATTGGCATAAGCGCTTGTGAATACATTCCATCTGTTGAATTGGCTATTATTCTCGTATCCAAAGGCGTTCCATTTCTCGAATCTTTTTGGTCTTTGTCTTCGATCCCTTGCTCCTTTAACTCTTGAATTTTTTTTGCGGATTAAAACCTCAGTCCTTGGAGCACTTGGAACTGGTGGTTCAATAAGAGCTTGAGCGGCTTGGATGAGCTCCTTGCACATCTTTAACCTCTCTTTTTCATACCCCGGGTGACGGCACGTTAGCCACCTATCCTCCTGAGTTTGGGTGGGATTTAACCTAGATTCATAAGCTTTCAAGATTGCATCCAAGGGTTCAAAGACCTTGTCCACCAAGACAGATCCTCCTGACTGTATTGCTGATGGTTTTGTTACATCGCCCTTTTCCTTAAGGCCTCTTTCCATTCTCAACTGTTCCTCTGTTTGCAGTAATTTGGTTTCCAAAGCCATTTTTTCTTTCTCTCTTTTGGCTTTTATCTTGTCTCATTTTACCTTCTAGGATATTCTAGGGGTTTTAACATACAAATTTTCTATCTTAGTTTGGCTGACTGGGATGCTCCTTGCAGCGTCATATGCTTGGGCTCTCGTTATTGCGTTTATTGGAATGGTTGGTTCTGTTTCTGATCCACTTGAGCTTAGTACAGTTCCGATTTTGTTCACGGTTGCTTTCCCTTTGTTATCAGGGTTTTTTGGACAATATGGAATGAGATGGTCATTTGTACACGCCTCACATTACCCAAAGAGTTTGATACGCTCTCCTTTGTGTGGACAACTTCTTGCCCAACGATCACCGCCGCATTCATAGCATGGTCCTACTCGTGGTGGAGAAGCTTATGGAGCCCCCATCAGTTATCCTATTCTAGGAGGATATCCCCTAGGCTTGTAGTTCTGGGTTGCCATGAACATAAGTATATTTTCATCGACCAAGTAATGGTTTTTTGTTGGTTGTGCTATGTATGATGATTCTACCATACCCTTAGAAGAACCATCCATGGAATTTGTCTCTCCAAAGCATATGCATTTCCATCAGACCCTCTCTCATAGGTATTGTATAAATCTTCTCGGTATGAAACTACCTGGACCATACTCTGATTAGAAGGTGCTTCTATAGGTTGTGAAATCCCTACCATGGCCCTGTTTTCTTGAGGTAAAGGAGGCTGATTCCCCAACACCGGTTGATGTTTATTCTACCCTTGGATCGTGTTATTTTGTCCTACTTAGTATCTTGGAGGGGGTGGTAACTGTTGCCCTCCATGTGGCCCGTATTGTCTTTCTCTAACATAGCTTCTATTATAGAAACATTTGTGGGTCTCATGGTTTGTCACGCGGTACACGCGATACGTTTACTCCTGGCCTCTATTGGAGGTTGCACCACAAAGTTGGATGATCTCCTCCACAAATGTCACATTTTTTGGTGGGCTGTTGTCGTGTGTTTGTGTTCGTCTTATTTCCTTGGTTCATCCTTTTGATCACTTCCTTGATCATTTGATCAACGTCTGGCACAGTTGGGTTTTGTCCACCCAGTTTTATTGTGGATTCACTAGTGGTTGAAGAGGTGCTACTCATCCCTTGGTCTGTGTCCTCCATCACCTCTCCATATGCCTTGCAATTGTCTACCAAATACAACGCCTCTTTCGTGACTTGCTCAAAAGTAACACAGGCCTTTAAGTGTAAGTCTTTTTTGAGGAAGTCATTTTGCAATCCTTCTATGAAAAGGACTGACAATCTCTCATCCTAGGGTAGTTCTCTAGCAAGGCATCTTTCTATGTATTGCTTAAAATGAAGCGAGGCTTCCTTCACCTTTTCCTTCTCCTTTTAACTAGATGCATGGATCTGGGAGACAATATTATGCTTAATTCCTCTCTTTGAGAATTCCTCAGTGAATTCTCGAAGAAGTTGCTCGATACTTGGGAATTTTAAGCTGTTTAAAGGTTGAAACAAGGTCAAGGCCGTTCCTTCTAGAGTCAACCCAAATCCTTCATATTGAGTATGGAAATTGGTTACTTGCTCCGCCCTCAACACTTGTTTAAAGATTGAAACATGAGCATACGGATCTCCCGATCCACTATATTTTTTGGGTACACACTTTGCCACTTGAAACGGTCACATGCGTCTGGACTCCCCTCTTGATGTGGCCTCTCTAGCTTCATATTGTTCCCTCAACACTATAATTGGTATCCTATCCACGTTCATCAAGTTGTTCTGTTCGATCTCGTGTAATAAGTCAGAGGGATTCTAGTTTTGTAAGTCAAATCATGTGCTGCACTGTCCCTTTCTGTGTTCATAAAAGCCCTAGACCCCCTTGACCCCATAGGCCCTGTGTTCGGGAATTGTTGATGTCCAAAAAAATATTCCACTCTCGTTCTTACTGGACTTACATTCCCAGTTTCTGGTCTCGTGTGAGTAGTCATGGTTTTAACTTCTTTTGAATTTACATAGTATTGATGGAGTGGTCCCCCAAAATATGTATATCGCTCTAGCTCCTTACGGTCCATAGGAGAGTATTTTTGGCCACCTAGATACTTCTCTCCTTTGTGTAAGTAAAAACGTATAGTTTTTTGCGGTCGGTCAGTTCTTTGATGCGTGGTTCATCAATAGTTGGTTCTTGAGGTGGCTCTCCTTTGTAAGGCTTTAGTAGGCTCACATGAAAAACATTGTGTATGAGCCAATGGCTAGGGAACTTGAGTTGGTAGGCCATCTCATTGATTGGCCTATTAATTTAGAAGGGACCATAGTACCTTTGCTAACTTAGCATAGTACTTTTGGTGTCCCGTAGGGTTCTTGCCCGTCGTGTGCCTTAATCGAGCCTTGGGAAATTTAAGTAAGACCCAATCATTTTATTTAAAGGTTTGGGCTCTTCTATGCTTATCAGCAGCAGCCTTTTGCCTTTACTGTGAGATAGAGATAGCATCCTTAATCTTTTGAAAAGATTCTTGTAGGTTTCGGCTATACTCATCTGCAGCGAAGATCTTCCAGTGTACTTTAAGTAGCAAGGAGCTTTTTGATCTTCCCTCAATTACCTCGAAAGGTGCTTTTCCCATGGAAGTATGTACAATGTTATTGTAGGCATACTCCACTAAGGGTAAGTACTTCTCCCATTGGGACCTTTGATCTACTTCCGTTACATAGGCTTTTAGTAGATCAAGAATTGTTAGGTTAGCTATTTCACTTTGGCCATCCGTTTGCGGGTGATAGGCCGAAGAGGAGTTTAGCCTTGTCCCTAAATTCTCAAAGAGACCCTTCTAGAAATTAATGGTCATTCTAGGATCTCTATCTAGAACTATGGACATTAGCAAGCCATGGTACTTGAAGATTTGTGAAATGAAGAGGGTTGCCATTTGATGGGCTTTGATAGTCTTTTTGACAGTTATAAAATGGGCTTGTTTATTGAACTTGTCTACTATTGTCCATATTCCCGTATTTCCATGGATAAACTTAGGAAATCCAAAGATAAAATCCATGGATATGCTCTCCCATGGTGAATTAGGGATTGGCAAAGGTTGAAGCAATCCAGGTTTCTTCCCTCTATCAAACTTTGTCTTTTGGCATACCACACATTTAGAAACATACTCTTGTATGTTTGCTTTCATGGTAGGCCAATAGAAATATGTTTCAATCCCTTTTAGGGTAGACTGCATCTCTCTATGCCCCGCATAAGGAGGAGCATGAGATTCATACATTACTTTCTCACGTAGTGAGTTAGTAACGCATAGTCTATTGCCATAAAGAAGATAACCATCTTGTAAAGTAAATGGTTCCTCTTTCTTCCCTAGTGCAAGGGCTGAAATCACAAGCATACTCATCTACCATAGAAGATAGATCATTGTGAGTTGCTATGGAAACCGCATCCACTCTCGGCCGTCTTGAGAGTGCATCAACTACTTGATTATGCTTGCCAGTAATGTGAGCAATATGAAAATGAAATTGCAAAAGGAAATTTGCCCACCTCATTTGTTTGTCGGAGAGCTTGGTCTGCGTCATGAAGTACTTAAGGCTTTGGTGACCCGTTCGTAGAACGAAAGGAGTCCCCAATAAATATTGCTTCCATGAGTCTAAGGCATGTAGAACTGCGAGGAGTTCCTTTTCATATATGCCTAGAGCTTGCTCAACAGGGTCAAGCCTTCGACTTTTATAGGCTATGGCGTGCCCTTCTTGGAGCAAAACAATTCCAAGGCAATCACCACAAGCGTCACATTGGACCTCAAATGGCTTTGAGAGATCCGGTAGTGTAAGCACAGGTTGAGAGATAAGCTTTTCTTTAAGCTTTTCGAAAGCATTGTTCTCCTTGTTAGACCATGTATACCTAACGTTTTTCTTTGTTAGGTCATGTAATGGACCTGCAATTTGTGAAAACTTTTCTATGAAGCATCTATAGTATGCACACATACCTATAAAGCTTCTTAGTTCATGAAGATTCCTTGGTTTAGGCCATCCTTTTATTACCTCTAACTTTGATGGATCCATTTGGATGCCATCTTGAGAGATAATGTGACCTAAATACTGAATCTCTTTTAAGAAAAACTCGTTTTTCTTTCGATTTACATAAAGTTTATTCTCTCTAAAGACTTGAAATATTACCTGGAGGTGTTGCTTGTGTTTGTCTAGTGAATTAGAGTAGATGATGATATCATCAAAGAACACTTCAGTAAAGGTTCGGTGAGACCTGAATAGCTTCTCCATCGAGCGGTTGAATGTGGCTGGTGCATTGGTCAAGCCAAAAGGCATGACAATATATTCGTAAAGAGCAAACATAGTGCAAAATGTGGTGTTTACAATGTCTTGATCAACTATCCTTATTTGATGATAGCCACTTTTTAGGTCAATCCTACTGAAGTAGGTCGATCCTTGTAGCTTATCAAATAGGTCTTCTACCCGTGGAACGGGAAACCTATTCTTGATAGTGATCCTATTTAGTGCTCTATAGTCGACACACATACAATATGTGCTGTCTTTCTTTTGCACTAGTAACACGGGTGAGCAAAATGGAGATGAGCTAGGCCTAACCATGCCCTTCTCAACGCACTTGCTGCATAATCTCCTCTTGTTTGAGCTTGAGAAACTCTATAAGGAGGTTTATTAGGCGGTGAACTTCCTCGAAGAAGTTCAATTGCATGGTCATCATTGCCTCGTTTAGGAGGTAGTTCGCAAGTGACATCGTTAATAAAGACATCTTGAAACCCCTGGAGAAAATTGGATAACTCTAATTCCTTGTGATTGTTTATATTTTTTTTTGCTAAAGCATTAGGTTCATTTTGAGAATCTTTAACAAAAATCATGTACACGAAAATAGATCTCTTTATTGACTTATTGAAAGCTTGCGTATGTACAATGGGTATGGTGTTACCCATTTCCTTAGCATCTATGTACATATCTTTTTCCCTGAACCTAAAGTAAATTCTCCTTTCAGGGAATTTAACATTGGCAGCCATGCGATCAAACCATGGTGCCCCTAGGATTACATCCTCGTGCTTGAGAGGAGAGATAAAGAAGTCCTCTTTGTCCACATAGCATGGAGCCTCAATTTCCCGACTAAGGGAGTGACTGAAGCTTCTTGCCCCTTGAAGCACCATCTGCGGGTAGGACATCTCCCATCTCGTAGTCTTGTATGCCTAGCTTGGTGGCCAACTATGTGGATATGAAATTGTGAGTAGAACAAGGGTCAATGAGAATAAAAGCATCATGTTCTCTTACCTTTCCCCAAGCATGGCATAGAGGAGATCCTTTGTGGTGATTTCCCTCCTATTGGATTTCGACCAAGGTAGCTCTAAGAGGCTCATGGCGGGTGTTCTTTGGGGGACAAGCGCGGGATGCATGCCCTTGCTCGCCGCACTTGAAACAACAGTTATCCTTGCGATAATGCTCAAGCTCTTCACGAGAGAGTTTGTTTTTGCCTTTGTAAACTCCCTTCTCATTAGCTTTGTTGGAATTGCCCTTAGGAGACCTTTGGACATTGTCCTTCCCCTTAAGCTCATTGGAAACCTTGTTTTTCGTGGCTTAGAATTTCTCTTAGGCCCTGTTTAAAAATTGATTTGAGAAGCCACCATAGTATGGTGTATAATCGCCAATATGGTGCGTGGCCTTTGGGAGTTGACATACTCCGCCATTTCTTCAGTTAAGTCTGCACAAAATTGTTGTTTTTGGTCTCCAAAATCCATCTTTTTGAAGGCAGTGGCTTTGAGATGTAAGTCCCAAAACTTGTCTACATATTTATGAATGGATTCGTAGGGAGAGAGTTTCAAGACTCACCGAATAAGTCCCAAAACTTGTCTACATATTTATGAATGGATTCGTAGGGAGAGAGCTTCAAGCTTCACCATTCGGTGAGTCCTTTGTCTTTGGCATTGGTGGCCAAAAACTGCTTCATAATGGAAGCTCTTAAAGCTTTCCACGTTCGTGGAGCTTCACCGTTGACCCGTAGGCTAGACCACCATTGCTTGGTGGACTTTTGAAAGTGCATAGCTACATGGTGTAGCTTAGAGGACTCCGTGAAGCCCGCATTTCCAAACGCCGCATCGAATTGTTGGATAAAGGCCAAGACTTTGTAGCACCAAAGGTGCCATTGTAGGTAAGGAAAGAGATGCTCTTTCCTCCCTCTTTGAACTTCTTGAGCTTGGACGACCTCTTCCACGCGGCATAGGATTTCCTATGGCTTCTTCTTTTTGATGGTTCAAAAGTTGCACCATTGCTTTCTTCAGAAGATGAAGAATTTGAGGAAGATGGAGAAGAGGGTGACCTCTTTCTTGCCTTTTTCTTACCTTGATTCTCTTTGTCTGCACCATCACTTTCATAAGAGGAAGAGGATGAAGAAGAGGGTGACCTCTTTCTCACCTTTTTCTTCTCTCGATTTTTGTCATCCCTCTTTGAAGTATGATGTGGAGAAGTGTGCGATGGTCTTCTCCATTTAGGAGGTGATGGAGAGCGTTTAGCCCGCCGTCTTTGTGGATCCATCTCCGCCAAGGTGGTAGGAGACTCACTTCTTTCTCGTTCCTGATGTGGCCTCTCTAGCTTCATATTATCCCCTCGGCACTATAATTGGTATCCTATCCGCCGTACGTTCATCAAGTTGTTCTATTCGATCTCGTGTAATAGTCGGAGGGATACTAGTTTTGTAAGTCAAATCAGGTGCTGCACTGTCCCTTTGTGTGTTCATAGAAGCCCTAGACCCCCTTGACCCCATAGGCCCTGTCTTCAAGGATTGTTGATGTCCAAAAGAATCTTCCACTCTGGTTCTTACTGAACTTACATTCCCAGTTTCTCATCTCGTGTAAGTAGTCACGGTTTTAACTTCTTTTGAATTTACATCGTATTGGTGGAGTGGTCCCCCAAAATATGTATATCGCTCTAGCTCCTTACGGTTCATAGGAGAGTATTTTTGGCCATGCTTATTTATTATGACCACCTAGATACTTCTCCCCTCTGTGTAAGTAAAAATGTATAGTTTTTACGGTCAGTTAGTTCCTTGATGTGGGGTTCATCATAATAGAGCGTTTGTTCTCCATTATTGAATTTATATAGCCCCACGTAAGTATTAAGTCTCTCTGTCTTGTTAGTGCGTTTGAGCACCATGCTTTGCTTGTCCATTTTGGGTGGTTCATCTGCTAGCTCTTCATTTACCTTCTCCTTGGTGCGAGTCATTCCCCATTTGTCCACAATAAAGGGGTTGTGAACCACTAGGTACATTATTCCCTCTTTGTCAAAAGATCTATCTCCTTCATAATCCACATCTACAAGGTCCTTGACCTCGCTTGGCTTATTTTGCAACTTAAACAGTAGCGGTCCATTCCATCCTTATAGATTTTGGCCTTAAGCACATTTTCAAATTGAAACTTTAAATACAACAATTTTATGTCAGATGCAGGTTCTGAAGGACCTGCCCCCATGGAAGTTACTTCCTTAGGGTTCAACTTGTTGGATTCCTCAGTCATTAGGGTGTATGATCTTTTTGACGAGGTGTTCGAAAAGCTTTCCTCTACCGTATGGCTTCTAAAGGATGTAGTGGTCTTTGATTCATGCTACCTTCAGTTAAGTGATTACTCACTTGGTCTATGATGCTGGGATTCCTATTCTAGTTCCTGATCGCAAATACATGAAGGATTGATAGTGCAAAATCCAAACCGGGTTACCTCATTAGCTGTAACATTTAATGGCCTAGTAACTTGTGTGTAGCGAAAAATAGCATGAACATAGTGAGCATTTCATTAGAATATATTCCTAATGAGAATAACAAGAGTGCTTGGGTGGAGAGTGCAACAAAAAGCATAACACCTAGTTAGATAGCATGAACAATACTTCAAAAGAGAGAGAAATTAAGCTATTGACAACAATTGAGGACCGGATGGAGCGGTCTCTCCTCCAAAAGGCTTTGTATTATAGGTTTCTCCCACCAAGAGAGACATTTTACAATACAATTCTTTGTGTTCTTTCAATACTAGCTAGTGCAATGAAGATGGAAGCTTCAAGCACTAAGAAAAACACTTATAAAACACAACATCAATTCCCTCATGGTCTCAGACCCAAACCTCACACACCTTCGAAGATGGTAAGAGCTAGCGGGGTATGAGAGTAGATTGAGAGGAAGAAGGAGTAGTCTTACGAGAAAGATGTACATCTCATCACATAATCACTCATAATTAGCATAGGATAGCACAGTAATTAGCATGGTAGAGGAGATGAGCATTCATTGAAGCTTGGCTCTTGGTTGGATTTGCATCACAAAGCCAAGAGTTGTTGGTGTAGGCCTCCCTTCTCACAAGCTTGGAGTAGGTGATAAGCTTTCCATGAAAGCTTGAGAGAGAGAGAGAGAGAGAGAGAGAGAGAGAGAGAGAGAGAGAGAGAGAGAGAGAGAGAGTCTTCTTGCTTCACACATGAGCTTGTCTGTCAGTGTGTGAGATAATGACTTGAGAAAATCAGCCCCCTCTCTCTCTCTCGGTCGACCCCTCATGCTATTTCCTCTTGTTGAACACCATTGGACCTCTCCAAGCTTAGCCAATAGGATTTCAAGAGCATAAGTGATAGACTTCTGACATGTGTCTCCCTTTTCCCTTTTGTAAGAGCTTTAGGTAATTAATTAATGTAACTAAACTCTCATTGGACCCCTTTGTCTTCAGGCCAATAGGAATCAAGCAAGCCATTGGGCTGCTGAATGCTCATTTGACCCCTTGGGAGACTGTCCAATAGTCTTCTAGAGAGCTTAATTCTTATTGGTTCTTTTATTAAGTATTTTTAAATTAATTAAACTAGATTTACTCTAGCCTAATTCTCATTGGTCCACCTCCATGGCCATACAATAGGATTTGAGTACATCTTGTCGGCATCTGGGCTAGGGAGCTGACATGTGTCCCTCATTCCCTTTGTGAAAAGGAGGCTTGTGAGTGTGTGTGTGTGTTTCTCTCTCATCCCTACTTGCAAGGCTCGCCCCCTCCTTTGTAGGAGTTGTGAAGAATTTTTTGGTACACACACTAAGCATCCAATTTAACTAAGCTTTGACCATTGGTCACAACCTTTGAATTTTGGAACCTTAGCTTTCTGGAAGCCTTAATGGGATGAACCTGAGGGTCTTTAAAGCCCATTGTTGCACATTGCTCTTTTGCAGATGGCCCCACCTTTGGATCCTTACTGTGGCCGGTCTGCCATCTTAACCAATATTCTAGCTTTTTCTCCCCTGGCACTTCCCCATATTAAATGACCAGTTTAACATGAGAAATCATGTAGGAGAATTACATATTAGTTATTATGACATTAGCTAATTTGAATTTTCCGTTTTGGTCTTACTTGTTGGATCGTATTCTCTAGCACTTACAACCTATGAAAAAATGCTCCATAGCTATGATTTTACAGCCGTTCCTGTTAGTTCGAGCTTTCGATCGACAAAATTTAACTAGGTTTCTCTATACTCCACAATTTTACTCACAACATCAACAATTCAGGTCCAATTTCATTTTTGAAAAAGCCACCAGGTTCCTGGGGACTACCTCTCTATGTGGTCAAAATTCTGCTCTTATGCTGACTCAGAGAAACATGGATCGCAATCCATGTTGGGAGGCCAAACTGACTTTTCGTGGTACCAATAGATTTAGCATGATTAGTAGGTCATTTGGTACTAGAATTTTTGAAAATGGATTATTGGATTTTAGAATCAGGTCAGTTCTATCAATTGCTCAGAATGCTTGACACTTATGGAATTTTGGCTTGAATTTGGAGATCCTAATTTAGTTTTGAAATGATCACTAGAGTCCCTGGGATGTTCCCTAGCTATGGTGCAAGTTTTGTATCAATTTGTATCAGAGGAACATGGATCGCGATCCATGATCCTTGTTGGCAGATTGAACTGAAACTTAGCACATAGCTTTTCTTTGTCTCCCTGATGTCATCTTTAGGGCTTTTGTAGTATTTGGACTTTTTGAGGTCAACCAAAAGTCAATTCTTTGGTCTGTTCCAGTGGTTTTCCCATGGATATGTTTTATGCCCTTTTGGCCCACCTTTTGACCTTTTTTTTATAATAATGGTTTAGGAAAAAGTACTTCAATTCTTATCACTTTTTTACCTGTCAAATGTCAGTTCAAATTTTCCAAATATGGATCGCGATCCATGTTTGGCATGGATTTTGGCACGATCTTTGGTGAGGTTGTGATAAAGGGTGTGATGATGCTCTTCCCGAAATCTTTTTGGATTTGACTCACTTTTTGCAGGCCAAAAGCAAGATTTTGTGTCTGCTTTGCATTTATTTGCAAACTAACTCATCTTTTGGTATTTTGATCATATTTTTACACTTTTTTGTTGTGGACCCTTTGAGAAAAGTTGTTCCCTTAGTTCTCAGAAGTGCACTGATCAATTTTCCTTTATAATTGTCAACCAGATACATGGATCGCGATCCATGTCTGATAGCATTTGGTCATGAATTTTTGTCCTACTAGTTCCCTGCTTTTAGTTGAACCCCATTCTCACCCCTTTTTGAATTTGGACAAATTAAAGTTTAGTTTCCCTAAATTTTCTCAATATTTCACAACTTTGCTCTATTTAACCCAGTTTCTTGATTTGAATGTTCTTTTAGCACTCTATTTTTGACCAAACTCAAGATTCTGATGTCTGAGAGTCAATTCTAAGCAAAGGAGACAATTTCTACTCACTTGGCCTGAAAGGTACATGGATCGTGATCCATGTTGGGCAAGCAAACTGAAAGAAATCTGCACAATTTGTCTCCTGCAAGCTTGTATATTCCCTTTTATCAAGTTTTGTTGAGTTTATTTCAGCTTTGAAGCTCTGACCATCAATTTTACAACTTTTCAGAGTTATGGTCTTTGGCACCAAAATAAGGTTTTGGACAGTTTATACCCTGATTCTTTTGGCCCCAATTGATGGTGGAATTTGTTACTTAACCAACTGAAGTAAATGCACAAACATAAATGAATTTAACAATACAAAAACGACAACAAAGTGTATGGTGAAACAGTCCTTTCCAAGCATAGGAAAATCAAAGAAAAAAAATGCTCTTTTGTACTTCACTCACAACTTTCTTTGCTCATAAGGAGTAGCGCTAGGCTGGTCCTGGACTCCAATCTCTACTAAGCACTGAACCTATGTCTAGCTGCTTTACTGTCTAAGTGTAAACGGAATGGGTGTCAAAATCTTTAGAAAGAAGTTTTCATACAACTAAGTCACTCACCACCTAAGGATCGACTTCCCCGGTAGCGGCGCCAATGTTAGTGGGTCACCGCGAGACGGACGTCTGCAGCATAGTTTTTTATTACTAACACAATGTCAATATGCAAAGAAGTGACTCGGGATGGGGCACAGAGACTTAATGAGATTGTTAATCTCATCAAAGTGAACCTAAAGGACAGTTCATGCTTCTACAAAAGCAAATCACCCACTTTCTAGTGAAAAAATCAGTCTATGTCCAATCTCACAGTTCTAGATCATCACGCCTTTTCGGCATCCAAACGAATTCAAAATGCAACAAAACTTAAGAACATGTAATACAACACCTAAGGGCATATTCCTACCAAGTTCTGCAATCATCTGGGAAGGTACATAAATCATGATCCATCCCAAAATATGTATATAAAACCGACACAGAACTACACAAAAAGTTTCCCCTCAAGCATAGAAACACAATTCCAAGATAAAAACATAAAAAAACAACCATTTAAGACCTCAAATCAATGTATTTAGCTCACAAACAAGATGTCGCAAACCACAATAGAATTGAAAATGATTACACTTAGATTGAAGAGCAAAAGACAAGGAACACAATGTGCTATTCGGAATCGAATTCTGATTACTAGACAAGGAGAAAGATTGATTACAGTTTGTAGCAGCAAGGCAGCTCTCAATCGATGTCCAATTACTTTCCAAGATAATGATAGTGTTTTTTACAAAATTAAGGGTTTTGACTTAAGAGCTTGGGACTCTTTCCCACGGCCATTCGGCCACTTACATGGTTTGTAGGATCAGAAGAATAAGAGGGAATGATAGATTATATTACAATTTGAGAATCCTCATTAGCAGAATTACACTGCTTCTTTTGAAAGAATGATTGAGTACAACAAAGTTTGGTGTATATCCGCCTTTTAAGTGACATTCTGCTGTGTCCACCAAACATAAAGCAAAGCAAGATAGAGAGAGCACTTTAGATATATTATCAACAATTTCATTTTATTGCTAAAAGATCTCCCAGGTACACGATTCCAAATCATGCCGTGGCTTCCACTTTCACACAGTCCTCAAAGAAAGAAAGAGTGACAAAATTGAATCACGCCCAATATATTTACACAACTCTCACTCATGCGAAAAGGCCAGAGAACATCACTTTCTTGGGAGCTCCAGAAGTGCTAACACCGATCGATTACCATGCTATAGGCCAAGTAGAGCATCTACCGCTTGCCCCAGAGCAGAATTTATGGCTACTCCGCAACATTGCTGATGAAGAAGAAGTGCAAACAAGAGCTCCACCAGTGGCGACACAACTAAGGACAAGATTAGTCAATGTCCCCAACCAAGAAAGCACTACTGCAGCAAAGGCTTCAAAAAGTGATAGAGGAAGAAGAAACGGGGGAGGAGGACACTTCTCTCAAAAGGAGAAAGAGATAAAAAGGAAAAGCTAAAGTAGATGATGCAAAACCTACAAAGTGGCCAAGACCTGCAGTAGCAGTAGAGGAACCAACAAAAAAAGCAGCAAGAGTGGAAAGAGAGAAGATGACTTTTAAGCTTGAGAGAGGACTTAAAGGGAACTTTGAGGAGAAATGGAAACCATCTCCTAAGAGGGTCAAAACTCAAACCAAATACCCAATGTACAACGATCCTATGGCTGACTTAGAACATCTCTATCAACAAGAAGAACGTCGACGAGAGCAAGCCAATGCACAAGAAAAAGAGAATACATTGCCTAGAGAGGACTCACCAAGAGAACAAGCAAACACTAATGAAGGGGTTCCACACTTCACTCCTCCAAGAGAGAAACCACAACTAGAGGAGACTATTCCCATTGCTAGCAATGTAGAAATAGAATCCAAACCGCCCACAGAAACTGCCAATGAGCAAGTGGATGAACTAGCCATCCCAATAGAGACTCCAACAGAGACTCCTACTTCATTATCTTTGTCTCTACTAGTGTTCACTACACATTGGATGTAGCTTTGTACATTTAAGGAAAGCTTATGGTGATCTTTCCAATTTGCAACTTGGTTTTACCCATAACGAACATCCCTTCAACAATTGTTGGTACAAATATCGGTTGACTTTGTATACTTCAACAACTTGCTTCCAATACATGAACTTCCTTGATGTGTCGATAGAGTTGAATTAGCAAGTCAACTCTTTGACAAAACCCTATCTTGCTTTGACTGCATGACACACTCTTCCATATCTATCAAGTCTCGATTAGAAGTCCTTTTGCGTAGCACAATACTACCTTCTTTTTAGCTTCTCTTGGATGATCTCCACCTTTTTAAAAATTTAATCCTTATGTTTTTCCTTCTAAATCTCCTTTCTCTATAGCTTTAACTATAATGATCCATGAATTATATATTTTTCGAGGCAAGCATCCATATGAGATTGTTATTGGATCCCATAGAAGTCTCCACTATTGTAAGAAAACTCTACAAATATAAAATATAAAAATTAATTATCTTCTGAATGATAGTGAGATATACAACATAAGTGTATACGATCAAACAAAAGCTACTTACATCCCATTGTGCACGTGATGCAATGTCTCTTTAGAACTCCAATAGGAGATCTTTTAGGCTTTTCATGGTGAATGTATTGAGCCCTCAAATGCTTTAATATGTCAATATAAGACTATCTTGTGAACAAAGCTTAGGCATCTAGATTATCCATTCTAGAGATGTCCACTATCATAGATACCGGTGCATCAACAAGAGTACAAGCCTTTGCACTTAATATGCCTCAAGTGAGTCAAATCTATACTTAGCTCTTCTGTAACCAAAACCCTTGCTTTTTTGTTTAAGTATTTCATCCAATATTCTTAGTTTTTAACATTTACAATCTTCATTTGATTCATTGAAATTGGCACCACATTCTTTGGGTCTTTCATTCTCATCGGCATCAAATATGCACATGATGAAGGATTATTTGCCTTTTTTGAAATTGGCACCACATTCTTTGGGTCCTTCATTCTCATCGGCATGAAATATGCACATGATGAAGGATCATTTGCCTTTTTCATAAATCATTGTAGAGCCAATTGAACCATAGTATCATTCAACAGACTGGATTTTGCATGATCAAAAGCTTCGTGACACTTCACTGCATCCATCTCAAACTCCTTGTATAAACCAAGTGGAAAATATTGCTTACATTGCTTCAAACCCCCTAACTGGGGCTTCTTTTCTATCTTCATTTGGTTTCTCAATGACTCTTGATTCATGGATAATTTTTGGATTAAGGTATTTTATTGATTTTTTTGTTGTTACATCCATGAACCTTGGCATCCACAGTTGCTCTTCCGCCTTTCTTTCGATTATCGTACGGTGTGAAAACTCCCTCTCTCTCATTAGTTGACACAGTCAAGTTCACACTAAATTGTCTTTGCCAATGTGGGAACACCCCTTAAACAAAAGTCAAACATAAACCCCACTACCCACCGCCGGCTCGTTGGCAGCATGCCATCAATCTCAAATCTCTCGTTGCCCACTTGCCTGACCCACAATAGGCGCACTCTGAAGCTCACCCACACACTCATCTCACGAGTCATCACGAACATGTGGCCAACAGATCGCGCCACTCATTTGAATGATTTTCTCGCTCTGCGACTTGCCAGCAAGGAAAAGAGCCTCCATCCAACACCGTGGGGGGTAGGAGGCAAGTTACCCATTCGAGAAAGTAAAAAGGCTTTCAATGCCATGTTTTGATATTCCATATACCCTTGTTAGTCACGCCACTCAAAGGTGATGTCGAGGAATCACCCAAATTTTTACCCAACCCAATGATTGACCGCGACCAAGAAGAACAAACCCTTGTCACCCCTAGACCTCGCTCGATATGCTTTGGGTACTTTGGGACTCACCCAGTTAAAAAAGGTCCCCTGCCCAGCAGATGTCCGATAGGACTGCCATGCCCGAGGTGGGCGTCCGCTCAAAGGAGACATCCTCGTCCGGCCAACCATGGTCACCGAGAGCCTGTTCGGAAGGCTCAATGCTGTATTAGGTCAGACCACACCATACACAACAACTACAAGTGTCGCGAGTGCAAACACCCTCACAGGTGAGCACATTGTAGTACCACGGCATGGCCCTGTAGAGGAATGCTGCAATGGTGTCCCCATAGGCACTTCTCAGCTGAGGTTCATGATAACCAGTTTGGGCTCCATGGGGCGAAGCCCACCAGTCTTGCAATTGCTTTCCAAGGCTCTGTCCAAAGAGGCACCCACACAAATTCTCATACTTCCTCTCAATATAAGGATCAAGGGAGACACATTGGTGTGAGTGCTCCCACATCTTCCAGCTCTCCTGTCTTGCGGTCTCTACAGAAGCACCATTGATGTAGCTCTCGCTCCAAAGCTTTGTCCTCTTACACCAAGTCCACTTCTTCAATTGGTTCCAATTCGGAACATTGTTAACTAGATCTGCCACCCAAGTTTTTAGACCTCTGTATTAGGTAAAAGCTTGTACCCTCTCTGCCCTGTGCAGTAAGCTGGTACTGGGGGAGCACCAACTCCCAATAGAGAGTTATTGCTGCCACAGAACTCAACTTTGCAGCCATACCAATTACCCACCTCATTCCAGTTACTATCACCATCTCTAACGGGCTCAACTTCCTCATGTCATGTAAGCCCATAAGCTCTATCCCCTAAGTCACCATTTTGAAGAAACACGCTTTGAGGGGGCCAACCGTGACCACATTGGGATTGTCTTTTACAACACAGGAAATGCTTATGGACATATAAAGACTTGCTTGCGCTCTCAATTCTGTCCTTAATATCAATTGACAGACCACTCTCTATTAGTATGCCCAAAAATCTGTACTCTGAGGACACTTGAATCTGCTCAAGCCCGATTTGTGTGGTTTAAAGGTAATAAGTTCCTCAAGGTCCCTATTTCTTTATGCCAAACTTCATCCCCCGCTTCTCCACCCAACTATGCAGCCTATCTAAACTAGCCTACAACTCCTCCTTGACTCCATAAAAAGGACTAGATCGCCTGGCAAAAGCAGACCCTGCATCTTCCGGAGGAAGCTTGGAAAAGCCACCCCCCACGTTCGATTTGCTATTTGAACATCCTCACTCAACTTTACTCCAACTTGAAGGAATCCTCACTCAATTTCGCTTCAACCTGCACTTTGATCTTGGAGAATTGGTACAGGGCTTGAAAACAGTTCAAGCAACCGCCTCCAATCCCTGCAGCTTCCATCTTTGAAAAGAGCGCCTCGTGTGGTGCCGTGTCATACACCTTTTCAAAGTCAATGTATGCCGCATACGTCGGTTTTTGGATAACCTTCTGTCGCGCCTTTCAGGCAATCACTTGTGCTACACATTCCTCCTAGCTTAGCAATTCCTTCCCTCGAGATTCAGTTAGATCCTATATATCAACAATGAGGTCAAGAGCTTCAGAGAGATTGGAATAAGGGATATCCCTCTATAGTTAGAAAGATCACCCTTCTTCGGGATATGCACCACTACGAGGTAGATGATGCCTCCAGCAACTTCCCTAATCCCACCAAGTTTGAAGCACTTCCCATATTTGTGCCTTGTTCATTTTAATCCGATCTAATTCCCTTGTCTTTGATAAGGATCTTGCTGAATTCAAGGGGAATGCCGTCGTCTATCCCAGCTGCTTTATGTCGCTTGATCTTGAGAGGATCATTAAAGCCCACCAGCCTCCACCAAAGTCACACAGCATGGTTGTGCCAGTGCTCCGAGTCCTTGCTGTGTCCGGAGGTGTCAGTGACAACGCGAGCATGATCCTTCCAAATGTCCCCAATCTTTTCATCATCCGCCTGCAGGCCCTCTTTCTTTTTCTAATCCCCTCTAGAACACCCTTCATATGTCTCGACTAGGCATACCACTCTTTGCGCCTTGCCAGTTCAAAGTTCTTGAGCATGAATTGCTTGAGAGCTCTCTCTTGCTCCTCTGCCTTTTAGCTCCCGCCACTTTCCAGCACTTTACGATGCCCTATCATCAGAAGAGGAATCACTCTGCTCGCCGAAGAGACTCCCACATTTCCCGTCTCTGGTTGATGGCTCCACGGGCTTTTGGGTCTAGCCTAAAACCTTAGTTAGGCCTCCTGGGGGGCTTTTCGGAGAAAGCACCAACCTCTCGCAGGACTCTTTCCGCTGCCTCCTCAAAACTAGCCTCCTATCGGTCCACCGCCGATTGCATGACTTCCCCATCTTCCGTTGCTTCCAGTAGGGAGTCCCAGAAATTATGATACAGGAAGAATCAAATTGCATCGTAGCTGTGTTGCTTGACGCATTGCTTGAGAGATGCCGGAAGAAACTACATGCTTAACACAAGCAGTAAGTCGAGTGGAACTGAAGGTTCCTATCTGCAAAAGTGGCAACAATGGAAGCTTTCTGCCTCGCGCTCTCTGTTTGAACATGGTGACCCACTGAATCACAGCAGATATTTTAATGGGTTCCACAAATGCTCAAACCAGGTGGGCCTCTATAATTGGTGACAAGTGGATACCTTTGAAACGTTATCAAAAAACCAAGTGAAAGTGGCAAAACATTTGTATCGAAGCTCCATCTCCATTGAAGTAAGCACTCTGGGTAGCTGAGACACTTGGGATACTGTAACAGTTCCACCTAGTAAATTACGAAACTGGATACAAAGAGTACGGAAAGCACCATGGAGACTTATCACACGGGTGTCGCATGCAGACATCCACAAAAACTTACAATTACCGAAGTGACAAAATAGTTCAAGCATTCTTTCAGGGGAGTCTTCAATTTTTACCTCCAACCAGCACAAAAAAATGAACAATCCATGCGAACCCTGTCTTTACATTTCAAAAGAATCTACAACACCATCATACAACATGACAGAACACACGCAAAGATATTTGCTATACCCAGGAATGAGCAAACAAGTAGCCTTTGCACCAGGGAGAAGAAATTGGCTTATAAGTCTTAAGGAGGCCTGCAGCCCAAGCTCCAAAGTATTACACATTGTGGCAAGAGGGAAATTCATGTGCGATACAGAAGTTACAATCTTATCCCCAATGAGGCATCCACTCTCTCTAAGAAGCTCATAGGGAATCACTCACTCTTCTTGGGTGAAGCGGCCTTGCCGTAGAAGACTCATGATTTTGAAACTTTCAAATAGGGAAGAGCACGAGTGATGTTTTGATAATCACACTTCTCTACAAGGGCCTGCACAGTAACAATCAAGCACACCTGTCAACGAGAGTAGTTCACAGTGTCGCAACTAAGTACTTCCAGACCAGACCATAAAATCAATACATATTGCGCAGAGCATGCCTTATAATCCTCAACATCATGCATGAGCACATGTCCAGCTTCCGTTCTAGGATGCAAAAATATGCCCAGGAGATGAGAAGATTGCTTGAAAAGGAGCACCAAATTGGTAATTCAACTGCCTGGCATGCCCTTTCGAACTCATTAACTTGAAAACAAACAGATGCTTTTGCATCAGAGCTTGCTAGTGTCAATGGCAGAAAAATTCACACTTGCATTTGTGTATAGGGAGCACAGAAAAATACACTGTCGCAAATCCTTGAAAAAACTAAAAGAGAAGATGTGTACCATCTTTGACAGACGCTTCCTTCTCTTGGTGTTCTTCTTCCACAACAAATGCTGTTTTCCTGCTCTTCTACACATAATCTTTCCACTGCCAGTAACCCTGAATCGCTTGGCGGAAGCCTGAAATACGCAGGCACCGACTCACAATATGGGCAGAACCAACTCATACAGTCGATCATCTAGCTTTCTGCAGCTTTGATGATTCGATGAACTTGAAAGAGCACACAAATTACCGTGCACACATACAAAGACGACGCATCTCAAGCAATTCTAGTCAGATAAATTCCAAAGGATGAAAAAGAAGTTGCACATGAGTCTCACAACAGGCGATATACCTGGTGCGTCTTCGCCTTGTAGTGCTTTTGTTGGGACACGATGGGAAGTTGAGAACCCTGCGAGGAGGTGGAGAGAGGCCCAGAGATGGCGGGGCGTTGCTGCACTTGCAGAGAGAGGCCTTTGAAACAAGTACTCATCTTAGGAAGAGGAACAGTCACTACAAAAGATGCCGGACGCGACACTGTCGCTGCCATGGCCATGGACCTCTCTTCTGCGATCTATCCGTTTTCACGAGCGAAAGCTGTGATGACTTTAATAGCACCACAAACAAAGAGAGAGAGAGAGAGAGAGAGAGAGAGAGAGAGAGAGAAAAGGGCTCATTTTTCCCAACCAGAGAAAAAAGGCATACTTAAAAGGGAAAATTACCAAAATACCCCTCTAATTTGGGAAATTCCCAAAATACCCCTCAAATTTCAAAAATTCCCAAAATACCCTTGTATCGATTTTGGTTGGAATGTTCAAGATTTTCTAATCTTCATTCGTTTTTGACAATTGAGATCCGTTTTTGAGTGCTCAGCATGTAATTTGTCACCAGTTACCATCGCAAAAAAGGCAATTATGTTTAAAAATAATGAAGCAATTCATCTCCAAAGCCTACGTAACCAACTCAAATTGTAGTTTTAGCATCTTGTACGATAGACAATCACTCTTCTTGTGAAGACCTACAGAAAAATTTATTTTTCGAGAAATTTAGTCTCACAACCAGGGGTATTTTGGGAATTTTGGAAAATTTGAAGGGCATTTTGGGAATTTTTGAAATTTGAGGGGTATTTTGGGAATTTCCTCAAATTAGAGGGGTATTTTGGTAATTTCCCCTACTTAAAATTCTTTCGGTTTTTAAGTACAACCAGACTTAAAACTCGTTAGGGTTTTTAGGTCAAAATTTGAACACTAAAACATGTAAACTCTTACTGGTTTTCTTAAAGGAAAATTCAAAACCTAGCCTGGATTTTGCGATTTTAACCAGTCAATCAACATTCACTCAAAGCAATGGTGCCACGGGTTGGGTTCCCACCTAAAGCAACGAGCTATTCACACACCCAATAGATTCTCTAGCCATCTTCCTCTAACATAGACAAGGAGACTGCAAGGCAGCTATTCCCCCTCTCTCTCTCTCTCTCTCTCTCTCTCTCTCTCTCTCTCTCTCTCTATATATATATATATATATATATATATATATATATATATATATCTATATATATATATATATATGTATAGAATGTGTGTGTGTGTGTGTATGTGTGGACAAGGCACGAGTAGACACTTAAATGTTGCAAGTTTGTGAATGACATGGATATCACCGGACATTCATGTTGTGCACTAACAAAATGAAGGCTACGACAACACTGGCATTGAATTATAGGGGATGCATTACACATTTGTGGCTCCTATGAAGTTGGTTGTTGTATCGTATCTTGTGTCTTGAGTTATCACTTGCTAGTCATTGCACTTCTTTTGTTCCTTCAGTTCGTCTTTGTATACGGAACTTCGATGAAGAAATCCTCTACGAGGTTGGTAAGATTAACCAAGGAAGCTAATAAGTGAGGAGGTATGTAGATTATATCAAAAAAGGGTGAGGTAACTGGAGTACCCAACCTCTCAGAAAAGTCTGACCAACAACAAGAAGTTCAAGGAAAACCACTAGCTCTAACTCATGACAACCAAAGTTTTGTGAATCAAAGAAAGAATTGGACAAAGCAAGGGTAAGAAGGAGGATACTTGGACTCGTCACCTAAAGGAACTGACCAAGCAAATGCAAAAATTGATAAAGACAAGATTGGCACCAAGTAAGACTAGAGTTTGATGCAAGAATCATAAGTGTGTACAAATGTACTTATTATGCATCATTCGGGCATGTCTCACATAATTGTAAAACCCTATGACAACATTTTAGACAAATCATTGATGTGTGAACAATAGCCACAAGTGCAACAAAAGCTCTGAAAGATGATGAGAATGCATCTACCTTATCAACAACCACTACAAAAGTTAAATATGCTAGCAGAGGAGGTAATGGCCATGGCAAAACCCATAGGCACATGGTAGTAGTTGGGGTCACAAAGACTTTGGCTGATGAATTTGAAATGTATGGTAATTTCATAGCAGCTTTTTTAGAGGAAAAGAATTGCGATAAGGAAGCTTACTAGGTGTTGTAAAGATGGTTCATGTAGAACCAATGCCAATAAGAGTAGTAACCAAAAGCTCAGCTGAGGTGTTGTTATCAAAGAAATAATTGATAAGCGTGAGAAGCCAATCAAATTTGAGCAGAGTAAGGAAAAAACTACCTTGGCATCATTAAATTTTTTGGAAGGCTAAGGGTCAAAGGGCAAAGAAAAGGTTGAGTAGTGTTTAAAGACAAAGACAAAAAATTGTCAACCAAGATCATTGGGGATCTGGCAAAGATGCACCCGAAGCAACTAGAGTATTTTGAGGTCAGGTTAGAATATTTTCCCAAAAGTTGGACCAATGAGGAATGGCCTTGCAGGTGAATCGATTGAAACTAACTCATGACCAGGTTGCTAACAAGAGTCACCAAACTATCATAGAGAAGTATGTCTGAGAAATCATTATTAAAGTAAAAATTGATAATGCAATCAATACAGACACTCTAAAGGAGGAGATAGGAGTAGCCCCATTTTGATTGAGCCTCAAATGTGAAGATAAGAAGCTAACACATAATTTGATGGATAGAGTTGAAGATGACCAAATGGTAAAGCAAGGAAGAAGCATGTTTGGCACTGTGAGGAGTTCTACCCCGATGGAAGCTCGACATCCTCACATTCTAGCTTTGAGAATAAAGGAGATAAGATTTGTGTAAAGATATGTGAAAGAATTCAAGATCTTACTTGTGAGGTCAATGACATCAGAAAGGCCTTACCGTCAATGTGAGCGCTTCATCAAAAAACATAAGAAGAAGAAGCAGAAAGATGTCTTTGAATTGCAATAAATGGGTTTGAAAGAAGGATGATAAGATGCCAGGCATCCAATTGGACCTAAAATCACAAAGCAATGAAACCAATCTCAGGAGTAATAATGGTTGGTGTTGATGGAGTGAATGAATTGAAAGAAGTTAGAACATGCATGACAATAGTGGGAATCACTAGATATGAAGCTGACATTATTTAGGACGAGAATTGCTCGCTAGAGAATAGTCGACCGAATAGTTTCTGTATCCAATTTTCAAAGAAACATTGTCAATGAGAAGTATGAAGCTAGCTTGTTAGTCACACATATACAAGGATCTTAGAACATGTTACTGGAAAGACCTTTCCTTAAAAGAGATGAAGAAATTCATGATTATGCCAATCAAACCATAGCACAACACAAGGTGAGCACACAATTAAATCCAAATCAAGGTAGGAAACACAAAAATTTGGAAGGGGGCTAATCTGAAAGGTGTAAGCTCAAACAATAAAGCTTGGAGTCAATGGAAAAATTTGCTTCACCAGTGCAAGATTATGAAGGCACAAACAATATAAGATGATGATTCACAAATTAATGAATATGGTACTAGGCACAAGGGCTTAGAATAAAATGGAGGCACTGGCCAAAATTAACATTGGATTGGTAACAAGACACTTTTATGTTGTTGGACACTTAACTTATCTCCTCTTGATTGATCAACTTCCTAGAATTATTGCAAGAGATGCATTGAATTTGTTGAAATTAGGGTTGCAAAGAAAAACACACAGCTTGGAGAAGACGAAGGAAGCTCAAGGCACACAATAGAGAGTGTGTTACTTGGTGTGCAAATGGAAAGATGGATAGCCTTAGAGTGATGGGCGTATATACAATGCTCGGGGCAAAAAACCTCCTAAAGAGGGAAAAAATGCCCTGGCGGTCCTAGTGTGTTCACACACATCACTACCACATGTATATGGTAACAAATCCCCCCTGGAGTGATGCGGTGAACGAGAGCTGGCACATGAGTAAAGGGAAGTGCCATGCCCTGAGGACATGATCAGTCCACAAATGGGAGTAAGCTCAAAGCTTTGCGGAAAGCTTCAAGCTTCTCATGAGACAATGCCTTTGTGAAAAGATCTGCAAGGTTGTCCTATGTTGGCACATAAGCCAAGCTAATCTCTCCTGCTGAGAGCCCCTCCCTGACATAGTGGTAATGCACCTCAATGTGCTTTGTGCGAGCATGAAAAACTGAGTTCCTCGCAACTGCCAATGCGCTCTGACTGTGAGTGTAGATAGTGTTGGCAGTGTCCTATCCAACACCCAAATCAACCATAAGGTGTCTGAGCCATACACACTCAACCGTAGCTGTGAAGACTACCCTGTACTCAGCCTCACAACTCGAAGTGGCCGTAGTAGGATGCTTCTTGCTCAACCATGATATACATGAACTGCCAAGCATGAAACAAAAACCACTTGTGGACACACGTGTGTCAAAACAACCAGCCCAATCTAAGTCTGAAAAAGCATGTAAGTCTAGCGGCAATGATCCCCCCCTTGGGATAAAACAAGCCAAGATGTAAAGTGCCACTAAGGTAGCGGAAAATCCTCTTGACAGCCTGCCAATGCTTAGACCCTGGGCTATGCATAAATCTACTGACATGTGAGACTACAAACTGAATATCCGGCCTCGTGTTGCATACATAAATGAGGTAGCCAACAACAGTTTGATAATGAGTGGCATCAGCAGGATCGCCAGCATCATGTAGACTCAACTTCAAACTTGTTTCCATGGGAGTGGCAATAGGTTTGCAATCCTCAAGTCCAAACTTACATAGCAATGTCTCTATGTAACTTTTCTAACACAAGACAATACACCATCACACTGCTTAAACTGTATACCCAAGTAATGATGCAACAGCCCCAAATCTTTCATCTTGAAAGTAGCATTCAAATCAGCCTTAAATTCAGCAATATGTCTCTCATTTGGTCCAGTGATCAGCAAATCATCGACATAAAGAACCACAATGAGAAGTACGTCACCCTCACGCTTTACATACAATGTGCTTTCTGTTGGACTGTTACGAAAGCCTCGTTTGACCAAATGAGTGTCAGCTTTCTCATACCAAGCATGAGGAGATTGCTTCAACCCATACAAAGCCTTCTTACATTTGCACACTTTGTTCACTTGTCCTTTTATGACAAAACCGCGAGGCTGCATTACATAAACTATGTCACCATTCAAGAAAGCAGTAACAATGTCTGATTGATGTACATCCCAACCAAAATGAGCTGCCAATGCACATTGGAAATGCACAGTAGTCATACAACAAGTGGGAGCAAAAGTCTCTTCATAATCTATGCCTTTTTTTTGTGCATAACCCTTTGCAACAAGTCAGGTCTTATGGCGATCGATCTCACCATCCGGCTTGCGTTTCAACTTGTAAACCCACTTCGTACCAATGGCCTTTTTGCCAGGAGGAAAATCACATAAAGTCCATGTGTCATTTTCTATAAGTGCATCATATTCTGATTGCGTGGCAGCCATCCAATTTTTTGAATTCTGTGCTTCATCAAAAGACAGAGGCTCCTCAACATCATGTAAGCTAGACACAGCCAAAGCATAACAATCTGATGTATAAGATGCATGGCGAGATCCTGAACGAGTACGACTAGACAAAGGTGCATCCAATTTACTGTCACGCAAAGTGTGAACCAACCATTTTGGCATACCTCTACCCTGCTCATTTTTAGCCCTTTCCTCATCAAGTACATCATGTACATCTGCATCAGCCTCAGGGGAACTTACATTCGTATTTCCATCACTGAAAAGAAGCAACAAAGTGTCATAAATGTCCTGTGAGCTTACATTACTGTCTCTAGTACATGACAGCGGCTTAACAGAATCTTCCACAAACACTACATCCCGTGAAACTAGAATATGTTTTTGCGGATGATACAACCTGTAACCTTTGCTTTTAGCACTATAACCAACAAAAATACATTTGACAGCCTTATCATCCAATTTTTTGCGCTGGTTTGTGGCACCAAAGCATATGCCAATCAACCAAAAACACGCATGTGCTCAATAGAAGGCTTTCTATCATGTCATGCTTCTTATGGAGTAATAGATTGCAAAGCTTTTGTAGGACACCTGTTTAGTACATAAGTGGCACACATGATGGCCTAGAGCCAAAAAGAATGCAGCAAAGCTTGACTTTTGACCATACATCGTGCCATTTCCGTAAGTGACCTGTTTTTCCTCTCAGCAACACCATTTTGCTGAGGTGTATAAGGCACTGTACATTGGTGTTTTATCCCACGACTAGCCAAAAATGCATTAAATTCATGAGACATATACTCCCCCCCTTGATCGGAACGGAGGGTGCCAATAGTACATTTCGAGACATTTTCAGCCATAGCCAAAAATTGTTTGAAGCACATAAAAACTTCGGACTTCACTTTAAGCAGAAATACCCATGCATGCTTGGAGTAATCAACAATGAAAGTCACGAAGTAAAGGTAATTGCCCAAGGACGGAGTTTGCATGGGCCCACAAACATCACTATGCACAAGCTACAACCTGCATGTGGCCCGAACTGAACCATCCTTTGGAAACTTAGAACGCTGCATCTTACCCAAAATACAACCTTCACAAATATGTTTGACATGTGCTTCAAGAGGCGGCAAAGAAGCAACCATATCAATCAGATGACCAAAACGTGCATGCCAAAGTTTTTCATCTGAAATAGCCCATGAATCTGCAACATCATTTGCAAAATTTTGTCCACACTTGTGATACAAAGTGAGATTATACAGCCCACGGCACAAAAGACCAGATGCAACAATTTCATCACCAAAACTGAGATCATGAACTTTACATCTGTCATCCACAAATTTGACTACAAGTCCAAGTCTAGCAAGTGCGAATATAGACAAGAGATTCTTCTTGATCCCAGGTACATAAAGTGCATCAACAAGTGTGAAGGAACTGCCATTAGCAGCAGTAAGCACAATCTTTACAACTCCCTGAACCGGATAAGAGGCATTGTTGGCACAAGTGACTGAATTCCCATGAGGAACAGACTCGAGAGAGGTGAACAATTCACGATGTGAGGTTATGTGCTTTGTAGCACCATTGTCGAAATACCACACATGTGAATCTGCAGCAACTGACAAGCATGCATCAAGGACAGCAAGATTGTAAGTGCTCTCTGTGTTAAAAGCCCATTTTGCATCAACATCAGCATTACACTCTCCTTTTACAGAAGACTCAACAATGTCTGCTTTTGTAGTGGAACCAACATTTGCAGTGGAACCACCTTCTTTCTTCTTAGCCTCTTTTGCTTTACAATAATGGCAACACATCTTCTTTTTGCCCTTATCACCAGAATTGCCAGACAAAGTGGTGCCAGTAGAAGCATTGGGAACATAAGTTTTGCCACTCGCAGCAGAACCATAAGAAGTGGCTGCATTGCTGTTATGACCCTTTCTTTGAGAAGTAATAAAAGCCTGCTCAACTGCACGCTGTCTAGTCCTGTTTTTTCTGGAAAGTGACTCTTGCAATAGCAATGTGCATAATGCATCAAACTTGACAACTTCTGGATTTCCTTGGGTCATAAGTCTCTAAGTACGAGCAAAAGTCTGGTAAGAATCTGGTAAGGCATTAAGAACAGTCTGCACAAGGAAACTGTTTGAAATGACTTCACCTGCAGATATAAGTTGCTCATTGATATCCTTGACACTAGCAAGGAAATGTCCATATCATCTTCCTCATGCATAATCTTTGACTCCAGCTCTTTATGCAGCAAAGCAATTTTAGCCTCACTGCGACTTGCATAAAGACCAGCCAAAATATCCCAAGCCTGTTTTGCAGATTTTGTTGAACAGATGTGAGGAACAATGGTGCGCTTCACAGACAACTCAATTAATGCATGAGCCTACGCATCATTTACATCCCAACAAGCTTGTTCTACCGTAGGCAAAACAACTCTAATAGCAGCAATCGTTGCAGCAAGACCTGCAACATCCTCAACATTGCCTACATCCTCTGAACCAGGACGTACATCAATGCCCTACACAATATTCCAGACGCCCTTTGACACAAGAACGTGTTGCATCATATAAGTCCACATAGGGTAATTGTCCCCATCCAACCCGTCCTCAACAGCAAACATCTTGAAGACATCTATGTTGTTGTCAACCACGGTAAATGCTGCACATGATGTGAAATCTGCTCGAAAATAGGAGAAACGGAGCGGGAACAACACGTGCTATATAGCACAAACCGTAGAAGACTGTAAGGCACTTGTTATGCTAAAATTGACACTGATAGAAATTCTGCACAAAATGACGAATTGCCTGTGTAGTCCTGCCTGTAGTGGAAACGGAGGCCGAAATGAGCCCGAATCAGAAATCTGAGCAGACGAAGCTCTACAAGTCGACCCGAAATATTTTTCGACCTGCGAAAGCTCGCCAAATCTCACTGTAATCGGAGAAAGTGAGCACGTGTGTGCTGAAGCAACTGGACTTAGCCCGGGAGGACGTAACCTGCTCTGATACCAATTGTTGAAATGAGGGTTGCAGAGAAACACACACAGCTTGGAGAAGACGAAGGAAGCTCAAGGCACACAATAGAGAGTGTGTTACTTGGTGTGCAAATGGAAAGACGGATAGCCCTAGAGTGATGGGCATATATACAATGCTCGGGGGAAAAACCTCCTAAAGAGGGAAAAAATGCCCCGACGGTCCTAGTGTGTTCACATACATCACTACCACATGTATATGGTAACATAATTGCTTTAAATCCATAAAGTTATCTTATGAGTTGAAAAAAGCTTGGCTTTTTTATGGAATGTGGATACCACCTTTAAAGTTGTGTTTACAAAGCGTTTTTGAACCTTTGTTGTTTCTGGACGCTTTTCATCAAATTGGCATTATTCCATGCTTAGACTCATCTTATTGGGATCTAGAGTGCTACATAACTATCCCTTTTAGTTCTCAACATGTTTTTGTGCTTCTACGGAATATGTAATCTTTGTATTTGATGTTATGGGTATACTATTTCTTGAAATGGTTTCCCAATGTTGTAGAGAAGAGGATTGTGTTGAATACATTGAAGTTAGTCTTGATGGTATGAAGTTATTAGGGCCTAAAGAAATGGGATAGAGAAGGTTGAAGATGAATTGATGCAACAAGCTAAGGCACCAACAATATTTATTGAGCTAAGCTCTTATATCAATTTCTATAGAAGGCTCATCCATTGGTTTGCTACTATAGCCATATCCTATATGAGTTCTCATAAAGGCATCATGTTTATTTGGGCTCCAAAGTGCGAAGCATCCTTATGGTAGTTGAAGTTTATGGTGATTAGCAAACCAGTGATAATATAGCCTAGTTAGGAAGTAATTTTCATATTCATGTTGATGCCTCATGAAATTCTATGGGAGCCTCCTATAGAGGCTCACAGGATGGCATAATTGAATATTAAATTTTATTTCACAAATGTTGTAGGTTCAATATGATGAATGAAGATATAGTACAACTAAAAGAGAAGCAATGATAATAGTATTCCATGTCACCAAATATCAAGAAAGTTGTTTCAGTTCTATGTGGATTATCAAGCATTAGTCACTGAAGCATGGCAAGAGACAATGTAGCATAATTTTTGTCTCGATCTAAAGGGATGGAAGAGAATTTACTAAGAGATCAATCAATAGATTGTGAAGTTTTCTAGTTAGAAGGGCACTACAAGGTGCTCTTCTAACAAGGGAAGTCATGAACCTTGTCCTTGATTTCCCTTCAATCATCTAGTGAATCTGGCTTGTCCAATTTCTTTGTGTAGGCTTGGCAAGCATTAATTGTGTTTCACTTGCTTTTGCAATTGGGTGATGACCACCTAGGTGGAGAAGCAATCAGTAGAGGATGCAATAGAAACTTGGAGTGAGGAATAATAAATGATTTGCTCTTTCTTTGAACTATCATGACTCATCCAAGGCTCAAGAATCGTGTGTCAAAAGATATCGTGCCACAACTCATGCATGTGAGAAATCCAACATTCTTGTCCTTATCTATGTATATATGACCCAGGATGTGATCAATAGTGTAACCATACCCCTCTAGTTGACATCGAATATAGAGGCAAAGGGTGTATGTAGCTCACTAACGGTGTCTATCACAGAGTCACCTCCATTTCTACTCATATGGAGGCTACAATCTCTAAGGATGGCTACACAAACCCAAGATTGGCTTGTGAAGCCATGCGAAATAGACCCACAAGGATTGTCAAAAGGGGAATTTGCACCAGTGGCACCATTGCCACAATGTTCCCCTCCATCACCTCTAGACCATCGGAGTTGTGATGGCTCACGTTGGCGTCAATTGGATATGTGTCACCCAAAGCGATGTAATGATGTGCTATTTGATGACAAAGCTAGATGACTGGACTCTATGTATGCTTAGTGCTATTGAGAGATAGCACAAAAGTTCAAAATCTACTCATGAATGAGGTGTCCCCGTTTGTGTGTATGCATAGGCACCATTGCCACAAAATCTCCCTCTATCACCTCTAGAGAATCAGAACCGTGATCGGTCACGTTGGCATCAATTGGATACATACGACTCAAATAGTTGTAATGATGTGCTCTATGATGACAAAGTTGGTTGCCTAGAATCTATGTATGCTTAGTGCTCCGAAGGGATAGCATCAAAGTGAAAGAGAGAAACAAAAAAAAATGGGTTCTAATATTCATTGAAAATGCAAACAATGACATCTACAGTGATGCAAGAACAATTTAATAAGATGGTTCCAGACACATGATTCCATGTCATTTCAATAGCTTCAACTTTTCAACACAAGTAATTTGTTGAAATACAATGATTCAACTTTAAGGAGCCTACATCTCATCTTGGCACAACTTAATGTGTAGCTTTACATCGATAAAGAGATCTCCACCTATACTGCTCTCTAACACCCTCATCTAGGAGGTCATCTACAATACTCTCCTCTACAATGATAGTCATGAATATATCCATTATAGTGTTGATAGCTTCCACTTCCACCACCATGTATTGATCGTCACACCTACAATGATTGTATCTTCCTTGGATGCATTCTTGTCTAGCACCCCATTCGGAGATTGAGCCATGTACACTCATGCACTTTAGGGAGAAACCTCAATAACATACCACTATCATGGCTTGATGGATTGGGATAGAAACTTATATGTAGATCAAGTGGCAAGTCCCTAGCAAGTAGTCTTCAAGATAGAGTTATTTCAATTGTAACTCAAGCAAGGATCCTACATACTTAAATGCACTGCTAAAGAAGTGAGAGAACAAAGGAAATGGCATATTGTGTATAGCCTTGCCATGCCATCCCCATTCCATGTGGACTCATTACCCTTTGCCCATAGCTTGCCCAAGGCCCTTGTTCTAACACTACTCCCCCCCCCCCCCGGAGAATAGTTTTTGTCCTCAAAAACAAAAGTGAGAAGTCGTTTCTTAATCACACTAATGTTCTCCCAAGTTGAGGAACCTATGTGGGGGGAGTAGGCTTTGTACCTGTGGTGTTGTCATTCTTATCTCCTCTCACTCCCTCTTCCTCTCTACCATGCGCATGCATATCATTCCTCTCTAGGAGGTGAGCATGAAATGCGTCCCCATACTTTCTATCGCTCTCTATCTCTCAATCATGTGTATGTACAATCTTCCAGAGATGCATGATCATTGATTATATTGTTGTAGGCTATGATATTTCATGTATTTGTAGGGCCACCACATTGTCGGCTGTAGTAGTGGTATTAGAGGCTACAAAAATGCTCCTAGTTGAGTAGGAATCATGCCAACAAAGAGAGTCATGATTATATACCCCAAAGATAAGTCTATCCATCTCTCTTATTTCATTAACAAGATGTTTTCAATAATCTTTGCTTTCCTTTTGAAAAATTTGATGTCTATGGGATTTAATTACAAGATCACCTTGATTAGGGGATTGATTAGCTCTTTTGAAGATTTTTTTTGTGGAAATTTGATCATGAAAATCTACGACATAACAATTAATTAGATGAGGCGCAAGATAGATAATAGATACATAAGAAAAAATAGGTATTTATCTCATATTTATATAAAGAGCATATTAAGAAGATTGAGTTGCAACAAACTTGCTCTCTTTCCATGATGGCTCATTTATGCCTAGGATCGAAAGAAAATGATGAAGGCAAAACAAGAAGAAATAGAGTAGTTTAAGAAGAAAGCAGAGCTCCGAATTGTACCTACTTGCCTCTTGTAGTAGAGAAATTTTAAAGTAGAAGAAGAACAAGGAGAGGAAGCATGATAGTTGTTCCCTCCTTTTGCTCTCCCACCGTAGGAATCAACCCAAGAGACCCCATTCTCTATACCGAATCAATTCGCGACTTGGACTTCATGGAACCTACCCCAAGAGGGAGAATCAAAGAACTACAAAAGGAGCATGAACATGCTCCTTTTAAAAATACCTATAGCACATGCATTCAAGAGGTATTTATAAAAACCCCTCTCCACACACTTCACCATGAATTAAAAGACCCCTCTTCCTTCATAAACTTGTAACTTTTTATTAATTTTATATTTTTAAACCTCTCTTGTATATGTAATTTTGTAAGTCTTGGAAATATAAAATAGCTCTCTAGATAAGCTCATGTGCTACACTTACATATTTTGAGGTGGAGCCTCCAGGGGTTGAAAGAAGAGCAAAGACACAGATCTAGCAATGGTGATGGTATGACATGACAACAGTAGTGAACGTGACAGTCGATGCATAAGTAAAAGGTATTACCTTGTCTTTTAGTTCACCTCTCTTAAGAACATACTAATTTTATTCCCAGTCATGGAAACACCATTAACCCCATACCAACGAGCAACGCTCACTTCCACCGTCATCATCACATTCCTCTCATCACTACCGGCAAAACTGGTGTCCATCATCACCATCACTGTGCTCATCATTGTCGTCACTATCAGGAGGCACAACACCACTCCAACCTACCCACCACAATAGTGCATAATTATCAAGAATTATGTAGACATACATTTACAATGTTACTAATGAATTTCATGGATAATTTTGAGTGGAAAAGGGTGAAATATATCAAGGGTTGTCAATGCAAGGATTCTAAGCTTTAGGTGGTCTATGATTCGTGATAACATCACATAGGCAAGACCAGTGCAAAGGCATCTTTGAAGATTAGAAGGATTTTGCTAAAATTGTTGCACCTTGTGCATTATGTCTGGTCATGGCATATCCCAGAGTTAAGGGGAATGTGGATTTATGGTACCATGTTGCATCCACCGTAGTTTGTTTGTGTTTGGTTTGACGGGGCATCTTTTTTTACCAGTGCATTGAATGAGGGCAGCCATGCAGTTAAGTTGACCTTCTATTGTCTTTTTTATCCCATCAATAGTGCATGTTGCATCGCTTGCTGCACTAATTGTTGGATTGATATTTTTAGTGATCATGCAACATATCCCAATTGCGATTGAGTCGATCTCATTGCACTTAGGGTCTAAGAGCCATTGTTGGAGTACATTGATGCCTCTTTCATTTATCTTCATTTTGACCTCTAGAATTTCACTTTGATTGTACAACTTATTCAAAGCAAGGGTGTTGTAAGGCTAGTTGTCTCATTTATGAGTACAGATTATTGTAGTGAAATTGTTGATGTAGTCATGTACATCCACTTCATCTATATTACATGCACCTAAGGTGTGGTCAATCTTATGTAATGTTTGTTTCCTTTCACAAATCATGGTCAATAAGCTTAGTAACTTGGGTTTGTGGCATGTCTTATGGAGCATGACATATTGTAGAAAATTGCATGTAGCCAATGGATAGATCTTGGGATATGGAAAATGTAACAAAGTTCTTGTGCATGATCACATACTAGGGGTAGTTGGGCAAGGTTGCCAAGCAAGCTGATACATTTTACATTGAATGGATCTCACAATGACCTGCATGTTACATTGAATCTTATGACAAGGTCAAAAGTGGTTTGTGTGAGTATGGATATCTTGTCAATGATTATTACATTTGTCTCTTTTATTTCGACACAGCTCTCATCAATCTCGTGAATGGAGAGGTGCAGCTGTTGATTCTTGGTTGGTATCTTAATCTGGTAATGAACTGTGGATGTTATGTTGCTAATTGTTGTTGCTATCACTCTACTCGATGTAGCAAGTATGGCACACTTCTTTTGTTTAGCATATTCATTCATTAAAGACGTGATCAAGTTTTTTTCCCGCTCCTTGGTGATTCCTTGTTTAACATCCAAGAAGTAGAGCCTATTGCATTGTCATGGGATAGTAGTTTGGCTTCTCTACGGAAGCATAAGATGTTGTAGAAGTAGGCCTTTGTGTGATGTCTTGGGTGGTATTCCATAAACCTAACAAAACTTTTATGATGCTTGATGGCATCATTGTAGTTCAATAAGAGTGTGTGTTTCATGATTAATAATGATAATTTCCATACAATGTGGTTTTTGTGATACTCAAAGAATGTCAAGTTTTTAAGGGCGGCTAGTCTAGGACAAAGTCAACAAAGTGCATCACAACATTGTGTGATTTGAACAAGATATGAGTTCGGAAGGCGATGAATCTATGTAGAAATAGCGTTGCTTTTTGTTATAACCAAAATTGCGAGCTATTCAAAGCACCTTATACTTGTCAATATCTTGTTATAGAATGATATCTGTTGTGCTATTTATGATTAAAATTGCTTGCTTTAACCTCTACATTAGCACGAGGTATGGATTGTGTAATGTATAAAGGTGTGGATCCTCATTCCAAGGTAGGTTTCAAATCTAATACGTCCATTATATTGACCATGTCCAAGTGGAAACAAAAGAGGAAAAAACAATTGACTCTATTGTGTTATTTTTGAAGGCTGAGTTTTAGCTTGGAAGGCCATTGTACATGCAGGATGCCACACAGAGAAGCGTATCTTCATTGGAAAACTATATAGAGCCACACTTATGTGTTGGGATGTGGTGTATGTGTGCCACCTTGAAGGCTCAGTCATTGTCTAAGAGAAGCATCAGTTTACTTTATTGCAAACCAGGAGTTAGGCCAGTCATGGTGAAACAAGTGCCAAAACCAAGAACCGAGAATTAACCTAATTGTGGCTTGGATGACCATTGAAAAAATGATTTTCCAAGAGCCTGATGAGAATGTTAGGCTAGTTGAGGCTTACTACATGCAATGCAAGAAAATGGATAGCATTTTCTTGAAGATTGTCCTAGGAATCCTACTAACAAAGGAAAAATGGCCATAAATATAGTGCAAGTCATGCCTAGTAGCTCCTCAGACAGTGAACATACAATTCCTGTCAAGGTATTTACCAGGGCATAGGCCAAGAAGAACAAGCAAAGCAGTGCAAGTGAGCCCGATAGTTGCAAGAAGTATTCAAAACACTCTGCGAAAGAGAGACGCCAATGCTATGGACTTAGGAGACAACAACAACAAAGGGAGGCTAAAGAGAACTCCCACAGAATGGTTGAGAACTCTTTATAGCTTTGAACACTCCCACCATTTTGAGCACTTTAATAAAAAAAGGAGAAACCAAAAAAGAGCCTCAAGCAAGCAAGAAAGGAATACCTCTAGACACAACGAACAATACTCTTGTGTAAATCATCAAGAAAAGGGGCCCAATTTGTGGATACTGCTAACGTACTATCTCCATTGCATGAAGACAAGGAGGACAATTTATCAAGCTCAAAAAAGAGGTTCCATTCCATACCATACCAAAAGAATTGACCTCCCTAATATTAGACTATAAGGGGGATGATGATTCTCCTGATGAATTCAATCAGCAAGAAAAAGGCAACATTCGATGTCATTGCCAAGCCCTCAAGAAAATGTTGATCACAAATAATCGATTGAAATGGAAAAGGCAGCTCAAAAAGAGGCCACATAAGAGTTGGTCAAGGAGTTACCCCACACCAATCAAGTTGAAGATTTCAGTAAAAAAGCACTAGCTCTGACCACTCAAAACGACGAGGGAAGATCTATCCTAACACATGACCCCAACAAAGAGGCCTATCTATAGACAAAAAAGGATAGTAAGGAAATGAAAAAACGTTTGGATAAGACTATAAAGATGCAAATTTGGAGTCAAGAAAAACAAGGGCAAGACATTGTAGGGGATCTAGATCCAGTGTGGTAGAAGAAAGCCCTTCCAAAGTGAGCTCCTTCTTGTTGAAGAAGTTCTCCTACAAGCAGGGATTTAGGAGTCGCTACTAGTGGAAAAATATAAAGACCTTTGGGGGGTAGGGTATTCAAAGAACTGAAGTAAAGGACAAATACATACACAAACGGCTACTAATGTGGCACCACCCTCTCAAGATCAACAATTATTGACCCCACATACTACTCCAAAAGAGGGTTCAATGCTAGAATCCTTAACTTGAAGGCCTATGCTAGAGGAGCTAAAACGATCAATAGAAACCTCAAGTGCAAACTGAAGACACAGAAGAATTGGAAATGGAGATAAGAACAAAAAAGTGTGCACGTACGCCAACTGTGGAAGAGAACCTAGAGTTTCTAGTAAATACAGACTTTAGAGTCCAAGAAATAACAAGGAAGATTTCCAAAGTGCTTAGGAAACGGCCCCGCAAGAGAAGGGCATTTGCTACCAACTCCTCTATTCAAGAAAAGGGCTATAGATGTGTCAATAGGAAAGATCAAACCACCCATCATTGGCACATGCCGCATTATTAGTTATTAATTACCATATGCTTGGCCGAGAGTAGAACCATTGGGTCCCATTATGCTTGAACACAACAATCGAAGGAGGATAAGAAATTATCCCTTACTTTCACTTTCCCCAAGCATGTGGTCAAGCCAGAGTTAGCGATTGTGGCTAAGCTTATTGAAAAATGATTATGATTGGCAAAGCAAGATACTATGTTTGGTGGTCCAAAAATATAGTGATTCTATTGTTCTTCTTTGGGCCTAAAAGGAAATTGCCATTGTAGAAACTAGAAAATAGAGGCTAAAAGATGGAAGGAAAGGAAACAAGTGAAGTCTATCCTCAAGAAGATGTGCAATGCCAATGATGAGCACTAGAATTTTGAAGAACACCAAAAGTAGATCACGGTGGACCTCTTTCTTGCATCGAAAGCTAGTGTGATGAATTTAATCAAAATGTGGGATTATAATAGATAAAAAAAATTCTATCACCACTTAGGGATTTCCTCTCAAGGTCCAAGACCATCTTTTTAATAAAAACTTGCTATGAGCCCAAGGGGATCCAAAATTATCCGAGCCTTTGTTTACCTATCCAAAACAACCTCAAAGTTAGCAAGAACAGTTAACCTTTTTCCTAGGACATCTAACTTGCATGTCCAAGCACCAAAGGAAATATTTTCTCAATTGTACTCTTAAAAATCAAAACCACCCAAAAAATATAGAAAATCATTTAAAAAATTATAAAGAATTTCCTTTTTTGATCGCTTGCGATAGAAACCAAAAGAAGAAGAGACCCTAAGCACTTCATGTGGTTGAGGTGTGATGGCTTCCGGATCCGAAGTAACATCTAAAGTCTCTACTCATAGTAGTTGACGAAAACTCTTGAAGAGACTAGAAATATCTACTATGAGCGAATCTTGTAATCTCATGCCAAGTTTTGCTGAGGATAGCCACACAACCACACAAAGTCAAGGCGGTGAGGTTGGGGGGAGGTGACCATTCGTTTTTTCCTCCACCTTTAGTGGTTGTAGGAGACGAATGAGGTCATCTAATTGAGAATGGGAAAGGCACCATCTCTCTCCAAACTTGCTTCTACGAAGCCATGGATTCTTGGGTTGAAATTTCCCACAAGGATACCCCAACTCAAAGCGAACCACCACCTATGGGGACCATCTCTTCAACCTACCTTGATTAGAGAATTGCAAGTGCGAAGGGTGTGTGTAGACAACCCATTTTGGGATGGGCATACAAAATGCATAATGAAAAGCGTAACTACCCACCCAAGTGCAAGCTTTTTTCCAATGGGACTTTAGTACCCCAATTTTACAATGAATAAGGGGATAAGTACTTCAAGTTCAGCCCACACAATCTTAGAGACCGCACTTGGAGCAGTATACCAGTCTTTCCAAAGGATGTTAGGGGAAAAGGGGCAAATGGATATACATTTACAAAGCTAGCTCCCACTAACATTCCTCAATATAGTGCACAAACTCCTCAATATCCACCAGGTCCATGGGATCTCGGGGTTGGGGGGGGGGGGAGAGGGGGCTTGGGTGGGGACCAGAGGGGAAGAAGGAAAACCAAGCCCATGTTTCATTTTCTCCTACCCATCGGTTCCATCATTGGATCCTATGGATTATCGTGCCACTACCGGCAAAAGGGTCCACAAGTCAAATGTGCTCAAGGATAATTTTGAGGTGGCTTTGCCAGGATGCAATTTCGAGGAGGTGATTCCAAGGAGGTTAAACCTTCTCACCTAAAAAAATATATGCAAGCGTTCTAACTAAAGCATTGAACCTTATGATCATGTGGCACAATTCGGCACGTGATCTATGCTAAAAAGGTCATGGATATTCACATCATGGTCCAAGGATTTGGCCTTACCTTGGAAGGAAATCTTTAGCCTATTTCTAGGACTCTACAAGTGCCTATTTTGTATGATTTTGAGGTTATGGTTTAAGCAGCTATAGAAGAAAATAGTAAGGTTATCAATCACAACATCTTAACTCAGATATTGAGTTTTAAATAGGAATCAAAGGAGACTATGTGGGATGTAATAGATTGATTGTAGATGTACAACTCAAGATGTCCTACTTCAAAAAATCCTTTCGAAGAATGACTTATCTCTTGCTTCTTGGAAGGGCTCAAGGACCAAACCTTGTATATACACCTATTTAATAAGCATCAATCTACTTTGAATGAAAGCTATTGAGATGCTTTACTGCATGTAGATAATTGCAACCTAGAGGGAGCTACATAAGTGGTTGACAATTATCACTAAAGCCTATCACCTCTAGTGCAACCTATCACCATGTTAACTCAAAAGCCGTAGTATTTCAAGTGCTATGACGGATGCAACGAGAACCCAACGTGCCAAGCTACTACACACAAAATCGATTATTCTCTACCACCTTGAGCTCAAGTGAGGCTAGAGCCTAGTTGATCGTATCATATCTTTTCCTACATTCATCAACCTTGATCCATTTTTGATAGAGGGGTCTTTTTTCTAAAGCCTACTTCAAAGACTCCAAACAAAGCTTAGCTTGACATCTCTGCTAAATGAAATGTGATTTCCAAAATATTGTGAGAAGCCAGTTTCTACCCTCTCTTCCATGCCAAAAAGATAGTGACTCGGCAGGAACTCAACCCGTAGGAAGAATCCATGCGCACTTATTTCTTCCATAAATCAGTTATTGGGCTCAAAGGCCATGCCTTGGTCTACAATTGCCAGCAGTCTGTACATCATGGAATGCATGAGCATTAGCTCTTGGCTTTCTTCAATAAGTTGTGTCATTACCCATATAAACTTCATCATGATTTGCACTACTATAAACTCGGGTATTGCATTGTACATACTCATCATGGCCTAGTGGCATCCAGAAAGCTTTCTTTAGTAAGGACTTTGCTAGGTGGTAGAGATGGAAATCGGGGGAAGTTCTCTGCCAAGGGGAATTTTCATTTTAGCACTCTTAAATCTTCCCATGTATAGTGGTAAGGAGTTGGGTCATATGTGGAGTCTACCAACTATTCTTGAGTAGAGTTGCAATAGATCTATCAATATTTAAAAAACTAGGAGAACCACTCCACTACCCACACGGGCTAACTATCCTAGAAATCTTTAGAATACCATTTAGTCAAATCATCTTCGGTCGCTCATAACCACTCTTGGTGGGAGTGGCATGCTCCATTTTCCAGTCTCCCTCCTAATCTTCATGTGAAGGATGTCCATCGACAAGTAAAGTACATCATTCTCTAGCTGGTTAGTGAAGATCTTTCATAGTGTCCACTAGCTTTTGTGCCTCTACCACTTGGCGCTATTGGCTACTAAAAGGGATGCTAAACGGGATTCCAAAGTTATTTTTACATATTTCTAGGACTGCTTGTTCTCCTTTGGGTGTTACCATATACATGTGGTAGTGATGTGTGTGAACACACGAGGACCGTCGGGGCATTTTTCCCCTCTTTAGGAGGTTTTTTCCCCCGAGCATTGTATATACGCCCATCACTCTAGGGCTATCTATCTTTCCATTGCACACTAAGTAATACACTCTCTATTGTGTACCTTGAGCTTCCTTTGTCTTCTCCAAGCTGTGTGTGTTTCTCTGCAACCCTAATTCCAACACTGGGTCCACTAGCCCTTGGTTGAATGTTAACGGGTCTTTATGTGTTAGTGAAAAGCCTTAAGTGGTAGAGGCAAAGTGAAAAGCCTTAGTGCTAGGCAAGCGTTTGCAGGTCGACAAATATTTTGGGAAGGCTTGTAGAGCTCGGTTTGCTTAGAATTTTGATTTGGGCTCATTTCGGCCTCCATTTCCACTACAGGCAGTACTGCACAGGCTATTTCGTCATTTTGTGCAGAATTTTTGTCAGTGCTGTTTTCTGCATAACAGGTGCCTTATAGTCTTCGACGGTTTGTGCTATATAGCACAGGTTGTTCCCGCTCCGTTTCTCCTATTTTCGGGCAGTTTTCACATCAGGTGCATCATTTACCATGGCTGACAACAACAACACAGATGTGTTCAAGATGTTTGCTGCTCAGGACAGGTTGGATGGGGACAACTACCCTATGTGGGCTTATATGATGCAACATGTTCTTGTGTCAAAGGGTGTCTGGAACATTGTGTAGGGCATTGATGTACGTCCTGGTTCTGAGGATGTAGGCGATGTTGAGGATGTTGCAGGTCTTACTGCAAGGATTGCAACTGTTAGAGTTGTTTTGCCTACGGCAGAACAAGCTCGTTGGGATGTTAAGGATGCGCAGGCTCATGCATTGATTGCGTTGTCAGTGAAGTGCACCATTGTTCCTCACATCCGTTCAGCAAAATTTGCAAAACAGGCTTGGGATATTTTAGCAGGTCTTTATGCAAGCCGCAATGAGGCTAAAATTGCTTTGCTGCGTAAAGAGCTGGAGTCAAAGATTATGCATGAGGAAGATGACATGGACACTTTCCTTGCTAGTGTCAAGGATATCAATGAGCAACTTATTTCTGCAGGTGAAGTCATTTCAGACAGTTCCCTTGTGCAGACTGTTCTTGATGCCTTACCAGATTCCTACCAGACTTTTGCTAGTACTTGGAGACTTATGACCCAAGGAAATCCAGAAGTTGTCAAGTTTGATGTATTATGCACATTGCTGTTGCAAGAGTCACTTTCCAAAAAAAAACAGGACTAGATAGCGTGAACAGGCTTTTATTCCTTCTCAAAGAAAGGGTGGTAACAGCAATGCAGCCACTTCTTATGGTTCTGCTATGAGTGGCAAAAATTCTGTTCCTAATGCTTCTGCTGGCAGCAATTTGTCTGGAAATTCTGGTGATAAGGGCAAAAAGAAGATGCGTTGCCATTATTGTAAAGCCAATGATCACTTGATCAAGTCGTGTCCTAAGTTGAAGGCCAAAGAGGCTAAGAGGAAAGAGGGTGGTTCCACTGCAAATGCTCGTTCCACTACAAATGCAGCCATTGTTAAGTCTTCTGTGAAAGGAGACTGTGTTGTTGATGTTGATGTAGAATGGGCTTTTAGCACATAGTGCACTTACAATCTTGGTGTCCATGATGCATGCTTGTCAGTTGCTGCAGATTCACATGTGTGGTATTTTGACAGTGGTGCTACAAAGCACATTACCTCACATCGTGAATTGTTTACCTCTCTCGAGTCTATCCCTCATGGGAATTCTGTCACTTGTGCCAACAATGCCTCTTATCCGGTTCAGGGAATTGGAAAGATTGTGCTTACTACTGCAAATGGCAGTTCCTTCACACTTGTTGATGCACTTTATGTACCTGGGATCAAGAAGAATCTCTTGTCTGTATCCGCACTTGCTAGACTTGGGCTTGTAGTCAAATCTGTGGATGACAGATGTACAGTTCATGATCTCAGTTTTGGTGATGAAATTGTTGCATCTGGCCTTTTGTGTCGTGGGCTGTATAAGCTCACCTTGTATGACAAGTGTGGACAAAATTTTGCAAATGCTGTTGCAGATTTAAGGGCTATTTCAGATGCAAAACTTTGGCATGCACGTTTTGGTCATCTGAATTTTGCCAGTGTGCTGAGTTTGCAGAAATCTGATATGGTTGCTTCTTTGCCACCTCTTGAAGCACCTGTCAAACATGTTTGTGAAGGCTGTATTTTGGGTAAGATGCAACGTTCTAAATTTCGAAAGGATGGTTCAATTCGAGCCACATGCAGGTTGCAGCTTGTGCATAGTGATGTTTGTGGGCCCATGCAAACTCCGTCCTTGGGCAATTACATGTACTTCGTGACTTTCATTGATGATTACTCCAGGCATGCATGGGTATTTTTGCTTAAAGCGAAGTCCGAAGTTTTTATGTGCTTCAAACAATTTCTGGCTATGGCTGAAAATGTCTCGAAATGTACTATGGGCACCCTCCGTTCCGATCGAGGGGGGGAGCATATGTCTCATGAATTTAATGCATTTCTGGCTAGTCGTGGGATAAAACACCAATGTACAGTGCCTTATACACCTCAACAAAATGGTGTTGCTGAGAGGAAAAACAGGTCACTGACGGAAATGGAACGATGTATCATCTGCAAACAAAACGTATTCTGGTTTCTCGGGATGTAGTGTTTGTGGAAGATTCTGTTCAGCCCTTGTTGTCATGTACTAGAGACAATAATGTAAGCTCACAGGACATTTATGACACTTTGTTGCCTCTTTTTAGTGGTGGAAATATGAATGTAAGTTCCAATGAGGCAAATGTACAACCTATGGGGGTTTTTGAAAATGTTACAGATCAGCCTATTACTGATGCAGATGTACATGATGTACTTGATGAGGAAAGGGCTGAAAATGAGAAGGCTAGAGGTATGCTAAAATGGCTGGTGCACACTTTGCGTGATAGTAAATTGGATGCACCTTTGTCTAGTCGTATTCGTTCAGGCTCTCGCCATGCATCTTGTGCATCAGATTGTTATGCTTTGGCTGTGTCTAGCTTACATGATGTTGAGGAGCCTCTATCTTTTGATGAAGCACAAAATTAAAAAAATTGGATGGCTGCCATGCAATCAGAATATGATGCACTTATAGAAAATGACACATGCACTTTATGTGATTTGCCTCCTGGCAAAAAGGCCATTGGTACAAAGTGGGTTTACAAGTTGAAATGCAAGCCGGATGGTGAGATCGATCGCCATAAGGCTCGACTTCTTGCAAAGGGTTATGCACAGCAAAAAGGCATAGATTATGAAGAGACTTTTGCTCCCACTTGTCGTATGACTACTGTACGTTTTCTATGTGCATTGGCAGCTCATTTTGGTTGGGATGTACATCAATTAGACATTGTTACTGCTTTCTTGAATGGTGATATATTTGAGGAAATTTATGTAACGGAGCCTCGCGGTTTTGTTATAAAAGGACAAGAGGAAAAAGTGTGCAGATGTAAGAAGGCTTTGTATGGGTTGAAGCAATCTCCTCGTGCTTGGTATGAGAAAGCTGACACTCATTTGGTTAAACGAGGCTTTCGTAACAGTCCAACAGAAAGCACATTGTATGTAAAGCGTGAGGGTGATGTACTTCTCATTGTGGTTCTTTATGTTGATGATTTGCTGATCACTGGACCAAATGAGAGACATATTGCTGAATTGAAGGCTGATTTGAATGCTACTTTCAAGATGAAAGATTTGGGGCTATTGCATCATTACTTGGGTATACTGTTTAAGTAGTGTGATGGTGGTATTGCCTTGTGTCAGAAAAGTTACATAGAGACATTGCTATGTAAGTTTGGACTTGAGGATTGCAAACCTATTGCCACTCCCATGGAAACAGGTTTGAAGTTGAGTCTACATGATGCTGGCGATCCTGCTGATGTCACTCTTTACCAAACTGCTATTGGCTGCCTCATTTATGTATGCAACATGAGGCCGGATATTCAGTTTGCAGTCTCACCGGTCAACAGATTCATGCATAGCCCAGGGTCTAAGCATTGGCAGGCTGTCAAGAGGATTTTTTGCTACCTTAGTGGCACTTTACACCTTGCTTCTTTTATCCCAAGGGGGGATCATTGCCGCCAGACTTACATGCTTTTTCGGACTCAGATTGGGTTGGTTGTTTTGGCACGCGAGTGTCCACAAGTGGTTTTTGTTTCATGCTTGGCAGTTCATGTATATCATGGTTGAGCAAGAAGCAACCTACTGTGGCCACTTCGAGTTGTGAGGCTGACTACAGGGCAGTCTTCACAGCTATGGTTGAGTGTGTATGGCTCAGACGCCTTATGGGGGCTGATGTGGGTGTTCGACAGGACACTGCCAACACTATCTACACTGACAGTCAGAGCGCATTGGCAGTTGCGAGGAACTCAGTTTTTCATGCTCACACAAAGCACATTGAGGTGCATTACCACTATGTCAGGGAGAGGCTCTCAGTAGGAGAGATCAGCTTGGCTTGTGTGCCAACGCAGGACAACCTTGCAGATCTTTTCACAAAGGCATTGTCTCGCGAGAAGCTTGAAGCTTTCCGTAAAGCTTTGGGCTTACTCCCCTTTGTGGACTGATCCTGTCCTCAGGGCATGGCACTTCCCTTTACTCATGTGCCAGCTCTCGTTCACCGCATCACTCCAGGGGGGATTTGTTACCATATACATGTGGTAGTGATGTGTGTGAACACACTAGGACTATCGGGGCATTTTTTCCCTCTTTAAGAGTTTTTTCCCCCGTGCATTGTATATACGCCCATCACTCTAGGGCTATCTATCTTTCGATTGCACACTAAGTAATACACTCTCTATTGTGTGGCTTGAGCTTCCTTTGTCTTCTCCAAGCTGTGTGTGTTTCTCTGCAACCCTAATTCCAACACTGGGTCCACTAGCCCTTGGTTGAATGTTAACGGGTCTATATGTGTTAGTGAAAAGCCTTAAGTGGAAATTAGGCAGCCTGAGCTAGTCTATAAGACTCAATCTTCTTTTGAAGTTCTTTGACCTCTTTGATGTGGTGATCACATTCATCTACTAGTCTTTTCAGCTCTAGCTCGGCCATAATGACTTTGGCCATAGATTTTGCTTGCAGAGTGCTTCTTCAATGGCGTTTTAATGGTGTGTGGCCTCTTCTTGGTTTTTAGCAGCTAGAGATTCTTCCAATGCCTTGATCTTGGCCTTGAGATCTTTGTTTTCTTGGCTAATTCTCGGAGATTCTTGTTGCTAATTGTTGAGGTCTTGAGTGGTGGCATCCACCAACTGTTGTAAAGCCAACATCTAACTTGGAGGGACCATCGGTAAAGTAGGCTTTGGTAGCATTGTGTCCCTTTGGCTCCTTATTGCCATGGCTTTCAGCAACACTTGTTGTGAGGAAACTTATAGTGTTTTCAATTAAACATTATCTTCCTCAAAAATTTCTTTGGCCTCCAAAGCTGCCGCCAATTGCTCTTTCATATTTTCCCTTTCCTTGGCCACGTCAAAAAAGCCCCAAAAAATTCAAACCCCTATATCACATCAAGACCATAACAAACATACCTTTCAAGCCAACACTCGAAAAAATTGCCAAAATCCCTAAGAGCACAAAATAATTTGAGTTCAAATATTTTTGTGCGAGTAATAGATGTTTTTGGCACCATTTTGCAAGGTTGGGCACCTTGAAGGCCCAACAAATTATATCGTTGGCTAATTTTGAGTTTTGACTCCAACATTAGTTCATATTATTTTGGGCTATTGGTATCTAAATGAAGCTTTAGGAGGATCCTAAGGCCTCACTAGACCATTGTAAATCCCAAAATTTCACTTTGAGCCGAGAGAGAGAGAGAGAGAGAGAGAGAGAGAGAGAGAGAGAGAGAGAGAGAGAGAGAGAGAGAGAGAGAGATGTTGAACCAATCAATAAATTAATAATTTACAACGGGGGCTCAGTGTGCACTTAAGTACTAACCTAGTGACCTTAAGTACCCCCCTCAAAAAATCTCCCTATCCAAAATCCCAAAATCATGTCACGTAGACAATTAATTAACTAGGAACAAATTGGGATATTCACTTGAGATGCTTTAACATTGACACCCTCTCTACAACTCATATTGCACATATGTAGGAAGACCGAGTCGATGAAGAAGCCATCGTGGACACCATAGCGGCAACTAACTACTATGGATTTGTGACCACCAACCTCTCACCTTAGAGGAATGCCAACTTGAGCACCGATTTCCTCATAAAAAAAGAACTTTAGACCACTCTATGTCCAAGAATCCATATTTGTGAATTTTGAACACATCATGTCCAAACTTTCCAAGACAATGATATTTTGGAATACATCCTATCCATAATCTGGCCAACAATAATGAATTCACGCACATCCATAGTATTTTGTATATGTCACATTGGCTTCTTGCCAGATGCATGTGCCTTGAACTCCAACTCACGGGTTCAAACACGATAACTTGAACTCCGACACATAGGTCCAAATCAAGTATTAGGAGATCCTTTTGCCCCTCTTTGCCACTCACAAGCCTCTCTTTGGCGGCTAAAGCAAGTTGTGGCAACGACCTCTTGCCTAGAAGGCTACAACCCTTGCCAATGTGGTCAATATCACACCAGCAGACTCCGTCGAGTCCTTCGTAGAATTGATGCCATTGTTGCCCTCATCACACTTGCCTTTGCCTTTGTCCTTTGTTGAGCTTTTCCCTTTGCCTTTGGATTTGAATCCCGAGACAAATGCCCACGCTTTCCATAGTTATAACAATGGCCCTTGGACTTCTTTGTAGTATCCAAAGCAGCAAGTGCTTCACCATCTTTGCCAAAAATAAAAAATTTGCTTCAATGATTAACATAACTTCCTCCTTGATGAGAAAAGAGTTGAGATCATCAAATTCTAGATTTTTCTTTGTGATTTGCAAGCGTAGTGTCCTTAACATCATTTCATACAAAATTTTGTAATAAGTATCAAAGCAGCTAATTGAGTACTAGTCGATGCACTTTTCATAGCCAAGAGTTGATCATGGATCACTGTTGCCTTCATTAGGAAAGACTACATCGAACTTTTGGTTTCAAGCTTTATGGAGAATAATTTTCCAAGAAGGGTGACTGCTCGCTTCATAGAAACTCAATCAAACATTTCGATGAGCTTAGACCACATTCCACTAGCAATTAATGAAAGTTTCCTCTCTAGGGAAAGCCCTATTGTTGACTTGTAGAAATTTAACCACCATTTTAGGAATTGGGAGTGTAAAAGACAAGGAAAAGTTATTTTTGGTACAATTCTTCTAAAAAAAAGTAAGTGCAAAAAGGTGAAATAATAGTTTTTATGCACACTTTCCTATGCTTCTAACTAACCTATTCTTATCATATTTCTTACTCTACTCCTAATTCAACTTATCTCATACCTAATCAATGGGAAAAAGCCTAAACCATAAGGGTGTCTGAGGGTGTTTGAGTCTCCCCCAAGTAAACAAAAAGATTGATTCTAATGCATAATCTAATATAATTTAAAGAATTAATATTAAACCCAAGTCACAAACGATGCAAACATCAATGCATTGTCTAGGCTTTGTTCTTTACTCATTCTCCAAAAATGGTGTCAAAAGAAGGTTGTGTAGCCATAGTAGTATAACATCACACCAACCAACTAAATATGTAAACCTAACAAACAAGGAAATCAACACTAACCTAGAGCACATAAACTATCCAAACACACCACTACATTTGTGTTCTTGAGAGATGCAAGATAGATACATTGAAAGCTCAACCATGCCTACTTCTTAACCTACTCACTTGGAACACAATGCTTACCTTTCCACTTGTGCAATGCACACATATTCAAATTCTCCATAGACTCTCATCCAATGCAACATGACATAATGTAGCTATTCCATGCATGCATCAAGGAGCAAATGTGTGGACAAGTGATTAGAAAAGCATGCTACCCACTCTATCCCTTATTTTATGCATAGCCTAGAGGAACCAAATAGCACAACACAAGGAGTAAGCATTCAAATAAGCAAGAAAACTTGGTCATAGTAACTTCAAATACAGATGCACTAACTAAGAGAGAGAACAAACATCGGTTCTATTCAAAATTCGAAATATCGAGCTCCTTGGTGTTCTCAAAGCTCTCAAGATTGATAGGACTAGCTCATCAATTTTCGAACTCTCAAAATGAGCTAGGTGTAGATACATATCATAATGGCCTTAAAAAACTAGGGTTCACACTTAACACATAAAAACCAATTAATTATAGTCCCCCCGCACCTAGTTTTGAGTTTTGTGGGCATCACATAATTACAAGAAAAATTATCAAGCTTCCCGATCAACCCCTAAAGCTATCTACACCAAAGTGAGGCTTGACATATCCAAAATTACATGGAGAGTCGTTAATGAATAGGAATCAATTACAACCACATAGTGGCTTGCATGCAAAAAGGGTACAAAATTGGGTGCTCCCCATGGACCCTTAATGTCCTCTGGAGCCCTTCATCTCTCTTTACTTTGACACTTTAAATTCTCACGGTTGTTCCGTAGGTTTGTCATACCAATCTTTAGTGTGCACTTGCGAGCACAGAACATATACTTGGTACTATACAACGCATTTACTATGTAAAGGGGGCACAACTATTGGGCTAGATAACAAGCATGTGAGTTTAGCTATTAATTTTCAACATCATACAAGAGGTGTTAGGCTCGCTTTACACTAGCAAAAACTCTCAACTCTACAATTGTGAGTGTCAATGCACCTAATAATGCCACCAGCAGAATGCAACTATGGTTGAGAGACTTATGTCTTTTCAGTAACGTTGTTATTTTAATGTGGGATTTTAACATGGTGGCAATAGTTAGTGAAAGCTGGAAACACTTGAGCAAAGAAATATCAAATCAAAAAAGGGAGGAGTGGGACCATCTTCTTGAAGTTCTTAACTTGTTGATGTTTCAGGAGGCTACAGGATGTACTTGGGTAAATAAGCAATATGGAAACTACTATAGAGAAGCAAGGATGGTCATGGTCTATCTCTTGACTGACTTGGTGCATGACTTTGACAGATTAATTGTGAGTTTGATACTTCACTTCTACTCTCCGATTATACACCGGTGTTGTTTGAACTTCACAAAGGAAACTACAAATCAAGGTGGCCACATGTAGATCAAAATCTGTTTAAATTGGAAGATCAAAAGGCATTTGATGAGTCTTTTGGAAATGAGAAGTCCTCCCTAAAACTTGGGACATAGCCCCAAACAAAACTCTACGTCCGATTAGAAAATTCATGGCTCAAAGCTAGGGACATTAGAGCCTAGAGAATAATGATGATCAAGTGTAGGATTATTTAGTAGGGAGAATCTAATTCTAGTGTAGAGCCTCCTTTCACTGACAACACAAAAGCTCCTCTTGGCTCATAGTGCCCTGGCTTGGACCAAAGACTTTTGGTAGGAAAGATTGATAAGCCTAGCAAGAACATGTTTGATCTACAGGAAAATAAGCCCCAAGGACTTTATCCATATTCTCAAGAAGAGTAGTGGCTTGTTGGCTACCACTAACGAAGACAATTTGTCGATTCTACATGAATATTGGTGTATAATTCATTAATATGTTTTCTAATTTTTCCCAAAGGAATAAGGGTATCTCAAACTCAAGATCAAAAATAGCTTAAATCAGAAAGAAAGTGTGGTTCCAAACATAACCCAATTTCGGGATTATCCCATTTCAGACGGGGAGATTAGAGAGACAATTGGGAAGCTCAAACAAGGAATATCTCCAAGTTTGGATGGTCTGTCAAATGAATTTTTTGTTCTTTATCGGGACTTTTTGGTGCCTTGTATTTTGAAGGTATAGAAAGAAGCTATGAGGAAGGGAGTTGTTTCACAAAAAGGGAGTCATTAAGTTGATTTATAAAAAGGGGGGGGAAGGAGAATTTGACAAGCTGGAGAAACATTTCATCTCTAACTTCCATCTACAATGCCTTTACCTTGAAGGAGCAGAAGGGTTTTATCAAGGGAAGATACATCTTAGATGCTATATCTCCATTTGGGAAGAATGAAAACATGCTTAGGAAACGTGACAAAACTTTAAATTTTTTTTAATGACTTCGATAAAGCTTATGAGAGGATTGAGTGGGATGTTACATTTTAATCTCTTGCTCAAATGGGGCTCGCTAAAATGTTCATCAAGTATATTCATCTCTTATTTGGGAATGCAATGCTAAGGCGGCCACTAACGGAGAACTCACACCCACAATTTGTATGAGAAGATATATCAGACAAGGATGCCCTCTAACTCCACTTCTATTGTCCATAGCTTTTGATGCTCTTGGATGGTTGGTTCATGATTGTATGCATAAAGGGAATATCGAACGTATTTAGATTCCTAGATGCACAAAAGATTTATGCCACCAATTTTCATTTAGCACAAATGCATTGCTGGTAAAATGAGTATGTTTCCCTACATGCTCTTTAGTCTTGCTTAACTTCTTTTTATGTGGCTAATGTTCATTGATCACTCATAGCAAAAGCAGATATTATTCTAGTAAAAGTGTGGCACCTTTGTAGACAAAGCTAATTGTTAACCAAGACATAGTACTTGGTTGTGAACACATATAGGAAATCACTATACAGATGGCATTCCATGCAAATTCTGTATATCCTCAAGAACATTTGTACTTTATCATTACATTGTTGCTCCCGCTTGTGTACTTTCTTGCTTATTAACAACCTTCTCAAGCATGCATCAATAAAATTCTTGCACTATCAAGGAGATTTTTGTGGGGCGGAAGTGAGGAATGTAGAAATCAAGCAAAAGTCCCCTAGCACACATGCTGCGAAAGCAAATCTCAAGGAGGTCTGGGTCATATGAACATTGAAAACATGGGCAACAAACTAGCAAGAAAATGGATCCTCAACACTATGGATAATTACGACTCTTCAAACATGCAAACTTTGGAAAGCCTAATTCTAGCTTAAGTTCAATTGGTTTCCTTCTAACAAGATGCTAAAACTAAAAGAGTTTTTCTATTGAGTTCTTTTTTTTTTCATACTATGCAAGGAATAGAAGTGTTGATGTCTCTAGAAAAGCTCACTAATGTTTTAAAAAGGGCATCCACAATGCTAGAAGGAGAGATACAAGTAAGGGGATTTTATGTCCTATGAAGAAATTTTTGAACACCCTAACATTTCAGTGGCATGTGCAGAGCTTGTAATGGCAAGGCCGGCTCTCATCAAGCAAATACCACTCTCATCTGATATGGAGAGAGGAAGCAAACCAAAGTGGAAGACAATTCTCTTAGAGATATGTGAACAAAAACCACAAGGAAATTACTCATCAAGAGTTGCCTATATCACATGCATTAAAGAGATTAGAGAGAACAAACATTGGTTCTATTCAAAATTCAAAATATCGAGCTCCTTGGTGTTCTCAAAGCTCTCAAGCTTGATAGGACTAGCTCCTCAACTTTGGAACTCTCAAAATGAGCTAGATGTAGATACATATCATAATGGCCTTAAAAAATTAGGGTTCACACTTAACGCATAAAAAATTAGTTATAGCCCCTCGTACATGGATTCCCATACTTTTGGATGAAGTATTGAAAATGATTAAAAATAATGTGCTGCAAAATAAGAAATTTATTTAGAAATTTAAACACAAACTTAGTACTAAGACTATCTGAGGTGCTTTGAATTTACCATGTAATGAGTGATTTGAGTGTCAGTCCATGCTCTCTGGAAGGATTTTTTCAGTAGCTGAAGGTTCTGTTTAAACTTGCTGAGATTATCCTATGACTAATCATCATTGTCATACATTTGAAATAACGTGTCAATGGAACACCACACATCACCCTTTGCATTGCGAGTTGTTGGCTCTTGGTCTTTCACTGCTAAATGAAGTTTTTTCCAGTGCATATACTTTGCTAATGTAGGTAGAGTGATATACTCTCCCTCGCTTTGTTAGCTTCACATCTTTCATACCTTGAGGTTTAGATAGAAAACGGCCTGCCTTGACCCCACCTATGGATGGTTTACAGGGTACATATTTCTCATTGGTTGACCTTTTTTAGTCCCGCTGGATTTTCACATTGCCCCCATGTAAACCAATATCTAACAAAACTAGTTCCAAAGCCTCTAGAGCGACTTGTCGTTCAGCTGACTTTTTGATTTTCCAAGCAAACCCAATGTACAGATATACCAACTTCTCTACAATTTGGCAGAGACCATGCATTTTACAAATATGGACATTAACAAGTGGTATGTCCAAAACTGGTTGGAAATTAGAGTCTTGATTGTGACGAGTAGGAGCCTTTCGCCACCACATTGGGTCCATCACCTTTGCAGGCTCCATACAATACAAGCATGGAGACTTTGCCATGGCACCCATTCCACAATTATACATACACTTCACTGTTTTGAGGTCCCCTGCAAGATGCCATTTAACTTGAAAGTCTCATCTCCCATCTATAGCCAATACCTCTCCTCGATTCATTTGCCTATCAATGATACCTAGAATAGGAGTTTGATGGAACACCCAAAATAAAATGTCATGGTCTTCTTTCTTTACCTGCAAGATTAATCCTTTTGAGATACGAAAAATAAATCTAAAATTTAGGTACAATAGAGGGCTTGCTAGAGCTGCAAAATTGGAAATAGCTGGATTATCTGAAATGCACCAAGCCACCATATGTTTGTTTCTGATTGAACATTGAAGTATGAATGGTCATCGGTGGGACATTTGGAAAGAGCCCTATTCATTAATGTGGTTGTAACTCTCTCTAGCTTTTTCTCTTTAAGAATCTCACACCCATCTAGCTTCAAAACAAAATGTAGAACTCCACCTGTCTCTTCAAATGTGATATTGTAGAACTCTACCATTCTAGTTTGCAACAAAGTCAGGTCCATGAAGATATTGTTGTACTCATCATAAGTGACAGTAGTTCCTTGTGAGCTATAAATATCTTGAATATGAAATGGAATTCAATGAAGTCGGTCTGTTCATTATTGAGCTGGAGTCTTTCCTTCCAAACAGTAGCAGTTGTTGGTAAAAGCTTAGACTTTATTCCCTTCTTCACCAACATGGAAGAGATAGACTGTTGAATAGCTGAATAACCTCTTTTACTAACGCCAAGGGAGTCCAATGTACCCTGTATTTGCTTGGCAGGCACTGCAGTCTTTGAAATGAATCTGTCAACGACATCCCTTTGCAAAACCTTAAACTTTTTGCCATGCATTATATCCTTTGCAAGACCACTAGTTATCAATGGCTTTAACTGCTTTCCTACATTGGCCTTCGGGTCTATGTTTTCTTTGTCTGGATAGATAGATTCTCTACAAAGAAAGCATAACTAACATAAGCAAAAACTTAGATTAGTTTAAATTAATTAGACAGTTTACAATGCTCACCTCAATGCTTGGATTCTTTTCTTAAGGCCGCCATAGCCTACCTTCAACGTTTCAAGATTCCATAGTTTCTTCTTTCTCACACGAGTGCCTAACATTGTCTCTTTGTTTTGTAATGACCGTACCTTTGTTCGCAAGACCTGTGATTCTTGTGTGCGATGCATTACAGTCTTTTGGTCCTCATAGTGCTAGTTTGAAAGTCTCTGAATCTCATTTTCTTGGTGCTTCACCAGTCTTTATAAGTTTCTGATTTGTTGTTTAGAGCTTTACAGTAGCCAAGCCATCCATTCTCTCCATTACCTGCAAAGGTCAATAAGTTAGTGGGATTTGAAAATGCAGGGAAAGCATTGGTCATGGGATTCAATGGATAGAGTGTCTTTTGTCCAAATATCTAAGTGTTTTGCTCCCTCTGCTCTAAGTCTCTCTGTCATGATCGGTGTCACTTTGATGTTAATTTTTCCTCGCTTACACAATGTCGTATATTGGGGATCCAGGTCAATGTGTAGATGATAGAAGGGTCTTTTAAGGAGGACATTTGTGGGGGTGGAAGAAGAAGCCATGTATGCAACAGTGCAAGAAAGGGAGGATTTCTTTGAGATCAACGCACAAACAATGAGAGAGTAAGGAGAGAGCAGGTTTAAAAGGATACTTCCTATTTCCTTTAGTCATACATTCCACGTATAGGAACTCCCTCCAATTCTAGGACGTTCATTAAATTGCAACTGAAAACGATTTATTTTCAATCATCATGGCCAATATGACGTTGTGGCAAGAATCCAGTTGTAAGTGCACTTTTTGAATGGTTATTCCAAGTTTACAATTGCTTTTACCACACCTATTTTCTAGAGAGAGAAATTCAAAATTCTATTTTTCTAAGAAGGCCCTCCAAATGACCTCCGAAATTTCTCAATGATTATCCACAGTGTTGAGGATCCAATTTCTTGCTAGTTTGTTGCCCATGTTTTCAATGTTCATATGACCCATACCTCCTTGAGCTTTGCTTTCATAGCATGTGTGCTAGGGGACTTTTGCTTGATTTCTAAATTCCTCACTTCCACCCCACAAAAATCTCCTTAATACTGCAATAATTTTATTGATGCATGCTTGAGAAGGTTTCCAACAAGCAAGAAAGTACACAAGCGGGAGCACAATGTAATGAATAAGTACAAATGTTCTTGAGGATATAGAACATTTGCATGGAATGCCATCTGTATACTGATTTCTATACATGTTCACAACCAAGGTCTATCTCTTGGTTGACAATTAGCTTTGTCTACAAAGGTGCCACACTTTTACTAGAATAATATCTCCTTTTGCTGTGAGTGATCAGTGAACATTGGCCACATAAAAAGAAGTGTAAGCAAGAGCAAAAAGCATGTAGGGAAACATACTCATTTACCAGCAATGCATTTGTGCTAAACAAAAATTGTTGGCATAAATCTTTTGTGCATCTAGGAATCTAAATACGTTCGATATTCCCTTTATGCATACAATCATGAACTAACCATCCAAGAGCATCCAAAGCTATGGACAATAGAAGTGGGGCTAGATGGCATCCTTGTCTGATATATCTTCTCATACAAATTGTGGGTGTGAGTTCTCCGTTAGTGGCTATCTTAGCATTGCATTCTTAAATAAGAGATGAACATACTTGATGAAGATTTCCTTGTTTGAGATTCCCAATTGTCTCTCTAATCTCCCCCTCTCAAATGGGATAATCTGGAAATTTGGTTATGTTTGGAACCACACTTTTCTTTCTGATTTGAGCTATTTTTTATCTTAAGTTTGAGATACCTCACTCCTTTGGGGAAAATTAGAGAACATATTGATGAATTATACACCAATATTCATGTAGAATTGAAAAATTGTCCTCGTTAGTGGTAGCCAACAAGCCACTACTCTTCTTGAGAATATGGGTAAAGTCCTTGGGGCTTAGTTTCCTGTAGATCAAACATGTTCTTGCTAGGCTTATTAATCTTTCCTACCAAAAGTCTTTGGTCCAAGCTAGGGAATTATGAGCCAAGAGGAGCTTTTCTGTTGTCAGGGAAAGGAGGATCTACACTAGAATTAGATTCTCCCTACTTAAGAATCCTACCCTTGATCATCATTATTCTCTAGGTTCTAATGTCCCTAGCTTTGAGCCTTGAATTTTCTAATCAGACCTAGAGTTTTGTTTGTGGGTATGTCACAAGCTTTTAGTGATGACTTCTCATTTTCAAAAGACTCATCAAATGCCTCTTTGATCTTCCAATTTAAACAGATTTTGATCTGCATGTGGCCACCTTGATTTAGTGTTTCCTTTGTGAAGTTCAAACAACACCGGTGTATGATCGGAGAGTAGACGTGAAGTATCAAACTCACAATTGATGTGTCAAAGTCATGCACCACGTCAGTTGAGAGATAGACCATGTCCAGCCTTGCTTCTCTATAGTAACTTCCATATTGCTTATTTACCCAATACACCCTGTAGCTCCTGAAACATCAACAAGTTAAGAACTTCAAGAAGATGCTCCTCCCTTTTTTGATCTGGTTTTTCTCTGCTCAAGTGTTTCCACCTTTCACTAACTATTGCCACCATGTTAAAATCCCGCAATAGAATAACAACGTTACTGAAAATACATAAGTCTTTTATCAATAGTTGCATTCTGTTTGTGGCATTATAGGTGCATTGACACTCACAATTGTAGAGTTGAGAGTTTTTGCTAGTGTAAAGCGAGCCTCACACCTCTTGTATGATGCTCGAAGTTAATAGCTAAACTCACATGCTTGTTATCTAGCCCAATAGTTGTGCCCCCTTTACATAGTAAATGCTTTGTATAGTACCAAGTATATGTTGTGTGCTCGCAAGTGCACACTAAAGATTGGTATGCCAAATCTACGGAACAACCTTGAGAGTTTAAAGTGTCAAAGTAAAGAGAAGATGAAGGGCTCCAGAGGACATTAAGGGACCTTGGGGAGCACCCAATTTTGTACCCTTTTTGCATGCAAGCCACTATGTGGTTGTAATTGATTCCTATTCATTAATGACTCTCCATGTAATTTTGGATATGTCAAGCCTCATTTTGGTATAGATAGCTTTAGGGGTTGATTGGAAAGCTTGATAATTTTTCTTGTAATTATGTGATGCTCACAAAACTCAAAACTACGTGCGGGGGGACTATAATTAATTGGTTTTTATGCGTTAAGTGTGAACCCTAGTTTTTTATGGCCATTATGATATGTATCTACATCTAGCTCATTTTGAGAGTTCCAAAGTTGAGGAGCTAGTCCTATCAAGCTTGAGAGCTTTGAGAACACCAAGGAGCTAGATATTTTGAATTTTAAATAGAACCAATGTTTGTTGTTTCTCTCTCTCTCTCTCTCTCTCTCTCTCTCTCTCTCTCTCTCTCTCTCTCTCGTAACATAAATAACAAGAAGAGCACCACATGATCATATAAATTTTGAACAAACAATAGGTAGGTATCTAACAATTATTTCCAACTAATCATATAGACAATAACACAAGATGATTAGCATGTGTGCATCCTTTGATAGAATGCAAAATAGCTTTATAGTTGTAAAGAGCAAAAGCCAATCAAGTGGATCACAGTGCACGGAACACATAAACAAAACTGCACAATACTATTGGCGTGCCGTGATCCACTTGATTGTCTTTTATACAAAGTAATAGCTACCAAAACATCAGAAAATTTTATACTCCAAAAAAAAACCTTTGTACAATTTCAAGAGTGGATCACGGCGCGCGAGGTACATAAACGAACCTTCAAAACACTACTGGCGTAACATGATCCAATTTTAGTTGGTGAAATGTTAAATGATCTTTTACATTTTGAAGCACAATTCCTAGACACAGCTAAACTATGGACCAAATGAAAGTGAAGAGATTGCCTTTACCTTTGCCAGGACTAAACATTGCTCTTGGAGTAGAGATTCAAGGACTGAGAATGTTGTTGTTGGTCTTCACGCTTTTGATTAATGCACCTTGTAGGAGGCAGAGGCCTATTTAACTCTCTCTCTCTCTCTCTCTATCTCGCCTCTATCTTCCTCTCGATGTCTCTATTTGCTACTCCAATATGATTTCTCTTCTCCCCTTTACTAAGTTACTCTCTCTCTCTCTCTCTCTCTCTCTCTCTCTCTCTCTCTCTCTCTCTCTCTCTCTCTCTCTCTCTCTCCTTTTCATACAATAATAGAATTTACCATTAGCGTTTTTAATGAAGCACGCCGACATGCAATAAATGGCTAGTACGACTACAATAAATAGTTTTTTACAACCGAAAAATAAGTGTACTATGTATGGTAACAAATGCACACTTGGATTCATGATGAGAGAGAGAGAGAGAGAGAGAGAGAGAGAGAGAGAGAGAGAGAGAGAGAGAGAGAGAGAGAGAGAGAGAGAGAGAGAGAGAGAGAGAGAGAGAGAGAGTTATATTATCGTCCTCGGAGGTCAAATATGATCTATGGGACCAAATGAACATGTCATGTGGTGTGAGTGGAGGTCATAAGTGACTCTCGATGCTCAAAAATGGTTGAAATGAGTGTCGCAATAGAGAGTCCACATCGTAGTTGGGAGAGGAAGGTATGTAGGGAGAGCTCATGGTTGAATATATGGGGAAAAGAGGACCTAATGTGGTCAAAATCTGAGCACTCAAGTAGTGTGTGATACTCACTCTCTCGCACTTCATGAGGGCATAAGGTGCACAGTCGATGAGACTCCTCGCCAGTGCCCCAACGTCCTATCTCGCAATGTAGAGAATGGGAGCTAAGACGAATGGAGGCAATGGTGCGGATCGCACCCAACGGGATGGGCTCAAGGATGTAGAGGTGGGTGCGGTTACCTCCTTCAGAGAAGAAGAGAGATTTGTAGTTTGGAGCAATGTGTGTGGTGTAATGGCTGAAGCGAAAACCTTCGGATTTCTCCCAAGCCGTGATACATTGGTGTTGTAAGAAGGCCTCACTAACTTGGGAGTCGATCGACGCATCCTTGACCAAGTGACATGCATCCCATCTTCCAAACCATTTCTTAGTATTTTGCTCTTGCATGTCTTTTGGACCTTTTGACTTGCTTCATATGTGATTCTAGAAAGTCGATGCAAAGGGCTACGTTGTGTCTTAAGGATGTACTCCACAACCCTTTGCATGCCCAAAACCTCAATGGGAAGCAATCCGAGAGAGAGAGAGAGAGAGAGAGAGAGAGAGAGAGAGAGAGAGAGAAAGAGACAGATAGAGAGTGAGAGAAAGTGTTTTTAAGTACTTGTTGGGTTTGAAAGAGAAAGACATACACACACACACACACACACACACACACACACATAGAGAGAGAGAGAGAGGAAAGTCATAATTGAAGCACGACACGCAAAGGACTATTTTCTATACGCAATTTTGAGCCCGCACGCCGTGGTCCACACACACACACACACACACACACACACACACACACACACACACACACACACACACAGAGAGAGAGAGAGAGAGAGGGAATACAAGAAGAGCACGGCATGCAAAAGGCTATTAACCCGTCTCAATATTGACTTCGCGCACCGTGATCCACACAAAGAGAGAGAGAGAGAGAGAGAGAGAGAGAGAGAGAGAGAGAGAGAGAGAGATCCTTTGCATTTATCTCTTGTAGTGGAATGGCAAGAACAAAGGCAACAGCAAGGAAGGCAGGGAAAGGACCAGGGCTTGCAAAGGAAGCATGTGAAAGGTCTGCTAGTAATAAGAAAATTTCACGTAAACCAATGAAGATATTGAAGGGACCAAGAATGAAGAATATTCATAGAAACATGGGTTTATTTAGAGAGATAAAAAACGCTCAGAAATGTATTAAGCTTTGTGTTCTTAAACTTCCTTGCCAAAGAGCAGTAAGGCAAATTTATGAGGAAGCATGTGCTGGTACAATGAGATGGAAGGTTGTTGCCCTACTTTGTCTTCAAGAAGCAGCATAATATTTTTTACTGGAGTACTTTAATGATATCACCATTGTTGCTGCTCATACTCACCGGGTCACAATAATGGACAAGGACGGTGAGATACTCAAGATACTACGTTGGAGATACAATAAGCTCCTCATCCCTAATGAGTTTCTTGACCCTAAAATGAAGGATATATTGCTAATACCACCAGGCCAGCGGGATCATGGGGTTAAGATTCATGAGGTTACTCATGATGTGAACACCAGAGCCAGAGCTGAGCAATAAGAAAGACGTAACCTGGAATCAGAGAAATTAAGGAGGATACATACTGCTGCTGCTGATGAAGAGGCACAGAGGAGAAATTATGGGCAAGTTACCACAGACTTGAATGAAAGAAACAACGATATTTTACATTTCATCAAAGAAGGACTGTTAGCAACCATTCCCTTGCTGATGGTACTCGGCAATTACCTTAGGATTCTGTTGATATTGGGATTTTGAAAGATCCCAATGCGCAAATTACAGACTCTATTGTTTATTTATGCCTAAAGTAAGTGCTCTTCTCTACCTTTAAGATCCTTTAATTTTGTATTTGGTCTCTAATTAAATCCTTGTTATTGATTGTAGCTTAATAAAGAGCCAGCTCCCTCAACACACCCATATTGAAATACATGTTTTAGATTCACAGTTGTTTGTGCCACTCCGAATAAAAAACATCCCTCATGACATATTGGAGAGATGGTTTGTCCATTGTCCAATGCTTCAGGTCACAACTCTGGTGTTTCCATACGAATCAAATAATCATTGGAGCCTTGTATGCATTGGACTGGACAAGCAAGTGGTATGGACTATCAACTCCATACGAGGAACACATTCAGAGATAAGAGTGTAAGTGTTGGTATAACCTTGTGTTTTTATTTGGGCTATGGATGATGACCTCAATATTTTTAATAACAAATAACTTTCATTGTTCATAGATGTGTAAAAAGATTACTTCATGTCTATGGAAGGCTTTTGGAAATCATGAACTCTACAGGGCAACCTTTACAGTTGTCGAAGTGCCTAATCAAATAGATCTAAATTCATGTGGTTGGAGATGTCTTCTCCACGCAGAGTACATACTACAGAATTTTTTTTCTTTGAATCCATTTATGTCTAAGGTAATTCCGTGCTATGGTTTGGACCAACTTGGTGCTATTATTAATTGAAGTATTGACCACAAGTTAACCTAATTTTGCAGAATGCTGTGGAAAATTATACATTGGAATATTTACAAAGGTACCGCGCATCAATGATTCAACATCTACCATCTCTTTCAACTCCAAGAGTTTTAGATGCAGAAGACAATTTTATCGACGACCATATAATAACTTTAACAATGACCGGTGATGAGGAAGTCATGCCAGTTTCCACCACTGAAAACCAAATCCCTAAAACTGACCCCATATTAGAGAAATAGACACCGGTTTGCTTTGCAGTTGGAGCGGCTGAAACGGGAGTTTGGGTTGATCAATGTGAAGTAGACCGAGCTCTTGAAAATGCAGATGTGAAATGCTCTTCAGAGTCGAGGAATGCAACAGAGGGTCTAGGCCAAGTAGAGGAGGATAAGGGAGTGCCTATTATTGTGGCACAGGATGAGGCACAGGATCAATATGAGGGAGCCCAATCTCCTATACTTGTTGATGTGAAGAGCTCTTCAGAGCCGAGAGAAGATACAGTGTCTAGACCATGTAGAGGAGAAGCCCAACGTTGCAAATCAAAGCCAGGAACAGACAACAAAACAAGTTAACCATTCGACCATGGAAACACAAGAGTCCTGTACTGCACAACCACAAGAGGTGGATACTCTTGGCAATACAAAAGGGAACATCGACACTCAACAACAAAACGTCAACATTAGAAATGACCAGTATGGACTCTTGCTTCAAGTAGATATGGTTGTTCCAGTAATATTCATTGTACTTAAAAAATATACTCTTTTTTGTTTCTAACTACTTATATGTATGCACACAATGATTGCAGAGACTAATTTGTTTGGATCTCAATGGATTGTTGCTGTTGCGACAGTCGTACAGTGTACATATAGAGATCTCCAATTTACGTAGTTTTCGCTTGGGAAATCTCAGAGTAGTAATTCGACCAGGCACAAAGGAATTTTGAATTTTTTGATTCCACGATTTAGGGTTGCTATCTAGTCTTCAATGCAAGCCCAAAAATTGAATCCCCTTGTTTCCATAGTTTGTAGTTTGGCTGAAATTCAGAGATCGGATTTTTATTTTGTGTATAGTCAAAGAAATTGTAATACCATTGCGGGACATTTCCACCCAACTAAAGCTAATGTACCACTTTTCTACAAGCTCTTTGAATATATCAATGTGCCTTATGATGCTCTCAATACTTTGTTGATTGATGACACACCACATAAGGGTTTACTTAATCCATCCGGCACTACTATTTTCCCACCTTCATTTGAAGAGCATCTTCACGATTTTTACCTAGAGGACATTTTGGTCCCATACTTGCAAGGAATGTACTTAAGCCTATTGAGCACATCGTAATTTGTACTTACAAATGTACTTAGTAATTCATTGTTTATACAATAAATCGATATTGTATATGTGTTTTGAATACTAAGAGAGAGAGAGAGAGAGAGAGCCTTGAGCAAACACTTGATATTAAGATTAAACTAGTCAAAAAGGTAACATTTTGTAGAAGCCATTCAGGTTAGATTACATGAGCACAATTTGAATACGGCCAGAAATATCTCCACACAGAAAATTCTTCTCCCTTCGTTGCATTACTCTTCGTCCGCCCAGCAAGAAATAAAAGTTTACGGAGTCAATGTCGGCAGTCTCCCCCACTATGTCATGTCGAAGTTGCAAAAGATTGCATTGCTGCCTTATTGTAAGTATTGTCATAAGATTTAGGTCTTTGTCCACCACTTCCACGTCTATGACAGCATTGTTTGCCAAACTTGTTGCTTCATGATCCATAGGCACATAGCAACCTTCGACAATGTGAGAACGCTTGTACCAAAAAAGGAGATTATTAATGTCTCTGTCGTAAGCATATACTTGACAATGAAAGTGTCAAGAGGAATCTCGCAACATATGCCATCTGTTTCTTTCACATACCACCTTCAATCAAGAAGCTTATCACACAAGAGGGAAACAAAAGATTTGTAGAGCAGCATAGTTTTAGCAAGATGTACATTGCATTGTATGAAATAACTCAACAAAGAGACCAACAAGACAGAAATTTGCAAGTTTCACCAATTTAGTGGGTACAAAGTTTCAGAGAGACCTCTTGACATCCCTATAGAGCTTGCTCCTCAATGCCTCACTCATTGTGGTGTCGGGAACGGGCCAATCCACGGAGTTCCAGTTGGTTGGTAGTGAAACCTTCACCAACACTCCTCTCTGATTCCTTTGATTGAGTTGGTAGAAATGGTCATAGAAGAAAATACCCTCGTTTGCAAGGCTTTTGCTAGTTCTGCCCGCATATTGCAAGACCCCAATATGAGCATGGGTCATAGAGATGAGACCTATAATGCACTCCAGTGGCTCCCATTCCTCATATGAGAAAGGATAGACATCTATGAATGTAAAAGAATAGAAATAAATACAAACATCTCTATAACCTATTTAAATATCTGTAATAATAGGAGAATAAAAAAACAGATTCACATTTGAAATGTAAGATAACATTTATAGAGGAGTGCTAAATAATTAACTCACAGTTGCACTGTGGATTATGCACCATGGAGACATCGCTGCCATTAGCAATCACATCTGAGTGAGTGAAAACATGTTGAACAAAGACCTCTTTTACAGTCTTCTTACCAACCTTGACTTTGAAATCCAAAACTCTTGCTTTCCATGCAGAACGAAACATATTTGTTGCTTTCGAGCTTTTTCGCCTTCTTGGCTGCATAAGAAACCCAAGAACCTTTATTTATCCTTTTCTCTTGCCACCTACTATCTATAGTGAGAGAGTTTGAGATTGAGATAGTGCTTATGCTACTACATGGTCTTCTTGGCACACTAATGGTGAGGTTAGTTGGGGACAGTGTAGGGCAACCTCTAGAACTTCTTGGGCGGGAAGAAGACGAAGCTGTGGCTATAATGGAGGGAGAATGAGTTTTGAAAGCCTTTCACAAAGGTAGTGGATATCTTTTAATGAAGGGAGACAGTTAGCTATCAATCCGTAGTCAGGTTTCAGCAACTTGACGGCTACTTGCAGTGGAACCTACTTTGTGAGACGAAGAAGTTACCTTACGAAAATGGGACAAATCTCAATATTTTAAAATGCTTTCTTTCATTTTTGTGATATTTTCCATGCATTTCTACATTACGTAAGGTTGCTTCTCATTGGTTGCGCCTTCTTTTCTCTCTCTTCAATAAGGCCCTCCAAATGACCTCCAAAATTTCCTAATGTACGACTCGCAGGCCCATCTTATAAAAAGAAAAAGTCATCTTCTTTGTATTTTGCAAGAGAGAAACCCTTGGAGGAACTTACCATTAGAGGATATTTTCTATGCACCAATGAAGGTCATTCTTAATTGTTGTGTTCGAACATGCAAAGTTTGGAAAGCCTAATTCTAGCTTAAGTTCAATAAGTTTCCTTCTAACAAGATGCTAAAACTAAAAGAGTTTTTCTATCGAGTTCTTTTTGTTTTTCATACTAAGCAAGGAATAGAAAAGTGTTGATGTCTCTAGAAAAGCTCACTAATGTTTCACAAAAAGGGCATCCACAATGCTAGAAGGACATATACAAGTAAGGGGATTTTATGTCCTATGAAGAAATTTTTGAACACCCTAACATTTCAGTGGCATGTGCAGAGCTTGTAATGGCAAGGCCGGCTCTCATCAAGCAAATACCACTCTCATCTCATATGGAGAGAGAAAGCAAACCAAATTTGAAGACAATTTTCTTAGATTATCCAAACCATTTCTTGATGTCAAGCATCCACCCCAAACTTAGTATTTTGCTTTTGCATGTCTTTTGGACCTTTTGACTTGTTTCATATACGATTCTAGGAAGTGGATACAAAGGGCTACGTCGTGTCTTAAGCATGTACTCGACAACCCCTTGCATGCCCAAGACCTCAATGGGAAGTGACCCGGACTCAAGAAGTAAGAGTATGTAAGGTGTTTGTGTCTTGACTTGGAGAAAGTTGGTGAGAAAACGCTTTTGGACATTCTCAAACTCTTTCCAAGTAGACTTCCCGATGCTACCACCCCACACTTCCACTCCATAAAGAAACACCGGTGTCACCAATGTGTCAAAGAGATACTTTTTGAGAGCCCAACACTTGATCTCTCCAGCATTGCACATGTTCTCAAATACATAATAAGCCCTCTTTCCGGCTTCCAAGCGACGCATTGCGCAATCCTTCCATCTATGATTGGATGGAACCTCAAGGCAAAGGTACTTGAAGCTATCTACCACTACAAGTTGCTCATTGTTGTATACAATGCATGGATTTTCATCATTGAGAGTCTTTACAAGCATAACCTTGGTTTTGGATCCATTCACGATCAGCATGCTATGTAGGCAAAAGCGTTCCAAGACACTCATAAGCTTTTGTGCATCTTCTAAGGTATCTGCCAAGAGCACTACATCATCGGCATAAAGCAAAAGCATGATCATCTCATTTCCGATCTTAACCTCTTCTATGCCTTCTTGTTGCATAAAATCAAGAACCATGCATTCCAATTCATCAATGAGTAGCCCAAAGAGGGTTGGGGAAAGTGGGCATCCTTGTTTGATACCAATGGTGCTTGCAAAAAATTTTGAAATTCCATCTCGCATATGTAGTCGACATATCACTTTTTGGTAGATACAAAAGACTGCATTCAAAAATTCTCTCGGCACTTGAAGGCTTTACATACGTCTCCAAAGATTTCCTCGCGGTACCATGTCGAAAGCTTTCATGAAATCCAGAAAGCAACACTACAACTTTTTTCCCTTCAATCAAGACGCTTCTATAAGAACTCGAAAAGTGACAAGGTGATCAATAGTGCTATGATGCTTTCAAAACCCTGCTTGGCCTAGCGCACGTTTACCATTCTTTTCAGCCCATTCACTTATCTTCATCTCCATGATACATCCAAATAACTTTGCCATCAAAGAACCAACCATTATAGTGCGGTAGTTGTCTGCATTGTTTACATCTCCTCCGTTATGCAAATGTTTGATCTAATTTTCAGTCCAATCATGAGGCATGCCATGCTGAATAGTTGTCCACATTGTTTACATCTCCTCCTTTGTGCAAATGTTTGATCTAATTTTCAGTCCAATCATGAGACATGCCATGCTGAATAGTTGTCCACATTGTTTACATCTCCTTCTTTGTGCAAATGTTTGATCTAATTTTCAGTCCAATCATGAGGCATGCCATGCTGAAGTGCAAGGTTAAACATATCGCATATCCAATAATCGTGTTTCCTTGCTTGTCCATTTAATCATTTTAGCCTTGACACCTTGAAGATCCCCTGCCTTGCGAGTAGCAAGTTTCTCAAGCGCGCAACATACATCTTCAATGGTAAACAAGGGAGGCATAAACGAGAGAGAGAGAGAGAGAGAGAGAGAGAGAGAGAGAGAGAGAGAGAGAGAGAGAGAGAGAGAGAGAGAACAAACATTGGTTCTATTCAAAATTCAAAATATCGAGCTCCTTGGTGTTCTCAAAGCTCTCAAGCTTGATAGGACTAACTCCTCAACTTTGGAACTCTCAAAATGAGCTAGGTGTAGATACATATCATAATGGCCTTAAAAAAAACAAGGGTTCACACTTGACGCGTAAAAGCCAATTAATTATAGTCCCCCCGCACCTAGTTTTGAGTTTTGTGGGCATCACATAATTAAAAGAAAAATTATCAAGCTTCCTGATCAACCCCTAAAGCTATCTACACCAAAATGAGGCTTAACATATAGAAAATTACATGGAGAGTCAGTAATGAATAGGAATCAATTACAACCACATAGTGGCTTGCATGCAAAAAGGGTACAAATTGGGTGCTCCCCATGGACCCTTAATGTCCTCTGGAGCCCTTCATCTTCTCTTTACTTTGACACTTTAAATTTTCACGGTTGTTCCGTAGGTTTGGCATACCAATCTTTAGTGTGCACTTGTGAGCACACAACATATACTTGGTACTATACAAAGCATTTACTATGTAAAGGGGACACAACTATTGGGCTAGCTAATAAGCATGTGAGTTTAGCTATTAACTTCCAGCATCATACAAGAGGTGTTAGTATCGCTTTACACTAGCAAAAACTCTCAACTCTACAATTGTGAGTGTCAATGCACCTAATAATGCCACAAACAGAATGCAACTATGGATGAGAGACTTATGTCTTTTCAGTAACGTTATTATTCTAATCCGAGATTTTAACCTGGTGGCAATAGTTAGTGAAAGGTGGAGACACTTGAGCAGAGAAATATCAGATCAAAAAAGAGAGGAGTGGGGCCATCTTCTTGAAGTTCTTAACTTGTTGATATTTCAAGAGCTACAGGGAGTACTTGGGTAAATAAGCAATATGGACACTACTATAGAGAAGCAAGGATGGACATGATCTATCTCTCGACTGACTTGGTGCATGACATTGACAGATCAATTGTGAGTTTGATACTTCACTTCTACTCTCCGATCATACACCGGTGTTGTTTGAACTTCACAAAGGAAACTATAAATCAAGGTGGCCACATGCAGATCAAAATCTGTTTAAATTGAAAGATAAAAAAGGCATTTGATGAGTCTTTCGAAAATGAGAAGTCATCCCTAAAAGCTTGGGACATAGCCACAAACAAAACTCTAGGTCTGATTAGAAAATTCAAGGCTCAAAGTTAGGGACATTAGAGCCTAGAGAATAATGATGATCAAGGGTAGGATTCTTTAGTAGGGAGAATCTAATTCTAGTGTAGAGCCTCCTTTCCCTAACAACACAAAAGCTCCTCATGGCTCATAATGCCCTAACTTGGACCAAAGACTTTTGGTAGGAAAGATTGATAAGCCTAGCAAGAACATGTTTGATCTACAGGAAAATAAGCCCCAAGGACTTTATCCATATTCTCAAGAAGAGTAGTGGCTTGTTGGCTACCAATAACGAGGACAATTTGTCGATTCTACATGAATACTGGTGTATAATTCATCAATATTTTCTCTAAATTTTCCCCAAAGGAATGAGGGTATCTAAAACTCAAGACCAAAAATAGCTTAAATCATAAAGAAAAGTGTGGTTCCAAACATAACCCAATTTCCGGATTATCCCATTTCAGAGGGGGAGATTAGAGAGACAATTGGGAAGCTCAAACAAGGAAAATCTCCAAGTTTGGATGGTCTGTCAAATGAATTTTTTTTTCTTTATCAGGACTTTTTGGTGCCTTATAGTTTGAAGGTCTAGCAAGAAGCTATGAGGAAGGGAGTTGTTTCACAAAAAGGGAGTCATTAAGTTGATTCACAAAAAGGGGGGGAAGGAGAATTTGACAAGCTGCAGAAACATTTCATGTCTAACTTCCATCTACAATGCCTTTACCTTGAAGGAGCAAAAGGGTTTTATCAAGGGAAGATACATCTTAGATGCTATATCTCCATTTGGGAAGAATCAAAACATGCTCAAGAAACATGACAAAACTTTAAATTCTTTTAAAGGACTTTGATAACACTTATGAGAGGATTGAGTGGGATGTTACATTTTAATCTCTTGCTCAAATGGGGCTTGCTAAAATCTTCATCAAGTATGTTCATCTCTTATTTGGGAATGCAATGCTAAGGCAACCACTAACGGAGAACTCACACCCACAATTTGTATGAGAAGATATATCAGGCAAGGATGCCCTCTAGCCCCACTGCTATTGTCCATAGCTTCTTGGATGGTTGGTTCATGATTGTATGCATAAAGGAAATATCGAATGGTATTTAGATTTTGTAGATGCACAAAAGATTTATGCCACCAATTTGTATCTAGCACATGCATTGCTGGTGAATGAGTTTGCTTCCCTACATGCTTTTTGGTCTTGCTTACACTTCTTTTTATGTAGCCAATGTTCACTGATAACTCACAGCAAAACCAAATATTATTCTAGTAAAAGTGTGGCACCTTCGTAGACAAAGCTAATTGTCAACCAAGAGATAGGCCTTGGTTGTGAACACGTATAGGAAATCACTATACAGATGGCATTCCATGCAAATGCTCTATATCCTCAAGAACATTTGTACTTGATCATTACATTGTGCTCCCGCTTGTGTACTTTCTTGCTTGTTGGAAACCTACTTAAGCATGCATCAATAAAATTCTTGCACTATCAAGGAGATTTTGGTGGGGTGAAGTGAGGAATTTAGAAATCAAGCAAAAGTCCCCTAGCACACATGCTACGAAAGCAAAGCTAAAGGAGGTCTCGGTCATATGAACATTGAAAACATGGGCAACAAACTAGCAAGAAAATGGATCCTCAACACTGTGGATAATTACGCCTTGCAAGCCCATCTTATAAAAAGAAAAAGTCAGCTTCTTTGTATTTTGCAAGAGGAAAAACCGTGGAGGAACTTACCATTAGAGGATATTCTGTATGCACCAATGAAGGTTCGAACATGCAACTTTGGAAAGCCTAATTCTAGCTTAAGTTGAATTGGTTTCCTTCTAACAAGATGCTAAAACTAAAAGAGTTTTTCTATCGAGCTCTTTTTTGTTTTTCATAGTATGCAAGAAATAGAAGTGTTGATGTCTCTAGAAAAGCTCACTAATGTTTCACAAAAAGGGCATCCACAATGCTAGAAGGACATATACAAGTAAGGGGATTTTATGTCCTATGAAGAAATTTTTGAACACCCTAACATTTCAGTGGCGTGTGCAGAGCTTGTAATGGCAAGGCCGGCTCTCATCAAGCAAATACCACTCTCATCTCTTATGGAGAGAGGAAGCAAACCAAAGTTGAAGACAATTCGCTTAGAGATATGTGAACAAAAACCCCAAGGCAATCACTCATCAAGAGTTGCCTATATCACATGCATTAAAGAGATAATTAATAATACCCCAACATCCATGTTATATTTACATTGTGGGCGTACTTTTAAAAAAACCCACCCCCTCTAATTTTGAACTATTAAAAATCCTCTTTGGTTAGCTCACGTGATATGATATACATTATGAAAAGTGACCAGTCAGGCTATTCCCTAAGGACGAGAGAGAGAGAGAGAGAGAGAGAGAGAGAGAGAGAGAGAGAGAGAGAGAATCGATTGGAGCGGAGCGAAGTGTAGCGGGTTCACACATGTAAGTCTATTTGGGAGTTTCCCAAGCAAGCCAACCACAGGTTCGTATTATGGTCAACACTTCATAATGGTATTTGAAAACGTGCCAAGGCAAAGAAATTGGGAATTGGCAATGGACCTTTTCCAAGATGCCACAAAGACCTGGAGACAGTTTTCCATCTTTTCTACGGCTCCTTGTTGAACAAGCCTATCTTAGCTTGGTGCAATCAACAATTCAGTACGGTCCACAATAAGGCGAATCACTTGCCCTCGCACTTGCAAAGAAGGCACAAGCTAACTTTGCTGTGAAACATTTAAATTGCAATGAAGGCGAGCAAGTCTAATTTTGGCCATGCGCTTGCAAAGAAAGCACAAGCTTTGGGAATTGGAGATTTTTTCACGTCTATTCAAGACATTTGTACATGTATTTTTGAAGCATTGTAACACGAATGATTCAACTCCTAAAGTTTAAAGAAGAACTCTGTTTTTGGCTAATTCTGATGCATTCAAATCAAACGGTGCTATAACTTCCAAATGTTTGAATTAGCCAAAGGCCCCGCATCCAATTTTCCAATATTTGAGATATTTTCAAGAGTTTTGTAGAAAATGGGACCTCTAGATTGATGATAAGTGGAAAGAAAAAAAAGGGAAAAAAAGCCTTATTGAGACATGTATCCTCAAACTTGCTTTTGTGGCATGAAGTTATATCAATTTTGGAGGCTCAAAAATGTTAATTTCATCCATTTCTCTTCACTTCCAAGCCTGCCATGCCCATACGCAACTAGTGGAAGACCAGTTTCCCTACTCTACACCATCCTATGCCTTCCATATGGCTGACTTCCAATGAAACAATCCATCATTAAGCAAACACATGTTTTGGTGCTGATTTGTGGTCTTTATGGACTGCTATTCGTGGTTTAGTGCTTGAGGATACCTCAAGATGCAGCCTACGGACTGGAATATAGCTTGTTTATGCACCAAAAGTTTGAGACACAAGATTTTGAAGCTAATCAACAGTCAGATCGCTAATTTTACGGGTCCCAAAAGATTTCTCAGCTTTGGTGCTGAATGGGTCATGAATGAGATATATAAGTTGCTATCCACATTTATGGGCAATACCTATGCACCTTATGGGCTATTTTTACATGATTATGGATAGGTCATACAAAACGAGTCCAATGGTTACAAGCCAGGTTCACAAGTGTATGGATGGATGGCATAGAAGTTTATGAGATGTTAGGGAATAAAGGCCTAAGTGCCTTGTACTTATAACTTATAAGTTAAAAAGACTTATAAGTGAGGGGGTCCAAATGTGAATGGCCCCCTAGTCACTTACTCATATACTCAAATGTGAAGCCCAAAAGAAATAGCGTGGCTTTTCCCAGATTTCAACGAGCTCTCTCTCTCTCTCACGTTCTTCTCTGCGTGTGCTTCTTCAGCGCCTCTCTCCTCTTCTCCTTTGGGGAATAAAGGCCTAAGTGCCTTGTACTTATAACTTATAAGTTAAAAAGACTTATAAGTGAGGGGGCCCAAGTGTGAATGGCCCCCTAGTCACTTACTCATATACTCAAATGTGAAGCCCAAAAGAAATAGCGTGGCTTTTCCCAGATTTCAACGAGCTCTCTCTCTCTCTCACGTTCTTCTCTGCGTGTGCTTCTTCAGCGCCTCTCTCCTCTTCTCCTTCACTCCCATTGCATAGGATAGCAAGTGGGCTCTCTCTCCTGCTCCCCCACACATGGTATCAGAGCTTTAGGGTTTCCAAGAGAGCCATCTTCGCAACACAGATCAGAATTCAGTTCTTGCTCGCTGCGGGAAGGATATTCAACCGTTTTCGATCAACTCTGTCGCGAAGGGATCCTCTCACCGTGTAGAATCGACCTCCGGTGACAGTTTCCCCAAAATTAGGGTTTCAAAAACTGGCGAACAGCAGCCTATTTCTGCTGAAATTGACCAATTTCGGGGTCAATTTGATGCAATTTCATTAGGGCAAGTCTCACAGGTCAATCTTACAGGTGTTTCCACCAACGAGGTTCTGAAAATTCAGCAAAACAGGTGTTTACAGGTGTGATTTTTGCCCTAAAACAGGAATTATCAGCAAGCAAATGATGTATACACCTTGTGGAAACCTTTGGTAAGGGTTTGGCAGTGAATGTACGCCGTTTTGGGTGATTTCGCGTGAAATTTGCTCGCTGTTTTTCTGTAACAGCAAGCTGTTTTTTGCCCGATTGCGCACATTTGGGCGTGTTTAGGTCGGCAAAACAGGGTTTCAGTGTTTGCAATCACTCAGAATGGCTTCTAGCAGTGAAAGTGGCAATTTGTTGCACATTCGCAAGCTTGAAGGTGCCCATAACTTTGCTATATGGAAGAAGCAATGTTATAATGTGATGTTGCAGAAGAAACAGACTAAACCTATTAAGTTACAGGGTGTGAAACCGGTTGATATGGAGGTTGAAGAATGGGAAGAAGTGGACGAGTTGGCTCGCTCCACGATCATGCTTTCGGTGTCTGACAATTTACTCTTCAACGTAGAGAATGAGCAGACAGCATGGGACATGTGGAAGTGTTTAGACGAGTTGTATGCACAGCAGAGTGCTGCCAGTAAAGTGTATTGGCTTAAGAAGCTTATGGATCTCCGCATGAAGGAGGGCACGCACATGTCAGTGCACCTCAATGAATTCAATTCTATTTTCAGCCAACTGACAGAGCTGAAATTCACTATTGATGAGGAGTTCAAAGCTACTTTTCTGCTATGCACATTGCCCGAGAGTTGGGATGTATTCCGGACAGCTCTTAGTAACTCAAGTGCGTCACTTAAGTATGCAGATGTAGAGAGTTCTCTCTTGATGGAAGAGATGAACAGGAAGAACACCACAGGTGGGTCTTCTAATGCATTGCACTTGAGAGGCAGCTCTCAACAGAGGGAGAAATCTGACAGTAAGGACAGGGCACGCAGCAAATCTCGTAGGAAAGATGTTGTGTGTCATCATTGTGGAAAGAAAGGGCATTATAAACGGGAATGCTATGAGTGGAAGAAAGAGAAGAACAAGGGTGCTGAAACTGATGCAAAGGACAAGGGAAATGCCAAGAAGAGCACTGTGTTGATTGAGGAAATCAATGTTGCTAGTAGTTGTGACAGTGACAGTAGCACTGATGTACTCAATGCCTCTTCTGTGGATGCACATACCCTTGCTATGGGTTCTGATGTGGACATGCATACTTGGATTCTTGATTCAGGTGCCTCCTTTCATGTAACACCTCATAGGGATTGGTTTACACAGTACTCAGGTGAGGTGCAGGGCACTGTTTATTTGGGAGATAACTATGCATGTGACATTGCAGGTATTCGCAGTGTCCAGTTTTCCTTTGCTGATGGTATGACTTTTGTTTTGCACAAAGTGCGCCATGTGCCACAACTCAAGAAGAGTTTGATTAGTACAGGGCAGTTAGATGATGCAGGCTATCACACCACTTTTGGTGATAGCAAGTGGAAATTTTGTAAAGGGGCCCGGATTGTAGCCAAGGGTTGTAAATCGGACACTTTGTATCCTTTGCATGTATCTAGTGTGCGTGACCATGTTGTCGCCGTAACCGAGCAGCCAAGTGTTTCTTTGTGGCATGGCCGGTTGGGACACATGAGTAAAAGAGGAATGGAAACTCTGTCTCGTTGTGGTTATTTGCTGTGTTTGAGGTATGCTGATTTTTCTCATTGTGAGCACTGTATTTATGGTAAGCACAGTCAAACACCGCACAAAAGGTCACTTTCTTTGAAGTCTGACAGGTTAGACTTAGTGCATTCCGATGTATGTGAAATGCCACAGTTGTCCTTAGGGGGAAAGAAATATTTTGTCTCGTTTATCGATGATGCTACACGTAAGGTGTGGATGTATCCAATACGTGCTAAAAGCGATGTTTTGGATACTTTCAAGAAGTTTCTTGCATTGAGAATCAAACTGACAAGAAGCTTAGGTCTTTGCGCTCAGACAATGGGGGGGAGTATGTATCAAAAGCATTTATTGACTTTTGTGCTACTAAAGGTATTAAAAGAGAGCTCACGGCTCCTTTTAATCCCTCTCAGAATGGAGTTGCAGAGAGGTTGAACCGGACTATCCAAGAGAAAGTTCGGAGTATGCTGTCACATGCTGCATTACCTCATGGTTTTTGGGCAGAAGCTATGCAAACAGCTATTCACTTGATTAATCGCTCACCTAGCAAGGCTTTGGGTGGAAAGGTGCCTGAGGAGGTGTGGTCTGGCAAGCCACCCTCATATGCACATTTAAGAGTGTTTGGTTGTGAGGCCTATGTTCACATCCGGAGTGAAGTGCGCACCAAACTAGAACCAAAGTCTCATAAATGCATTTTCCTAGGATATGGTGAGGATGGTGAAATGGGGTATAGATTATGGGATCCCGCATTACGAAAAATCATACGCAGCAATGATGTCATCTTCAATGAGGATTGCATGCACAAACAGCCCACAAAGGTCGAGGAAGTGCGCCGGGTTGTTTTTCGTGAAGATGTTACATATGGACAGCCAAGAAGGCCCAATGTTCAGCAACCTTTACATGCTGAAAATGGTGCTGAAAATCAGCCATTAGCTGTTGAAAATCAGCCCCAACAAGTTGCCATTGATGCACCACAGGTAGGAGAACAGGTTGATGCTCCTAGACCGCCCGTTGTTGCGATGCAGCCGGTTGAACAGCCTGTTGTTTTTGATGGTTTACAGGCTGAAAATCCACCTGTTATGGATCATTGGGTGCGTAGGTCTACTCGGGTGACAAGGCCCCCCGATAGATATGAACCGTCTTTGGACTATGTCATGCTTACTGGTTGTGGTGAGCCGTCTTGCTATAAAGAGGCTATGCAACGGGAGGACAGTAAGAAATGGTTCAAAGCAATGGTTTCGGAAATGCAGTCTTTGGAGAAAAACCATACATGGGACTTGGTTGATTTGCCTAAAGGGCACAAGGCTCTGCCATGTAAATGGGTTTACAAGACCAAGGTCACATCTGATGCTTCTTCTAAGTACAAGGCACGTTTGGTTGCTAAAGGGTACAAGCAAAAGCATGGTGTTGATTTTGATGAGATTTTTTCTCCTGTTGTAAAGCTTGCCACATTACGTCTTGTTTTAGGCTTGGTTGCTTCTGAAGATATGGAGTTAAAGCAAATGGATGTCAAAACAGCGTTTTTGCATGGCGATTTGCTTGAGATGATCTATATGATGCAGCCATAAGGTTTTGTGTCAAAGGGGCAAGAGAAGAAAGTATGTAGACTCTTGAAGAGCTTGTATGGTTTGAAACAGTCTCCCCGTGCATGGTATCACAAGTTTGATACATTCATGAGGTCTCAAGGATACAAAAGAAGTAATTCTGATCACTGTTTGTATATCAAAACGGCAAGTGATGGATCTCTTCTATTGCTGATTTTGTATGTTGATGACATGCTTATTGCGGGTAAAAATGTTACGGAGTTGGATGCATTACAGCAAAGCTTAAAAAATCGCTTTGACATGAAGGATCTTGGTGATGCTAATCATATTTTGGGCATGCGTATCTCTCGAGATAGACTTCACAGGCGTCTGTATCTATCTCAACGAGATTATGTTAATAAGGTGCTACATCGTTTTCATATGGATGGGGGAAAGGCACTTGGTACTCCGCTGCCTCCATATGTAAAACTGACTGCACATGACTGCCCAAACACAGATGATATGCGGGTTGAAATGGCCAAGATTCCTTATGCATCAACCGTTGGCAGTTTGATGTATGCTATGGTTGCTACACGTCCGGACATTGCATTTGCGGTGGGAGTGGTAAGCAGGTACATGAGCAATCCTGGCAAAAAGCATTGGGAAGCAGTGAAGTGTATCTTGAGATACTTGAAAGGCACTAAAGACTTGTGCATTTGTTTTGGGAAGAGTGAGACATCTGTGCATGGCTTTACAGATGCAGATTTTGCTGGACATCCAGATTGCAGGAAGTCTACCTCTGGATATGTGTTTACATTCACAGGAGGTGCAGTTTCTTGGATTTCTAGACTGCAAAAATGTGTTGCTTTGTCTACCACTGAGGCTGGGTATGTGGCTGCCACTGAGGCATGCAAAGAAGCTTTGTGGCTCATGCGTTTGGTAGAAGAGCTTGGCATTAAGTCACCGGTTCCTGTGCTACACTGTGATAGTCAGAGTGCTATTATGCTTGCAAGGAATCCTGTTTTTCATACCAAGACAAAGCACATAGAGGTGAAGTATCATTTTATCAGGAGTGTGCTTGATGACAAGAGCATTACACTTGTCAAGGTGCACACAGATGACAATCCTGCAGATCTTTTGACCAAGAGTCTTCCAGCAGAGCGGTTTGCGTATTGCCGTCAGATGATGGGTGTTGGATGAGTAAGTGCATGATCAGCTGTTGTATCGTAGTTAGCTGATTCTTTGATCTCCCAAGGTACATTGCCTTTAGGTGGGAGGTTGTTAGGGAATAAAGGCCTAAGTGCCTTGTACTTATAACTTATAAGTTAAAAAGACTTATAAGTGAGGGGGCCCAAGTGTGAATGGCCCCCTAGTCACTTACTCATATACTCAAATGTAAAGCCCAAAAGAAATAGCGTGGCTTTTCCCAGATTTCAACGAGCTCTCTCTCTCTCTCACGTTCTTCTCTACGTGTGCTTCTTCAGCGCCTCTCTCCTCTTCTCCTTCACTCCCATTGCATAGGATAGCAAGTGGGCTCTCTCTCCTGCTCCCCCACATGAGAGAACCATTATTATGGATAATCGGAAGTTCTCATTCGAGAAACCCCCAAAGCTTACACAAGATTGTATTTTCCTCAGATAATGAAGTTCTCCAAAGGAGGGGTCGGCCCACTCCTACCTCATATTTTATTTTTAGCTGTGTCTGCATCTTACGAATATGTTTCCAGATTAGGAACAGTACCAAGGTACTATACGTCTCAAACTCTAGCAAGAAACCTGGAAGCCTGGATGTACCTAATAAACCCTCATCAAGGCTAGCTAGATTCATCCCCTGCCTCCATTCATACAAGTAACAATACGCTTTGCTAGACTAGCCCGTCCGATGTCTCAAACTGAAGCCCGTAGCAACCTCTCCCAATGAAGAGACTCCTCACTATAGGTGGCACAAGAAAGGTGGCTCTAAGACAAGAAGCTTGATCACTAACAGCCTCTCCTCTGTTATTTCCCACTAATGGAACTGAGTGTATCTAATGAAAGCTTGATCCTGTTGGATACTCCATTAGAGTCCGTCATGAAGAGTAAACTCACCTTCAGTGAATTGGACGAAGCAACCTGATAGCTGGTGATGATGGCGAGCAGGATTCCACATTCCAGTGTCTCCAGCAACCAAATGCCTGCACCCACCCTACTTGCATAGACTCTCATTCGCAAGCCCCTAGCTTGCTTGCGATAGCCCGCACGTAGTTGTCACGTATCTGCCCGCAGCCTTGATGCGTTTATCCATTTGCATTTGCTGTTTTGTAGTGAAGAGACTCATTAGTGGTGCTTTTCATTGGCAGAGGGGCTACACGAGGGTGGGCGGAAGGGGCTGCACGAACTTGTGGACCGAAAGGGCTGCACACTGGGTGTCAAGCTGGACTGCAGGCTTACACAATAGCAACCACAATAGCAAGTATGTGCGCAAGGGCAGGTGCACAGGCAAGGATGGGTGTAGGGGACGAGGGGATTAGTGTTTAGGAAGCGTACACAGCAGGTCACACTTAATTCACCAAAATAAAGCGCTCTCTCTCTCTCTCTCTCTCTCTCTCTCTCTCTCTCTCTCTCTCTCTCTCTCAGTCAGTGTGGTAGATTGGTTATGCCATTTACCCCTTGAATAACAGGTCTTGAGTTCAACTCTTGTCGGATAGATCTTTGAGGTCTCTTGGGATAGCTTCCTACGACGTTAAAATTCTCTTCTTCTCGGGTGTGTGTGGGTGTGTGAGTGTGTTAATAAGAAGAGGAAAATGGTATAACCTTTCTATCACCCAAGTGTGGTAGATTGGTTATGACATTTCCCTCTTGAATAACAGGTCACTACCAATTTCAAAATGCAACTAAACCCCACACAAGACAATACAACCATAGGTGATAAAACCCCTCAAGATCTCCAAGGAACACAAAGCTGAAGGGAAAAGCAAACGGATCAGTACAAGTATCAGCATACATGCAGTACACTCCAGTACACTCCCGCACAAATCTACCCCAGCCCCAAGCAATACACCTCTTACCAAGACATCCTCTGATAACACACCCGACTAACTAGTGACACTCATCACCATGAGTGCATAAAGTTGAACCACCATCCACGCCAATAACAAGAGTCCATTATGAAGATCTTGAACACCTAAAAGATGAATTCATCACAAGAAGAGGGCTGCATCGAACTTGGCATAGAGATCTTCACAGCAACAAGGCAAGTCAAAGACGACAAAGAGAAAAACCACCAAAACATGGATGGAAATTCTCAAAGTCAAGGGACAAGTGAATGACCAGGAAGCTTGCGCACGAATCTTTCAACTAAGCAAGACAAGAGTCTCTACCATCCATCACCTATCCACCATGGAGAACTCCAAAAACAAGAGAAGAGACTTCTTTAACTATATTATTTAAATGTCAATATTGCCTTGGTATGTGAAAAGAGTGTAGCAACCATAAAGACAAAAACAGAAGCTTGGACGTGGCATGATTATTAAGTTTTCCTATGGAAGCTCAAGCAGACGCAAATTTATGTACAAAATTGCACAAAGAAATCTAGTCGGTTACAGTTGAGGGATGACTGAATCAAAGAGAAACCCTCTCTTGATAGCCACTCGCCATTTACATGGTGCACACTCGCCATTTTCAAAGAGTTTAAACAAGGACATTGCAGCAATCTTCCACTTGAAATCTCAAAGACAGTAAACAAAGCAGATGATATCTACCTAGATAAATCCTGAAAAAGCCATCTTCACGTTCACAAGATTGCAAGTTCTAAACTCAACAACCCATTATCCATGGTTATACATAAAGACATCCGTACTCACATCCTCAATCACCCAATGCCCCAGGACTACATATCACACAAAAGCCAAGGGAAGGTTCCAAGATGAACATTTCTCTAACCAAACCAACTTCCCCATGGGACCATTAATCTGTCTCTTATACAAATCTACTAACTTCCTAATATCCACGCAATAGCTGGCCCACCATCGTCTGCTCCTATGGATATCATAGACAGCCTCCCTCATCCAAGAGATATCATGTACAGTCTACACTATGAATCTGATCATAGTTTATCTCTCTGGACCATGAAAAGTCTGACATCCTTTAGACAACTGCAGGAAAAACATGTCGACACAGTGGCCCATCCCTCATAAAATCTCTAGAAATCTTCATGGACCACATGCAAAGAAATAAGCATACAAAATCATGGATATCAGGACATCTTCTGGTGATGCAAAACCTCCTCAATAATCAAACTCCTCACCCAAATGAGGAGACTCACTCTCCTGCTCTCCCCAATAGTGCCTACCGTAAGAGGCACCTAGGAATGAATCTTCAAAGAGTCTAAAGGCTACTGAACCAGCCTATCCTTGGGTACCTTGGGCTGATCCTGAGAAGCATTCGACTACTGATCCTCATGCTCTGTTTGTCTACCCAACTGCTTTGAAACAACCTTTCAATCCTGATCTGGTAACCTCTCTTCGGGAGATCTATCAGGTGGCTGCTCTACATCATCCAACCTCTATCTCACTATCCATCTATAAACAAGGATAGGCTGCACTTGTTCGTCTGCCTACCTGTCTTTGTCCCCGTCTCTATGTCTGCTCATCATTGCGTTGTTGTTGATCACTCTGTTGTTGCTGACTCTCAGCTTTCTGAGCTCTAACATGCTGTTAAGCAAGGCCTGCTACTTTGCAAAACTCTCGTGTGCTTGCAAGGGCCGTCCCCATTGTGCAGGTAGCTCTAGAAAAGCAATTTTCACAAGATATTTTGGGACCTGCCATCTACTCTCAAAAGAGACTAATGTAAACTCTTCATACCACGAACACAGAAAAATCAATTTGTCTTGAAACGTGAGAGGAGAACGACTGACGACTCTAAAGGCAAGCTCTTGTGATGAGAAAATAGCAATGAAAGCACCTTCGCCCAGCAAGATGGTGTCCTCCATCAGGCCTTCATCCATAGCAGCTAAACAACCTGTTAGCCTGTCACGAGGCTGTGGCAACCACTAACCTTTGTTGTTGGTTTCTTTCCCTTGATTTTTATTTGATTTTTGGGACCCTCTTTGTAACAGACTTGGACACTCCAAGTCAAGAATCAACCGCGACAGCACCAAATAACCACTTCAAAACAATTCACAGATCACAATAGATTTGCACTGGCCCGGCGGAGTTCCGTGCCTAGAGATATTGGCCCCAAAGACTGGCGCCCCTTTCGGCATTTCTTTTTGTATTAATCAATTATCAAAGTACAAGAGAGCGGTTAGGGTTTCACTCTCAGACTCTGCGTCCAGATGCCTTGAGAAGTGAGGCCCTCACCACTAATTTAAAGGTTACAAGGGATGCCCAAAAGCAGAGCCACTAAAGCTTTTAAAATAAAAAGCATCAGTTCTCTCTCTCTCTTAGAGTCTTTTTCTCTTTTTTTTTATAAAAAAAAAGCAAAATTCGTGTCACTCATCATTTTCTCAAAAAATAAAATAAATAAAAAAAATCAGCCTCCGCAATTTCCGGAAATTAGGGTTTTTGGCAAAACTTAGGGTTTGTAAGAATTTTAGGGTTTCTGGCAAAAATTAGGGTTTCTGTTGTCCGCCACATCATCACTTTGTGACATACCCCCCTCTTGAAAGCATTGTAATCGACCGCGATTACGCCTGCAAAACCGACAAAAGCCATAAACCGTCTTAGCAGACACTGACTATTAGTACCTACGTAATAGGAACACACATCTAGCACATGTACAAAATCGACAGTCACATCACACGACATCACAGGACATCACCAGACATCACAGGACATCACATGACATTCAACATTCATTCGGATCTTAGACCATGATTTATCGGCACATCTAGGTCCAATCGGGACCTCATCAATGTCCGATTGACTAACCCCTATTGCAACCATGTCTATTCAAGATCAATCAGACCAAAATGCTACAGTCATTTCGGCTATCAGTTCCTGCACTCACAAGAAGTCAAGAACAAATCAGTATCATAATCAGGAATTCCATTTCATAAAGTCATCTAGCAGAATATTGTCAGCTCTCAATATCCCTGAAGCTCAAAGAGACATCAGTGACTTTAGTATCAAAATCGAGGCATCTGTTGACAAAGGAGCGGAGTAACTCCCCTCTTGTGCATCCCACTGCACCATATCTTCGGCCAAGCTGAGTTTCTGGGTTCCGTTTGGAGTAGACTATGCTAAACCAAAACATCGAGGTAAAGTTTCACAATCCGAGGAGTATCTGCTAGGTCCTCCTCCTCCATCCACTTCGCATCAAATGCAGGAAAGTTCTTGAACTAAACCAAGAACCGCCTTCAGACTTTACCTTTCTTCGTATCGTTATGTGCCAAAATCTGTTCAGGAACAAGGATCTCCTCGTTTTCTTCCACTTCGGGTTGCTCATCAGGCTCCCCATCATCAAGCACATCACCCTTAACAGGTTTCAAGAGACTCATATGCAATGCATTGTGAATCCTCCAAGTATCTGGTAGTTTCAATCGGAAGGAGACATTATTTATCTTTTCAGTTATCTGGAAAGGTCCGTAGTATCACATACTAAGCTTTGGAAAAAGCCTCTCCTTTCCCTTTTTCTTTCTTAGGCGTGCCTTCTCAAAAGTAAGAGCACCCAATCATCCTCCTTCAATTTCAAGTCGCGACGATGGCGATCCGCTGCCTTTTTCTGTCGTTCTTGAGACTTCTGCAAAGTCTCGCGAACCTTGGCAAAAGCCGTATCCAAATCTCGCGAATATTCATCCGCTTCCAATATCTAATCTTTCGTGCTCAGGAAGGATGGAACCTTCGCAGCACTTTCAACAATCTCACATGGCGTCTTCCGAAGAGTGTATCGTGTTACTGTAGGCAAATTCCACCAAAGATAGGTTCTTTTTCCATTGAGTCTTCTGATCTGAGATACAAGACTTCAATAAATCTAAAATCACTGAATTGGCAATCTCAAATTGCCCGTCAGTCTGCAAGTGGAACGATGACGAGAACTGCAACTGCGTGCCAATGTTCTCCCAAATTGCCTTTCAAAACAAACTCATAAATCTGGGGTCTCTATCGGAGACAATCGTCTCAGACGTGCCATGTAATCGGAAAATCATCGTGATTGTTCTGTGTTCTCGAGAGATCAAAAATGAAATCCATTGCAATACTTTCCCAGGGGTGGGTGGGTATGGGTAAAGGCTGTAACAATCCCTGTGCCTTCTGGCATACCAAGCAACTGCGCACAAACTCTTCCACATCCTTTTTGAGTCTCGGCCCAAAGAAGTATCTCTCTTGCCCCTTCATGGTGGTAGCAATGCCGCGGTGACCCGTAAAAGGTGGATAGTGCCATTCAGTCATAACCTTATCCCTCAACGGCTGTGTAACGCACAACATAGTCTTTTTCATCAAGTAGCCTTCCCGAAGGGAGTATCCAGCTACTGTCTCCCCATCCCGTATCCGTATGAAAATATCTACAAAATTTGTATCTGTGGCATACTGATCAACCATATCCTCGAAGCTCCTATGATGTATCGCGGAAACAGCCAGAACCAACGGTTTCCGAGACAAAGCATCTGCCACCACATTCTTATGTCCCTACACATGGACAATCTGGAAGTGGAACTGTGACAAGATGTTCGCCCACCGCATCTGCTTTTCCGAAAGCTGCTTCTGTGAGAAGAAGTAGCGCGAACTCTGATGGTCTGTAAAGATAGTAAAATCCGCTCCGAGTAGGTAATGCCGCCACTGAGTAAGAGCGTGGATAACCGCCAAAAGCTCTTTCTCATAGATCTGTGCTGTCATCTCCGGCCTAGAGAACAAACGGCTCTCGTAAGCTATGACATGGCCTTCTTGCATCAAGACCGCACCCATACTACAACCACAAGCATCACAATATACTTCAAATAACTTCTGTAAGTCTGGCAAAGTCAAAATAGGTCCCGTAGTCAATTTCTCTTTCAGTTTCTGAAAGGCAGTCACCTTTGTGGGTCCCCACCAGAAAGGTACACAGAAAGTACTCCTTTCTGTGTCAAGGTATGCAAAGGGGAAGCAACCTCTGCAAACTTTCGTATGAACCGCCTGTAGTACGAACACAATCCCAAGAAGCTTCTAACTTCATGGACATTCCTCAAATCGGGCCAATCACAGATAGTCTCTATCTTGGCCGGGTCCATTTGCACTCCTGCAGCTGACACAATGTGTCCCAGAAAGTGTATCTCTGGTAGGAAAAATTCACTTTTCTTTGCATTAATCACTATCGTGTGATCTCGTAATGCCTGAAAGACTTGAAGCAGATGATCTCTGTGTTCTGCCTCATTCTTGGAGAAAACAATGATGTCGTCAAAGAAAGTGCCAACAAATAGCCTGTACTCTCGAAAAATCCTGTCCATCATCCGGTTAAATGTCGTAGGAGCATTGGTTAAGCCAAAAGGCATCACCAAAAACTCAAATAATCCAAAAGTCGTCCGAAAAGCTGTCTTGTAGACATCTCCTGGCGCTATCCTGATCTGATGATATCCACTCTTCAAGTCAATCCTGCTAAAGCACGAGGATCCTTGTAACCTGTCGAGTATATCATCGATCCTAGGAATCGGAAATCTGTTCTTGATGGTGATTTTGTTGAGAGTGCTATAATCGATGCACATTCTCCAAGATCCGTCTTTCTTCAAAAACCAACAACACTGGAGAGCAATACGGTGAAGTACTAGGCTGGACAAGACCCTTTTCCAAGAGGTCTTTCACTGGGTTCATAATCTTTTCATTCTATACTCGGCTCACACGATAAGGTGGCTGATTCGGTGGCGTCCTTCCAGGTATCAGATCAATGGTTTGATCTTCAGGCCCTCTGAAAAGCAATCGGCATGCGTGTGGAGAAAAATCTTTGCGTTCTTTTGATCAGGTCAAAACATATTCAACCTTTATCCAGCGTTCAGTTCTCTCCCAAAAGAATGATTAAGAAACTGAAGTTCATCAAGTACAATCTCTAAGCCCTTCATTTATCAAAGTCGCTTTCTCGGCCCGGTAGTCAACCACGTCGTAGTTCTTGTGGTACCAAGGGATCCTGAGTAGAACGTCACTCGCGTGCCCTGAACACCCCTGTCATTGCAAACAAAGCTTGCCAATGCTCGGTGTAATGGCAATATCCCATCCGGGTGCTAGTCAAACTACCTCCGCCTGTGGCGTCAGTCTGTCGGGCGTAATTCCAAATCGAGCCGTCAATTTCAAGTGAAAAGAAGTTGGCCTTGGCTCCTTCAAAAGAGCTTCCTGATCCTTCACTTTGCCCCAAAAGCGGCAAAGTTTGTACTTTCATCATTAGATTCGGTGCAGGTCCCACGCCATGTGGTACCAGTTCTGCTTTTCTATCTGCCTTTTCTGCCACATTCCTCAGCTGCTCTCGAACTCTCAGGCCTGTCGTCGTCTTTATCATTCTGTTCTTTCTTTGCCTTATTAGGGCACTTCGCGGAGATATGTCCCTGTTCCCCACATCCAAAGCACTTCCCCTCTCTGATGAAGCGAGCTCTCTCCTCTGGAGTAAGCTTGGGTCGTGCATCATTTTTCTCTGGGTTGCTCTTTTTCTTTCTACTTCATTCCCAGAAGTCTGTTCGGCTCGTTGTGACATGGCCTCATCTGTGGGGTAGGTCAGACTGCCAGAGTGAATGGCAAAGTCCCGCTTCGCATGACTCATCAACTCCTGAATAGAAGCTAACTTCTGTTCCAAGCAGCTTGGATCTCTGTAGGTAGACCCAAGGTAAACCGCTCAATCTGTTCTCTAAACGAGATCTTCTTGAATGAAGAGGCGGGTAGAAAAGAGCTCCAAAATCTTTCACAATAAGCATTGATTGTATCTTTCTTGGTCATCCGAAGATGGTTCCAAGCAACTCGTACATCTCGTTCATATTCTTGCGTCAACCAAGAAGAAATAAAAAGCTCCTTAAATTTCAGCCATTTAACTGGCGCACTCTTGTTAAAAGAAGCGTGGACCACCAAGTACGAGCATTCCCCTTAAGGTAAGAGGTAGCTCTCCGAATCTTGGAGTGCTCTGAATAGCGTCCTCCCACAAAAGCGATGTCAAACTGCTGTATAAAAGACAAAGCCTCCGAAGCATCTGAGTATCCTGAAAAGTATCAAACTCGATCGAGTGGCAATCTTCCTTAAACTCTCGGACTTTCTTGCTTTTATCTTCGAGAAAGTCATACCGGTTGGCTTTGTAAAAATTCTTCTTGTTCGCATAAAACTTTCCGTCATCGGAATCTGAGCTGTCTGTAGACCATAGTTACCCGGAACGCGGAACGGGAATGGCAACGGGATCCCCGCGGAACGGGGGAACGGCTAGGGGTCCGAAACGGGAACGTCGCGGAACGGGAGGTATAAAAAACACCCAAATAGTGCAATTTTTAGCTTCTTGTGTTTAAATACAAGGAGTATTAGAGTGCTTTCACTCTAATACTCACAAAAAACTCGTTTTGAAGACCATTCAACCTTGCTATGACTAGATGATGAGAGAGAGAGAGAGAGAGAGAGAGAGAGAGAGAGAGAGAGTGAGATGGAGAGGGAGAGATTTGAGAGAGTGGAAGGGAGAGGAAGAGAGCTTGAAGGCTTGAAGCCTTGAGCCTTGAGAGAGTGAGTCTTGAGAGGGAGAGATCTTGAGAGTTAGAGGGAGAGAGCTTGAGCCTTGAGGATTAGCTTGTGAAGAGAAAGGGGGAGGGGGGTGCATTTTATGAGTCCTTGAGGCCTTGCACACTTTCAAAAGAAGCCCAAACATTTGCTTCAATTTTTTCAATTTTTGCCAAATTTGTTTGTAGCCATTGGCTGTTCCAGGGGCATTCCGGAACGGTCCGGGGGCGTTCCGGAACGGTCAGACATTCCGGGACGTTCCGGAACGTTCGGGAAGGGAACTGCCCCCCGGAACGCCGGAACGGGGGCTAGGGGGCGTTCCCCGGTAACTATGCTGTAGACGAGTCCTCAGTAGAACTGTCAGTCTCTGGGCGAGATGTAGCCTTCTTCTTGTCCTTTCCGAAGCTTTTTTTCTTGCTTCGCTTTTTACCTTTTCTGTCTTCTTCGCTCGAATCTGAAGAGCTAGAAGAACTATCAGAAGAAGAAGAAGAAGAACTAGGTACTCCTTCAAACTTGACACGCTTCTTCTGTTTCTTTGCCTTGTCAAAAGTGGACCGATGACCCAAATATCCCGGGAAGTCAGTGCCTTTCTTCTACTATTTGTCGTGCTTTTTGCCTTTCTTTTGCACGTCGAAAAGCTGAGCAATCCATGCATCGACCACGTTCTCCAGTTCCTTCTCCGTATATTTCTTGGAGGCAGAAGATTTCTTGAGAGCGGGTTTCGGGAGTGGTGTTGTGGTTCTCTGCCACTCCATCTGTACCTCTTGCAAAGAGGTTTGATTCATATATTTTGCCATCTTCGGGTCCTTGGCAAAATTGAGCATCATCTTTGTTGCATCATCAATCAATTTTCGACGCTCCATCTCTCTTTGCTCCGCCTGAGTAGGCCGAGGCGGACCATACTCTCTGTCTAAATCTTCGTTGTGATCCCAGTCCGCATCTCCAGATGCAGAGGGAGTCGACTGATCATTGCTTGAAGCCATAGGTGCCGCGGAAAAAAATTCGGGGATCGGATTTCTCGTAGAAGAGAAATCGGTCGTGCTCTGATACCACTGTAACAGACTTGGACACTCCAAGTCAAGAATCAACCGCGACAGCACCAAATAACCACTTCAAAACAATTCACAGATCACAATAGATTTGCACTGGCCCGGCGGAGTTCCGTGCCTAGAGATATTGGCCCCAAAGATTGGCACCCCTTTCGGTATTTCTTTACCCCTTTCGGTATTTCTTTTTGTATTAATCAATTATCAAAGTACAAGAGAGCGGTTAGGGTTTCACTCTCAGACTGTGCGTCCAGATGCCCTGAGAAGTGAGGCCCTCATCACTAATTTAAAGGTTACAAGGGATGCCCAAAAGCAGAGCCCCAAAAGCTTCAGTTCTCTCTCTCTCTCTTAGAGAGTCTTTTTCTCTTTTTATTATTAAAAAAAAGCAAAATTTGCGTCGCTCATCATTTTCCACCCAAAAAAAAAAAAGCCTCTGCGATTTCCGAAAATTAGGGTTTTTGGCAAAAATTAGGGTTTGCAGGAATTTTAGGGTTTCTGCTGTACGCCACGTCATCACTTTGTGACACTCTTTTTGACGTCACAAATGCTCGGACATTGTATGGCATGCGAAACGGCCGACAACCGAGAGTTTCACCCATAGCAATGAAGGGCAAGTCGCCACGAGATGGTCGGGCCAGTTGGCACTGAAATCCGAGCAGTAAAAGGGTGGCTAGGCTCAGTACAAAGTCATTTGGGCCCCAGGCGACAATTATAAGTTGGTGGGTACTAGGAAATTAAACCAAAAGGAGTAAAGTGGACACATGGCAGTAGGAGAGCAACCTATAGGCCACACACTCTCGAGAAGCCTCATTCATGAGGAGGCGCCCATTTTTGAGGGGGGGGCTGAATTTTGGAGCTCCTAAGTGACTACAGTGTGTGTGTGAGAGTAGAGGGTGCAGGTGATCACAGCTTTAAAGGAAAGCTTGACTTCTCCCTTGTCTCATGTAGCGCGATAATTTGCTCTCGCGCATGACTCTCTCCCCTTTGCACATATGGTAATGCCCCACTAGTTGGGCTTCTCAGTTGATTATGTACAATTCTGGGGGTTTTATGCGCATTTGCCAAGGCAAGGGCCTTCTGTACAGGAACCGAATTAGTTAATTGCTAATCCCCCATAGGAATGCACAGTTCCATCGTGAAGGATTACAAAACGGAGAGTTTTCTCGCGTGAAACTCGTCCAATTCAAAGGGGAACTTCCGAGAGCACCTGAGACACGCGTAGGCGTGTTCGCTCCGCTCAAAACGATCCAAAACAGAAAATTACAGCCTGTTGTGTTTTTTTGCAGGTTTAAAATTTTGCAAGAAATCACTAGGGAAGCCTCCTTGGGAATCGGGATGCGTGTACAGGGTTTTGGGCACCCGACAGTAACAAAACAATAGAATTACAGCACGCTGAAATTGACCTGCAGCTCACCAAAAAGTTTCCAAAAAGCAAGGGAAAGTGTCTTTGACGTCTACTTTTGACCTTTAGGAATTTTGCGCCATTATGCTGTTATGCTGGTAAAATTGGGTCAAAAACATGCAATTACAGCCATGGACAGGTTTGGACAGCTTGGTGAGAGTTAGATGAAATCATACAGATTATCCATTTTCAATAAGAATAAAGAAATACCGAAAGTGGCGCCAATCTTTGGGGCCTACAGGGTGTCGTTGTCTGCTTGGAAGCACTCTAGCTCCAGGCCGTGTTTTGTTTTAAGTGTAATTTCTAGTCACAGGTTTATTCGCAAAGTTTCTCTGTGTCGTAAAGTTCAAGTGTAAAGATTGGGTGAGAGCCAAAGTCTACCACCCCACAGGCCCGTTTCATGGTTCCGTTGCCAGGACAGAATCATTTTTTCCTTAAAGAGTAAGCCTTGGTTCGTTTTTGGCGAAGACACAGAGCACAGGAACTTGGAAGTACACTATGACTGACACCATGGGAAGAGGTTTTCTCTTCACAAGACAGACATGTTGTTTCTCCTCCAGTGTTCGAGGTTCGCGAGAGTTCACGGCCACCCCTACATGTACTTTTTGTTGATGTGAATGCTCCACAAGGTCAAGAGTTTATGACTCGGCAACTAGAAGAGGATGCATTCAAGACACAGTTGGTTGCTGCTGTGAATGTGTTTTCTCGGTTGGTGCGAAAACCTAGGTTTATGGAATTTCTGCAAGCGCCACCAGTATCACAGCAGACATGGCAACTTTCTCATGCAAAAGAGCCAATTGAGGCTCAAGCCCAAGTCCCTTGTGCGTCTCAGTAGGGCAGGGAGCACTCGCATGTTGCGGAGTCAATTGGGGCTCCAAGACAAATTCCTTATGTCCACAAACAAGTGGTTAGGATACCTATTCCACAGGCTTTACTAGTTTAGCCAACCACCTTTCAGAGTCCACATGTTGCATTAATGGACAGGGAACCAGTTTCTAGGCTATGCAACAGGTTCTTCCACCACCCCACGGTACATCGTGGGTATTTCGGGGGTGAATCTGTGTTTCAAAGCATAGCTGGTTATGCGCCTGGAAACCAACAATATATGCCAGGAATAGTCTTTGTGGGTATGCGAGGCATGATGCCGAACCCCATGTATGGTAATATTGGCATGCAGCAAGGGTTTCAGTGCAATCAAGGCCAGTTTGGGGTGCCACAAGGCAATTTTGGCATGGCTGATTTTTCTGACCAGCAGGCACATATGGCACCAATGACTCAAATGTCAATGGTCAAGGCGCGCCGATGATCTCTATTACACTGCCCATGTTGCAAACGCTTCCCTGTGATAATTTGGGAGCATTGGAAAAGCCAAAACCATACAAAGAAGGTGGTGCATTTGTGAAGTTTGATACTAAGACGAAGGCTCTCACTTTCCTCCAACAGTTTGATAGTGCCTATGCAGGGGGGGATTTTACAGAAGCCTCCAAGGTCGGGAAAGCTGCCACTTTCTTGACATAGCAGCCACGATACGGGATGGGACGTCTAATACTTCATGTACAATACGTGTACTAGACGTATTTTTGAGTATCAAAAATAACATACGTCAACTTTTTTAGATATGATACTTTAATAATAAAAACAAATGAAGCGCTTATGCACCTTTTCAAATGACTCTTCAATGCTTAATCATAGCATACATAAACAAGCACCATGAAGCTCTAAAGCATACAGGATCAGCTAGCAAAAGACATTAGAATAGAATACGTTTTGAGTAAAAAAACGCTAGAATAGAAAACGGTATGAGACGTACTGTATGCTTCAATACGGCACGTCCCATATTCTAAATAAAATACGCGTATTATAGCTACTATGTTTCTTGAAAGGTAATGCTCGTGCATGGTGGACGACACTGTATCCACCACATGGGTTTACTTCAAGCAAATGTTTACATCTGCGTGGCTGTCAAACGAATTTGAAGCCGATGTCATGACATATTGGCGCCAACGCACTGCCGCTACTTGCAAGAGCCTAGAGGAGTACAATCGGAGGTTCTGCTAAGCGTTGCTCTTAGTAACCTCCTACAGGTTTGTGCCATTGACAGAGCACATTAAGAAGTATTGTTGTGGGCTGCCTAAAGGGCTTCGAAACTATCGTACAAAGAACATAATGGCTACCCTTACTCAAATTATGGAAGTTGCCAACATTGGTCATGCCTTGTTGAAGGGAAAGGACAATGGATTTCAAGGCAACGTGAAAGGGGGTCAACAAAAGAAAAATTCAGCAAAGAAGCCCTTGGCAAAAACAGCTCTTGAAGCGTCACAGGGGTCATAAAAGGCAAACAAAGGCAAGGACTCAGTCGAGACGTCTGCTGGACAGGCAAAGAAACTAAAAAGGAAGCTTTTTGTGCGAAAATCGTTAAGAGAATAAGGCTTTAATGGCTGAGAACAAATGCTTTATATGCGAGCGGCGGGCCCGGTCATTTTGCTACATATTGTCCACACAGAAAGAGGCCAACTGACCTAGAGGACAAAGAGGACAAGAAAGGGAAAAGGCCCAAACCCACGGCCGACTAAGTGTCAAATATGGTGGGTGATAGGCAAAACTCAGATGCCGGTGAGTTATGCAGACCGTGGGGTAAAGTCAGAGACCAGACAACACTTATCTTCTTTGATCTAGGTGCTAAAGCAAACTTTATCTCAACAGAGTTGGGCATCAAAGCTGAAGAGATGGGGTACACAGCACAGGCAGGGTTGGCATGTCCTGGCCACTCAGAGTGTGTTACTCCTATCATTAGAAAGCTGCGTCTGTGTATTCAGTAATATGTAGACACAGAGGAATATATCATGCCACTGGAAGGGTGCGATGCGCTGTTGGGAGATTTTTGCGAGAGTTTAGTGACTTTTTTCTGACTCATTACCGTCTCAGTTGCCGTCGGAGAGGCTTGAGGATCATGCGATAGATTTGGTGTCAGGTTGTAGCCCACCAAATAGGCCTCCCTACAAGGTTAGTGCGGCCCAGTAGAAAGAGATTATGGGCCAAGTAGAGGAGTTGTTAGAATAAGGGCTGATTTAACCCAATTCTTCACCCTTTTGCTCCCCAGTGCTTCTAGTGCAAAAGAAGGATGGCTCTTGGCGCATGTGTATTGACTATCGTGCATTAAATAAGAATACCACCAAGAACAAGTTTGCTATTCTAAGGATGGATGATATTCTTGACCATTTAGAGGGTGATGCAATGCTCAACAAGATAGACGTTAAGAGTGGGTACCATCAGATTTGTATCAGGCTAGAGGATGTGCGTAAGACTACGTTTAGGACAACCTTTGGTCTTTACAAGTTTCTAGTGATGCCATTTGGTCTTACAAATGCTCTTGCTACGTTCAATAGGATGGTGGACCGGATTTTCCGCCCACATCAAAAGTTTGTTGGTACATTCTTTGATGACATGATAGTCCATTCAAAGAATGAAGAGGAGCATAGGCGTCACTTGACCATTGTGTTCAAAGAGCTACGCAGTCACACGTTGCTTGTCAATCCTAAGAAAAGTGAATTCTTCTTGGAAGAGATCCACTTTCTTGGCTATACAGTGTCAGAGGATGGTGTCCGAATAGATCCTGCCAAGGTTGAAGCAATCAAGACATGGCCAAACTTGAAGACTGTGTACAATGTGTAACAGACTTGGACACTCCAAGTCAAGAATCTACCGCGACAGCACAAATAACCACTTCAAAACAGTTCACAATTCACAATTGATCCGACGGAGTTCCATGCCTAGAGTTATTGGCCCCAAAGACTGACGCCCCTTTCGGTATTTCTTTTTGTATTAATCTGAGTTCAAAGTACAAGAGTGCGGGCAGGCGCTCACACTCAGACTCTGCGTAGGTACTAACAGTCAGTGTCTGCTAAGATAATTTATGGCTTCTGTTTGTTTTGCAGGTGTAATCGAGGGCGATTACAATGCTTTCAAGAGGGGGGTATGTCACAAACTAGTGACGTGGCTGCCCCAGTGCACACACACACACCCCTAGCTCACACATTTGGCGGGTTGGATTGCTACAGACTGGCATGATGACGTGGCTGCCTGTACGGCAGGGCCGGAAATCATGACAGGAATCACGCCGAAAATCACGAAGGATGACGTGGCAGGGCTATACGGACGCCAATGCTTTTCATGGCGAAATTTACAGCAGTTGTACGAACAGTTTGCTCTACACAAACCAGCAGCAAAAAGCAAGAGAAAAAGCCTACACAAATTGTTGAGAGAGAAAGCTTTGAATAGTTGCTTTATTTTGTGCCAAGCATGGCTTGAGAGAGAAAAGGGAAAGTTCCTACTTTATTTTAAAAGGGCTTTTGATTTTCAGTTTTTGCATCCCATGTAACCTTTGAATAAGTGGACTCGCCTCTCACAACTCAGAGCATATGGACGCAGAGTCTGAGTGTGACACCTGCTCGCACTCTTGTACTTTGAACTCAGATTAATACAAAAAGAAATACCGAAAGGGGCGCCAGTCTTTGGGGCCAATAACTCTAGGCGCAGAACTCCGCAAGGCCAGTGTCAAATCAATTGTGAACTGTGAACTGTGAACTGTTTTGAAGTGGTTATTTGTGCTGTCGTGGTAGATTCTTGACTTGGAGTGTCCAAGTCTGTTACACGATGTCCGTAGGTTCGTACTAGAGAAGGTTTATCAAGAACTTTGCCGAGATTGCTTCACCCCTACATGCTCTACAAAAGAAAGAGGTCACGTTCAAGTGGACACAAAAAGAGATTTCAGCTTTTGATCTCTTAAAGGAAAAGATGACTTCAAGGAACAATATGCTACTAATGAAAGTTTTGCAAGGATCTTTGAGCAGTTGCAAGATGGGCAACGGCATGAGCACTACCTCCTCAAGGATGGTTTTATGATGATGCATGGCAGACTATGTGTCACTAGGTCATTGCGACGTAAAGTTATGGTAGAAAGCCATGTCCCACCGTATGCAAGGCATCGTGGTATAGATGCGAGAAGTCGAGACATTCTTTTATTGGCCTACTTTGAGGAGAGATGAGGATGCCTTTGTGCGAGCATGCGTGAATTGCCAAAAGGTCAAGTTTGATAGGCAAAAGGCACCAGGGTTGTTACAACCACAAAGTAGTGCTATGGATTTTATTTGGGAATGCTGGTATATAAAACATTATTTGCAGATTCTGCAAACAGGCCCATTTTATCCCTATCAGGAAGAAGATAAAATCTAATCAAATGGCACGAATGTTCATGTACAACGTGTTTAAGTACCATGGTATGCCACAATCTATTGTCAGTGATCGTGATCCTCGTATGATGAGCCTGTTTTGGAGAGGCTTATTTGAAAACATGGGCACCACGCTCAAGTTTTCCTCCTCATTTCATCCACAAACTGATGGACAGTCATAAGAGGCTAAGTCTACTGTCTTACATCTGCTGAAATGTAATGTGTCAGATAATAAGGGCAAGAGGGAACAATATCTACCCATGCTTAAGTATGCATACAACAATACAGTGCATTCGTCTACAGGCAAGGCACCTTTTGAAATTGTTGAGGGTGGTAAAAAGGTTCCTCCCATTTTGCACACAAAGGACAAGATTTTTGAAGCAGATCGATATGTTGAGAACATGGATGAAATGTATACGAAAATCAAGCTTGCCTTAATGAAGACTCGGGCAAAGTAGAAAAGGGCTATTGATCGTCACCAATGTGAACTATTGTTTTCACCTAGTAATTGGATACTTTTACGGTTTGAAAAGGCAAGGTTAAAGAAGATGAAGGGCAAGGAACGGGTGTTTCCTAAGCTCAGCATGCATTAGTACAGACCTTTTCAAGTACTTGACAAGATCAACCATGCTGCTTACAAGCTGAAATTGCCTGACACTTGGAAGATTCGTAATGCGTTTCACGTGAGTCTTCTAAGACCCTTCGTGGATGATGTGTCAGAAGATATGCCAGATGAGGATCAACCAGAAGTTGAGGAACTTAATGATCTTGGCACCTGAGCAGATTTTGGTACATAAGGAAAGAAAAGTTAAGGGAAAACTTGCACGACGGTATTTGGTGAAATTCAAGCACTATCCACCTATGGATACAAAGAAGATGGAAGAGAACGAATTGCTAGAGTCACCAAATGTATTGCAGCTCTACCTTGAGGTCTTTGGGTTACAACCTACGTATGCCCCAACTCAACGTGTTCAAAAAAGGGGTAATGATGGAGCTAGCACATCAAATGTACATACAAATTCAGTGCAATAGAAGTGTACACTGCTCTACAAATGCTAAACGTATAACGCTCACTTCTACCATAGATAGAAATGGCAAAAGTTTCATTAAGTCATTTGTATCTATGTTTCATGACCTATCCTGCAAACATGTGATGATAAAAGAGTGCTGATCACACTAAATTATCTATGGCATGTATATATGGCATGCCATTGAGGACGTTTGCGATTTCAAGATATGTCACGACCCACGAGGCTATGGCAACCACTAACCTTAGTTGTTGTGGCACCTCTGTCACGGATGTAGCTTCCTAATCTAGTGCAAACATTCACTGAGTCATTTCGCTTAAAAGTTAATTGTAATTAATTCTAGAGTATTCCTTATTTTTACACGTAGATGGCCATTGGTTTGGTTATCATCTTGTTTGGAAATTAGAGCATATCCTCAAAAAATGTATTACAAAGCACAAAAATGGTCATTCCCTATAACTAATGCTTGTGTGGACAAGAGGAGCTAGGCTAGCAAGGGGATGAGATAGGAGAAAATTTTAGACCTGGAAGGATAAACGCCCATGCAAGTGGTCACAAAAGATGTGTTACATTCTTTCCTTTATAGTGAAAACCCACTTTGTAGATGAAAACAGTCCGATTCTACTATCTCGGTGGAAATGTGTGTGTGTGTGTGTGTGTGTGTGTGTGTGAGAGAGAGAGAGAGAGAGAGAGAGAGAGGGGGGGGGAGGGGAAGGGAGGAAAGGTAAAGTCTTCCTTTGAAACCTTCAATTTTCATTTAAATTTGAAAAGAGGAAACTAGTGATAAGATCATGAGGCCTACCATTAGATCTATGCATGGAACAAAGAAGGCACAAAAAAGAAAAGTTTACGAGCTCAATATGAGTGCCTCTCTTAAGAGCAAAAAAAGTTGGGGAATGCTGACAACAAGCTATAATACTACACTACATATGGCATTCTACGTCCAAGTTTTAGAAAACAAAAGAGGCTTTTTCTAATGTGTGTTTCAAAACAATAATGTGAGTAGATATCACTTTACTACTACTCTACTTGACTTGTAGACCAAAAAGATGTGATTAGTAGAGGTACAAAGACTACTCACCCTAAATATGTGAGCTTTGCATGTTGGGCTCAAGAACCCTCATCAATACTACATCATGCTAGTATTGCAATGACCCATCATTGTGAGATGTCAATAGCCCTAGACTCACCCCTATGGATATTATGATTTGACACACCAACCTAGATCTATCTCAAGTTCCTTGTTTGGTAGGCTGCAAGAGTTCATACACTCACACTTCTTGCACCGCATCTTTTATCAATAGTTTTGTAGTCATGGACTACTAGCTACGATTTTATGGTACCTTCTTGGTTTCTTCTACGCCAATCTCAAATCAAACCCTCATGCAATTGTGGACAACTCTCTCTCTCTCTCTCTCTCTCTCTCTCTCTCTCTCTCTCGTGCATATGTGCATGTGCATGCACATTGCTAGCTATTTGAGTGTGGTTGCTTGCTCTGACATTTTTTTCCACTCCAAACACTTCTACAAAAAAGTGTACAGGCAAGTTTGAGTGAGATTGCCTCAAATAGGTGCCAGGCAAGTTTGGCCATTTTGCTCATTCCCAAAATCAGCTTCATGTTGTCGTACAATTAGCTATCAAAACAAATAGTTCTGATTAGTAAGTCTTTTAGACTCATGGAGCTTAATGACTTGCAATCACACACTCCCAACACACAACCAAGGTCAATCTACTAATTAAAGATGCTCGATGACCTTTATTTCTCTGCAAAGACTCCATATCCAAAGGATTTAAAGTGTCGATTGCATGTTATTCTAAAAGGAAGTGACCCTATGTGAGGACTCAAATTACAACGCGTTTGATGTGCTCAATTAAATAGTATTGTGGTAGGTGTTATCCAATATTGTATCCACCATGTAGAGACAAGAGAAGGCACGCTTGCTTGAAGGCAATTAGGACGAAGCGTCTCTTGGCACCCACAAGTGAAATCCTTAAACACAAAATCCTAGTAGTCCAAATGAGCAGCACCAACCTAGTGAGCTTGTTGATGCCATTGGTCAATGAAAGTAGGTGTAAGGAGGAAGCACATGTGGTGGGAAAACCCAAGGTGGCCTCACATGGCTGCAACTTACCGCTAGCTCTCATTCAAATTCACATCAAGCCCTACATGCAACCCCATTTTCTATTTATACAGTAAGCATCCCGCTCATCTCCATGCATGAAAGTTTATCTATTGTAGTAGTATTTTTTATTCTTTTTTGAGCAAATAACATGCAACCATGATGGAAAAACCATCTTCCACAAGCAAACCAATTGGATCTTCCACACCATATTTCATACTTGGAGTAAAGGTATACAACCATGGCTAGACAACATTGGTGATATTCTAGCATCATCATTAGTTGTAGCTAACCATTAGAATAGTAGCCAAGACAATTGCAAGGATTGATTCAAATGGAAGGATTTCAATCTGTTTTAGAACAATCTAGAAGAGACCAATGACTCACAATGGCATACATGACTATGAGGATAAGAAGCAAGGAAAAATCAGCTTAGCAAGGCATGGACTCTCTGGGAATTGCCTCAACTTAGCAAGGCATGGACACTCTGGGAATTGCCTCTCCCCCACAAGCTCACCTTTATTATTTAGCTTTTGAAATGCTTGATCCAGGCTAGAAAACCAGCAATTTCATTGTTGCCAATCAACAGCTAACATGCATTAGAGATTCATGCAAATCCTTAAAAGTGTGTGATAATGGGATGTATAGCTAGTTTTCCCTTTCAACCCACTACATCACCCAAGTTGAATACTCCCCTCACATGGAGTTGAAGCTCAAATAAAGACAGCTTGCTGGAAGAGGAGTATATTCTTTAAGAGATGCACTATGGCTGCCACATTGAGGTTCCTTGGTCCAACAACAGCAGTTCCAAAACCTGTGACGGTGTTGGGCAAGGCCTCATGAGCAAGAAGCTACAAGATTTGCTCAAAAAAGGTAGCAGATGGCTTTCCAATATGCAAGGCTATCCATAAACTTACAAGAGTATCCCTCAATTGCCGATCCATCCTCTCCTTCATCTAAAGTGAATAGCATAATTTTCAAGTATTTCATCTTTGAGGCATCATAAACACTTGGGAAGATGCAAGAGAATGTTCATATTGGAAACTTTGATAAGTATTTGCTACAAAATGCTTCTAGCTATACACAAAGCTCCCACCTTTCTCAATCTAGTCAATATGTCTTCAAGATTCCAATTCCATAGGCAAAAGCTTCTTGACCTTCAAATATAATTGATTCATTTACTTAATATTGAAAGATAAAGAGGAACTACATGAAGAAGGGGGAGAGGACATCTCATTACCAAGTGACTAAACAGGTGTGCTATAAAAATAAAAGGCATTAACATGTTGTTCATTCCCATCGTGACCATTACATGAACATAACCGAAAGAAATCACTTTGAGAAAGTCCATAATAGCATAAATAAATTAGACTCCCCTTCATTTTGAAAGGTATCATGTGTGTAGGTCCTCTTTTCTTACTAAATGCTACATGAGCAATATTTGTACACAAGCTAGGGCTACATTTGCCCTTGGTTTTGTCTACTTTATGGCATCTATCTCTTGAGGCCTGAATCGAGTCCCGTAGTCTCATTGTAGTACTATTTACTTCATATTCTATGAAACATGATGCTAATAAAGTGGATAAGTCATCGTTGCTAGATCTCTCTCTCTCTCTCTCTCTCTCTCTCTCTCTCACTCACACACACACACACACACACACACACACACACGCACGAGTTATTTCACTTGACTCGGCTCTTAAATTGGACAAAAAAAAGCCTGGATGTTTTTTCTAAAAATAAAAATGTTTTTTTGACTCGGTGCGTGGTGTACACACACACACACACACACAAAATTACATGATGTCTTTCACTTGACTCATCTCTTAAATTTGAAAAAAAAGCTTGCTGATAAGTATTTTGGGATCCCTTCATCTACATCTCTATCAAGCCACCCATTACATGATCACACAAACAGTTGTCGCAGTAAAAGCATGTGTTTCGACGCTCAGGTAAAGGTAAGATACGAGTCGCCAAGACTACCCCATACTCCCGGGTGCGTGGTGTACTGTTAAAATATCCTCTTAGGGGATGACCATAACTATGATACAAAAAAATATTATGAGGTGGAAGGAACTGGGCTAGCACGTATAAACGCTCAGAAAAACCTGGCTTCAGTGAATGTTCTATGTAATAATATTGTGGCCCTAGGCCCAGAGCCTCAGTTAACCATCGCCAATCTGATATTGTTACTAAAATGCTCGCGACCCCAAAGGGTCACACGCGTCACTCGGTCCTGATATGTCCACCATTTAGTTTGAGATACAGAGGTTCCTAATTGTGGAAATAGATGAAGTTCATAACGAAGTAAAGTTGCTCTCCGAGTAGATTCACTTGACTGATGAAGATGAGCTGTTGCTATGGCAAAAACCAGTTCCTGACGGTAAGCCATATTAGGATAGATACACCCGAGGAGCAAATAAGCTGGATATGTTAACTCGGGAAAAGTTACTCCATACCAATACTATGGACTTTGTTGTGTAAAAATGTCATCTATCTTTATAGAACCACCTTTTGACTTCGAGACAAAATTGGAAATAATAAATGATTGCTTAAAATCACCGTCTCTATGTAGAGTAACTCACACCGTTAAGATGGGGGCATGGATACTTTACCCTAGTGGAGTACTGTATGACATAAAACTCATTGTAGGTTTTGTAGTATGGATAACGGGTTGTGTACCATGAACCTGGGTTTGGTACAATAATCACGTAATGGATTACGAACCGTGTATCAACCATGTGAGCGGTGTTTTATCGGTTGCCAGGGTGTAATTGGGGATAAGGGGACTGAACCTTGCATTTAACTTAAAAAAAATCTCAGCTTTATACACAATAGAGTACTGTGTAGCGTTTAAACTCTTCTCTCCATTTAGTAGTCGTGCTTCCTGCTGCACGCTACCGCATGTGGGCTAGGGTTTGGTCGGCAGGTGAAAGTAGCAGCTAATGTGGTGCGACATTGTCTGGAACGTCCGGATCTCTAGCTGAGGACAATCCCTGAGTATATGGCCCGTATGGGCGACCTCGAGTGGTGGAAGGCTGTCCGAGTTTGGCGTATCTTCTTCTGATGGACATCAACAGATCTAAAAGCCTTTTAAAGGTGAGTACTCATACTCACTTAGCATCGTGCTTTGTATTCACTTGTGTGTGCATTCTATACTATGTGAGTTAGAAGCTATTTTACTACTGTGTGCTCAACATGCCGAAAAAGAATGGGAAGGAGATCGTGGAGGCTTCTGCGTCTCCTAATCTACAGGTCAAAGAGAAAATCTTTCTTGCTCTAGAGTCTGTCAATTGATATTGTGAAGCTATGTTGAAAAAGTTTTGAAAGGCTTCAAAAAACCAGTAATTTAGACTTTTTTTATAGGAAACCTGTTCTGGAAACTGTTCTTACTGGTTTATGGGAGAAATGTGAGTGGGAGTATATATCTGCTTTGGGACAGATGGGAAGTTGTGATTCTCTTTGACTAATGGTGTATGTTTTCGTCAAAAAACCAAAAAATATATATATAACCTGGTTCTGGAAACTGACTCTTACTGGTTATGAGAAGAAGTGTGAATGGCTCATTTAAAACTAAGAACTACCTAGTTTTTTTGAATGATGGAAGTAATAAGTCTGGTTTTTGTAAAATGTGCTGTAAAACTGGTTTTTTGAGGAAAAATTTGTCCAATTTTTTCTTTTAAAAAAAGGGGAGACTGCCAGGTATGAAGGATTATGGCTGCAGTGAAAAGAGGATGGTGTGGTACTTAAAGGAAAGGGTTTGGATGTATGGGTGATGATGTTATGTTCTGTAAAAAAGCTACTCAATAGATGTAATGTACTCTTGAAAGGGATACTGCAGATCCGGAAAAAAACCAGAATTTCACAAAAAATGAGCTGTAATGATCTTATAAGATTTGAAAGATATTTTGGTTTGTTGTAACACTACATTGCTGAGGTACTTTTGAGTAAGAGGACAGACCCTAGACTGATTCATTTTCTAGTTCTGGTGCCTATTCTATTGAATCGGCTAAAGATTATTCTTAGGTCACTGAATACAGGTTTCGAAAATGTTGCCCTGTCTTCTGATATTATGTAGGTAGTATGTGGCATCACATACCCGATTGTAGGAGTAAATATTGTTTTTGAAAATTGACTCGACCTTTTTTACCATATTACATCACCTACTAGTAAGATTGATTTTTTTTTAGAGCAGATGCCTATCTTACTGAATCGGCTAAAAATTATTTGCCGAGTACTGGCTTCTGATATGTTGCCTTTTCTTTGATATTCTATAGAGATAGAGTAGCATCACATACCGGATTGAGGTAGAAAAAAGCTGGTTTCAAATTTACTTGATCTTTTTTACATCACATGCTATGAAGATTAGTGATAGTTTCCGGTGACTTATCACTGATTCAACGTAGTGACGGATTTCTGATGGTCATGGTTGGCTTGACCCTCAGCTATTCAATAAAATTTGCTTGTCATCATCTGCTCGCTTCTTAATTTCACTCAAGTATATATGAACTGATCTTTACCTACCTTCTAGTGGGCTGGTTTAAAAGGTTCTCGATACTATAAGGAAAGTCATATATTTCCCTTTAGCTGATCCTTGCTGGTTAATCTTTTGTCGTGTCTTTCTCGGACGAGGTATGAGTTGGATCTAGGGATTGACTCGTCTAGGGTATTATGATATGAAAAACTGTTTATAACTGGCTTGGGCTACAATATATCAGACATGACATAATAAACATAGATATTTCTTGAGAAATGAAGTTAATATATTTAAAAAAAGGGGGAGCTCTGGTTTATAAATTGGTAAATTCTTAGAAGTTTCTTTGGGGATATCTAAGCTTGTTTATAAAAGGGTTCTTGAGGTAGGATCTATTCCAAAAGATTGTTTTTTCTATACTTCAAACCACAAGGAAGAGGTGGTCCTTAATAAAACTGAGATATGGCTTGAGATTAACTATGCCTACCGCTATAGAGTGAAATTCTCTCCAGTCATATTAAAAAAGAAGTTTTTCTTTTTCCTGAAATCTTAAGTTTGGCAAAGAAAGTTTTTTTTAAAAAAAAATATATATGGCAAAGAAAGTTTTTTTTTAAAAATATATATAAAATCGAGGAATAACCAGATACATAGCTGCTTTATGGGTTTTCAGTACTTTCCTTTATCAAATGGCAAAAATGCCAAGGAACTTTTTTTCAAAAAGAACAAAATACTAGTTAAGAACTATGTTTTTTTTAATGGTGACATGGATAACAACTGGGATGCCCAGCATCACTTGCGTACAGTCACGTGCTAACGAATTGTTTTCTTGTGGCTATGGATGCAGGTGAGGGCTACCTTCTTTGATTAAAACATTCTCTTCTTAACTTATGGCGGATCTTTTACCATGATGCAAAATTTCCCAGACTGTGGGATTGCGGCCTCCCGCAATATATTCTGTTATCTTCATTACCTTGCACAAAGTTTATTTTCAACTGCAAATAAATTATTGTACAAATCCATTGTATTATTCTAGAATTGTTGGTCTGTGAACAGGTAGTGTTCATTTGCGTATATATTTATAGATTTAGAACTGCTACACACACACACACACACACACACACACACACACACACACACACACACACACACACACACACACACACACAAGGACAAGTATACATCTAAATAATTAAACACCAAGATTAACACTAAGATGTGGAGGGATAGAATGATTTTTAGTCAAAGATAATCCAAAACCACCTTTCCATTATGGAGTCTCTCTCTCTCTCTCTCCCTCTCTCTCTCTCTCTCTCTCTTTTTTTCTTGATGCACACACCTTGACAGACATCATCCTCATCGTTGCTAGATCTCTCTCTCTCTCTCTCTCTCTCTCTCTCTCTCTCTCTCTCTCTCTGTCTCTCTCTCTCTCTCTCTTACACACACTATATTACTTAAGAGCCCCTAGCTTATTTTGACATTTAACTCCTAAAAGCTTTACCATATTTGGATCCACACCATGGGATTTGGCCTGTCTATAACACAGGTAATACGTTCTCTCTCTCTCTCTCTCTCTCTCTCTCTCTCTCTCTCTCTCTTACACACACACACACACACACACACACACACACACACACACACACACACACACACACACACACACACACACACACACTATATTACTTAAGAGCCCCTAGCTTATTTTGACATTTAAGTACTCCTAAAAGCTTTACCATATTTGGGTCCACACCATGGGACTTGGCCCGTCTATAACACAGGTAATACGTTTTTTTCTTATGGGGTGGTTTACTACCCTATGGAAAACCTGGCCTAAAGGCACTAGGGTAATTTCCTTTGCAATGTAGGCGGCCTCGCTGTCTCAGAAGGAGGGTCACTCCACTCATGCCGATTTTGCTCATTCCAAGGGATTGGCGGCCCACCTCCCTCCTCTATATAAAGAGGTGAGGGCGCATCTGAGCCCCTCACTTAGCTTTGTTTGTTGTTCTGCTTGCATAAAGTAGGATTGTCTATCTCTTTTACATTGAAGAATGGAGCTCGCAACACAAACTACTCAGGTTTGCCACTTTGCTCTTTCGTAATGTCCTACAGAACTACTTTTTATATAACAAATAATCATTGTATCAATGTTACTGTAGCAAGTTTTTTGGTGTGGATTTTTTATGAAGATGTCGCTCAGTATAACATTACCTGGTTGTCGTTCCATGAGGTGGTGAATATCTATGGTGATGGTATTTTTGGCTTGATTTGAACCGTACAGTATGGTTCGGATTGCTGGCAACCCTGTGTAGTTACTGGTCTTAAACACTTTATGATGAAAACGTTGATACACAACACATCCTATTTTTTGGTGATGTTATTATTTTTTTGGCTTTGACCCCTACATTGTGGTTTGGATTGTTGGTAATGCTGTGTAGTTACTGGTCTCAAGCATTTTGTGATGGTTCCGGGTATGGTATACCAACTGTTAACCGTTTGTTAATTTTTTGTAATAACTGGTTTGAGTGGGGGGCTACTCTACATTAACAATGGTTTGTTGTGGGGGTTACTGCTGCAACTTAGCTTGGCAAAACTTTTTCGTCCATGGCATTCTTGTGCAGCAACATACTTATAAGCCACCTCCATAGCTTGCAATAACATAAAGCATATAACCATTTTAGAAATAACCTTTGAGAGCTATCTTTCAAGGTAGAGTAAGGGAATCTTTCAAAATAATTAATGGCTCTAAACATTAGCTCATTAGATTTCAGTTGAACTTTTTAAAAAGGCTCATTCGAAATACAAGAAAATATAATTTGAATGGTGAAAGCCCATAGAAGATAGAACCAGAGAAATAGAGAGATCAAAGGTCAAAGGTCAAAATTCCCTTCCATTAGTTATATACACTTTATATAGCATTTTCAATTTTCTTTCTCCATTCCTTAATCTTTAGATAATCTATTGTCTCTTTCTGTTTCTCTCTCCAGATAAGCACCACCTCCATAGCTTGCAATAGCATAAAACATATAACCATTTTCAAAATAACCTTCAAGAGCTATCTTTCCTGGTAGGTTGAAGAATTCTTTCAAAAAAAGTAATTAATCTTTTTTATAAAAATAGAGCCATTACGAGAGACATTAGTTTATTAGTCGTTAGTTTCTTCAACAAACATGGAAGAAAGTAGAATCTGAAGCATGAAGAATCATGGAAAATTTTAATCATAGAAATAAGAGACAGTGCAAGGTCCAAATTCCCTTTCATTAGCTATGTACACTATGTATAGCATTTGAAGTTTTCATCATACATGCATTCCCGTCTCTTTAGATAGCATGCAAATAGCTTAAAAGAAGTGAGACCTCATGAAAATGTGGTAAACTTATGTGGCATCTATAAATTCTCAATTGTTTAAGATTAACAAAGTTCTTCAAAACATAGAAAGCATAAAAAAACGTGCTTTTTGGGCATTTTAAAGCAAAAAGGAGTGTTTAAAGACATGGAAACTAGCTAACACATGCTTCTCCATGCTATTCCAAGGAGGTTAATAGCTAATCAGGCGCTTGGAAATTCACGGGAATTTTCTAAAACTTAGTGTAGGATTTTTTAATTTCTTTTATTTTTTGGTAGCCGAGTCATACGGCTTTTTCGTTTTGTACACTATCCTCGCTTGTTTTTTTACATTGTAGGTGTTTTCAAAGGAAACTGTGGTGGTGGTGGTGGTGACCTAATTGATATTGTATTGGCCGCCCAAAATACAAATACAAGGAGATAGAGAAACAGAGGGCTGACCTGCTGCTTTCTCCGCGTAAAGAAGATGATGATTACGGATGATGCAGAATTGAAGATCGCCATGAGAGCAAATTAGCTGTAGCTGGATGAGGGGAATGAAGCCTGGTCCGAAGCTTCTCTTCATCCACCATATTACTGCAACTTGCAAGCTTCGTCTAGTCATGCAGACGTATACCAATGATCATCGCTTGCCTCAGAACCCGATCAATACAGTTGAAGAACTGCTCTCGAGCCAAGCTACAATCCCCTCATCCAAGCAGCTTCGAAGTTCGGCTTCGTACATCTCTCTCTCTCTCTCTCTCTCTCTCTCTCTCTCACACACACACACACACACACACACACACACACTCACACACACACACACACTCACTCACTTTGAATCATAAACAGAAAGCATGGCTCGGGGATCAGATCAGCATTTGATATAGCAAGATAGCTACCATACATGGCAGCAACTTGCGGTACTGGCGCTAATGATAAAATGAGAAGCGCCATTGCAGCTGCAGCTGCTGCGTTCAGTGCATTGCATTTTTATGCCTAGCTGTGGCCGTAGTAAGCTACGAGTACGTGCTGCTTGATTAAAGGAGGAGCATGTGCCGCACCAAATGCTGGAAGCATGCCACCGCGGTTTTAGAGTAGATGACAAATTTGACAAAATTGACGAGAAATATAATTTAATTTAACGGGGAAGGTGGTAGGCTATATATCTCATTCAAATTTCCAAAAAAAAAAAAGGGTTTTAAACTAGGGCCTGCCAATGCCAAACAAAAGGTTGGAATCTCTTGACAATTTTGGGGGATCCTTTTGGACTTTGAAAATTGGAGGCTTGGCGTATGCAAGGGCAGGCCATCATTGCCATTGTCCCCCCTTCTAAATTCCCTGCGCTTGGCCCCATTTGAATCCCCCTCTTCCGCTTCCTCCTCCATTCTTTTATTCTCTCACCCAAGCACCCCTAGAAAGAGAGTAGTGGTGCCTTTTCTCTCTCTCTCTCTCTCTCTCTCTCTCTCTCTCTCTCTCTCTCTCTCTCTCTCTCTCTCTCTCTCTCTCTAAGACACACATTGCAATTTGCCACACCTTCCTCCTAGAGTGTGGACTCTCTAGCTTGGAAGGTAGTGCATGGCTTAATTTATCCATACAATTCAACCCCTAACTCCTCCCCTTTCCTTTATGAATCACATATCTCAAAAAGGAATGTTGAAGAGTCTTATGTCTGGACTCTAGTATTTTGACTCTTTTATGGTGTGCTTCCATTTATCACCCTTAAACCTAAAGCCCACTATTCTGTGGAAGCCTTAAGGCCCTCTTGCCTTCAAAGTTCCAGTCAATGCCCTTATTGACGTTCCACTGGCTAGACATTATTTGCAAAAATGGGGCTTGTGAAGGGTCGTGGATGCAAGACAGAGAGAGTGAGAGAATAAGAAACAAGAGGATATTGAAGCAGCCACTACAATGAGCTAGAGTACCAAACACTGGCATATAAATAATGTGCGACAAGCTAGTGACACCCGTGCATCCGAGGAAGAAGAAAAAGACCAGGATGCCTCTATAGCATTCCCGTCACACACTTCGGAAAGACACCAACATGCAAAATCACACCGAGTACAAGAAACCATTGAGCACCCTTCCTCTTGATCTAGCCCTCAATTTGAGATACATGCATACATATAACTAAGAACAAGATTAAGGAGCTGAAAGGATATTATATAATGATTCTCAACAACAATAACACATTATGATTCACAGTATGTACAAAAACCATTTATGAGAAATCACCAAAAACACAATCAACAACATAAAAAGTTGTAAAAGAGCCTCCCGTTACTATTATAGGATGTTGGATAGGCTGTTGCAAAAAATCTACACTTAGACTTTACAATCTGAAAACACAAGAGAAAGGATTGTACCCAGAACCATGGCTAGAATAATGGACCAGCCCCTCACAAAGGAGGATTTGAAAACCTCTATTGAAGCTCTTAGGTAGGCAAATCCCCTGAAATTGATGGTTTGCCCAATGAGTTCTACCAACATTACCAGAATTTTCTCATTCCACACTTGATGAAGGTCTGGCAAGAAGCCTTGAAGATAGGAGCTCTTCCCTCTTCTCTAAACACTGGGGTCATCAAGCTCATACATAAAGGGGGGGGGGGGGGGGGGGGGGGGGGGGGGGGGGGGGGGGGGGGAGGACTTAGGGTCGATCTGGAAACCTATTGCCTGTCTGACCTCTGCATATAGAGTTTTTGCCCTAGCTCTAGCAAGGAGGCTTATCCCTATAATGCATGGTATCATTCTCCTATAGCAAAAAACTTTCATTAAGGGTAGATCTATCTTGGATGCAATCATTACATTATGGGAAGCTATAGACTATGGTGGGGACTTTGAGCAGAGCTATATGTTTTTCAAAATTGATTTTGATAACACTATAAGAGGAAAAATTGAGAACCGCTTCTATTACCTTAAATTAACAAATGGAAAAGGAGAGAGAAAAAAATTGAATTAGCGGTAATAAATGCGGCAATAGGCGCGGCAATTGTTTGTCAGCAATAAGCGCGGTAATAGACGTGGAAATAGATCCACAACTATTATCGTATATATTGCTGCACCTATTACCGCGGATACTATCACTATATGGTTATTAAAAAATAAAGGAGCTCATTTGGGGCACCCAATTTTGGGTGGCCCAAATGAGCACCTTTATTTTTGACATGCATAAAACATATGAAAGTGTAAATAAACAAATAAACAATAGAATCTGAATATAACTTACCTGACAATTTAAAGTGCAAAGACTAACTATTTAAAAAAGTTACAAATAAGATGAGAATTTTAGTTCAGTTGTATATACATATACTCATAGAGTGCCACGTTGGGACTTTAAGAGAGGACTACAAATAATTTTCTATATGCCCAAGTCCTCCTCCTCCTCCTCCTCGTCCATAGGCACGCACGTTTGATCACTCTGATTCTACATTAACCAAAACCAAATTAAACAAACATAACTTCTTTAAACACTTAATATAATATGATTTGTCTAGACTTACTGCCTGTAGAGATCCAACCGTTGAGTTGAATTGTTAGCGAGACACTGTGATGGTTCTCCAACAATTATCGCCAAGTTTTGAATTCTCTGTGCCGCTCTTGAAACTTGACCATCTCTCTGGTTGGTCGACTCAGAGTGATATTTTTCTAAGTTATCAATAACAAAAGAAATTCATTAATCACTATGAAAATCTCAAGTGTTTACCGCACTGTTTTACCGCGTTTTGTAGAGAGAAGGTCCAAACTCAGTTGGAGAAGGAGGGGGGGCGGGGGGTGGTTCTATTTAAACTATTACCGTGAGTTTTTTTGCCCTTATTACCGCGTTCATTACCTCATCTTTTACCACTTGTATTACCGCGTTTATTTTCGATAAAAAAAATAGCGCTAAACTTTCAAATTCTGGCTTAAATATCCCCCTCTCCCCTTTGAAATTTTGGTGTTTCCCTCCTCTTAATAAAAATTACAAAATATTGTATGAAATTTTCAAATTTAAAAAGAAGAGAGAGAGAGAGAGAGAGAGAGAGAGAGAGAGAGAGAGAGAGAGAGAGAGAGGTGGGAGGAGGTGATAATACGATTACACTTGGTTACAACTAAAATAATCACTGTCACTTGATTAACATAATTGAGCATGTTCACAAAATTAGAGAGAGGAAGAGGGGGAAGAGATAGATGAATGGATTACACGACAGCTACAAAATGTTTATTAACCATCTTCCAATAGATCCCTACATGAGGCATCATCCAATTCTAAGCCCATGGCTTCTAAATCAATAAAGAGAGAAACGGAATTGTCGTTTGTGGATGAGTTGGCTTCATCATCTTTAAATTCTTCATCCTCCATCTCATCATCTTCATGATCATCATGACAATCGACAGCTGCAAAATGTTTATTAATCATCTTCCAATAGATCTCTACATGAGGCATCATCCAATTCTAAGCCCATGGCTTCTAAATCAATAAAGAGAGAAACGAAATTGTCGTTTGTGGATGCGTTGGCTTCATCATCTTTGAATTCTTCATCCTCCATCTCATCATCTTCATGATCATCATGACAATCATCCTCGCTAAGACTTTCCGCCGCCGGACTTGATTCATTGACCTCCCTCTCCTTTGTCTCCACCTCATCAAAAGTCGGAGGTGGAAGAGGGTCGAAGATGGTCTCCACTTCATTAGTGAAAAAAATAATTCTCCCCCGAGGTGTTACGGGGATAATAGACCAAAGTTTTGGTTGGTGGATTGCTGGGATATATATGACCTATAACACTACAAGAGGTTGTGTGCTCTTGTGACGCTGTTAGCGACGGAAATACACTGGGTTTTTATAACCCCTGACGTCGCTAAAACCGTCGCTACGAGAGCATCGCTATATGCGATGCTATAGGCGTCACTATATAGAGACGCTCATAGCGATGCTCATAGCGACGATTATAGCGACGTTTACACAGAAGTCTATAGCGACGCTTATAGCGATGCTCCAGAGCCATAAATAGCGACGGTTATAGCGACGCCCGAGAGATTTTTTTTTTGGTGATAGGGCATTGAATGCCCTGCCACCCATCAACCATATTGTACTTGATTCACTTTTTTAAAAAAAGTGCAAGGGTAGATAATAGACCCAAAATAGTCACCCACAAGACGCATTGTTTGCAAAATTGACAAGCGTAAAATTGACAATTGTACACATCATAGGAAAAATGAATTGATTGGCAAATGTAATGATGACAATTGTACAACATCATAGGCATAAAGAATTGATTGGCAAAATGAACTGCGGTGACAAATGTAATAATATACATGGTTCAAAAAGACGTATAAAATCCGTCTCATGATACATAAGCTATAAGAAACCCTAAACTAATGCTATCTAGCTACTGCTAAACTGACGTCGTCTAGTCAGACTTCTCATCGCGTCCAAGCGGCGTATTTGTCGGATTCTGCAAAAAAAGACAATAAGACAGCTTTCAGTAAGTATAAACATATAACGACATTTATAAAACAATACAAAAAATAGCAAAGAGTAAACCCTAATACTAACCATGCCGCCGCGAGAACTGAGAATGTCCATCAGGGCGTTTAAGCCCTTCCTGCCTGCGTACTCGTGCTCGTACGATGTGGGATCACGTCCTATCATTGACCACTGTCAAAACATACAAAGATTTCATTATGTTAGAATTAAAAAACTCATAAACCCTAAACTATCGAACGTAAAGAGCAATGCAAAAACACTTACAAAATCGGCCTCAAATGATGCCCATCCACCGCTCCCCAAGTGGTGCGAGCTCCCTGCCTCTACTCGCGCTCTGGCTGCATCCTTTTGTTGCTTCCACTTGTCGGGATTCTCGCGCGCTGCTTTCTTTGCATTCTTCCAATCTTCTTTGGCCACCCAATCTGGCCTGTTCCACCCATGCTTGATTGCTTTTTGCACTTCGGAACGCTTGTGTTTGCAGTATTCGCGCATTCGAATCTTCATCAGGTCTTCATTGAAGCGCTGATCCCGTGTTGGAACGGGAAACTGATCATGAAGTATGTTGATGACTCTGTCTTTTAAATCACTTGGTACTTCACTCCATTTGTTTAGTATGTAGTGTCTTAACAGCTGAGAGCAAAGACCACGCATGCGCGAGATCACCTTCTTGCCGTCATCATCCATGATGATGCCGCTGCTGAAGTCGACGGAGTAAGGCAAACCCTCTGGCCGGTGACGCGTGAACCTGGGTGTCCCGGCAGGGGTCTCTAGCGGCGTGTCGATGGGGGTACGGACGTCAGGTGTCTCCATCGGCGTCTGGGCCCCGAAGCGAGGAGTGTTGAGTGGGGTGGCTCCTGGCGGAGTAGGTAGAGGTGTGTAGCTGCTAGGAACAGTCAGCCGTGCAAAACCTGGCGTAGATGGCGATGCTGTGGCTGGTGTGGGGGCGGGCAAAGAAGGGGAGGGTAAAGAGCCTCGTCGAACACGAGACGGTGTGGAGGCATCGGCGGCGGAATCCCCACAACAACCGCCACCGCCACCACTAGAGCGCCGGTGTCTAGACGAGTGTGAAGATCGTCTCGTCGACACCGAAGCTTCGGAGCGCGCCGAATGCTCCGAAAGAGAGGGAGATGCGGATGGAGTAGGAACGCGCGATAATGCGCCAGAGCGATGACACTCCACGTACCACTGTCTCTGCTGCGGTGACAAAGAAGAAAGAAACTCCTCATCATCCATACCTGCATTAAACACACGAATATTTAAACTTAATATTGAATGAATAGAGTAGACAATGACGCAAAGACCATTAAATACAATGACGTAATGACGCATATAAATACAATGACGCAATGAATTGAGTGATAGAAGAGGCAAGTCGAAAACTCAGAATTTTCAATCAAAAGCTGTGAGCGCGAGTAGAAAAGAGCGTTATACACCATGGAAGGTACTTAGAGAGCCAAAGCTTTTACAACACGAAGAAAAATTGTTCAAATACAATATTTGTGGCTTTAAGAGATCTCTCTCTCATCCTTGCATAACTCAGCATAACTTCCTATATCTATATAGAGCTCTCCGTTTAAACACATATCCTCTGTTTCATTTTGTAGCTCCTCTGCATGCACCCCATATAGAGTAGTAGCATCTTGATGCTCGTCTGGCACCACCGCAACGGCTTCTGATTGAGCATCTTCTCTGATCTCCTCCATTGATGCCGTTGTGATTGGCACATGGTAGCCTTCATACGTCCTTGCACTACGAGGGGCTACCTCTATGATGTACCACCAGTTTGAAATATTACCTGCCAGAGCCACATAACTTACATGAGAGCTTTCAAGCACATAACTTGTAAAAGGGGGATGTTAACTATTTACATACTTACTTGTTCACAATGCTCGGGTAGTACAAAAGTGTCTCTTAGGTCAGTCCATTTCTTAGTAGAATCCACCTCAACAAAACCAGACTCTCCTCTACGCACAGTAGCGTTGCGACCCTCTATGATTATCTTGAACCATTGCACGTCGAACAAGTCGACAAAAAATCCTCTGTAATCGATCCTCAAAATCTCTTGTAGCGTGCCAAAGTAAGTGAGTTCCACCACCATAGGATCTGCATCAGAGGAACGTCGTTGACTAAACTGTTCAAATTTTGCCATGATTCCACAATCTTGAGTAAAACGCTTTTTGTCGATCCGTTCCACCCTAAAATGTCGACCTTTACACCATGCTGCTGTGTATGACTTATACTACAACGAACAAAGATTATGAGTGGCCGTTCAAACGTTTAGAAATAAAGTCACTAGCTAGTCGTACATTGCAAACTTACCTTGGTCGCGCAACCTCGAGAGTACTCCCACTCTTCCTCAGTCACTTCATCACCGCATTGTTGTGCGCTTTTCAATTGGTTGTGCAACCATCTTAAGCTCATGAATGTTGGTAGGCTCTCCAGACCCGTCGGATAGTGCATCGGTGGTCGTCTTCCCCGTCTCCACTCGATTCGTGCCCTTTGTCGCTCTTGCTTTGCATCCTCATATTGTGAAATCCACTTTTGCATCACTGGATTGTGAAGCATGCAAAATCGGTTGATTTTAGCCTCTAGATCTTCCGTTATCTTCTTCTCAACACCGAGATTGCACATGACAATCCCAGATATGCGCTCATCATCTATGGTTCGCCATAGCGTGTCCCGGGCTTTATCAAATCCATCTAGCCACTCTCCAATGTACACTAGGCACTCTGATACCAACCAACCTTCTGCCATGCTACCCTCCGGACGTGCCTTTTGACACACATATCCCTTAAGCGTTTTCATGAAACGTTCTAAAGAAGAACATCCATCTGGAATGAACTGTGCCAGCTATTTCCACCTCATCAACTATGTGAACAAGAAGATGCACCTGAATGGTTAGCATGGTAGTAGGAAAATGTTGAAGTCGCGGAGCGGAGCGTGGGTCGACTCTCTCTCACACACACACACAGTGAGCTTACATAGTACAATACGTAGAGAACTGTTAGAAGGGTTATCTCCCAATAACTTAGTGTTCACAAAGTATAAGTTAGTATATACAAAGAGTTAGAGGGAAGTGAGTTAGGCGGGCGGCCAGCCATATCCGCATAAGAGGCCACTTGGGCTTTAATCCCAAGAACCTCCCACTTAAAGTCCAATGTGGCACTTTAAGTAACTGTAAATCTATGAACATAAATGTACAAAGATTTACATGGCTGCCATCTATCCAATGCCCAATAACTCACGACAATGCACAAAGCCCTCTCCTGGAAGTCCCTTTGTGAGTAGATCAGCAGGATTGTCCTTGGTGTGGATCTTCAGCAGTTGTATCTGGTTGTCTTCAAGTACTTCCCTAATGAAGTGATATTTCACATCAATATGCTTAGTCTTCGAATGGAACACTGGATTCTTTGCCAATTGTATAGCACTTTGACTATCACAATATAACTCTGGCATATCTGCATTGATTCCCAAGTCTGCAACCAATCTACCAAGCCAAATAGCTTCTTTGCATGCCTCATTTGCTGCAACATACTCAGCTTCTGTAGTAGACTGCGTAACACAATCTTGTAATCGAGATCTCCATGATATGGCACCTCCAGCCAATGTAAAGACATAGCCTGATGTAGATCTCCTCTTATCCAAGTCTCCTGCATAATCTGAGTCAGTGTATCCTCTGACACTCAAATCCTGACTACCATAGCATATGCGCATACTCTTTGTATGTTTTAAGTATCTCATGATACCTTTCACTGCCTCCCAATGTTTCTTGCCGGGATTTGACATATATCTGCTAACCACTCCCACTGCAAATGCAATATCCGGACGTGTAGCAATCATTGCATACATCAAACTACCCACTGCAGACGCATATGGAATCTTATCCATTTCAGCCTTTTCTTCCTCAGACACAGGACATTCTTGTTTGCTAAGTTTCACATATGGTGGCAATGGAACACTCAATGCCTTTCCCTTCTCCATATTGAAACGTTGCAAAACCTTGTCAATATACTCTGTTTGAGATAACCAAATCAACTTCTTTGATCTGTCTCTCTCAATGCGCATACCAAGTATATGACTTGCCTCACCCATGTCTTTCATGTCAAACGATTTTGCCATCTTTGACTTCAAAGCTGAAATTTCTTCCAAGTGTTTGCCAGCAATCAACATGTCATCCACATACAAAATAAGGATCAGCCAACTGCCATCCTTAGCCTTCTTTGTATACAGACAGTGATCGAACTCACTACGTTTGTAGCCTTGAGAAAGCATAAACTGGTGGAACTTATGGTACCATGCCCTCGGTGATTGGTTTAAGCCATAAAGACTCTTTAACAACTGGCATACCAAATGTTCCATGCCTTTCTCAACAAACCTTTCTGGCTGCTGCATGTAAATTTCCACATCTAAATCACCATGCAAGAACGCTGTCTTGACATCCATTTGGTGCAACACCAAATCCAATATAGCAACCAATGCAAGAAAGCATCTCAATGTAGTCAACTTGACCACTGGAGAGAAGACTTCATCAAAGTCAATGCCTTGTTCTTGCTTAAAGCCCTTGGCAACAAGCCTTGCTTTGCACTTTGGCTGACTATCATGAGCGGTGATCTTATACCTGTAAACCCATTTACAAGGTAGAGCCTTTTTGCCCTGTGGTAATTTAACCAACTTCCATGTCTGGTTTTTATGCAGAGCTGTCATCTCTGACTGCATGGCCAACTGCCATTTTTTCGAGTCAACCACTTGTAATGCTTCCTTGTAACAAGATGGTTCTTCGCAATCTGTGAGCATGACATAATTTAGAGATGGCACATAACGATCAGGTGGTTTGGAGACACGCTCAGAACGTCTCACCACAACTGATTCTGCCTCTCTAGCCACTATAGGCTGTTCCTGAGCCTGACCATGCTGTCTTGATGTGCTAGCACTAGGTCCATCTTCCCTGAAGACAACTCTTCTGATCTCCTCTGTCTTCTCTGGCTTAGCGTGAAACTTGGCTTCATTGAAATGCACATCATTGCTACGAATAAGCTTTCTGGACTCAGGATCCCAAAGCCGGTAACCCATCTCGCCCGATTCTCCGTAGCCAAGAAATATACACTTCTTGCTCTTTGGTTCTAACTTATTTCTGAACTCCTTAGGAATATGGCTATAAGCTTCCCAACCAAAGACTCTGAGATGCTTATACAAAGGTGCCTTGCCTGTCCATAGCATCTCGGCCACTGCACTCTTATCCAAAACCCTACTAGGAGACCTGTTGATCAAATGGACTGCTGTAGCCACAGCTTCCGCCCAAAATCCATCAGGCAACTCAGCATTTGACAACATGCTTCTGACCTTCTGTTGTATGGTCCTATTCATACGTTCTGCAACCCCATTTTGTGAAGGATTATATGGTGCAGTAAGTTCCCGCTTAATCCCTTTTGCTTCACAAAAGTCTTGAAAAGCTTTGGAAACGTACTCTCCACCATTGTCAGTTCTCAAGCACTTTAGCTTCTGACCACTCTGATTCTCCACCAGCTGCAAGAATGTCTTAAAGACCTTGAGCACCTCATCCTTGTGCTTCAAGAAGTAAACCCATACTTTGCGAGAATAGTCATCTATGAATGTACAAAAGTACGCTGCTCCCCCTAGTGACAAACTAGGCATTGGTCCGCATAGATCACTGTGTACAAGAGCTAACCGTTCGTCCCTACGATTCCTCTTTGATCTGTGCGGTTCCTGTGTTTGCTTACCATAAACACAATGCTCACAAAACTCGAAATCTTGAAATGAAAATCCAGGCAAATAACCATAATGAGAAAGTATTTCCATTCCTCTTTTTGACATATGTCCCAACCTACGATGCCACAGTGACACACTTGGCTGCTCAATCACATTAATTACATGGTTTTTAACCTCTGAAACATGTAAAGTGTACAGAGTTCCTGACTTGCTGCCATGTGCTACAGTCATCGAACCTTTGGAGATCTTCCAAGCGCTGTTCCCAAAAACTGTCACATAACCCGCATCATCCAACTTCCCTGTACTAATCAAGCTCTTTCGGATTGCTGGAACATGTCTGACATTCTTGAGCCATAAAGAAGAGCCATTCTGAAACTTCAACTGCACATCTCCCACTCCAAGTATGTCACAAACGTGCTCATTGCCAAGTCTGACATAATCTTTAGTAGCCACATATGATGTAAACCACTCTTTGTGCGGAGAAACATGTAAAGATGCCCCTGAGTCGATAATCCAATCACTCATAGCATGTCCATCCTCTGCAGTCAAGAAAACAGAATCAAGATTGCTTGTAAGGAAGATGTCACCAGCTGCTATACCAGAATCACTGTCTGAACCAGATCCTGTGACATTCACCTCTTCAATCTTCACTGAACTCTTCTTTTCATCTTGCTCAGAACTCTTTGTTTTTCCTTTTTCTTGTTTCCACTTCGTACAGTCTCGCTTCATGTGACCCTTCTTGCCACAATGGTAGCATTCTATGTCATCCTTTGACTTCGAATCACGAGACTTACTTCGGTTTTGTGCCTTCTTACCCTTCTTCTCTTTAAACTGTTGTCTCCCTCGAACGACCAAAGCACTATTGCCTTTGCCTTTGTCAATGTTCTTCCTGTTCACTTCCTCTGTGAGCAAGCTGCCTTCTACATTGGCACTTGTAAGACCTTCTGGCGCGACAGAATTACTTAACGCTGTACGAAAAGTATCCCAACTGTCTGGCAAAGTGATTAAGAGAAACATAGCCTTCACTGAATCTGGAAAGACTATCTCCTGTGCTGTTAACTGGCTGAAAATTGTGTGAAATTCATTCAGATGATTTGACATGGCTGTCCCTTCCTTCATCTTCAAATCCACCAATTTCTTGAGCCAGTAAATCTGAGAAGCAGCACTTTGTTTCTCATACATACCACATAGCTTTTGCCATACGCCATACGTTGTAGTCTCTTCTGCTACGTTGAAGTAAACATTTTCTGCCAGTGTCAGCATGATTGTGGAACAAGCTAACTCGTCAAGCTCTTCCCACTCATCTTCAGCCATAAATTCTGGTCTCTCCCCTTTGAGCTTCAGTGGCTTCACTTGTTTTTTCTGTACCAAAACCTGCCAAATCTGCTTCTTCCAGAATGGAAAGTTTGTGCCATCTAGCTTCTTTATGTTGTAAAGAGTCTCACTTTGAGAAGATGCCATATCTGCCAAACTGTTTACTCCTGAGAAAAATCCGGCAGAGTTTCCCCTGTAAACTGGCCTCTGTACACAGTAAACAAGCTATAATCAACAAGCTGAACACCTCTCCTCAGGAACTGTCAGTATTTTTGAAAATTTTTGACAGAGTCTCCCCTGTAAACTGAGCTCTGGGAACCAAAAGATAGCTCAAGAAACAATCATAAATAGCTGACCAGTGACAAATCTAAAAAATCCCTGTAATATGCTGTCCTGTAAGCATACACTGTCTCCTCTCTGGGCGATGACAGAACCTGTATCTGTCTCAAGACTGAACCCTGAGCAATGCCTCAACGGCCTGACGCATAAGATGCAATCCAGTGTCTACACAAAGTCATACATCCTAAGGGATAAAAGTCGCCGAAGAGGATGCGTGTAGAGGGGAACTCCAGCAACCTAATCCACCTCACACTGGGTAACCCAGCCCCCAGTGCTTGGCTTCAAAAAACCTCACACACGACCCTCTCAGATGGCTCAGCAAACTGCCCAGAACTAGCATACATCCTATAATAGACCAATCACTGTCCTATGACCGCTGCGGCGGTCTGTCTGCTAGCGTGACTCACAACTAGCAGACCCACAATCACAGTACATCAATCTGCAATACATGTCAGTGGTGTCAAGCCGTCGTATGGCCACACCTCCCCTGGAACCTGGCAAGCACAAGAAGTAGCAATGTAGACTGCAATATATATATCTGATGATATATATGTGTACTTGGTCTATAGATGATTCTCTGAAGACGAATAAGTGATGTATGTCGATGTCGATATTGATGTCGACCACCTCCTGCTTGCCAATCTACACAAGACGGATTTCTTTGCGGCTGAAATCTATCTTCTGCTGTAGTGCTCAGAACGAAATTCTGAGGGCATAAACGGCTTCGAAAGGGGGGTAAGACCCCAGGTCACCTACTGAAAACGCTCCCGGAACGCCGAGTGTGAATTTTCGAACTCCGGATCCAGAATCTGCCGAAAAAGTGCGCGCGCGCGATTGCGCAAAACCGCACTGAACCAAGGCTCTGATACCAATTGAAGTCGCGGAGCGGAGCGTGGGTCGACTCTCTCTCTCACACACACACACAGTGAGCTTACAGAGTACAGTACGCAGAGAACTGTTAGAAGGGTTATCTCCCAATAACTTAGTATTCACAAAGTATAAGTTAGTATATACAAAGAGTTAGAGGGAAGTGAGTTAGGCGGGCGGCCAGCCATATCCGCATAAGAGGCCACTTGGGCTTTAATCCCAAGAAATGTTTCTCAAACATGCACACAAGCTCCGCAGCATTTAGTTTGGCGAATGGTATGGAGTCTACGTTGATCTCCTTTTGTGAGATCCATTGCACCAGCTTTGCAAGTTTGTAGATTGTGTTACGGATGTCGAGAGACAAACATCCCTCAATGGCAACCGGTAAAATAAACTGTAAAGTATGTGCAACAATGATATTAAAGTCCACATTTTATGCAATGATATTAAAGTCCACTATGAACGTACCTGACACATTTTATGCCAATCGTGTGACTTCAAACCGGTAAGCTTTCCTTCTTTAGTAAAACACGTTTGGAGCGAGTGCATTACGCCAGTGGGGGTCCGCAAAGATCGAATGGTCTCTTTTACTTTGCGTTCTTGGGCTCCTGTGAAAATCCATGGTGCTTTAGGGAGTTTTATCGATCCATCAGACGCTGTTTGCGGCCAATATTGCTCCATACGATCCACATTTCTAAGGTCAACTCTGGCTCCCAAAGTATCTTTCTTGCCGGTCAGATGGTCCCATAGTAGATTACCCACATTCTTGAATATGTGCATTGGATCGAGCAAGTGATTGATCATGAGTCGGGGCCAGTATGGTAACTTGTACCATAGAGATAGTCTCTTCATCCCTGGAGGCAATCCGTCATCGGACATCTCCTTCTGCTCTAACCATGCTTGTGCAGACATCCTTGGTGGCTCTCTTCCCAAAAAGCCGTCGCGTAACACATGATTCTCTGGAAGATACACTTGATGACCTTTGTAGATTTGCTTCTTCAGTGAGGGCGCCCTACGTGCATTCAGTCTAGGTCCACATGTGACACATGCTCTGTATCCGCTTGTTTGAAGCCCTGCATGTATACACATGATAATAGATCAACTATGGGAAAAAACAAGATTTACAGTGTCTGAGTGAGGAGAGTCAATAGATCACCTGAGCATTCTGTTAGCCCGGGATAGTCATGCATGGTCCACATTAGAATGCCTCTGATCAAAGCATTCCGTCGTCCTGTGTGTCGGCTCATATCCACCACCTCTATGCCAATCCACAATTGTTGTAGCTCTTCCAATAGTGGATGAAGATACACATCCATATTCTCCACTTTATATCGCCCTGGCACAATCAAGCTTAGCCATAGGTGCCCCTTCTTCGTAATCAACCACGGGGGAATGTTGTAGTTGACGATGACAACGGGCCATACACTGTAAGATGTTGATCTTTGACCAAATGGATTTACGCCATCCATAGCCAGGCCTAAGCGCAAATTTCGAGCTTCCCTGGCAAAATCCGACCATGTTCCATCTATATGTTTCCAGGGTGCGCAATCTGCAGGAATTCGTAGCACACCATCCGAAGATTTATTCTCCTCATGCCATGATGCCAGGGCGGCCATGGACTTACATTCGAAGAAATGCTTGATGCGAGGAAGTAGAGGAAAATGTCGCAAAACTTATGTGGAATTTTTGTCCCGTGGAGATCTACTCGATATCTTTCGGAATCACATTTCGGACACTTCTCCATGTCTATGTATTCCCCTCTGAAAAGAATGCAGTCACTAGGACAAGCGTGGATAGAATTGTAATCCATCCCCAAGTTTCGCAAAATCTTTCTTGCTTCATCTCGGGAATCTGGCATCACATTGTCAGCTGGTAGTATGTGCTCTTTACGCAATCTACACAACATAAAAATACGATACAGTCGTGTAAAAATCTATCAGATCATTATACATTTAAAGTTTTATTAAAGTAAACTAATTGTAATAGATCACCTGAAAAGCGCTGTGACCCTAGTGTCACTCCATCCAAACTTTGCCTGCATGTTGAGAAGAACCAGGAGTGCTTTCAATCTAGACATACGTGCTCCATTATACAATGGCGTGCTCCATTATACAATGGCGTATCGGCTTCACTTTTCATATCATCATAGATAAGCCTTTCTGAATCCATGATCGTCTCGATCATTTCATCAATCTCGGGCTCAAACATTGCCTCGTTGGGAATGTGCTCTGCATGATCATCCCCCGAGCTGTCAGAGGCTACATCTTGTGGCCTCACATATGCTGCTTGACCAAAGCGCCTGCGAACACGTCTATTGGGTTGCAAGAGTGCTGCTTGTTGGCCAGCGTCTGAGTCCGACGAGTTATAATTGGCAACAACTCGATCTATAATAGATGGATCGAACTCGCCAAATTCGCTAATGTGATGTAAAGAAACACGTCTTGTCCGTCGCACAGCATGCTTGCATTGATTACAAGGACATAAGACCCTCGTTGAGAGATAGGTGTTTCGGTTGGACGGTCCCACATCCTCGTCACTACTCATAATGAGGATAAAAATCTTATAACCTGGACAAAAAATTTAATATTCTATTGGCATTCTTCATCTTCTCTCTCTCTCTCTCTCTCTCTCTCTACCTCACATTCTCTAGTCATGTCCAATCCCCGCACACCTCGGTCTAGAGGTGCATGGAGATCAGAACCACCGGGTTATAAACTCGTCTTTATTGGTCAATACCTATATTTGTGGGTACAAGAAATCTACAGACCCACGTCTACATGATACTGCATGTAGTGGACAAAACCCCTTTGCCTCTTCTCTAGCTGTAGCACTTCACAGCATCTTAACATCTTTTCATAGTAGATCTTTTCATTGTTCGTCTAATTCTAAACCCTAAATCGTAAGTAATTCTTGCGTGGACTCGATCTAACATAAATAAGAGTAAATCTAAATAAACGTAAATCTAAATAAACGTAAATCTAACTAAAATAAACCTAAATCTAATTTAACGTAAGTCTACATCTAACCTAATCTTTAACGTCTTTTGGGATAGTTTCCTACGACGTTAAAACTCTCTTCTTCTTGTGTGTGTGTGTGTGTGTGTGTGGGTAAACCTAAATAAACCTAAGTCTAATCTAATATAACATAAATCTAAATCTAACGTAAATTATGTTATATTAAAAACAAAGAACCAAACTAACAGGGATTATAAGAACCTTAAAACTGATTTAACACATAATTTTTCACATAACTCGGCAAGAGTTGGCATTCTCATCACTAAAGATGTGAGGGTTAACTTCCGGCGGTGACGCTGCCTCATCTCCATCCACATCTGACGACAGCAATTGGCCCTTTGGACCGTTCTTGCTCTTGTTACTAACTTTGAAGTTGCTGTTGAATGACTAGAGGTTGTCTAGATGGTCATTGTCGGGGATGTAGTGACTCTTGCCGCCCTGAAGATCCACCTTCTTCCCTATCTTCTGAAGACATTCTAACTAAAAATAAACCTAAATCTAATCCAATTTAACTTAAATAAACCTAAATCTAATTTAACGTAAGTCTACATCTAACCTAATCTTTAACGTCTTTTAGGATAGTTTCCTACGACGTTATAACTCTCTTCTTCTTGTGTGTGTGTGCGCGTGTGTGGATGTGTGTGCCAATAAAAAGAGATAAATGGTATAACCTTTCTATCACCCATGCCAAGTATGATAGATTGGTTATGCCATTTCCCTCTTGAATAATAGGTCTTGAGTTCAACTCCTCGTCGGCTAGATCTTTAGGTCTTTTAATTTTAATTAGTTTCCTACGACGTTAAATTAGTTTCTCTCTCTTTCTCTCTCAATGTGTGTGCGTTTTTTTGTTTATGCATGTTTTCTCTCTCTTTTCCTCTCTCAATGTGTGCGTTTTTTGTTTATGCATGTTCTCTCTCTCTTTTCCTCTCTCAATGTGTGCGTTTTTTGTTTATGCATGCTCTCTCTCTCTTTTCCTCTCTCAATGTGTGTGTGCATTCTTTGTTTATGTATGTGTGTGTGCGTTTTTGTTTATGTTTGTACTCTCTCTCTCTCTCTCTCTCTCTCTCTCTCTCAAAAACACTATGTGTGTGTGTGTGTGTGAGAGAGAGAGAGAGAGAGAGAGAGGGAGAGAGAAAGAGGGGAAGGGAACATGAGAGTGAGGAGAGGGAAGGAGCATACCTGGCTCTCCTTCCTCTCCTCGTGTGTGTGTGTGTGTGTGTGTGTGTGTGTGGAGAAGAAAGAGAGAGAGAGAGAGAGAGAGAGAGAGAGAGAGAGAGAGAGAGGGAGAGCGTTACCTGCTCCTTGCTTGAGGGCACCGAAAAACTCAGATTTGAGATCTGAGTTTTTGGACGCTCTCTGTTATTTTTTTTAGCCCAGTCGGCGTCGCTATGAGCGTCGCAAATTTACTTGTAAATTTGCGACGCTCATAGCGACGCCGGGATTTTTTTTTTTTTGAGCGTCGCTGTGTGAGCGTCGCTAATATGAATAGCCTCTTGTAGTGTAAAAGAGAAGCTCAAAGTGAGTAACATTGGTATAATTAATGCCAAAAACAAATAAGAATAAAAAAGATACATGCCACTCACCTACTCATAATTGCGCGGTAAAACTAAATTGTCATACCTCTCTGTGTGATGCACACTAGAGTCCACCATGTAGAGGTCATTCTAATGTCGTCTAGACACATTTGCAAACCACTTGCACTCGAAGATGAAGGTATGAAAGGTTCTAAAATTAACCTTTAGTATCCTTTCAATAGTTCCGCAGTACCTGGCTTCATCACTGTCTATGTCAAAGTTACCCATGATGGCACAATCCATGGTGGTTCTACGCTCGTCAATGTGGCGCGTACAAAAGTGAACGACACTTTGACCACATAGAGTTAAAGGAAACGCACTACAAATAGGGAAATATCTTTTATCAAATACAAATTAAAGATAACACATAAAAAATTTTACAATATGGTTTAGGTATATGAGTACTCTACCTTTGGTACGCAACCTCATGCACTCCCATTCTTTGTTGCTGATGTCTTCTCTACGCACTTTTGCTTCGGTCTTTCTCTCATGAATCCACTCCGCACTAATGGGATCTGGGAAACATGCAAGGTGTCTATGCACTGGGGGTGCCCTCGTTCCTCCGTGTGCTTGTTTCCATGCTTCTCTCTCTTGCAAACGCCTTGCCTTTGCCACTGTCACAAGTCTACCCACTTGGTCATAATCTTTGCATTGAGAATACAAAAGTTATTGACCACTCAGGATAGTTTCATATCCATGTTAAGTAGTTTTCCCTTTCCACTTTGCAAGTGTGAAGTCATCCTTGCATCTTCCTCGTCTGACCACATGCGAGGCAATACAGGATCAACTTGTGCCAAATACTATGATATGTAAACAAATGCCTCTTGCATGATCCACCCTTCGGCCATACATGCCTCTGGTTGAGATCGTAGCCGCAAAAAATCTTTGAGGGTCTTTAAAAACCTCTCTAAGAAGAACATCCATCGTGCGTGCACTACTCCACATATAGTGATCTCCTCCACCATGTGAACCAAGAGGTGAATTTGACTAAGAAGGACCGATCAAGGAAATGCATCCTCAATGGCACACACAGTTTTTGTTGCAAGTGTTTGAGCAGCAAAAATAGCATCTATTTCAATTTCCTTGGAGCTCACAAATCTGCAAGAAAACACACAAAGATACATCAAGTGCTTGTTTGAAATTATTGTGTACATAAGAAGATGTAGTTGAGTGGAGTCTTGTGGTGTACTTTACTAGCTCTCCAAGTTTGAAAATAGCATCCCTGACTTTTTTGTCCTGACATATACACTTACTCACCGGAAGAATGAACTACAATGTAAAATAGGGGATGAGAAAGTGAGAGGAAGTCATACACACAAACTATATATAGAATAGGGATAGGGATGATTACCTAAAGCATCTTGTGCTAATCATGGGACTTCAACCCAAAAAAATTGAATGCTTCCATCATTCTTCGCTTTTGTGAAAGATCCCTTTAGCGACCTCATGTATCCTGTTGGTGTGCGAATAGAAGCAATGGTACCCTTCACTTTGTCTAATTCTTCTTTGGCTAGCATCCATGGTACTTTAGGAAGCACAACTTTCCATTGGGGGCACAACGTGGAGTAGTCGAGACGGGGAGACATTTCAAAAGCCTCAAATCCTCGCTCGCACCCAAAGAGTCCTTCTTGCCAATAATGTGGTCCCATAGTGTTTGGGCTACATTCTTGAATATGTGTATAGGATCCAAGAGGTGTTGTATTTTTAAATCCTTCCAATATGGAAGCCTTAAAAATATCAAATACCTTGACATAACTTTTGGTGGAGGACACAGAGCCGGATTGTTGTTGTGGTGCTCTTCCCAAATGGTTGCCCAATCTGCCATTGTGAGCTTCAAATGGGTCTTCCCATTTATTGGAGCCTTGTGCTTGCTATGCCCTTGGGATAAGAAACAATGGTTGTTTGGATAGATTACCTTGCACAAGGCATCGGGCCTCTCTGTCACCAACGATGGCCCGCAAGTAGGACATGCATTGTGCCCCGATGTGGACAACCCTGCATACATATCATATTGTTAGAGAGATGAGTGAACTAAAGGGAGAGAGATGAAAAGATAGAGAGGAAAAGGGGGTTACCAAAATTCTCGCCAAGCCCAAGATAGTCATGCATAGTCCACATAACGGATTCCCCTCACAATGGCTTCTCTCCCCCCCTTTGCAAGTGAGACATCGACAACATGAATGCCTCTCTATAACTCCTCCAACTCCTCGATAAGGGGCTTGAGGTAGATGTCAATATTTGACACTTTGTACTTCCCTGGCACAAGCAAGGAAAGAAGTATATTGCCCTTCTTGGTTGTCTCCCATGGTGGAATATTGTAGTTGACAATCACCACAGGCCAAGTGCTCCATGAAGTAGACTTAGTGCCGAAGGGGTGGACACAATCACTTGCTAACCCAAGCCTCAAGTGCCGTGGCTCCAATCCAAACTCTGGCCATTGAGTTTTGATGTGCCTCCCTGCAAGTGAATCGGCAGGGACACGCATCATTCCATCATTTGAGCGGTGGTTGGCGTGCCACATGAGAAGCTCCACGATAGACTTGATTTTAAACATGTCTTGAATGCGAGGAATTAATGAAAAATGCCTCAATACCTTGCGAGGTAGGTGCACCCCGCTCACTCTGATCTTGTATCGTGCCTCCCTGCACACGGGACATGAGGTAGCATCCGTGTGCTCGTTGCGATATAGCATGCAATCGTTGACGCACGCATGGATGCACTCATACTCCATTCCAAGTGCAGTGACAAACAATCTAGCTCATCGACGATCTGGAGGCATGTGGTGATCTTTTGGCAACATTTTGCCCATCAAACTACAACAAACCGCATATCAGTATAATTGCTAGGAGACGACAAGGAATAGCGAGTGAAGGAACTACTGCCTGTTGAGTGCAGGGCTGACAATCCTCCTTACATACGTCGCGCTCATGAGATAGTAACTTAATACACATGTCGAACATGTGCTCAACCTCTGCCTCAAAGTGCAACTGAGACGCCATAGGAGCTGTGGAAGTAGAGCCAACGAGATGATCACCATGCGGTGCACCCAAATTGTCCAATAGCTCTTGCCTCTGCTGTTCGGCCTTGCGCGTCGATGCACCACCATCGAACATAGACCAATGGGGCACCTCCTCAAGTGATAGGTGAGTGGCGTCTCATCCCTCTGAGCGCTTTTTTGAAGATGCCAAAGCCCTTCATTCTCCATTGCTCCAATGCAATGCGTCTCAAGCAAGGGATTGCCCTTTTGCACTTCACGCAAGGACAAGGGAGTTTCTCCTTGAGCTATCACTCGCGCTCAGGGCCTCTAGGGGGGCCACGATCATCCTAGTCGATGTCTTGCACACGCCATAAATTTTTTATTTAGTCACGTGCCTTAAGAAATAATAATTAATTAGAGAAAGTTCTAAATTCTAATAAAAAAATACATGAAGTTAAATTCAAAGAGAATAAACAAAAATGAGTGCTAAAATTATTTTTAAATAAAGGTGACTTAGAAAATACAATTAATAAACATCTAAAAGTACTACAAAATAAAATACTCATAAAAAATTAAAAATATTTATTAAAAAACTCAAAAGGCTAAGAAATGAAATAATTGATATCTAAGGGTAGAGGGGGTGGTTTGTTCCCCCCCCCCCCCCCCCTGCAACCCTGGATACGTTTGTATTCGTTTGAAATGAAATATCGTGATAATACTGGTGGTAATATGCATGATAATATCCGCGGTAATGCCTGGCACCTAAAATAAAGAAGGAGGGTAGAGTATGCCGCGTTTTGTCTGCATACCCTGCCCTCCTTCCTCTCCGCCATCGCTACAACTCAAGCTCTCCCTCCCCCCCCTTTCCACCTCCATCTCAAGCTACCCCCCCCCCCCCCCCCCCTCACTCCTCCCAAACTCCCTCTTCCCTCTCTCCCTACTCCATCTCAAACACAACACACACACACACACACTATGGTACTATAGATATTCTTGTTACTATTTTTCTTTTTCTCCCCCCCCCCCCCCCCCCTCACTCCTCCCAAACTCCCTCTTCCCTCTCTCCCTACTCCATCTCAAACACAACACACACACACACACACTATGGTACTATAGATATTCTGGTTACCCCCCCCCCCCCCCCCCCCCCCCCCCCCCCCCCAACACACACACACACACACACACACACACACACGCACGCACACACACGCACACACACACACGCACACACAGATTGATCTTGCCCGACATTTGATGGGATACTATTTACTGCTTACAAAATTCCATATATAGGCTATGGGACCTAGCCCTTGACTAAAAAAGCGTATAATGTTTTCCCTGGAGTGACGAACGTGAGTAAACACTCTGTTCTCATTACACCGAGAAGGCGGCCTATTCATCCCGGCTATGGATCTCCCCTTTCAAGGGTTTCTGTGTACCGCTTGATGATACCACACGATTACAAAGCAGGGCGGCTTGCCTCACTCCTCATTCACGCTCAGAGGACTGGCGGTCCCCAACCTATATAAACAAGGTGAGGGTGCACCTTGCCCCTCACTTAGCCAGTGGTTGTTTTTTGTTGTGTTTTTGTCTGAGAGGATTTACTACCTGCTTCACGAATAGAGCCATGGGGCTCACCACTCAAACATCTCAGGTTTTTTTCTGGCCTTAACTTATCTCGCGGCCGGTTTTGATTAGGATTCTTTTAAGCAGTACTCTGCGGTTTTGCTAACACAGTTGGGAAAGATGTTTTCATTAAAACATTATGGTGGTTTTTTTGGTATCTACTGCTTGATGATATTCAAAAGGAATTTTAAAGTAGTTCTTCCTATTTTTTTGTTGTTTTGAAAGAAATTTGCACACAACATGGCTTTGAACTATTTTGAGACCATATACCTTTGATTCAAAGCTGTGGCAGTGTTTTACTGACTGTTGACATTACCTGTTTTTGGCAGTAAACTGGGTTTTTCGATATATAGAGGTTTTCTTGGTCTTAGTAGCATCTGATGCGCTGGGTACCTTGTTTTACTGTGGAGACTCACATTCGAAAAAAAGTGGACATCATTGACACTTGGTAATATCGCTCTCCGTTTTTTGAGTTGCTTATGGTTGGTGAAATAGCTCTCTGTGCTAGTTCTTCTAATGGTAAGTATATGGCAGTTTTTTGACCGAGTAAAGAAATCGCGCAAGACTTGTTTTTTGGCTTAACTGTTGTTTATTAAAAAGGGGGTTATTCTTGGCCCTTAGGCGCCAGGTATCTTGTACTACTGCGGGTACTCTCATTCTGAGTATATTGGACATCATTTACATGTGGAAATATGGCTGGGTATAAACCCACCATTTTGGGGCAGCTTACGGTTGATGAATTAGTTCACTGGCTTTTTTTGAAGGTAAGTATATGGCTGTCTTGGCTTGGTAATGAAACTAAGCAAAGGTTTTGGAAAGGTTGTACCGTGGATAAAGTTGGATTCCTATTACTAGGGATGGAAAGAGGGAGAGAGAGAGAGAAAGAGAGATAGTGATAGAGAGGGAGAGATAGAAGAGGGAAAGAGAGGGATAGAGGAAAGAGGGAGAGATAGAGAAAAAGAGAAATAGGGATAGAGAGGGAGAGATAGAAGAGGGAAAGAGAGGGATAGAGGAAAGAGGGAGAGATATAGAGAGAGAGAGAGATAGGGAAAAAGAGAGGGAGAGAGAGAGAGAGAGGAGAGAGAGGGAGATATATAGAATAGGGAAAGAGGGAGGGAGAGGGAAAGAGAAATAGAGATATCTATGGGGAGAAAGACTGAAAGAGGAAGAGGGAGAAATAGAGATATCAATCGGGAGAAAGAGATGGGTAGAGAGAGGAAGATAAAGAAATAGGGAGATAAAGAGCACTGGTTGTAGGCGGAGCAACCATTTTGTGGTGTGTGCAGTGCGGGTATGCTCCTGCTTCTGTAGAGTGCTATGAAAAAGACATTCTTTATGTGACGTCGATGGACCCTCGGAAATTACTTTCTACTCTCTTCTCCTTCACTTCTCTATCTTTCTCTCTATCTCTCTTCCTATCTCTTTCTTCCCACCGAATAGGCATTAGGTTGGACAGCTTTTAACGATATCGTATCTCAGAATGGAGGCAAAGTAATCCCTCAAACAAGGAGCTGCTGTGAAGAGATGCTGCGCAAAAAGCGCAATAAAGAAGATCTTCTTCATAGCACTCTATAGAAGCACGAGCACTTTCGCACTGCGCACAACACAAAAATGGCTACATTTACAACCATAAATCTTTATCTCTACTCAAAGCGATGGCTACATTACGTATATGTATATATATTTGTGTGTACATATATATTTGTTTATGCATGTATGTAGGCACTAAGTATGGGGGCATATCACCCGAAGGTTAGACTTTTCCTCTTGGGTATAGTCCTTTTTTAATCGAGGCATTGAGGTCATTGATCCACTCATGCATGGATTACCGAAATGTACCTTTGGTTTTACCATGGTTGAGATTCTGATGATATCTAAAGAGGTGCCACTTGACCTTTGGTACTACTAGCCTCTACTTAGGTCTACTTATATATTGTATATGTATCTACGTGTTTGTGTGCTATTATACTTGTCACTACAAGAGGTCACTTGAATTCCGGCGCCACATTACCGGCATCACTGGCGGGCATCGGTATATGTGTGTGTATTTATGGAGGGAGCTAAAGTTTTTTTTAAAATTTCATTTTCAAATTTCCGACGCCTCTTCCGGTGGATCTTCTGACGACAACACGAATACGCATTCCGATGCCCCTTCCAATGACTGTTCCAACGCCTGTACCGAGAGCTGTACCGTCGATACTTGCAAAAACCAAAACCGTGGGTTTTCTCTGCGTATTTCTCCTAATTCTTGCACCACATCTCAAGCTCTCCTCTTCACCCTCTCTCATAGATCTGTTGCGATACACGCCGTTGGAGGTGCTAATCTTGCTTGTGGATTAGCGCATAACATTAAGGTAAGATTGTTTTCATGTTTAATTATAGATTTAGGGTTTAGGGTTTAACTTAGTGTTTGTGTGTGCGCGTTTTTGCACGTTCTAGGACTTTTACAATAACTTTCATTGCTCAAATAGGACTAATGTGAGTGCTCAAACCTTTAAATGCATATTAAGCATATTTAAATTACTTTGTATATTAAGAAAATAAAATTTCATGATTTAAACTTTGAATGCTTTAAAAGAAATTAGGATTTGTTATGTGAAATTTCATTTTAAATTATGAAAAAATTTTGTTTAAGTTTATGAAAAAATCTTGTTTTGAAGAAATTTTGTATTGAATTATGTCCTTTTTCAAATGATGTAGTTGATGGGGTTTATGTTTTAGGTTAAGTTTAAGTTATAAGTTAAGTTAGATTAAGTTAGGTTATGTTAAGTTAAGCTATGTTGTTATGTTAGGTTATACGTTAGGTTATCTTATACGTTAGGTTAGATTAAGTTAAGCTACGTTAAGTTAAGTTATATTGGGTTAGGTTAGGTTAAGCTAAGTTAAGTTAGGTTAAGTTAATCTACGTTAGGTTATGTTACGTTAGGTTAGGTAAAGCTACATTAAGTTAAGTTAGGTTAAGCTACGTTCGACAATACGGCAAGCTATAGAGCTTACCCACAACGCATATTAAAAACAACACAATGGCGACCCGTTCATCAATACGGCAAGCCATAAAGCTTACCCACAACACATATGCATTGTGGGCAAGCTCTATGGCTTTTCGTATTGCCAACGGCTCGCCATTGTGTTGTTTATATGTCTGCGAGCGAATTTCAAGTTTTAAAATAGCACCACGCCGAGTCGTTTGGCAATACGGCAAGCGATAGATCTTACTTACAGTGCATATGCATTGTGGGCAAGCTTTATGGCTTGCCGTATTGCCAAACGACTAGCCATGGTGTTGTCTATATGTTTGCAAGCGATTTTCAAGCGCTAAAATTACTTCCTGCCCCTAAAAACAACACAATGGCGATCCGTTTGGAAATACCGCAATCCATAAAGCTTTCCCACAAGGCGTATGCATTGTGGGCAAGCTCTACGGCTTGCCATATTGCCAACGGCTCGCCATTGTGTTGTCTATATGTCTGCGAGCGATTTTCAGGCCATAAAATCGCTTCGCAACTCTAAAAACAACACAATGGTGAGTTGTTTGCCAAATTGGCAAGCCATAGAGCTTGCCCACATCGCATATGCATTGTGGGCAAGTTGTATGGCTTGTCGTTTTGCTAAACGCCTCACCATTGTGTTCTTTTTATGTTAGGTTAGGTTATGTTAGATTTAGGTTATATGTTAGGTGAGATTATAGGTTAGGTTAGAGCTATCGACGACATAATACTCGAGAAAATACAAACGAACTTTAAATATGACTCGTGTACTCCTAGAAACACAATCGTACTTCGAAGATAACTCGTGTACTTCTAAAAACGCAAACGGACTTCGGTTAGGTTAGGTTATAGGTTAGGTAGATGTTATAAGATAGGTTACATTAAGTTAAGTTAGGTATAGATTTTATGTTAGGTTAGATTATAGGTTAGGCATAACGATTATAGATTAGGTTAGAGCTAGCGTCAAATTAATAGTAGTAAAAACGCAATCTTACTTCGAAGATGACTCGTGTACTTCTAAAACGCAAACGGACTTCGGTTAGGTTAGGTTATAGGTTAGGTAGATGTTATAAGTTAGGTTATATACATTAAGTTAAGTTAGGTATAGGTTTTACGTTAGGTTAGATTATAGGTTAGGCATAACAATTATAGGTTAGATTAGAGCTATGGTCAAATTAATAGTAGAAAAAATGCAATCGGACTTCGAAGATGATTGTGTACTTCTAAAAACGCAAACGGACTTCGGTTAGGTTAGGTTATAGGTTATAAGTTAGGTTACATTAAGTTAGGTTAGGGTTATGTTATAGGTTAGGTTAGAGCTAGCGTCAAATTAATAGTAGAAAAAACGCAATCGGCTTCAAAAGTGCACACAAACTGAAAGAACTTAATATATAGTCATTGACCAATAAAGACAAGATTAGTACCCTGTGGTCCTAATCTCCATGCACCTCTAGACCGAGATGTGCGGGGATCGGTCCTGGCTAGAGAATGTGAGGTTGTTAGAGCTAGTAGAAAGTAGTTGAAAAACTGCAATTGGACTTTAAAAGTGCACACATACTTCAAGAACTTTAATATATACTCATTGAACAATAAAGACGAGATTATTACCCTGTGGTCCTAATCTCCGTTCACCTCTAGACCGAGGTGTGCGAGGATCAGGCCTGGCTTGAGAATGTGAGGTTGTTAAAGCTTGTAGTTATAACAACTAGAGTGTTTTAATTATTTGTTGCATCATTGGTAGATAAAGTATGGACGATAGGATGGTGTGTCCTTGTGCACATTGCAAGCATAAGATCTTTCAAAAACAAAAAATTTGTGACCAACACATACGCAATCACGGTCTCTTTTCGATAGAGCAAGTACAAGACCCGCGTTATCAATCTCGTGGTCTAGAGATTGAAGGTCAAAGTCCGCAAGTAGATATTGCTCCAACTTCATCCCAGAGAAGACGATTTTCAAACGAGCAACCATCGACTGGGTCCCCCCAACCAATACCTGAAGCAGCATTTCAAGAAGTAGAGATGGAGTAGATGTTGGACGCGTTCTTTGACATGGATTCCAACATAGAAGGTGGCAACATTGAACACAGTACTGTGGACCAACCTCAGCCATCCCGTTCATATCGACGACATGATAGCAACGATGAGAAGGGAGAGATGATGCAAAGTCTTGGATGCATGCCGCTCTACACTGGTGCAAAAATCTTAGTTCTCCGTACCGCATTGGCAATGCTTAATTTGCAGTCTGTCTACGGTTGGTATGACGTCTCAGTCTCACAAAGCTTTTCAGCTGAACATATTTATCCTAAGCATGGTAAAGTGCAAATTACAGTTCATATAAAGTGATCAAAGGGCTGAATTATTCATGTAACGTCAGGTTGCTGAATGAGCAAATCTTGCCAGAAGGGAATCACATGGCCTCTACCCGTCCAACTGCTAAAAATCTTCTTACTAATTTGGGCTTGGATTATCAAAAAATACATGCATGTCCTAATGATTGTATACTTTTTTGCAATGAGTATGCAAACCTAGAATAGTGTCACAATTGTGGATCAAATAGGTACAGGCGGTGAGTGCTCAGGTAAGTGCCTTTAAAACCCTCACACGCATGTGATTCATGGCTATGTCAATGATTTTAAATATTAATATGTGATGTTTCAGGCTTGAGTTACTCGGGCAATGTTGCATGTCCAAAATGTGGTCCTCGACTTGCCTTCCGCCGCTCTGAGCATTTGAGCAAGACAGTTCACGAGGAGCATGGTAGATTTTTGCCTGAAGGACATGAGCTACGTGGACCAAACATATGCAAACATGATATTCATCCACTGAAAGCGAGCGATTGGAAAAACATGTGGTTGGAGAGGGGAGATTGGATGCCACCTGAAACAAAAAGACTTTCTATTTTCCATGATCTCCCATACTGGAGTGACCTACTGATTAATCATTTTCTCAACCCAATGCACATCTTCAAGAATGTGGGGGATATCATCTGGAAGACCATCACTGGAAAAAGGGAGAGCAAGGCCCAAAGAGATGACCTGCAGGATGTGGGTCAAATGCCAGAGGCCATTGGCACAGGTCGAATGCCAGAGATGTGGCCTCAACTTAAACCCAATGGAAAGTGGTCTATACCAAAGTCCATGGGTTCTGAGTCACACAAAAGCGCAACAAGTGAAGAAGACTATATCTTCATTCAAGACTCCCATAGGGTGCATGCGATGTTTGAAAACGGCTTTTACGAGAGATGACAATCTCAGTGGTCTTAAGTCTCACGATTGGCACAAATTTTTACAGTTCATCTTACCGATTGCCATAAAGGGTTGTTTGAAAGATGACATTAGAAGAACAATCTACAAAATCAGTGAGTTGGTACACTGGATCAGTTCAAGAGAGATAAGAGAAGACAACATCGAATCAGCACGCTTAAATGCTATTGAAGCAGTGTGCATGGTGGAGAAGTACTTTCCAACAAACATTCTTACCATCCAAATGCATGTACTTGTGCATGTGGTCGATGAAGTTGCAGTTGTTGGGGTGGTCCATAGCAGGTGGATGTTCTTCTTGGAGAGATTTATGAAGACTTTAAAGGGGTTTGTTCGTCAAAGGGCTCGCCCCGAGGGTAGCTTGGCTGAAGGATGGCTTGTACAAGAGTCTCTTATCCTCATCAGTGAACTTTTGGTCTCAATTGATCCAGAAAGGCCCCGAATGTGGACTACTGAGGTCAATGTCAAGGTGACAGGGGACGAGCTGCAGGGACAAGGCATAGTTACGAAGATGGATATCACAATGCAAGAAAAGGTTATGAGATTTTGCCTTCTCAACTCAGACATCATGCAAAAGTGTCTAGAGAGGTACGAAGGGGAAAAGCAACAACGTTTGATAGATCACCTTCAATTCAAGCGCAACCGTGCAACTAGAAACCTTCCTTTTTCAGACCATCTTTAGAAATCGCCTGACTTTCCAACTGGGCGTTGGTTAGATGCGACACTCTCAGAGGCAAAGAGGAGTGGAGTGTTGATTACTGAAGAGGAAGAGGAGATGTCAAGGGGCTACGATTGGCATGTACATTTCACAACTTCCTTTTTGAGCTCTACATGAAAATTAGTTTACTTTAATAACTCTTAGTCTGTTTCAATTTTGTGGCTGCAGTATCACAAATATGGAGCTTTGTGGTCGCATGGGAAGCACTTCAGAGTGCAACGGATCGACGAACAAAGGGTCACTTTTGACAGTGGTGTTAGGGAAAGCTTCATCCAAGAAAGTAGGAGCAGTGCTAGGGATGAGAATACAGGGACTGGCCAGCTTGAATACTCTGGCTACATCCAAGACTTCTTAATGATTAGCTTTAGAAAGTTTGATATGTTTATCTTTGATGTCAAGTGGTTCAAAGTTATGACCAGTGGCCCTAATGTAACTGTGCGCAAAGACAAGAGTGGAATTTGATTCAAGTGAACTCTAGGTGGGTGTCGACAGATGTGCGGGATACATTTGTACTTCCACAACATTGTGAACAAGTTGTGTTCATACACAATCCACTATGGACAGAAAATGATGAGAATGATCTGTCTAAACCCTACTGGCTCTATGTCGTTCAAGTTGCTCCACGTAGTAAGCAAGTGTGTGAAGGATTGGATGTTGAGCTCAAAGAGGTGATTCATGAACAAAGCGTAGGACCGACTCCAACTTTAAGTTTAGATTTTGAGGTGGATGTCAGCATTGAGCAATTGTTTGAACCTAGAGATGAGGTGTCAAATAGTGAAGCTAATGCGGAGAGCGACGAAGAAGTAGAGTTCGATGACGAGGGCAGAAGTACAGATTGAAATAGACATCTTTGGTGCATCAGATCTCATAGAGGATGAGAGATTAACTAATGACTTTTGCTAGGAAACCTTTTGCATGGCTCTTTTTATTAGTCTATAATACACTTTAGATTTTGGTCATTTATGTAGCAATTTCGTTGATTTGTTTCATTTGTGTAACGGTTTTGTTGATTTGTTGTTTGTATTGATTAAGCATTTCTTACGTAAACTAACGTATTTTGTGGGTGTTGTTTGTGTATGATTAGCTATGGTCGATGGCGATGAGCCCTACTCTCCTAGTTTTACTTTTTCAGTCACTCTGGCCGACATGTCACCCGAGAAGATGGGCTCGTTTTTGTCTCAGTTCACACCTGAGTAGATCGCAATGGCACAACACCTTTGGGGTGCAAGTGCAGGTACCTCTAGACCTACTATGGCCGACCCTACACCTAGGACTAGTGTGGTCCCTACACCGAGCGGCCCTACACCTCAGTCTAGTGTGCCTCCTACGCCTAGGACTCGTGTGCCCTCTACACTGACGGGTGGTTCATCCTCGAGACGATGTTGCTGTCGTTCTGGAGGTGGTGGTTGCTGTGGTAGCGGTTCTACCGATGTGTCCACACCATCGAGAGAGCGCCCACCACTCTCTTCAGTAGATAGTTCACCGATGGGCACACCACGTATACCTTGGGGATCACACGATCATGATCCTAGCAAGGTGTACGGGAGCAGGGATGGTGCTGTTGTGGTAGATAGGGTGGGAAAGGAAATGCGACAGAGGATTTGACAGCTTTGTACGATTTAGTTTGGTCATACGTGATGGAGATTTGGAAAAATCTTGATCTTGAGACAAAGAATTACATTGTTGACGCCATTCAGAGAGAGTACAGGCCGGTAGAGGGGTACGGTCAAGTCTCGGACGCCTAGATTTTGAGCGTGGCGAGGTCCACAATGTCACACCGTCAGTCAGAGGCCAGAGATAGGTTTAATGACGACGATCCCAAGTCGGCATGGTTGGACGCAGAGGAGTGGATTGGGATTGCACGAGAGACACAAGACAATCCCAATAGATTTCAGCAGCAGAGAGATGCAGCCAAAGCACGTTTGGAGTCTGCTGGAGCGTCACATCCTGGGAGTGCAGGCTACGATACGTTTCGACATGAGTTTGTAAGTATTATACGTATGCTTTGATTTATTGATAGTATATATGTTATTTGAAGATTTATCTAATGATTAAACCATAATTTTGCAGGAAGTTGCCGTGAAGCGCCTTCCGACACGCCAAGAGGAGAAGTATGGGTACAAGCATGGACTTATGGCCCTTTTGACCTAGCGCAGGAGGAGGGAGAGGACGTCGATTGGGAGGCATTACCATGAGGGCTTCTCACTCAGTGACCTCTTGCATATGTACAATTTTGTAGTACTTATGTTTATGGTTTATGGTTATGTTTATGGTATGGTTAAGGTTTGACAGTCAACTTATATTTATGGTTTATGTTTATGTTTATGGTTGTGAAAGGTTATGGTTATGGTTTTGCTATGGTTATGGTTGTGCAAGGTTATGGTTATGGTTTTGGTTTAGGTGATGGTTATGGTTTTGCTATGATGGTATAGCAATCGTGCTATGGTTATGGTTTTGCTATGGTTATGGTTATGGTTATGGTTATGGTTGTGCAAGGTTATGGTTATGGTTTTGGTTCAGGTGATGGTTATGGTTTTGCTATGATGGTATAACAATCGTGTGATGGTTATGGTTATGTTTATGGTAATGGTAATGGTTATGGTATGGCACACATGTTATCTTTATGGTTTTATAGTTTTCGGCTCATGTTTTAATAATGTTAATAGGTTATGTTATTCTTACAATTTTGCTAATTGCCATACACTCGCTCTTTAGCGTCAGCTTGTAGGTGGAGTGTGGTTGCATGTGCACTCCTCCTTTGGGCAGAGAGGATTGTTTCCTTTTGTTGCAGTACATGCAGCATTAGTTCCCAACCCTCTCTGCCCAAAAAATTTTGCAGGTTTTGGTCGTCGGTACAGGTTACAGTATCACCGTCGATAGGGCCAACGAAATGAGCGTCGGAATTCAATTTTAATACCGGTGCTTGTTCTGTTGATTATTTTGACGCCTATTAATAGGCCTACTCCGCTGCGTGCTACACCGATAGACATACCAATGCTACAATACCGGAGTCTCTTTCGAGGATTATTTCAACGCTTCTTAGTTTAAAAATTAGAGCTATTTCATCGGTACTTGCGCCAACTTCTACGCGACCTCTTGTAGTATGTGTACGTATTTATAAATGAGAGAGTAGGGGGGGAAGCTAAATCTCATATTGCTCTTTGTAATGTAGATGCCAAACGAGAGATCACCTGGTGGGGAGCAGCCATGTGGCTCTTCTTTTGGTTGGTTCAAGTACCAGGTGGGCTCCCACCCAGGGTGGACATTGCCTCCAATGGACCCGAGTCTTGAGGCGGTGAGAACAATCAACGAAATAAAGATTGTTTCTGGCTAGTTAACCCTAAACCATGAGTGTCATAGGTTTGTTTTTGTTATTTGCAGGCATGGCCATCCTACACCTACACTACTCAGGGTCCTCCATCGATCATAGATCCAGACTTATAGCGGGCTATCTCTTTATGAGAGCAGTACCTCCATTTGACGGAGGATTTGTTTGGCCACTACACTCCGCAACAGCTTGCGACCATGCCATGGGGGAGTCAGGGAGGTACTCCTTACCTACAGAGCCTCGCATTGACGACACCTCACTCTACGGCCCTTCTTATCGTCCTACTCCCCTTCCATCGGAGGGTCCTACTCCCCTTCCATCGCAGGGTCCCACTCCCATCGCATCATAGGGTACCACTCTCATCGCATCACATGGTCCTACACCACTCCATTCCACTCTTGCTTTGCCAAAACACCGTCGACAAACTTCCTCTAGCAGTGCGCATTGACGCTCGTCTCAAGGCATCGAGCACCGTGAGAGATGTAGCGGCGATGGATCTTGTGGCTTGGCCTGTTTTGGTAGTGGCGAGGAAACAAAGTCCCCACTTTTAGAGGATGCTGTCCCTAATGCAGAGGACGAGGATACCAACACACCCATGCCAGACACGCATGGGTGCTACTACAGGGTTAAATATGGCGGCGAGGTGGACTTCGACACATCACAGGGCAGGGCATTTCTACGCCATCTACAAATTCTTATACATTCAACGTATAAGAAATGTTTTGTAAAGTTTAGAGACGAACTGATCGATCATGTACACTACATTGAGGACGTGCTGCTAACTAGATTTCCAAATGTCCCCGATCAACGTTTTTCACAACAGTGGTTGAGGGCTATATAAAATAATTTCTAAAAAACAAGCAGTCCAGTGTGCGACGCGCAACAGCCAACTAGGTTAGAGATCCAGACAAGAGCTATCGTAGTGGGAACATGGTAGATGTGGAGTGGGAGTGGGAAATGTAAGAAAAGAGTGATTAGGTAGCGACGAGCTCATCCTATAAACAACAACGTGAAGCTCTCGCTAGACAAACTCCCATGCACTATGACTCAGGAGGCAAGGCAGCGTGGAAGGACAAATATGTAAGATTGATTGAATATAACGTCAATCGGTGATTTTAAAGATTGTAGTTGATGATTTGTTATTGTTATTCCTAACTTAGAAAAATATCAGTCTTCCAGAGAGATAGTTAAGTATCAGGAGCGCCATACAAAATTTGATACTTGGCGATGGTTGTTCGAGAACAACCACATCTCTTGCGAGCAATTCGATGCAGCGGTTGGATCACTACAAGCGGTAAGTTTAAACAAGTAATTTTGTATCAATCGTTTTGAGCTGTTGATAATTGTTTAATATGGTTTGGGCTTGTGTAGAGTCAAAATGATCAAACGTACGTGCCTCTGGACGAGGACGAGATCGAGGAGGATTAGATAGAAAAATATTTGTCCAAACTTTTGTAAAGTCCCAATGTGACACAATGTATATACAACTATTTACATTTTATTTGTAACTTTTTTAAATAGTTGATCTTCTACATATTAAATTGTCAAGGTAAAGTAAATTTAATTTCAATTCTTTGGTTTTTTTGTATATTCTTCCAAAGCACAATTGATGTTTTATTGTTTTGTGCAGGTAAAAAATAAAGGTGCCAAATGAGCACCTTTATTTTTGAATGGTTGTTTAGCGGCAATAAGCACGGTAATAGCAGCGACAAGTTGCAACAATCGCAGTAATAGCAGCGGGTATATTACCGTCACTATTATCACGCTTATTGCTTTCAAACCACTACCGCGTTCATAGCCGCGGTTATTGCCGCCCCTGCAATTTTCTCTATCTCCATTTTTCTTTGTTTTTCCACGGCAATAATGGCGGTTATAGACTACTCTCTTATAGTGAATTAAAACCTTTTTGAACCAGTTTAGATTCAAGTTTCACCAAGCTTACATATTTGTCCTTCCAAGCTGCTTTGCCTCCCGAACCATAGTGTGTGGGAGTTTGTATGGCCCAAGCTTCGCGTTGTTGTCTGTAGGATAAGCCCGTTGTAGATTGTTTACCCTTTCTTGCATTGTCCACTCCCACTCTGCACCTACCATGTTGCCTCTGCAATAGCTCCTATCTGAATCTCTAACTTGGTTGGCCACTGCGTGCCGTACACTAGACTACTTGTTTTTCAAAAAATGTTTTAATGTAACCCTCCAACCATTGTGATGAAAATTGCTCATTGGGGGAATTTGGGAATCGAGCATGCAATGCATCCTCGATGTAGTGTGCATGATCGGGTTGCTGATCTCTGAAGTTTACAAAATAATTCTTATACGTTGACTATATAAGAATCCGAAGATGGCATGGAAACACCCTATCGTGTACTGTTCCAAAGTCCACTTCCCCGCTATACTTTTACTCTATAGTAGTGCCCATGCGTGTCTAGCATAGGTGCGTCAATATCCTCGTCCTCTGCATCTGGGGTGGCATGCTCTGAAATAGGGGACTCCTCCCCCCCCCCTCAACTACCAAAACAAGTGAAGCCACAAGATCCCCCGCCACTCCACCTTTGTCGACGCTCACTCCCCTAAGACGAACATCAGTGTGTGGCGCTGCCAGAAGAAGTGCGTGGATGATGCTCAGGTGAAGCAAGATTGGAATGGAGTGGCGTGGAGCCCTGCGATGGAAGGGACCGTAGAAGGAGGTGCCACCAGTGCAAGGCTCTAGACGTAGGGAGTCCCATCCCTGGCTCCCCCATGGCGTGGACTGCTAAGAAAGATCGTATGCCGCAAGCTGCCTGCTGAGTGTAGCGGCCAAACAATCCCTCCATCAAACGGAGGTACTCACCTCATAAAGAGAGTGCCTATTGGGGGTCTGGATCTACCACCGATGGAGGAACCTGGGTAGATGGACTGGCACCTCCGTAGGTGTAGGAGGGCCATGCATGCAAATAACAAAGAGAAACCTACACTCATGCTCACAATGAAACTAGCTACAGCTGAGCTTAATTTCTTTGCTTGGACTTACCGCCTCAAGATTCGGGTCCACTAGATGTGATGCCCAAACTGGATGGGAGCCCATCTGGTACGTGAACCAACCAAAGGAAGAATGTGATGGCTGCTCCCCACGAGATGGCCTCTCGTTTGACATCTACATTAGAGGTTGATAAGTATCATGACCTAGCACTATATCTAATCTGCATATCGCTACATGCGTACATCCAATCCTCTCTCTACACCTAAACATACATATACCTAAAGGTAAACATATGTACTCATCTACCCCTTTATATCTCTTTCTATATCTATCTCTTTCCTCTCTATCTCTCTATCTATCTCTTTCCTCTCTCTCTCTCTAAT